>NC_067400.1:23783179-24491929 GCF_016432865.1 Antechinus flavipes
ACATATCAGGAGAGAACAAATACAGAAGAATGATGGTGTTTTCTATTACCAACAATGTCTTTCAATGAATTGGTCATTTTAGAAAAGCCACTCAAATTCTCTTTATGTTGCTTCTGTGACTTTAAAATGGGGTTACTAAAAGGCTAGAAAAGGCTAGAACTAATAGTATATTTCCCAAAAATAATTGTGGAAGCATACTAAATCTATGTAAAAGAAATTAAAATTTAAAAATTAATTTGCTGATATCATACAAACCTTCATGGGGAAAATATAATTTTACTTTGATGCCATATTGTTGACAACACCAGAATTTACACAAAATAAAATCTACATGTGAAATTCAAGGTGCTGAAACAAGAAACTTCAAATTTAAAATGCATAGATATATCAATTAAATGGAGTTACTTTGAATGGCATAATGAACTCTAGGGGAAATAAGTTATATATTTCAGCATCATAATATGTATTATTAATGTATGTAGTGTATCAGGTAATATATTCATTTCTAAATCAATGAAATAACATTTATTAAGCCCTTAAAGTATTCCATGTAAGGTATTGTGATCAGTTTAGCTATTTTATGTCAGTTGTGTTTCCTTGAATACATGATCTTTCTAATTGAATCACATGGATCACCCAATGGCAGAGCCATCAGCAGTGAGGGGTAGAAACCACATTCAAGAAAAAATAATTGTTGAGTTCATGATTACAACAGAGAAACAATCTTGTGGAACACAGAGTATTAGCCTTGAACTTAGAAAGCCAATGGTGTGGAGTCAGAGAACCTCAATTTGAAACCCAGTTCCAATACTGACTGTGATTCGTTAGGCAATTTACTCACTCCCTCTGACCTCTGATTGTCTTCATTTATAAAACAAGGGAGTTGACTACATGGTCTCTGAGAACCATAGCAGATATAAGCCCTGTGATCATATGAACCTAAGTCAACATACAATTAGTCCTTAGTGGAACTGCTCTCCCAGGATTCTACTGTGCCATTACAACATTTAATGAAGTCCAGGGGAAAAAAAATAATTTATGAAGGATATAAGAATTTGTGGAACTTACTTGGAAATCAATCTTTCTTGCTGTCTCCGTTTCTGTGTCTGTGTCTGTGTCTGTGTCTGTGTCTGTGTCTATCTCTCTATGTCTTTCTCTCTCTCCTCCTCTTCCTCTCTTCTCTCATTTTCTTTCTTTTTTTCTGTCAACCTAATTATTACTCCAAAAATGAGTCTCCTTTTAAATCATTTTCCTCAAGCACTTATCCATTGACAGTGACTTCATGAGTTTCCTTGTAGCTCCAAAGTGAAGAAATGTCTCTCCCAGCTCCTCTTGATTCATATCTTGACATAATATTTGATAATCAAGAATATTCTTCTCAATCATGACCCTACTATATAAAGAAATCCTTTTCTAAAATCCCAGATATTAATATTCAACAATTTATACTAAATCTCTTAAGCACATTCTTATTCTAGATAGGAAAAGCAAACACTTCTGGCCTGCATTATTATTATGGCTTATCTTAATTGAAGATGAAATTGTTAATTTATGAGAGAGAAACAGAGACATAGAGAGAGAAACAGAGACAGCGAGGTAGACAGACAGAGAAAGAGAGAGAAGTCTTAATTCTCCTAGTTAAAGCTTGATCTTATTGAGAGGATTTAGCTTCTTATTTCCTATAATAAAGAGCTATTTCAGAGCCAGCCACTGAGAATACACTAACCTCACCCCCTCCTCTCCCAGTTGCCATGGCATTTTGCAGCTGAAGTTACAGTTCAGACTGGTGGTTGCAATTAGGTTAATTAGAACATTATCTCCAAACACACAGCTTTTATAAGGAAAAAAGTCTGATGGAATATATTGTTTATAAACCAATAAAACCATTTGAAAAATGCTTTTTCCAATTATAACATATTAACTTTCTTATAAGGACATTAAGTATTTAAATATTCACTCTTATAGCAATGAATAGATAGTACTTAATCAAACAGCATAAGACTGAAAGACACACATGTATACAAATACACACATATACTTATACAACATGTATACCTAGAGATATGTACACATATACATACACACAATATATGCTTTGCTCTCTCTTCCCTATATATGTGTGTATACATACATACATACATATATACATACATACATATAGGTACATATGTGCCTATATCTGCATATATGTAATATATTTCTTTTTACATTTATTTATATACATACAAATATATTGTTATTGACTCACATGGTAAGAGGATATATATTCTTTTATTTTTCTAATTGTATGTAAAAATCATTTTCCACATTCATCTTTGTAAGATTCTGAACTCCAAATAATACTTCCACTCTTCCTTCCCTCCCATTTTTCCAAGATAGCAAGCAATCTGATATAGGTTATATATGTACAATCATGTTAAACATATTTCCACATTAGTTATGTTATGAAAGAATACTCAGAACAAAAGGAAAAGCAAACAAAAAATGAGGAAAAAAAGGGAAAACAGTATGTTTTGATCTGCACTCACACTCCATAGTTCTTTCTCTGGATGTAATTAGCTTTTTGGATCATTAGTCTCTTGGAATTGTCTTGGATCAGTGTATTGCTAAGAAGAGCTAAATCTATCATAGGTGATCATCTCACAATCTTCTTTTCACTATGCACATTGTTCTCCTGTTTCTGCTCATTTTATTCAGTATCAGTTGATGTAACTCTTTCCAGATTTATCTGAGATATTCCTACTCATCTTTATAATTGATATTGCACAATAGTCTTCCATTTAATATATATAGCACAATTTGTTCAACCATTCCCCAAATATTGAACATCCCCTCAATTTTCAATATTTGTCACTACAAAAAAATCTGATATAAACATTTTACTCACATAATTTTTCCCCCCATTTTATGATCTCTTTAGGATTCAGACCTAATAATGATATTGCTGGATCAAAGGGTATGCATAGTTTGAGTGCCTTTTGGGCATAGTTCCAAATTGTTTTCCAGAAGGATTGGATCAGTTTACAACTGCGCTAACAATGTTTTAGTATTCCAATTTTCCCACATCTTCAGCACTCATCATTTTTTATCCAATGCAATTTTTTCCAAAGTAATAATTGTGAAGTGGTACCTAAGAGTTTTTTTTTTTAATTTGTACTTTTCAATAGTGATTTTGAGCTTTTTTATATGATTATAAGTAGTTCTTATTTCATCTGAAAACTGCATGTCCATATCCTTTGGCCATTTATCAACCGAGGAATGACTTTTATCCTTTGACACTTAACTCAGTTCTCTATAGATTTTAGGAATGAGGTCTTTGTCAAAAACACTGCCTGTAAAAATTTAATAGCTTTCTGCCTTGCTTCTAATATTGGTTTATTTGTTTTGTTTGTACAAAGGCATTTTAAGTAAATGAAATAAAAATGATCAATTTTGCATTGCAAAATGTTCTGTATCTTTTGTTTGCTTAGAAATTCTTCCCTTCTCCATAGATCTTGCTTACAATTATTACTTGGTCACCTAATTTGCTTATAGTGTCTCCCATTATGTCTAAGTTATGCATCCATTCAGCTCTATTTTGCTAAGTAGTATGAGATGTTGGTCTAACTATTTTCTGCCATATACCCTCCTAGTTTGTTTGTTTGTTTGTTTTGCTGCAGTTTTATTTTATTTTTCATCAAATAGAGAATTGGGGTTTAGCATATATGAGGCTACTTTTGTCATTGTCACTATTTTTTTTTTTTGCATCTAACCTATTCCAGAGTTAACCATATCAAAGTTCTGCTTTATAATATAGTTTTAGTTCTGGTATAACTAGGTACTTTTCTTTGCCTTTTAAAATGAATTCCCTTGATGTTCTTCACCTATTATTCTTCCAAAAGAAATTTGCTATCATCTTTTCTAGCTCTATGAAATAATTTTGATAGTTTGATTTGTATGACACTAAACAAGTACATTAATTTAGGTAAAATTGTTGTTTTTATTATACTGCCTTGGCCTACCCATGAAAAATTGATATTTTTTTCCAATTTTTAGATCTGATTTTATGTTTGTAGAAAGTGTTTTGCTTTTGTGTTCAATTTGTCTTGGCAGGGAAAAATCCCAAGTATTTTATATTGACTATAGTTATTTTAAATGAAATATCTTTTTTTTATCTATTGCTCTTTGATTTTAGGGTAATAAATATAATTGCTGGTTTTTCTGGGTTTATTTTATATCTTATAACTTTCTAAATTTGTTAATTGTTTCATGGAGTTTTTTGTAATTCAATTTTCTAAGAATTTCATCATATCATTTGCAAAGAGTGCTATGTTTCTTTCCTAACTGACTATTTTAATTCTTTCAGTTTCTTTTTCTCTTGTTGCTAAAGCTGGTGTTTGTGACAATATTGAATAATAGCAATGATAATGATATATTTGTTTCACCCCTCATCTTAATGGGGATGCTTCTAATTTATCCCCATTGTAGATGTTTCCTTCCTGTGTTGGGTGGCCATTTTCAAATCCCAAGTTGTGTGGGGACTCAGAGGTCACTATTTACTTTCTGCAGTTGTATTGAAAAACTCACAGCTAGTCTGCTGATCCACTGGCTTCTGAACTAGAACAGATTAGCAAACACCACTGTGTTCTGCTTATGACCCTTCAGTTAGATTTCTCCAACATGACAGAAGCTTCTTTGCCCTGGGTTTTCCTTTTATAATGCACTGTGTTGTGCCTATGCTGATGTGCCTCACCTCCTCCCTTCCCAATGCCTGATTGATACAGACATTTCCTAAAATCCCTCCAAAATATTTTCTACTTGAAATTTTTTACACTCCAAATATTTGTGGGTTTTTTCACTCCAAAACTCATTTAGAACCTGGTTCTCATGTTGATCCAGGGGAAGGCAAGAAGAGCTCAAAGATCTGTTTACTTTTTTCCATAATGGCTCTTCTTATCTCTTTATTTGTCTACATTTGCTTTTGCTTTTTTTGAGATCAGTATTGCTAACAATTTTGTTGGTTTGTTTTTCTTCAACTGGAGCAGAATACACACACACACACACACACACACACACACACACACACACGCACTATTTTTTGGTCAATAGTATATTGTAGGATTCTGGTTTTTAGTTTACTCTGCTAATGTCCTTTATTTTATATTCATCCCATTCACATTCACAATTATGACTACTGACTATTTCCCTCTATCCTATCTTCCCATTTATATTTTTCTTACTCCTTTCAACCTGTCCTTCTTCACTAGTATTTTACTTCTGACCACTACCTCCCTTGATTTTCCCTCCTATCACCTTTCCCTTTTCTTTCCCCTTTCAACTCCTACTGTAGTTCTCCTTCTATGAGCCACATCTTTTCCTACCTTTCTATTGGGAAGAATAATTTATGTATACAGCTGAGTTTTTTTTTTTTTTTAGTAATTTTCTATTTAAGGCAAATATGATGAGAATATGATTTAAACAATATTTACCCTTTCCTTTCTTTCCCTCTATTTTGATAAATCTTTTGTATCTCTTCATATTTTGTAATTTACCCTATTCTTTCTCTATCTTTCCTCTTCTCCCAGTACAATCCTTTTTTTTTTCTATATGTAATTTTTAAAATTTCACCCATGAGATTCATTTTATACCAACATCTCTGTCTATGTATACTCTTTCTAACTATCCTAATAGAGATACAGTTCTCAAAGATACTTTTTTTCCCATGTAGTATGGTAAACAGTTTAATCTTATCAAATATGTTTCTTTCTTTATCTTCTTTTCTGTTTACTTTTTTATGCTTCTTGTATTGTATTTGAAGATCAAAATTTCTGTTCACCAGTACTATATTTCATTGAATATCCATCTTTTCCTGAAAAATTACGCTCAATTTTGCTAGTTTGAGCCTTGGCTGTAACCCAATCTCCTTTCACTTCTGAAATATCATTTTCCAAGCCCTTTCATCTTTTAAGGTAAAAGCTGCTAAGTCCTGTATAATTTTGACTGCAGTTCTTCAGTAAGTGAATTGTGTCTTTCTAGTTGTTAGCAGTATTTTCTCCTTGACATAATAATTCTGGGATTTAGCTGCATTATTCCTTGAAATTTTTAATTTGGGATCTCTTTCAGGAAGTGAACAGTGGATTGTTTTAGAAATCATTTTAACCTCTAGTTCTAGGATATCAGATAAGTTGTCTTTCATAATTTATTGAAAGATTTTATTCAGGCTCTTTTTTGATCATGGCATTCAAGTAATCCAATAATTCTTAATATTTTATGTTTTATTTTTGTCCCAATCACATGTAAAGATGGTTTTCAACATTTTTTTTGTGAAATTTTTAGTTTTTATTTCTTCTCTTCCAAGATACCAAGAAGTCTAAATAGGTTAGACATGTAAAATGATGTTTAAAATATTTCCATATTAATCATGTTGTGAAAGGAAAATCAGAATAAAAAGAAAAAAGCAAACAAAAAGTGTAAAAAATGAAAAGTGCCTTTTTTGGTCTGCAGTCAGTCTGCATAGTAATTTTTCTTGATGTGGTTAGCATTTTCAATCTCATGTCTATTGGGATTGTTTTGGATTACTATATTTCTGAGTAGAGTCAAGTTTATTATAATTGTTCATCATATTGTTACTTTGTACAATGTTCTCCTGATTCTACTCACTTCATTCAGCATCATTTTATGAAAGTCTTTCCAGGTTTTTCCGAAATCCAAAATTCACCTTCTCATCATTTTTTATAGAGCTAGAGTATTCTATTATATTTGCACAACACAACGTATTCAACCACTCCCCATATGCTGGGCATCTTCTCAATTTTTAATTCTTTGCCATCACAAAAAGAAATGTTACAAACATTTTTGCACATGATGTGTAATGTCCGGACTACCTCTCTAGAAGACCTTAGGATCAGGCAAAGTCTTTGGTCTTAGGGTGGAAAAGTAAAGGAGACAGGAGAGTCAGTATGTCCAACATAGTCCAATATAGAGTCTGGAGCCTGAAGTCTTCTGTGGCTGAGAGCTGCTGCTAAGAACTGTGGCTGAGAGAGAGCCCTCTGTCCCTGGAACTCCCCTTAAATATCCCAGCACGACTACATCACCATATCACACTGCATAGCTGTAGAATATCACATCACCATATTACCCTAAGTATGTCAACTAGATTAACCACATCATTACATTACATCAAGTATGTGCTTAGAGAACCATCATCCCACACCCTGCTGTCTTAGATTCAAGTATACCCTTTCAGACTTCCCACCTGCTATACTTGTCTCCTTTGCACTTTTTTATGATCTATTTGGAATACAGACCAAGTAAAAGCACTGCTATATCAAGGATATATAGCCCTTTGGACATAATTCTATATTGTTGTCCAGAATGGATGGATCAGTTCACAGTTCTACTAACAATGCATTAGTATCCCAGGTTTTCCACATCCACTCCAACTTTTATCACTTTTTTTTTTCTTTAGTCAATCTGAGAGGCATGCAGTTGTGTTTCAGAATTGTCTTGATTTTTATTTCTCATGTCAATACTGATTTAGACCTTTTTCTTATGACTATAGATGGCTTTAATTGCTTCATTTGAAAATTGTCTGTTTAATATCTTTGACCATTTATCAATTGGAAAATGACTTATAGTTAGATACTTAGCTGAGTTCCCTGTATATTTTATTAATGAGGTCTGTAATAGAAACACTGGCTGCAAAAAATATATATATTTTTCAGATTTCTTTTTCACTTCTTATTTTGGCTGCATTGGGTTTTTTTGTGCAAAAGGTTTACTTAATTTTCAATAATCAATAATCCATTTTACTTTTCATAAAGTTCTCTATTTCTTGTTTAGTCATAAATTCTTCCATTCTTCAAAGGTCTGATAAGCAATTCATTAATCTCCCAATTTGCTTATGGTTTCATACTTTATGTCTACATCTTGAGCCATTTTTTACTTTATCTTGGTGTAGAATGTGAGATGTTGGTCTATGCCTAGTTTATGCCCTATGTTTTCCAGTTCAGAAATTTTTGTCAAATAGGGATCTCTTATCCCAGAAGCTGGAGCCTTTGGGTTTATCAAATAGTAGACAATTTGTGTTATTATCTATTGTGTCTTGTGTATCTAATCTATTCCATTGCTCAACCACTCTATTCCTTAGCCAGTATCAAATGGTTTTGATGTCTGCTATTTTACAATACATTTTTTGATCTGATATGGCTCAGCCACCTTCCTTTGCATTTTCCCCCATTAGTCCCCTTGATATCTTTGACCTTTTGTTACTCCAAATGAATTTTGTTATTTTTTTAACTCTATAAAGCAATTTCTTGCCAGTTTGATTAATATGCCACTGAATAAGTAGATTAATTTAGGTAGCATTGCCATGTTTATTAAATTAGTTTGGCCTGTGGATGAGGAATTATTACCTTTCCACTTGTAAAGATCTAACTTCATTTGTAAAATTCAATTCATTAATTCAATCCCTTTCAGGAAGTCTGCCCATTCTGTTAATTGTAATGCCTGCTTCTCCACAAATTAATATTATTATTATTATACATATGTGTATTTTATATAGGACACATTTTTCTTTTATAGAAACGGGTAGTTTTTTTATTTGATTCCCCTATGTTTCTTGTGCATTATGTAAATAAGTCAATTAGCATTTATTAGGTATCTACTTTGTGTCAAGATCTAAGTACACTTACAATTTACTTAGGAAAATATCATTCAAACAATTATATGACATATGTCTATATATATTTACATAAATATATATGTAAGTATATATTGTATGTTGTATATATACACATGTAATATATCCACAAAATTTACATATACATTTATGTGTATATGCAGGTAATCTATCTACTAGTGTGTTTTTGTATGTAATCAGTAAGCGTCTAATAAATGCTCATTGGTTATCAAATAATTGCAACAAGAACTATTTCTGGGACAACTAGATTCTAGTCTAAGCTGCACTAGTCTCTATATATGTGAAAAAGTGCTGCAACCTTGGGTGTGTTTCTATCTTTATATAATGAATATATTAAATATGTTAAACTTTTACTTCCTATGAATTTAGATAGCTATTGTTTTCTCTGTAAGCTCAGAAGATAGTGAGAGTGCTAGAGATGAAAATGTATCTGAAGACATTTCAAAACGTTTGCTTTATTTGACTTGGTTTGTTTTTAGTCTGTTGATTGGTCAAATCTCAGGAGCTCCATAAGACCTTTTTTATGGTAATTGTGTGGCTTTGTTTGCTTTTTTACCAGATCATTAAGTTGTTGGGTTTCTAGAAAGCCAGCATTATCTTGTGTACTATCTTTTTTCTTAATTTCCCCTTACAAATAATGTTTTTAACAGTTTTTTTTTTTTTTTTTTTTTTTGTAACTGAATAGGGATTTCTATGCTGACAAAAGAAGCTAATAAACATTTAAGCATGGGCAAACTTTCAAAATGTAATCATAGTCTTAAAAAAAAACTCTAAGAAAACTATGGACACTGAGTATTGATTGAAACCTAATATTTTGACTTTTGTTTGTTTATTTGACTTGTTTTCTTTTTATTTTCATTTGTTAAAGCTCTACTTTATTTACAAGGTTTCAAAAGCCAAGTTCATGATTAACAAATTTCAAAATTTCTTATTGAGAAAAGAAATAGCACAATAGGGAAATTGAATCAAGCACCCCCACTCAACTTTTCTCTGGCACAGATACCCACCAGTATCATTTCTCAAATTGTTTTCCATTTGAATAGCACATGGCATTTTTCTTGAATAGTGGAGTATTGATTTCATAATAATTCAGACTTCATTCCTGATATCAAAACTTAGAACAATATCAAAGTATACTTCCCACATACTCCCATCTCAAATAACAAAACTTCACTACTCATAGCTTAGGGCTGGGTTATTGTTATTTTTCATAACTTCATAAATATAATGACATTTGTTGTTTCATCATGTTAGAATTATTACCTTCTAGAGTTTTATATGTATTAAAAGAATGCTACTTTACATATTCAGTGAATAGTTTACTCAAAAATGAAATTTCACTACACATTACTCATTAAAGTCTTTATTTATTTAAAATTAACTGGTAAACTTTCCCAACTTCTCTGGAAGAGATTCCTCAAATTATAGTATCTCAGAGTTTCACAATAAACTGTCAGAAGGACTGCTAAAACCTCATGACTAGAAGGAACCTCAAAGATCTCCAGAGGATTTTGCTAATATTTTCTCCCAACAGTGAGTCATCATCAACATCATCATTATTATTTTCTAATTTAAAACAAACTACAACCTAATAAATATTTAGACATTTTTGAACTTTTTATTCACATTAATTAAAAAAAATAATTGGAAAATAGAGTAAAAAAAAAAAAGAAAAACAGAAAATAAATTCAAAACAAGATAAAGATAAAGAGCATTTTCATGTGCCCAGCAAAGCAGGAGGGAGGATTCAAAATATATAATAACAAATTGCCAGATAAAGAAATATATATATGTAGAAGAAATTATATTCATGAATGTCCTCATTTTCTTTGCTTTCTTGTAAATTATTCTTTGGTTCTCTGCTGTGCATTTTATATATATGTTACCTATTGAACCCATTCCATATGTGAGTAGGTTTAAAGAACTACAAGCCCTCTTCCTCCCACTAATACCTCTGTATCCATTCTTCCTCTGCATTTCATTTGTATATCATGATTACTATTTTACCTTAATTCTGCCAATCTTTCTTTTTAGCTTATCCTATTGTTGATATGAATCTTAAACATATAATATACATATTTAAAAACATAATTAGTCAATGTTTAAACAGTTTGTCCATGTTAAATTCATTAAAATTTATCTTTCATATTGGCTTTTCTATGTTAAAACTTCTATTAAATTCAGTTTGGGTTGATAGAAAGTCCTGAAAATCTGCAAGTTTGTTGAATGTCCATTTTTTTCTCATTTCAAATTATAGATAAATTTGCTGGATATGATATTTTTGGCCACAGGCCTAGCTCTTTTGATTGTTGGTAGATATGATTCCAGGACCTGCAGTCTTTTATTGTAGCTGCTGATAAGTCTTCTACGATTTTAATTGTAGCTCCAGCATATTTGGGTTATTTTGTTCTTGTTTTTTGCAAAATTTTCTCTTTGACCTAGGGGTTCCAAATTTGGCAATGATATTTCTGTTTATTTTCCATAAAGGATCATTTGAGGTGATGGTTGATGAAATTTTGCTATTTTTACTTTTCCCTCATGTTCTATCACTTCAGGACAAGTTTCTTGGATGATTTCCTGCATTATTGTGAATCCCAGCCTTGTCTCTTCCCATTATATGTTTCAATGTTAGGGTTCTTTCTTCTTTGCCAGTTTTTTAATAAGGCATATTAATGTAAGCTCCTTTAATTGCAGGTTGTGGGGATGGTGTTCTCTCTCTCTCTCTCTCTCTCTCTCTCTCTCTCTCTCTCTCTCTCTCTCTCTCTCTCTCTTTGTTAGAACTTTCCGGCAGTCTAATTACTCTTATATTTTCTCTTCTTGATCTGTTCTCCAGATCCATTATTTTTTAGTAAAATACTTTACATTCTTTTTTATTTTCTCATTCTTTATAATCTGTTTTGCTATTTCTTGGTCTCTCATAGCTTCCATTCTCCTTGCCCAATTCTAATTTTCAAAGAATTATTTTCATCTTTGCAACTCTGTACTTCCTTTCTAGCTGGTTAACTTTTTTTCATAATTTTCTTGTTTTTCTTCTATAAATTCGCTTTAGACAGGAAGCCATTTCATATTATTCTTTGGGGTAAAAGATTTTCTTTTTTTTCATTTTTTCTTTCTTTTTTTTTTTTTTAAACTAAAGTGTCTTCCTCTGAAGAGGAATCTCAGTCTTCCTTGTTCTCCTATTTTTCAATGGTCCTGTTCTTTTTCCTATTCTGGTTCACTTTTTAAAATAAGAGGCATTAGTATAAACAATTCTAATTGTGGGGTGGGGGATAGTGCCCAAAGCTTCCCTTCATCTGTCCACTCTGGTCAGGAACCCCAAACCAAGAGCTCTCTGCTCCAGCAAGTGCCCTAAGCCTACAGCTTCCCTGTCCCATTGTTTCTGCACTCAGTTCTGATTCCTTTTTGCCCAAGGCCGCCTTTCAGCAGCACATTGGGGACCAATGCTCCCAATCAGCCAAGTTTCATTCTTTCTTTCCAGACTCCAACTCAGACTTGACAAACAATTGGGAAGTGAAAGTCTTAGTGGTTCCTGCTGAGGCTCCAGTCATACCCAGCTAGCCCTAGAAGTCTCCACTTGATGTTTCTGCAGAGCTACCCTGGAGGTGTCTGCTTCAAACAGGTTAATCCCCAGCCTGGGGCCTTTTTTCAGATCTTCTCAGGTTGTATCGGAGGACCCCAGTTCTGCCCCAAGTCTTCTTGATTTTTCAGTCTATGTTTGCTCTGAGGCACAAAGTTGTTCTATTTTGGGGAAAATTGAGAGAACTTGATATTGATCAACCTACTCTGCCTCTTCCCAGAATCCTCCTCTGCTTTTTCTTTCTCATGATTTTTTCTCCTTTTGGTTTGTTTTTTCTTGCAAAAATGACAAATATTGAAATATGTTAAAAAAATCACATTGTATAATGTATATCAGATTGCTTGCTGTCTTTGGGAGGAAGGAAAAATGGAGGGAAAGGAGACAAAAATTGGAACACAAAATCTTGCAACAATGAATGTTGAAAATTACATGTATTTCTTTCTAGGAAGGTCCCGCTTTCTTATTCAATCTTACTGCAATTCCTGTATTTTGTCGAAAATTCTCCAGAGACATGCAAATATAACTGCCCAATACTTTGCTGGAGATAACCTGTCTGGAATGATTGCACCACTCTATCTTTTGTTACCTTCCTCAGTCCTGTTAACTCCCTCTAAACTGATTCTCCTCTGACCTGACTGCCCTAGAAAGCACGATTATTTCCCTGATTTTGCCCTGGTGACACTATTTTGAAATAGGTTTCTCTCCCCCCCCCCCCTTTTTTTTTTTTGCTCTTACTATGGTCCTGAAAATTGTTCGTGCATTTGATTATAAGAGTCCAGCATACAGCTTATATTAGAATACAGCAAGTGAGATCTAGAACTGCTTTGATTTGAATATTTCTTAGTTGTGTCAGGGGCATAGTTAAGCTTGCCTGCGTGTTTATGCTTCTGAAAGAAAATGTACAGGAGGAGATGACCTGGCCATAGCATAATAGGCATGAAGAAAAGAGAAATAGATTTAGAAGGGATTATAATTTCCTTTAGAGATTGCAAATTTCTTAAGTGATTAAATATGCCCAGGGAAGGGCAAGTTTATTTAAGAGCTAATATTTGCATAGCACTTTAATGTGCCCTAATCTCATTAAATATATCATCTTATTTCAACTTCATAATTCTTGTATGAGGTAGATATTGTTATAATTCCCATTATAAAGATGAGGGAAATAAAGGAAGAATATTTAATGTAAAATTGTTACTACAGTGAAACAAAATGTTTGACCTTATGGCCAACTTTATGAAGAGGGGCATGAGACAGAGAACTGAATGTGGTTCTATAAATCACATGCAAAATTCAAGAAGGCAAATTTAAGGGTGAATAAATCCTAATTTATAACTTGCAAAATTTGATAAACTTGACTAGAAAATGTCTAAAACTGACATGTGCAATTACTACAATTATCCCCCCCCCCCATTCAAAGAGTTACAAGTCATCAGAACAATATTTCTTTTGATAGTACATGATTTCTATCTCTAGTCAGACTGAGTAATTGCAAAGAGGATGAAAACATAAAAATAATATATATTTTTTAAATTTCAACAATGGAATGGGAAGTACATGTACTGATTAAACTATAGATCATCCAAGACTGAAAAATTAATTTCTTCAAATTTCAGGGGAAAATGATGATTCTTCCCCTAAATTAAATTTCAGTGTTGATTTTCATTTTGCCATAATCATCAAATTGCTTCTTAGAAAAAAAAGTTTGAAAAATCAACATTTGAAATATGAGAAAGGGGAACTATCATAATATAATCTCTTACCAAAATGAAACAACTTTTTTTTTTCAATAATGGGGAATATGACATTAAATGTTCTACTGGACAAAACTTTGGACTTCATGTAAGCAAAACCTGATTCAAGTCCTTTTCTTAAAAATATTATATAGGCAACCCTGGGAAAGCAACTTGACTTCTACATATCCCTAGACAACACTGTATGACACTTAAACTGAAGAAGAATTGAACATATGCACTAATAGAAAAACTTTCCATAATAGACCAACATACTGATAAATTTGGAGTCTAAAATCTATCTTTTCTTTTTCCCATTCCATTTCCTGCTAAACAAACAAAAGAAACTAACAACAACAACAAACTATTGGCCTGTTCTACTACGCAGTATTACTTATTTCATTCCCACATTTTCAATTGTTATTTTCTAGTTCCTGAAATTCACAGAACATACACACACACACACACACACACACACACACACACAGATATTGATGTTGATATAGACAATATAGGTCTAGATGTAACATATGCTATGGATAGAATATAGGTGAAGGTATAGATATCACTGTCTTTGTCAGAAAAATTTAGTTAGAAAAAAATACAGACGAAAATAGCTGCTTTGTCATTAACACAATGGAATAAATGAAAGACCAAAGAATTTTCTATTATGTAAAAGTTTAAGTAAAGTGAGATCATTTTTAGCCTGGGATCAGAGAAAAGTTGGTAGAATGAGTAGCATGTAATTGAAGCTTAAAGAAAATGAAGGATTTCATTATGTAGGTATGAAGAGGAAGTGCATGTCAACTGTGAAGGATGGCCTGTACAAAGACAAAGAAACAGAAGATAGTAGTATGAGAAGGTATTTGATCAAAAATATCCCAGCTTGTTTTTAATGAAAAGCCTATTATCTCTATATCTTTACTCCTATTATTATTGAAAGGTTTTATTATGAAAATTAGAATATATTTTACTAAATAGCTAGAGTAGGAGAATGACTATTTGTAAGCAAACATATTACCAATTTACACTAATTCAGTCTTCAGTTGTATCTGTGACATCATCAATGTAGGCCATTAATTTAACAGATCACAACTGAGCCATTCAACAGATCAAACTCCTTTCTACTATTCTAGAGACTTTTCCCCCAAGTACTCCACTTAGGTTTTTACAGGACATTCATGCCATCTGCTTGATGAAGACTTTCTTCTCTCAACACTGCTAAGATTATTTTGATGGAACACTTGGACCAGACATTGGTTATCTACCATGTTTGCCATTGAGCCAGATTCTTTAATGCATTAAACTTATATTTCTTTACTGTTATCATTTACTACAGTTGTGTCTTGTAAATAGTAACCTAATCTCTGTCTTGTAGTTTTTATTTGACTCTGCTTCCCTATTTGCCATAAAAGAAGGTTGGGATGGATGATTGTTGATATCTTAGCCCTAATACTACATTCCTAATCATATTGGAGATCAAATTTTATTTGAAGTAAAATGTTTTTCCCAATGTCTTCTGTCAATATAAAATTTTACTCTAGAATACCTATATTCCAGAAATTTAAATGCCAATGTTGCCTCTTCTTAATTTATTTATATTTGCTTCCTGGCACATAAGGACTTCTTCATTTGGCCAAGAGCCAAAGACATTATTTCCAAAATATAATAGAGTTGGATCCCAGTAATCCATGAAATCCTAAAACAAGAAGGCACTTTAAATATTGGTTATTTTATGCTTTTACTGTAGAGACTTAGATAGAAATACATAGAAATAAACTCATCAAACTTTTTTCCTAATTAATCTGGCATGGACCAAGACAAGTCAAGATCTATATATCTTTTCAATGAACTTCATCAGACAGAGGTCAACAGGCTTGCAAGAAAGGAAATTTCCAGAGAGCCCCTTGGGTCTTCATGTTAAGCAGTTCAAGCATTTGCAGGAGGATATGCAAATGGAAAGTCTGGAAGCTGTCAAGTCTGGACAGTTAAGAGTCTTGAACCAAGAGCACAAATAAAAAAGACAGGGCTGCCAGAGGCTGTCTGTTTGAAGATGAGGTCATTTTTTTTTAAAGTCAAGAAACTAACTAAATGGTAGATAAGATATTAGGGTGAATTGAAGGCAGACGTATTTGGTAAATGGGTGAGAGGAAAGGGGAAAAAAGAGAGGCACTTCCACATCTCAGGGTCAATATATACCAATCAAAGGGCCCAGATGGATAAATCATAAAAGGCAAGAATTGGATCCCTTGAATTACCTTAGGTCATCTTTTGAAAGTCATATTTCAGAATTGCTTTCCCCAGAAATTTGTTGAATCTATTTACTAAGGTGTACCCACATAGGGAACATATATTGAAGTACCAGGTGTGTTCCATGGTATCTCCTCTGAAACTTATTCATGTTTGCAATTCAATCTCCTGTTCTGCATCCTGTTTGCATTATTTTTAATTGGCTAATTTCTATAATATGTCTAAAACAGGTGGTGTGGTCTCTAGGGCATGCTGACCTGATTGTTGCTATGGTGAATTCTGTGGGATTCAAGGCTGATGCTAATAATCAGATTGGGGTCAAAAATTAGAATCCAATCACATATATAAGAAACAAAGTCTTGACTAGGAACTCAAGCACCCAGAATAAATATAGTTTAGATTATTGAGTCTGGAGTAGGTACATGACCTGGGGAAAACATTTCAATTCATTCCCTTTAACTGGACCATGCAGCTGCCTTACTTTGATCTTATAGAACAAAATGACCTGAAAAGCTCTTGATGTAAGATGCATTCTTTTTCCTAAATTAAAAATCCAAACCCCACAGATGGGAAGTAATATGGGACACCGATCATACTAGCTGTCTATCTAAGAATGGTACAGCCTAGAGAAGTAGAATTTTTTAATTGAGATCCTTTCTATGAGCCCTACAATCATACTGCTGAAGACTTAGTGTATCTTTCTCAGTACCATTTTTTGGACAGAAAACTGCTAAATTTAGGATATTAAAGTTTTTAAGAACTATATTAAAGTAACACATACTTTGAATGTCTGAACTACATGAAGTTATTCAAAAATCTCAAAAGAAAATAAAGAGATGTAGGAAATATTTTAATTTGCAATGGACATAGTCTAGTTATTGACTATTTTCCCTTCAATATCCCTCTAGAAGACCCTGACTTGGTGCTCCAGTAGCCCCATTTTATTTAATCCTATGATGAGGGTGATGTACCTTCATCCTTTGATCACCATGAGGAAAGATTAATAATATCTGAGAAACTCAGCTGCAAGTTATCCCAGAAAAATAGTTTAGAATGGTTCTTTGTGGTATTCAGACAGAGCTGATATTTTGTTAGAAGACAAGAAATATGATAATATTTTTCCTGGAAAGAACACACACACACACACACACACACACACACACGAGAGAGAGAGAGAGAGAGAGAGAGAGAGAGAGAGAGAGAGAGAGAGAGAGAGAGAGAATAAATTAATCTTTCTTTATGTTGTGGTTTTGATATATTATTAGCCTCATCATGACATGCAGCTGAATAAGCAACCTGCACAACCAGTTAGTAAATATATTAATAATGAACAAAAAGATAATTCAGGCAGTTAGCTTGTCCTAGAATTGAGGAATAATATAGATCACATGTTTAGAACTGGAAGAGACCATCTTGTCTAATCCTTTCATATTAAGTCCAGTGAAACTATGACTTCTACACAATAACACAGGTAATAAGTGATAGATGTTTTATTTTTACTCATGTTCTCTAACTAAAAAGTCAATGTTTCTTCTCTCCTCTCACACTAAACTACTGAATTATGTTTGAGAAATAATGTGATTTTAACTAAATCTATATTACCAAGTGCCACAGAAAATCACTTTGTAGGACCACTGTTAGTCATAAATCAGACTAGCACAGAATCAGTAGAGGCAATATGTTGTGTGATCAAAGAACAATGAATATTAAAAATCATTATAGGAAGCAATTTTCAATAATGCAAATTTAAGAAAAAAAACTAAAATGCTTATATAGAAAGAAGGAAGGAAGGAAGGAAGGAAGGAAGGAAAAAAGGAAGGAAGGAAGGAAGGAAGAAAGGAAAAAAGGAAGAAAGAAAGGAAGGAAGGAGGGAAGGAAGGAGGGAGGGGAGGGAGTCAAGGAAAAAAGGAAGGAAGGAGGGAGAGAGGGAGGGAGTCAAGGAAAGAAGGAAGGAAGGAGGGAGAGAGGGAGGGAGGAAGGGAAATGAGACAAGAATTCTTCCTATTCCTTTGCCAAGAAGAGATTGGATAATGGATACAGAACATTGAATATGCTGTTATATATTTTTCAGTGTAATGATCACTTCTTAATTATCTCTATTTTACCACTTAAACAATTATTTAGTCATTCATTCATTTATTTGATTATTTATTTATTTACTTCTGCTTTATGGGGTGGCACTTTGCTAGGAGAAGAAGAAAGGATACTTGGAAAAATAAGACTATGTATAAATTTTAAAAAAAAGGATGTCTGTTTTTGGTTTTGTTTTCTTTTTTATTTTTATAGAAAACAGTGAATTTTAAATTAGATGGCCTACATTTGAATTTCACCTCTGCCACAGTATGTATATGAATGTAGGTTGTTCATCCCTCTGGGTCTTGTTTTCTTCAATTACATACTGAGTGTATTGTATTAGATTGCATCTAATATTCCATTTAGCTTCAAATAACCTCTTCTTGAAATAATTAAAATTAAGAATACAGGAAATAGGGAAGATGTTTGATAGCACTATAGCAGGATGCTACATGTTGCTAATAATTTGCAAATAAAGAAGAGGCGTGTGTAGCAAAAGGATGCTTAGAAGAAAATGAGCTCTGATGATGTAATCAAGTCATTCCAAACACATTTATCAAGCTAAGACTTTGTGCTTCATACTCTCCTAAGTGATGGGAATACAAAGGAACGCACTCCCAACTCTCAAGGAGCTCACATGATAATGAGCAGCAACAATGAAAGGACAACAGATGAACTATGTAAGTGGTCTGGACTTTTGTTATCTTTAATATATTATAAGAGCTATTTTTTAAAGGAGAAAAGAAAAATGGAAAAGAAAACTATCTTCATTTTTTTAAAGAACCTACTCAGACTTAACTTCGACCAACAACAGAAAGATAATACAAGACTAAGCTTTCTACATAAGCTTATTGGCTAAGGCTTTGCTACTTCCTCATACCTAGCTGATACATGAGTTATAACAGTATCAAATCTTTAATATCTCCTGAGGAGAAATATTAGAATCATAGTATCAATTACTTAGAGGAGGGAGGAACGAAGGCATATCTAATCTAGCCTCTTCATTTTAAAGATGTGAAAACTGAAACCTATAGAGGTTTAGAACTTCACTGAATATCACATAACTGGGTCAGAACTTGAATTGAGAGTTTCTGACCCCAATTCCAATTCTCTTTCCAATAAAATTACTAGACAGGTGAAATGGTCCAAAGTCAAGGAAAAGGAGAGAGAAAAAAAAGCACTTAAATTATTGCCAAAACACACAATGATTCTGAATATTTTAAAATTTTCATGGAAATGATCATGAAACACTTAAGGATTTTTAATTTTTACTTACATTTATTTCTAATATGTGTATAGACCCCCTTCATGTTGAGTAAATTTATCTGAGAGATTCCTTACTAGTTTTGAGAACTTTCATTATGACTGCACATTTATTTATTATAACGCAACACAAAAATGTTCATCTGAAACCCTGGTATATGGTAATCAATCGACAATATTGTCAATATGAAAACTATTGATATTTCAATGAATCAAAATATTTCCAAATATCTATGACTTTAAGCTTCCATCTATTTTATATATATGTAGCCTTTCACAATTTTTTTTCTCCCCTCATTCTAACCACTGTTTTGGCCTTTATATCTCCAATATTCAATACATACTTGGCACATTTAATTTAATGTTTTTTTTTTTAAATAAATGCTTATAGACTTTGCAAAGTGGATCATTTACTTTTAGTGACTATAAATTTTTTTGAAACCAAATACTCAGAAAGTGAAAAATGGTAGAAAATATTGATTAAATAGATTGTTTTGTATAAATGTGAATATCTTTCTTTGAGAATACGACATTTGGATAAGTAATAATAACCTACAATTTTTTTTTCTGAAATTAATAAAAGAAAATAAGTTTATTCTCCCACTCCTGGATGGGGGAAGGGGAGAATAGATATTTTTTAATATGGCAACAAGCTCTGATATATACAGAGTTAAGCATTTTTTATATCATTCAGATGCCAGAGTAGGAAGACAACTTTAATCAGGGAGGCCATTCTGAACATTTATCCTTTGGTCTTGGGATCAATGATTCCAAGACAACTTGAAGAGCAAGACTACTCAGGTTGTCAAAGTAATTGGAAGGATAGTCATTGATGCATTGAATAGTAATGAGCTGGAGCAGCTTGAGCATATCAACACTTGTGCCAGTTTAAAAAAAAAATCTCATCAGCTGTCCTAAAAGAGCTGAAGAACAGATCAATTGTATAGATGATGTATATTCTACTAGAATAGCAGGAACAAAGAATTGCATTTAGTAAATATATATATATATGAATATAATTATTTAAAAATAAAAGAGTCTCTCCCTTAATTACCTAAATACCCTCCCTATTAGATGAAACATATCCTTAAATGTTTCTGTAAGATTGCTATCAGAAATTATATAATTAAAATGTATTCTTTTAATCCAATGCCTTAGGTTTTTTATTTGCTTGCTTGCCTTGTTTTGTTATGCTTTCTTAGCAAAAATCCGAGATTTCAACAAAATGAAGAAATTTTGTATGTGGTAATATTCTCCAGTGATGTTGATTGGAAACTTTTTTAATATAAGTTTTAAATTAAGTTAATTTTTTTTTAATTTTAAAATTTTGAGATTTTGAATATGGGTTCATGAACTTATATGTTTGTGTTTGCATGTAATGTTATCCCTCTGACTGCTTCTGAAATCTATGAACTCCTTTTCATAATGTTTTAAGATTTAGATTGCCAGAAACATAGGGTTATAAAATAAACCAAATACCTTAAAATATTTTCCATTAAAGTTCATGGATCCCTTAAATCCATCCATGGACATCTTTGGAATTGTGGGCATTAGACTAATAATCCTTGTTTTAGGGGTAGTCTCAGGGCAATGAGAGTTGAAGGAATTTGTTCACTGTCATATAGCCAGAATGCATCAGGCAGTTCAAGGACTGGAACACTTTCAGTGTTAAGGTTTCCTATCTTTTCATTGTCCAGGATGTCCCTCAGTATTTTAAAAACTTGTTAAAATGCAAGTTAAATGCAATGGGACATCCGCAGCATGGCAGATTAGAGGGGAATTCAGACAAATTCTTCTAACATTTCTACCAAACATTATTTTACCTGTTAATTATTTTAATGCCTATACTCTTTTTTTAATTTTAAAGGTTTTAAATAATAGCTTTGAATTTTCAACATGTATGCAAAGATAGTTTTCAAAATTGCAAAATCTTTGAAAAACTCTGCCTACCAAACGATTTTAACATAGCATTTCTATTTGATATCTAAAGTGGCAGAGCCAACAGTGGGTCACAATAAAATATACTCCTAGCTCAAGTCACCTTGTGATGTTTGAAGGAAATATCTGTGACAAAGGGATAGAGAATGGCTTGAAGTATATATGGATTACATATGGTCTCAGGAGAAAGTAGTGGTAACAGAAGCAACAGCAACTTTGGGAACTTAAAAACAGGATTGAAAAACTATCAAGAAAAATGTCATAGGAGAACCCTGTGCTGGCACTGGGCACCAGACTATCCTGTTCTGCAACTTCAATTCCTGACCCACCTGTGAATTACAGTTTAAGAGAAGAATGGGGAAATTTTAATTGAGAAAGTAGGGGTACTGAAAATCATTTTTTCTTCTATTCCCAAGGAAACTAGATCCCTGAAAAGAGTAGCAATTGCAATCCTAAGGCATCAGGAACCCTTCCTGGATAAAAACAGAGTTCAAATTAAGAGAGCAGTAACCTTGTCTCTCAAATTACAACAATTTAGAACTAGTTCTGAAAACACTTGTGAGAAACAACCTTGAAAATTGAAGAAATCTTCCTTTCTTTCCCTCCACATAAGGAACAGAACTAAACTTTGTCATGAAGTTCATAATCAAGAAATAAATGGGGAAAATGAAGAAACAATAACAACAAAAGAGAATTTAACCATATATAATTACTGCAGAGAATGGGCAAATAAAGATGCAGCTCAGAAGACAATGATGTCAAAACAATCATAAGCAAAGGCTTAAAACAAAATAGGAATTTCACAGAGCTCAACGAGAATTTCCCGAAGAGCTAAAATAATTCTCAAAATCAAGAAAAATGGTAGAGGAAAATTAAGCAAAGAAATGAGAGCAAAGGATGAAAATAATGAGAAAAATATTAACTTAGTAAACGAGTCACAAAAATTACAGAAGAAATTAACTTCTTTAAAAACAGAATTGACTATATGGAAAAATAGTCAAAATTCACTGATAAAAATAACAAAGCAAAATTAGTCAAATTGGAAATTTACAGAAAATAGTTCATTAAAAATTAAAATAAAGCAAATGATTTTTTTCCAGATTAACAGAAAAGAAAATTGTTGGAATCTTTACAAACTGCTAACTCATTAGAGTTGATGTTTTGGGCCAGAACCTGAAACAAGGTACTAAGTAGAACTAATTGATACAATGCTTGTGCTTAAAATATTTAAAAATCTTACCATAGAAAAATAAATTGAACAAGCCATTAATGATCTCTTTAAGAAAAAAAAATCTTCAGCACCAAGTTAATTTACAGATGAATTCTATCATACATTTAATGAACATTTAATACCAATACTTTGTAAACTACTTGGGGGGGGGGAGTTAAAAAGTACTAACTTCTAGGAGTCAAAACAGCAAAAAAAAAAAAAAAAAATAGAATCCCAAAACAAAAATTGGAATTGAAAACCAATAAAAAGATGGAGTGGAACAATTTTGGAGCACAAAAACTTTGGAAGGTTGTCAATAAAGGTCTATCTCAGTTAAAGCAGAGTACAGTTCAAGATAGAAGGCCTGCAACAAATCAGCAATGAATCCTGAGCCCCAATGCTGTGGAGCAGGTGAACTCCAATACAAGGAGCCCACATATGCCTCAGCATGGTCAGTGAAATGAACATAGCCAAGAACTACCACTGGCTTCAGCATGTTTCAGTGTACCCTCTTGGCAAACAAATAGATTCCAACCTAAGTGCAAAGGCAAAGAGAAAGCCTCAAGTAACCAAATACCACATGTTTTGATGTAGCTTTGCAGAGATTCAAAAAGACTGCCCAAGAGTCTCAGGACACATCAGATATCAACACTAGGATCCTGGCTTAGCACCAATTAAGCTGTCAGATCCTTATGATCTTCAGCAATGAGAGCCACCACCCCTCACAATAGCCACTCAGTGTAGCAGCATCAGATATGAGGGTTCCCTCTGGACCTCAGGGCAGAATCACTGCAGTACCAGATAAAATGTCAAGTTCTGCAGGATCTGGAAGAAGAAATCTGAGACATTATCCCTTCTATCCTTGGAGCAGAACTCAAATTTAAAAGACAAGGAAATGAGCAGAAAGGATGAACAAAAGCAACAACAAAAGGATTTGACCATATAAAAGCTATTATAGTAACATGGATCAAGACACACACTCAGAGGAGGATGACAATTTTGGGCAAAATCCCTAAGAAAAATAGGAAGTCATCTCAATTCCAGAAAGAACTCATGAAGAGCTCAAAAAGGAAGTAAAGGGGAAAAATCATGTACTATAGATACAAGATAAATTGGGTCTCTTTTAGGTTCATTGGCTTCCCCTTGCCCAATACTAATTTTCAAGGAATTATTTTCCTCTTTAAGATGCTTTATCTCATTTTCTAGTTGGTTAACTTTTTTTCATAACTCTCTTTTTGGGGGATGATTATGTTTATTATTTTTATTCTTAGTTGATTTTTTTTTCCCACAAGCTCTCTCACTTTATTTTAAAGTATTTTCTGAATTCTCTAAATGTTTAAATATTTAAATAACTTTAAATATTTAAAGTTACTCTTTGGGGTAGAAGAGACTTTTTTTTAAACTTCATTATTCTCTTCTCAAGATCAATTGTAGTCTTCCTTATTCCCATAGCAAGTTTCTGTGGTTGGGATCTTTCTTCTTTGCCTGTTCATTACTATTTTTAAAATAAGAACTATTAGTGTAAGCACTTCTAATCCTAAGGTAGAGGTGGTGCTTTTATCTTCACTTCTTTTCTCTCCTCTGACCAGGAGTCCCAAATCAAAGCTCAGTCCTTCTGTAAGTACCTAAAGTCAACAGCATCCCTGGCCCACTGCTTCTGCACTTACTGGGTAAGTGTAAAGGACTTATCAACAGCACAATAAAAGAATGCAGGTACTGGAATCACATATACTGATAATCAAAAAAACTCAACTTGTGGACAAAAATATGATATCCAAAAAATTATCCATAGTATTGAATGAAGAGGAAAAAAAGGATTCAACAAATTTGCAGGTTCTCGGGCCTTTCTTTCAACAAACTCAAATTGAGTAGAAAATTTGACATATAATAGCCAAAAACAAACATCAATTTCAAGGAACTTAAATTGGACAAAATGTTTATGTTTTTTACATGGAAATGTATACATATATTTAAGGTTTACATCAGCAATTGGCTAACTCAAAGGAAAGATTGGGGTAGAGTTAAGTAGACTAATTAAAAAAAAGCAAAACCAACTAGAAAAAGATAAAAAATAATAATTATGTTATATAAAATGTGTAGAGGAAGTATCGACACAAAGGAAATAGAGGGGGAAGAAGGGCTCACAGTTCTGGATACCTACTCACATCAGGAATAGGGTAAGTAGGCAACACTACATACATAATATCAAAGGTAAAACACTCTCAAAATCTATAAAGAAATAAAAGGGGAAGGATATGGGAAGAGGAAGCAAAGAATGAGGAGGAAAGGTAAGGAGAGATCCATGGACAGGGAAAGCTTAAGTAAGGGAAGTTAAGGAACAGCTTTATAGCAGAAGAGTTAACAGAGATAGGAAAGAAGTGATAAATCAAACTTAAAGATTCAATTACAAAAGAAATATATATTATATGTTAGTCATACTCATGTTGTTTTGCATATTTGTTTTGGATGAGTTTGCATATATGTGGGGGGAGTGTACATGTGTTTGTATGTATCGATATACATATATATATATATCATGTTTGTGCTTAACTATAGTCTTTGTGGGAGGAAGGGGAATGAAACAGATTTTTTTAAAAAAGTGCCCAGCACAGCACAAAAGAATAATCTATAAGGAAGAAAAAAAAAAAAAAGCTGGACACTAATGAATATCATTTCTTCTACTATTTATATCTGATATATACTGATAATTTATTGTTATATATTTTGAATCCTCCCTGACATTCTCCTGGGCACTAAAAATGTACTGTTCTGTTCTGTTTTGTTTTGTTTTCATTTTCTGGGTTTTTTTCTATTTTTTTTTAGTAAAATGAATTTGAAAACAATTCTCAAACAAACAAAAAAAACTACTTGAAATTATTAATAACTTTAGAAAGTTGCAGGGTATAATATAAGCCTACATAAATACTTTGCACTTCTTTGTGTTGTTAATAAAGCCCAATAACAAGAGATATAAAGAGAAATTCAATTTAAAATAAATGTAAAACTATATAAAATACTTTGAAGTCTACTGTCAAGATAAATCCAAGAATTATATGAATATAACTAAAATACACTTTTCATACGAAGTCATATTAAACAATTGGGAAAATAACTAGTTTCATGGGTAGATTAAGTAAACATAATTTAACAAATTATAATTATTCTAATTAATTTACTAATTGAGTCTACATAAGTTAAACATCCAAAAATTTTGATCAAGCTAGAAAAAATAACATTTACATTCATCTAGAAGAAAGAAAGCTCAATAATATCAAGGGAATTAATGAAAAAGTTAAAAGGAAAGTGCCATAGCAATGCTAGATTTCAAATTATATTGTAAAGAAATAATCGCCAAACAATAAAATTGTTAATAATAAAAAGTAAAGAAGGATTCCTAGTAAATTCTCCATAACTTATATATGTTCTGATACCCAAAAGAGTGAGTTAAAGTTTCCTGTTCATCTATAGGATTCTTATGAAGTAAAATGAAATAATGTATATAAAACACTTTGCAAACTAAGGAAAGGATTGGTCCTAATTTTCCCTAAATTATCTTCCCACAAGAAAGGTGCTTTTTTTCCCTCTTTTTCTCCCTTTTTTGTGCCTTTTATGTTTGAGTTCTGCTCTTGGGGTAAAGGGGACACTGTCTTAAGCTTTTCATGAAGCTCTGAGCTTTGGCTTTGATCTCAAGGATGCCATGCAATTGGTGTTTTGCTCACATAAGGGAGTAGTTTATCTGCTTTTTCCAGAAAATAGTCTGGTTTCCATGAATTTGACTTCTGAACTGAGTGGAAGCTATCCTACTGGTCTGCTCTGCTACTGAGCCAGAATGGAAGGTCTCAGTTGCTTTTCAACTGGGATTAAGACCTTTTTCATTGCCTTTTCCAGATGGCACCCGAGCAGGGCTGAAAACCCCTTTAATCCAAGTGAGAATGGCATTTATTGAAGTTTTCTAATCTATCTTGAGTGGGAGAGTGGTTTCATTCTGTCAGACTGTTCCGTGGCTTAGTTTCATGTGATATGTGACAGAAACTGGGAAAGCTCAAAGACCTTTCTGGCTTATTTCTGTTATCTTGGCTCTAGCCTGTATGGCCTTTCCCTTCTCAAAGTATCTATTAAAATACCTCATTTCATTGTGAATCAGAGATACAATTTATACCTATAGCATGACTTAATGCCTAAAACATGATTAATTTTATTCTGTTTGAAGTAAAATGACTAGAGTTGAAATGGCAGCCTGTCACTTTTTTCCCATGACATGAGATGACTAATTTCAAACTCTGGATTCTGATTTCCTCAGTCTACTACACCTAGTCATTTGAATTCTCCAGGGATGGTGGTTCATTACTGGAAATTATAGAACATCACTAAAATAATATGGGATTTAAAAAAAAAATTCTTCTCAGCTTTTACATGTGCTAGAGAGGTTTGAGATCACTTGCTAGAAACACTAAACATTTACTAAATGTAATCTAGTCCAAATTCTTTCTTTTTGGACCAGAAGATAGTATACATAAAATTAGAAAGAATGGTAGAGGCTATCAGGGGATTTTGGGAATTTGGGAATTTAAGGCTAAGTTCATTAAAGGACTTGTCCAAAGTGATAGAGGCAATAAGTGTCAGAAAAGCAATTTGAACCTGTCTTCTGATCCTGAATTGGAGTTTTTAGTGATTTGTAATCTGGTTTTAATTCATATTCCATTTGCAATGATGGTTCAAGATATCAAGATTGATTTTTAACTCAGTGAACAATTTAAGTTGGTATTCTAGACAATGGAGTTACCCCTATTCATTTTGTGTGTGTATATGTGTGTGCGCATACATATATGTTTGTGTGTGTGTCTAATGGTAGGTCAATCTCTTTCAAGAACTCTGATTTATATACAGAAAAAGGAACCCAGTAGTATAGGAATTTTCTATATGATTATATATAATACATGATATATACTGTTATACACACACATACAGCGCACATACATATTTTCCTAAGACATTTAACTAGTTGTATCATTCTAGACAAGTTACTTATCACTGTTTGCCTCAGGTTGCTCATTTATATGGGTTCTTGTCTTTTATTGTTAAAGAAGATCAAAATAACAATACTAAGTTAGAGTCAAGCTATAGGGTGTCCAGCTATGGCTGATTAGGCCAATATGAGCTCAGAATGCTCTGTCACAGGTTGGACACAAATAGTCTATATAAACATTTGGGGTGGATTCTTTAAATTTGTATATCTTGATATCCTTTTGATCTCCAATTTCAAGAACTTGATCTTTATTTGCCAGTTTTGTTTCACTCAGGGCTGCAATTTGAATGTGATATATTCTGAGTTCTCTCACAATAAGAGCTATTTGTCTTTTTGGTCTATTGGTTTTGTTGTTCTTAAGTGTGTGCACAATCCATGTACTGATAGTGAGGGGAATCATATTTGAAGATTTTGTGCATTATTTTGACCATGGGCTGGGATCTCTGTCTACTGCAGTGATCAAGTCAGGATTGAAAAAGCAGACAATTTTAGGGCATCTCACACTAGGAAATTAATGTTGCAGTTCTTAAAAGTCTTCTCAGACACCCAGGGATTCTGAATTCCCCTGCTGCTTCCAGTGAGAAGATGACCCTATGATCTGGGTCACCTACGTGCAGGATTGTAACTACAGTTCTCAGTATATTTGTACCTTTAAAAAGTGCTTTTTCACTTTCCTATAGCCACAGGACTTTGAGATAAGTAAAAATGGTAAAATGGTATGGGTGATGCATTTTGATTCATGCATAAATTAGATTTAAGTGAGGTAGCATTGCATGAACTTGTCAGCCTCACTCTCTCTTCCAAACTCATCACAATCCAGTGGCAGGACAGAGACAAGATGCTGGGTAATAGTTCCAGATGCAGTAAATGACCTTGGTGGATTTGATGTCTAACCAACCTCTAAGCACTTCATAGCACTTGCTTCAGTTGACTTTATGGTCAGTGGGAAAAAAATGGTTCTCATTTGTCCATTTTACCAGGAGAAGTCTTCAACATGTTTTGGGTAGAAAGTCTCTTAATTCACTGATGGGCATGAGATCTCCAATTAACAGCAATGTGATTTACATCATCTGCCAAGATGGTTTTACTAGGGTGTGACCATTGAATATATTACAGCTTCTTGGAGTCACAGATGAGAGTTATGTAGATCAGGTAGAAACTAAAGGTGGAAAGCAGCCCTGAAAAAGGTCTTGGCAGCCTTTACATCAGAAATACTAGGATTCCCTGAACAAATCCCATACATTCCCTTATCTATAAATGAGCTGGGAAAGTAAATGGTAAGTCACTCCAGTATCTTTGCTACCCCCCCCCCCTCCAAAACGGGGGGAGTATCACAGAATCAGGCATGACTGAAATAACTGAAAAATAATGATATAATATAGTAACTGCAGTAAGTCCTAATGTTTTCTTTTTTTTACTTTTTTTGATATTTAAAAAAATTTTTTAAAGAATATATTGTCTCAGAGGCAGAGTCAAGATGGTGGAGTAAAGGCAGGAAGGAACTTGCCCAACCTCTCCCCCAAACTTCCAAGTTCTTTTAAATGATGATTCTAAACAAATTTTAGACATAAGAACATTCAAAACGATGGAGCAGAACATTTTCCAATTTAAGGCATCTTAGGTCAATAGAAAAAGTTGGGACAATAAGGAGGGAATCCAGCATGTAGTCCAGTTCAGAGTGGGGTTGGCACAACTCCAGATGCAACCCTAGCCCCAACCAGGCCTGACATATAAATCAGTGGCAATACTGGTGGCTTCCTGACCTTTCATATCAGAGATACCAAAGAAGAACTGGAAGGTCAGCAGAAAAGGTCTATGTAACCAGAACGGGACCTCCAGTGCACAATCCCAGCTCAGACCTGCCCCAACTCCAGCTCTGACTCTGACCCCAGCATCAAGGAAGCAAAACTTCTAAATCAGCAGCAGTACTGGAAGCTTCTGGACCTCTCACCCTGGGATTAGAGGGAGAACTCAGATGCTCAGTGGAGAATGTATGTGGCAGCAATAGGGTGAAGAATCTGGTGTGCAGTCCCAGCACAGCCCCAGAGTCCTCGTTTGGGCCAACACACTAAATAGTATAGCTACAGTGGGGTAAAGATACCCCTAACAGTTCCAGGGCTTGTGAACAGATTCCTAGAAGGATTTTGGGAAAAAAAAACACCTGAGATTTGGGACAGTGCACCCTCCACCCTAGAAATAGAACCCAATTTTAACAAAGAGCTAAAATCTGAGTAATAATCAGAAAACAAAAATAAAGTTTTTAACCTTTGAAAATTATGGTGACAAGGAGGATCAAAATACATACTCAGAAAATGATCACAAAGTCAAAGCTCCTACATCTAAAACCTCCAAGAAAAATAAGAATTGGGCCCAGGCCATGGAAGAGCTCAAAAGGAAGTTTAAAAAATCAAATAAGAGAGACAGAGGAATAATTATGGAAAGAATTGAGACAGTGCAAAAGAAAGTACAAAAAGCTATTGAGAAGAATATCTTTAAAAGAGCAAAACTGACCAATTGGGAAAGGAGGTATAAAAGCTCACAGAGAAAAATAATTCTTTAAAAATGGAATTGAGTAAATGGAAACTAATGACTTCCAGAAATCAAGATACAATAAAGCAAAACCAAAGAAATGCAAAAATGGGGGTGGAGGGGAATGAACTATCTCATTGGAAAAACAACTTACCTGAAAAGAAATCCAGGAAAGATAATTTCAAAATTATTGGTCAATCCGAAAATGATGATAAGAACAAGGGCCTGGACTTCACCTTTCAAGAAATTATCAAGAAAAAAAATATTCTGATATTCTAGAACCAGAGGGTAAAATAATAATTGAAAGAATTTACTGATCACCTCCTGAAAGAGATCCCAAAATAAAATCTCCAGGTAATGATATAGCCAAATTCTGGAACTCTCAGCTCAAGGAGAAAATATTTCAAGTATCCAGAAAGAAACAATTCAGGTATAATGGAGCCACAGTCGGGCTAATACAAGATCTGGCAGTTTCTACATTAAAGGACTGGAGTGCTTGAAATATGATATAGCAGTGGAGCTAGGATTGCAACGAAGAATCAACTACCCAGAAAACTGAATATAATCCTTCACAGGAAAAGTTTCAATGAAACAAAGGATTTTCAAGCATTTGTGATGAAAAGATCAGAGCTGAATGGAAAATTTGATTTTCAAATACAGAATTCTGGAGAAGCATAAGGAAGTAATGAGGAAAATGATATAAGGGACTTAATACGGTGTATCTGTTTATATTTTTATATGGAAGGATGATATTTGTAATTTAGAATATTTTCATTATTATGGCTATAAGGAGTAGTATAAATAGATAGAGGACACAGGTATAAGTTGAATACAAAAGATAATATCTTTATTTTAAAAATGATGATATTAAAGGCTGAGAGAGGAATGAACTAGAAGAAAGAGAAAGGAAGAAGTGGAATGGCACAGATTATCTGCCATCAATAAAGAGATGAGAAAAAAGCTTTTACAGCGGAGGGGAAGATGGGGTGGAAAAGTTGGTGAGCAACCCTTATTCTCATCAGAACTAGCTCAAATAAGAAATAACATAAATATCCAAAAGGATTATAGAAATCTATCTTACCTTGCAGGAAAATAGAAGGGGAATAGGATTTGGGAAGGGGTAAAAGATGATCAAATTGAGGGCATATTGGGAGGAAATAGTCAATAGAAAAACACTTATGAGGAAGGACAGGGTGAAAGTAGAAAGAATAAATGGAGGAATGCAATTAGTAATAATATTTGTTAAAAAAATTCAAAGCAAGTTTCTATGATGGAATATGATTGTTATCTGGGAAATGATGAGCAGGATGTTCTCCATGAACAAAGTGAAATATGCTTTACACAAAGTGATGGCAATTTTCTGGGATGATCAGCTATAAATGACTTTGTTATTCTCAGTAGCACAATCATCCACAATTGCTCCGAAGGACCTATGATGAAAAATCCTTTTCATATCCAGATAAGGAACTTACTGTGTCTTGATACAGATTGAAGCATTTTTTATTACTCTCTCTGTCTCTTTATTTTAAACTTAATTTTTCTTGAGGGTTTTTATTTTCATTAGGGTGGGAGATCTGTATTTTCTTTCACAACTTGACATTTATGGAAATGTTTTGCATAATTTCACATGTGGTTTCTTAATTATGGCTGGGGATAAGGGAGAGAACCTAGAACTCAAAAATTTTCTAAAAAAATGTTTTGAAGTAGCTGGGGAAAATATTAAATAAATTAATTTTAAAAAACAGAAATGAAATAAAATAAATTTGTGATTAATTATACATAAAAAGAATATATTAGCTCAAGCAAAGTTTTTTTTTTTAATTTTGAGTACCCTCTATTGTTTCACAATGCTCATTAAAATTACAAATTTATAGTTGAAAAGACTAGTAGAGAACCTTGTATATCTATTACCTAAATGAAAAATGGCACATGTATATTGTGTGCTATAGTAATATTAACAGATAATGGGCTTCATTCCAAAATACTCTATCCAGGAACACTGATTGTTCTTTCAAATATAAAAGATCATTATTTAACTACTGCAACTATTTGAATTTGAGTATTTAAGGGAAAGGAAGTCAAGCATTTTTTTTTTTTGGTAAAGTTAATTCTTTACTTGCAAAACCAATAAGAGCTCCATAGAGGATATATACATACATACATACACACACACACACACATATATATATATATATACACATATATATATACATACATATACACACACAAATACACGGAAGTATATATTGTTGTATTGTGATTCACTACAACAATCATTTTTTATTTATTAAAGAGACATTTTTTAACTTTGATTTTATTCAAATATACAGTGAAATGTATTATAATTTCAATATTATATATATATGTCTGTATAATGCCAACTTAACCAAGAAATCATTCATTTTGATGCAATTAGATTTATATCAAAAATGTTAGAAAGATATAACATAAGGACGTTGACAATCATTAAAAAGCAATATATATATATATATTTATATAATAAAATATTATCTGAATGGATAAGAAAAATAAGTTTGCATAAATATGGCACTGCTTTGTCTGAAAACAATCACAATAGCAACAATCTTCAAAATATAGACAGTAAAATCAGTTTACCATCAGAAAAATAATTTTTTTTAAAAACAGGAAGCATATTATCCAATGTAGACACATAGGAAAAATTTCCAGGGAATATAAGCACTTTGATCATAAATTCAAGCAAACTAAATATTAATTGATTAATGAGGGGAGACCATTATTATTACCATTATTCTTCCAATTCTATTATTGTTTACAACTCATAGTTATCTCTAATAAAGACAATATCACACTATATTTTCATAGAGCTTTAAATTTTTTTTACATTTTTCTTTCCTCATTTCTACCTTTTGAGCTAAGTAGTGCATGTATCAATAGAGATAGTCTGAAGGGTAAGAAACTGTAATTCAGCAAATTGTTCATGTTAAAATGAGGTTTTACTGAATCAGTTCATCAACAAAACAATGAGTTCAGAATGAAATTCAGGTTTTCTAATTCCAAATTGAATGTTCTTTCTCCTCTATCTTTCTATTATCAAAAGAGAAGCAATAACCATGGATTTCCATTATTTGCTTTATTTTTAAGATGTTGTCCCATAACAGAAACAAATATATACAGCCACAATCATTATATATTTGAATTGTATTTTTCTCCTTTAGCCAATGTTCTGTAATAATGATTAACTTTATCACTTATAATTTCCAAATAAAGACTAATCTAAGGATATGTCTAATATGATAACATTTTTCAATAAGTTTTTTTCCCCCTTCTGAACAATCTGAATATCTCACATTGATTTTCTTCTTTTAAAGAAAAGTATTTTAAATTTATTGAGTAAAACAAGCATTTCTATAACATAATACAATATAAATATGATTGCACTTCAAACTGTAAATCTAACATGTACAACTTGCTATTCCTTTCAAATACATTACAGAATTATAATGTGCATATTTTCCCACCCTCACCTTTGCCTTAGAAATATCCACCAATACATGCACACACACACACACATAAAAATATGTGTATGTTTACATATATAGGCACATACCCATTACATATTTCTTTCAAGTTTTTCCTCTAAATTAGCTTATCTTTCATTTTTTAAGAGGGTAAAATGGCACAATTTCTTGACTTTGGTATGGATTGATTTTAAATGAGACAGAGTTGCACAAAATCAACAGGTTCATTCCCTCTTCTATCTGTGAAAGTCTAGTGACAAAAGAAACATCAAGATGAATGGCCATGGCCTGGGATGCAGTGGATAACTTAGGTGTCTTTGATAACTGACAAGCTCTGAACACTCCACGGTTTTGGCTTCAGCTGCCCTCATGCTTATAGGAACAAATTGTTCGCATTCACCTATTCCTATGTGGGAAGTCTTCACGTGTTTGTGGTAGATACACATCTAACTCACCAAGAGTTTGAAACCCCAAACTGATTTAGCTCATCTGCCAAAACTGTTTACTTGGGAGAGGGGGGAGCTGTTGCATGATATACTTTCTTGGAGTTACAGGTGACAGTTGTGTACTAGTAGACACCAAAATGGATGAACAGCCTTGAAAAGGACTCATCAAATCCTTAGAAGAAGTATTAGTTTTGCTTAAACACCTGTATACACATCCATATACCTCTTACATTTCTATCTTGTTTAATATACAATTCTATCAGTTTCCAGTTTTAGTTGCTTCCATCATATACAACAACCATATGTGGCAACTCCATGTGCAGCTTGTTATAGTTATTTCTTTTGACTCTGGACTTTTCTCACATGGCAACGACATGGCAATAAATATGAAATTTATCTTGTATTGTGTGACCTCTTTTTCTAAGGATAATACTTCCCTTTCTTGAGGCTTTAACAAATCTTTGAAATCAATTATAATCATGTTAATCCATCCTCATTCTGTTCATCCTAGGTTAGTCTATTACAATTCCTGCTACATAAGAGGCACTTAATATATACTTAATTATAAGTTGTATCATTGGCCCATGTTTATATCCTCTCATAAGCTTACCACAGGCAATCTACCAGCTACATTAAGACCTCTCCTAAATTTCGTTGATGTTACTTGGATAAAAGAGAACACAAAGTATCCATGCCTTTTTGTTTCACAACCAGGATGTTTATTTGTTCTCTTCCTACATTTCTCTGATGATGTTTTTTGTTTCATGAAATTTATACCTTTGTTCCTTTCTGCCATGCAATTCATAATTTGTCATGTTTTTCAGTCTGCTCACATGTAGTGAAATTCACTGAAGTCCAATGTTTGTTGATAAATAGTTTGTCCATGGTAATAACAATAATAACATAAGAGAAAAAAATGAATTCCAAATATCCTACAATAACAAAACTGAAATGAAAAGTTGTCAAAGAAATATACACACACAATTTGACATGGATTCCTATAAAGGAAAGTATTGTTTTTCTTTTTTTTTTCCCTTTTGTATTTGAATTTCAAATCAAGATAGAACGACTGATTTCATTTGTGAGATTTTTATTTATTTATTTTACTGTGTGACATTTTAATTATCCACAGCACTTTCAGAGTATAGCTTCTTTTCTATTTCATAACTCATTTTGATGATGTCACTTTTGAAGTCCAATAACATTTATAAATTAATTAAAATGTCATTAAATAGTTATTCATTAGTACATACATGGTTATTAACAAAATCGTATTTACCCATTACATTTGAAATAGTTTGATTGAAAGAAGTGAAATTGTACACAATTTCAATAATTAACCAGAAGAAAATAATGAAATTATTCCACCAGAGAAGTGATAATAAGCATAAACATTAAAGCAAGTCCTAGAACCCTAGAAAATTCTGAATAACAATAATCTGTTAATATGTCTCCATTTAGATGTGTATAAGAGGAAGGTGTGATAGAAGCACCTTCTAGGTTAGATATATTCAATAGATATTGAATATATCTAACAATTTGTCAGATATAATAAATACTAAAATATTAATATATTCCAAATAAGGATATCTTATTGAATATATTAAAATTTTATCTTTTTGGAATGCTTGGTCATTCATATGGCACTATGTTTCCTTCCCCACAATTGCTGAGGTATTAAGTAGCACAAATAAATTACTGCTAAATAGAAAAGGAAAAGCATGTTAATTATTCCTACTCAATTTAGATTGTATCATTCCATTCCATTATTTATATCTTTGAATTAGCCACTCTTTACCTTCCAGAAACATGGAATACAGATGCTCAATTGAATTCAAATTCATAAGCATATATTAAGTTCCTATGGTATTCAAGGTTGAGCAACACTATAAAATAGAGAATAGAAAAATAGCCTTGGAATCAGGATGACCTGGTTGCAAGTCCTGCATTTTCCATACTGCAAAGCATAGCACATATCTTCTCAGTGCCTCAGACAAATTGTCTAAGATAATAAATCACAAAACACTTACTAACGTGCATTCATAGATGGAATTACTTTGATTGTATCAACAATAGTTAACAATGGTACTGTACAAAACACTTTACAGATACTAACCTCATTTGATCTCATAACAACTTGGGGAAGTAGATGCCATAATTATGCCTGATTAACAGATGAAGAAACTGAGGCAAAGTGATTTACCAAACACCACACAGCTAGTAAATTTCTGAAGCTGAATTTTAACTCAGATTTTTCTTATTCAAGTCCCAATTTCCATTTTTTTTAGCATCAATTAAATCTTGAGTCTGCCCATTTCAGTGTCATTGAGAGAGACAGACAAGAAACAGAGACAGGGAGAAACAAACACACATATACTCAGAGAGAAACAGGAACAGACAGAGACAGTCAAATAGAAAGAGAAACATAGAGAGACAAAGACAGAGAAACAGATTGATAGAAATATAGATATATGTGTGTACATGCATGCATATATATTCATACATGTTTATATGTATACAGACAAGTACACACAAACTTTTATTTACATTAAATGCCATTTATACAATTTATATATGCATATACAGACATCTATTTATATATGTACACAAACATATATATGCATATATATATATATATATATATATATAAAGATTAGTCTGTAATTTCAATTTTTGATGACCAAAATGTTAGCATTCCCTCAACCCTACAAGGGAAATTTTATGGAGGAGTAGCTTTAGAAGGGTAAGATGGGAAGGGGATTTTTTTGTTGTTGTTTTTATCCTTTTTTCCTTTTTTTTTTTTTTTTTTTTTGGCTGAGGCAATTGGAATTAAGTGACTTTCCCAAGATCACACAGGTAGGAAGTATTAAATATCTGAGACCATATTTGAACTAAAGTCCTCAGGATTCCAGGGCCAGTGCTCTATTCACTATACAGTCTAGCCACCTTGAGATCTGTTTTGAAGTATTGAATTCCATTTGGAAATGGACCATTTTGACTTTTTTTCACCATTCATTCATAATATTTTATGGCTTTGAATACTTCACTAGCATTTTCTTTTATTTTGCTTTAGAATGCAGGTCACACAAAAGGAAACACAGCAAACTTGTTTCCAATATCTTCTGCTAGGTCTTGTTACTCCAGGAATAAGAAACAAGAAGAAAAGCATAATCATATTAGCCCTTTGACACCTTTTGAAACTGCACATCACTAACTTCATGTTTAATATCATTATTAATCTACAGAATGTGCTATGGGATTGTGTGAAGCACTGTCTATTAAACTAAGAGCTTGAATGAACCAATGTGCACATGTGTATGTGTGTGTGCATGTGTGTGTAGTGTGTGTGTGTGTGTGTGTGTGTGTGTGTGTGTGTGTTTGGTGTAATCTCTGACATCAAGTCAGAGGTGCTACTAGAAAGCAATACTTATATTGAATGGAACTTCAGTCATTGTATTCATGAGCCGTCAATGGTTAGAAGAAATACTTGAACATTTTTGGGATATGATCCCATATTGTTGCTAAGAGGAAAGCATTTGCATGGGACAGAGCTAAAACAACTGTGGCAGTCAGACCATTGTATCTAGTGCCAACACTCTATGCCAAATTAGCTTCTGTTTTGCCTCACTTTCCTGTAAGGGCTAGGGTCAGGGATCTATAAAAAATAAAAGAAGGGGATTGTGTGTGTGAATCACAGCAGGCCCAAGTTGGAGAAAAAGGCAATGAAGAATACAATCCTAGAAGAATAGGGACAGTTAACTGGTGAGGTAGCAAATTAGAGCAAGAATTCAGGATTGCTGTGTGTGTGTGTGTATGTGTGTGTGTAAAAAGAGGAAGGAAAGAAGAGAAACATATCATGAGATAAAAAATAACAGAGAGACACACACAGAGAGAAAAAGCCAAGGAGAGAAAGAGTTCTTTTGACATGACCAAGAAATGTGTTCTAGAAATTCCTTACCCCGTACTCCTTATAGGCGCCATTCCATCAGTATTTCCAAATTTATTGCCAATAATGGATCTTGGACTGAAGAAGATACTAAGGCCTTCTGACCTGCCTATCTCAAGACATGTTCCTGGTCATTGTTTTCTCATTTCCTATTCAGTACTGCTCTCCACCTGCTCATACATTTCTATTTCATGTATTTTGTCTCTCGTGCTCCATAAATCATCTTTTCTAGTTCCATCATGGATATCATAGAGTATCAGAACATATTTTTACAGCAGTCAGATCTCTCCCAGGTGATTTTTTTTTCTCTCTTTCCCCCTACCTCTGGGATAACTAGAATATATTTCAGGCCCGGCTTTCATTTTATCCATGCATGCAACTATAAATGTCATTCCACATTTTGGCAACATTCCTATAATCAAGAAATATGATTGGCATTGAAGGGAAACACTGCTTAGAAAAGAATACAGCCAGATAAATGCATTTTCCTCATTTGGGTTTCTCCCACTATAATTGAGAATATATTAAGAACCTGAAATGAATCTACTTTTTTTCTTCATTGATGTCAATTGTAATTTCATTTCTAATATGTTGCTTAAATTAGGTATGGATGTGATCCTGATTTATTAGGTCCTGTAACCTAGGTAAGTCCTATAACTGTGGTCCAATTGAAAAAGCATTGGTGTGTGGGTCAGAGAATTTGAGTTAAATCTCATCTGTGCTACATTACCTGTGAAAATTTGGAAAAGTAACCTGACTTACCCAGGCTTTAAGCTACCTCACTTATAGAAGAAGGGAACTCATTTTGAGTTTTAAGTTTCCTTTAAGATCCCTGAATCCATGAATCTGGTGTGAAAGAGATTATGTTTAATTCTTTAATTCTCTTTTGCCTTCCCATTTCTAATGGTTAATAGCTTTATGATCTCATTAAAGTAACTTCATGTTCCTGAGCTCTTTTTCCCATGAAAAAATAAGAGATGTTATATTAGATTGTATATTCACATAAGTCTGAGTACACAGTTCTATGGTGATGAAAAAAAAATAATGCAGATTAGCAACTCTTGTAATTTAATGGCATGTTCAAATTGGAATAAGGAAGATCTGAGATCAATTCTGGCATTAAATCCTCATCATATGAAACTAAATCATTTAACTTCTGACTCAGTTTCATTAGCCCTAAAACAGGGATCACAATTGCATACCTATTTCAGTGTTATTGTGAAGATAAAATGAGATGCTATTTAGAAAACCTCTCACAAAATTTGTACTAAACAAAAAGTAGCTATATTAGCTATAATTATTAGTATTACTATTGCTGCTGTTATTAAGGGCAGCTACATGAAGCTAAGCCTAAAGTTCAAATTTGTCTTCAGATATATACTTGCTATATAATTCTGAGAAAGTCACTTACCTCTGTTTGTAATGGGCTGAAGCTGAGCAGATGCACTGAGTTCGAGCACTTAAGGCTAATTAGCAATTGGACAATACTCTATTAATATATGCTTGGAGAAAGAATGGCCCCGCCCACTCTCTGTGTTGTATAGGAAATTGTGTAGAAGATTTGGTGGGTGGAGTGTGAAGGCCAGAGTCACTACTGGCCCATAATTTGTCATGATTGCGCTCACTTGGTGTCGCCATTCCCCTTCACCTCCACAAAGAATAAAGATCAAGGATTTTCCCTTATCCTAACTCTGGCTGATTTTAAAATACCCTGGGTGCTAAATGCAGTCATCACATCTGTTGACCTCAGTTTCCTCACTAGTAAGATGGAGAAGAAAATGGCAAACTAGTTTTTGTCAAGAAATCCCCAAATAGTGTCATGTTGAATATGACTGAAAACAACTGAAAAATAAGAACTATTAGTATTATTATTGCAAATTATATGATGACTCAGTGTTTATATGACAAATAGAGTCAGAGTTGGAATGTATCAGAGGAAAAACTCAAACTCATGTCTTTCCAACTGTGAAGCCTTTACTTTATTCACTGTACCACTCTTAACTTGCCCAAAGCACCATGTGATTAGATGAAGATAATATCTAACATGATATTGTCTTGGCTCTTTTGAAGTATTCCAGAAGTTAAATTGCCAGGATCTTTATATTAGTGCTATTACTCAATTCTAGCTATGGCTCTAGGGATCTAGAGGGATTTGAATAGTTTATTATATATGCATTTGGTGCAGCTTTATTCCCAACATCAGGGAATGCATTGGCTCTCTCAATTAGTTCAACTCAAGTTTATTCATATCTTCAGGGACCTATATAACATGAAACATTGCCCATGAGCACTAGAAGGTACCTGCTCAATATTCTTCCCATGCTATCTCCTTTGTCTCTCAGCAGGATTTATAATTTTTTTTTTAATCATCTTCTTCAGCTGATATCCATTGTACTCCTTCAATTTATCTCTCCCTCTGTCAGACCAGGATTCATTTGTTCTAAATGGCGATAAATATATATATATATATATATAATATACAGATATATTCATACACACACACAAATATACACATATGTACACATATACACACACAAAGCTCTCTCATTCTCTCACATACTCTCTCTGTGTATGTATATATGTATATGAATTGAATTTCTGGTTCTGATTCTACTAGTTATATGATTAAAAGGAAGATGCTTAACCTTTTCGAACTTCTGAATTCCGATGGCTAAAATGGGGATATTGATCTCTATTGTACTTGTCTTATACGGTTATTATGAGATCCTTTTGAGATAATGTCTGTAAAGGTTCAGAGATTATAAAGGACTTTTAAGCATGGCTAGATGGCATAGTGAATAGATTATTGGATTTATAGGCAGGGAGACTCAACTTCATGAGCTCAAATCTGGTCTCAACCACTCATTAGAGTCTGTTACCCCAGACAATCATTTAATCCTGCTTGCCTCAATTTTATCCTCTGTAAAATAACATGGAAAAGGAAGTGGCAAATAGCACCAATATCTTCAACAAAGAAACAAAACAAAACAAAACTGTGTCATCAAGGGTCAAACCATATAGAAAAAACAAACAAGAAATGAAGAACAACAGCAGCAAAAAATAGCTTTTTAAAAATATCAGTAATGATCATGCATACTAATTTTACCCAATAGAGTGTTTAATACCAGGAACACCCCCAGGATTGTGAGCCTAGAGTGTCCTGTTCTAGGAGTTTGTGGGGCCTAGTGTCTTCCTTCCTCCCCCCCCCCCATTTTAGAGCAGAACTTACAATAATGCCACTGAAATTTCTCATAAAATTCACTCTATTCTCTGAGAAATAGACAAAGTTTCACAAACATTTAGAAAAACACAAATCAAAATTCTCCTTGGAAACTTAATATTTTGAGGATTTGTTTATTTTTATAGGAGAGAGAAACCTCATGGATCTTTGTAGATTTATTTATTTTACTTTGATTCATGGATATTTTGATAGATTTTTTGATATAATCAATTCCAGAACTCCCACCAATCTGTCTATAGTACTTTATCTTACGTGATCCATTCCATTTTGGCCAGTACCTTTGGATTCCAACCAACATACTAGATGCTTTTCTTTGCCTATTAATTTGCTGTGCATACTTTTGAAATCTATAACATATCTATCAATTATCATTAAATTATTATTAATTAATTACATAAATTACCAATTCATCTGTCTCTTTCACATCAACATATACACATACATATACATATATAAACATATGAAATAAGTAAAGCATATATATCTGTGTGCATATTTGTATATTCATAGTACATATATATGTATATATGTATATATACATGAATATATCTTGTTTCTTCAGATAATGTTATATTTCGTATCATACTGACAGAACAACACCATTACCTAAAGAATAATAAGTATCTGCTATATGGTTACCTGTCTTTCCTCTAGGAAGATGAATGAGCCTTTACAGAACTCTGAAGTTTATCAAAGGTGACTGAGTCCATATTCATTCTCCTTTTCTATTCTGAGTCCTATTCATTGTCCATTTTCAAAATTTATTAAAGATAAAATAGAGAGATATTATAGAGATAGATTTCTCGAGCTTCATGTTAACCTTTTGAATGGTCTATCTTTGATTCTATTTATACGTACATCTACAGTGTATACTCAGTCTATAGATTACTTTTTTTTAATTGAGCAATCAATTTAGATTTTTTTAAAGTATATACTATGTTTAACACATTTTTCTTTGTTCTGGGAATAAAATACAGAAGGGAAACTGCCCCTGCTTTTGAGAAAGAATGCAAATGATAGCAACAATATGAATGTATATATGTATATACAAAACACATATGGAAACAGAAACAAGAACATGAAGGTGTCCAGGAAAATCTTTGTTCACAAGATGGTGCTAAAGTTCAGTTTTTAAGGGAGCTAGGGATTTCAAGGAAAGGAGAAAAGGAAGTTCATTTTAGACATGAAAGAAACCAACAGAAAAGCTTGAAGATGAAAGATGTTTGTAAAACAATACAAGAAGACTTGTTTTCCTGGATTTTAACATGTGTGGAAGAAAGTAATCTGTTTTAAAGAAAAACAGTTTGGAGCCAGGCTGTGAAGGCCTCAAAATGGCAAACATAAGAGTTTTTAGTTGGGCTACATAAAATGGAAAGTCATTAGTTTATTGAGAAGTGGTATATTGGGGAAGCAGTTAACTTAGTCAGAAATAAGGATTTAGAAAAATCACTTTGACAGCTTTGTGAAGGATTTATTGGAGTGAAAAGAGACTTGAGGCAGAAAGTCTATTTAGTAGAATTTTACAATAGTTCTGTTGAGAGGTGATGATGATGATGACTCAAACAAAGATGTTGACTTTGTAAAGGCAAATAAGGGAAGAGATGTTTGTTGTGATAAAACAAGTCATTTAATGATAACTATCATGTTTTCAAGAATTTTTTATATATTATCTCTATTTATCCTCTTCATCAGACTTCTATGAATTAACATGCTAATGGCAACTTAGTCCTTGAGCCCAAACATGCTGATTTTGATTTCATTACTGTGCTCTGCCATTCATTTTGCTGTATGAATGAGGAATCCACAACAGGTAAATAATGATCATCATCATCATCATCATCATCATCATCATGGTCTAGCATTAATGTAGCAATTTCTATGTGCCAGGCAGTTTTCTAAGCATTTAACAATATAATCTCATTTGATGCTCATAACAATCTTGGGAGAAATTTTTGTGTGGAGAAACTGAAACAAACAGAATAAATTTTTTACCCAGAGTCACACTAATGATAAGTGTCAAAATCTAGATTTGTATTCAGGACTTCCCAACTCAAAGCCCAGTGTATTATTTATTGCATTGTCCAGCAATGAAGAATATGACTAAACAGCTTCAAATTTCTCCCACTTCTTCATTTTCACTCTCTTGTAAATATGGAAAATCATTCATTGATGATTCTTTTATGTTTTCTCCTCTGATAATTTTTGCCCAAACCACTGATGTAAAATGTATTCAGAAAAGAGCCTATATATCTATATCTCTATGAGTCTATGTCTATGTATCTGTCTAAATATCTATGTGTATTTTAATGTCAAAGTTGATGCATGAGTTTTCCCAAAAAATGATATAGCAAATTTCAACCAATATTTCATAGGTTTGATGTTTCCTCTTTTATCTATGTGGAAAATGAATAGATTTTTTTTTTTCTGTAACAGTAAAGCAGAAGTGTGATCAGGAAGGTAGGATGTTGCATTGTCATTCCCTTAATGAATTCTTGGAAGACTTCTCAGACATGCCTGCTTGTTATGTATTAGTAATGTCCCTTGGAGTTGTTTAGGGTTAATCTCAAAAACTTGAATGGATCTATGGTTTCACTGATTCCCAGAATCTCTTTAAACACTATAGATGACACTCCATTCAGGCACCTACATGCTGTGAGATTATTCTATATACTCTCACATAAATTAGCCATAGGATTTTCACCCAAAGTGCTAGAGGCATTACTCACTTTACAAATCAAAAAAAAAAAAAAAAAAAAAAGGAGGAAAAATCAAATCCAGTCTTGCAATGGAATTTTGATTGAATTGAGAGAAAAAAAAAACACTAATTCAGTTGGGAATAAAGGTTTTTCAATATATTAATATAAGTGCACTTGTGAGTTTTCAGAAATGGGTATAAACTAAATAATTTCAGACTGAATACATAAGTAATACCAATTACATTCATCATTTTGTGTTTTACTAAATTCAAATAATGCTTCTAAAAATCTCCCATAGATATTCATTACAGTATGTAAAATCCATCATGATATTTGTTCACTAATATCGCAAGAGGAATAATGATTGTTACTGATATTTACTTAGCCCCCCACTGATATTGAAAATCTATTAATTGCATATTTTCATTCTGTGACCATTAACTACAATTAAGCAGAAGCTTTAGTAGATCCATAATTTTTATGTCAAAAACTACGGCTTGGTTTATCAATTAATCTGATTTGTGTTGTGAGTCTAAACCTTCCTATGAACTATTTATCTTATCTACTCTGAATGAAAAATAAGGATTTTTACATTCATTTAGAGAAATATTGGATTGGATAGATTCTATGACACCATATTAAGTATGAAAATTTGGAGTACAAAAAAGCTTTTATTTATCATTAGATCACCCAATTGTGGTTATAAAGAGTTCCACATAAAATGTCTAGTGCTTTGCTAACATAGATTGCAAAGATTTTTTCTCTTTTCCCTCAATATCATGTACGATTTAGTCTTCATGTGTGAATGAGTATACATTCTTACACTAACTCTCCTTGTATCAAAAAGGACAAGGGTAAAAAAAAAAAAAAAACTTTTCCAGTTGAGATATTTTATCCAAAACCAGGTCATGCCAGAAGAAATGTTATACTAAGAATTTTTAAACATTGGCTATTGATGGGCTTGTGCTCAGTGAATGAGCTCTTGAGAATGGTGTTGGCGGAAAATAAATAAAACCATGTTTGTGTTATTTATAGACTGATGAACTAACAAAATTAAAGAAAATCCAAATAAAATTTTTTTTTCTAATGATCACAAATTTAATCATTAAGCAGTATCCTTTTTTGATCATTATACAACAAAGTATTAATGGAAGATATTGTGTCTCTTTTCACCTTTTTTTCTCATTTTAATTTTATGATGACACTAACCATTGTTTTATTAAGTTATTATACACATAAATATGTCATATGGTTTATTAATATTGGGGAAGTTTAAGGGAATCTATTTTTTTCTTATTTTGCTTATAGGAATAAGAGAGTTAAAATGAAATAGTATTACAGAATCACAGAGACATGGGATATTAGAGTTACCTTCCTAAAAAAACTGACAGGGTTTGTTCTAACCTTAACAAAATGTTTTCTTGCTCCAGTCCTTCTTTTTTATTTTTTTTTCACCAACAAAACACTTGAAATAGAAGTCTACTTTCTCAGATTCCACTGTCAATCATATCTGGAATATTCTTGCTTGTCTCTGCCTCTTACAATTTCTTATTTCCTTCAAGACTCAGCTCAAGCATTACTTCCTTTATGATATATTCCCTGATAACCCCAGGTGATAGTGTTTTTATCCCCCAAAGTACCTTGCATTTATTTTCTACATATTTTGCCTTCAGGTATATATACACATGTTATTTCCCCCATTAGACTTAAATTAAGCCCCTTGAAGTCAGGGACATGTTTTAATTTTGTCTTTATCCCCAGCATTTGGCACACACCTGACACAAAGTAAGAATTTAATAAAAACTTATCAGTGAGGTGATGGCTAAATATATATACCAATGTTTTAAGCAAAATCTTTTTTCACTGACCATCCTGTCATCCTGCCACCTCATTCAATGAATTTATTTTTTTCATTTTCAAACATCTGACTATTGGACATTTTCTGATTCTGAAAACACTTCCCCTGATTTCTGTGATACTGCAATAATCTTGATTTTCATATATCCATGCCAACTCTCTTTTTAACCCCGGGTATTACTGCACAAGCTAAATGATGATGATGATGATGATGATGATGATGATGATGATATGATGATTCATATTAGTAATAAGCAGTAATTTGGACTGAGTTTCCTCTTCACCCTTATCTCCTAGAATACTTGGGTTATTTAAATAATATTCAACTTGTATAGATTTTCTTAATAGTGTCACTGTTTTATCTCACTTTCCTTCAAATTATGAAACTTTTTTCTCTGTTCTTATATGTCTTGTACATAGTAGGTGAATGAATGAATGAATGAGAAAAGCATGTATATAGCACTTAACTATGAGCAAAACATTTCTTGGATCCAAAGGGATAAAGTAACAACAAAACCCTGTCCTCAAATAGTGTGCATTCTAATAAGAGAGACAACATATATGAAAAGTTTCAACTTCAAGTCAAAAAGGTTATTAGGGTTCAGTAGCAAGGAAAATAGTGAAGAAGACTCTTTCATGACATTATTAATGGTAAAATAGCAATTTCTGATGCCAAAGAGTGTCAAGGAATTATTACTAACAATAACTTTCTTTTCTGGGATTTCATAGAATTATGAGAGCCAGATAAGATATTATGTATAACAAAATGTGAAATAAAAGAAGAATGTCTATTATTATTATTATTGTTATTATTATTATTTCTCCCCTAGTTTCTTTTTTTTTTAATCCAGTGTATTCCTTAGTAATCTTATGATATCTAATCAGAAAGATTAACATGATATAATGGAAAGGGTGATGCTTTAGAACAGATTTTTCAATATTCCTTTTAGAGAATAATATAAATTTAGTAGAATATAAATTCCTTGATTACAAGGACAGCTTTTTCTCCCCTTCCGACAATACCCAACTCTTGGTGACTGACACAAAAGAGTTGTTATTAAATTCTTTTTGACCTGAATTATAACATAGGCACTTGAGAAGATCCTTGAGCACTAAAAAGATGGAGAAAGGACAATGAAAGCTGGGATACAATGAATAATATAACCATTTACATAACAAAATGGGCCTTGTTGTGGCCTTTTCTACCTAAAATGTGTTTTTAAATTATTTTTCATGAGATTTGAAAAAATTAGAATAAATGTAATAAAGGCATCACTGTAGTTTACCTATCAATGGAATGGAAGATTTGTGTTAACACTTTAAAATAGCACAGTGCTTTAGAAGTGGAGGGGAAAAAAAAACATCTTTCATTAAGAAGACAGAAAAAATATCCTTTCTTGGAATGAACATAGATGCCTATCATTAGTCCTCTTTTTTTTTTTTTTTTTTTTATGATGAATGTTACAAATTCCCTTATGGCCATTCTAGTAAGGGCATACATTTTATGTTTTACCCAAGAGATGATATACCTCATAACTGTGACTCTGACAACAAGGTAGAAGATTGATTTGGTTCTCAGTTTCTGAATCACCAAGTAGATAATTGAATATGGGATTCTCTTGAACTGTGGAAAGGAGGCTCTCATTTGGAATAGGTACAAAGCAATAAAAATGCATTTATGTCATTTCCTGGGATTTGAACAAACCCAAAATCTGAACGGAAGAAGGAGAGTTAAGGAGGAAGAAAAAGGGAGTAAATGGAAAGGTCTTACAATCAAACTTTTTCTTAAAAATGTCATTTTACATTTCACTAAAATTTGACCTTATTTTTCTCAAGGTCTGTATGCTTTACTTTTGTATTGGCTGAAAATTGTAGCCTTTTTTATCCCATTTTCCTCTCATTTATTAATAACTAGCATTTCCCTTATATTTAAAAAATCACCAAGTCCTTGCTTTAAGATTCACGCTAAAAAAAAAAAAAAAAGAAAGAAAAAGAAAGATATGAGACAAATGACTGAGTTCAATTTTTTTTGTTTTTATTTTAATTTTTTATTAAAGCTTTTTATTTACAAAACATCTGCATAATTAATTTTTCCAACATCAACTCTTGCAAAACCTCTTGTTCCAAATTTTCTCTTCCTCCCCCCCCATCTAGTCCCCTACCTGGCAGGTAGTCCAATACATGTTAAATATGTTTAAAAATACATATTAAATACAATATATGTATACATATTTACAAAATTACCTTGCTGCACAAGAAAAGTCAGATCAAGAGAGAAGAAAAAGAAAAACTGAGAAAGAAAACAAAATGCAAGCAAGTAATAACAGAGAGAGTGAGAATGGTATACTGTGGTCTACACTCTGTTCCCACAGTTCTCTCTCTGGGTGTAGATGGTTCTCTTCATCACTGAACAAGTAGAACTGGTTTGAATCATCTCATTGTTGAAGAGAGCCATATCCATCAGACTTGATCTTCATGTAATCTTTTTGTTACTATTAGGTCTTTACCAGATCCTTCGGATGTAAAAATGTTTTCCCAGTTTATTGCTTCCTTCTAATCATGTTTGCATTAGTTTTGTTTGTACAAAAACTTTTTAGTTTAATATGATCAAAATTATCTATTTTGTGATCACTAATGAGCTCTAATTCTTCTTTGGTCACAAATTCCTTCCTTCTCCACAAATCTGAGAGGTAAACTATCCTATGTTCTTCTAATTTGTTTATAATATCATTCTTTATATCTAGATCATGAACCAATTTTGACCTGATCTTGGTATATGGTGTTAGGTGTGGGTCTATGCCTAGTTTCTACCATACTAGTTTCCAATTTTCCCAACAGTTTTGGTCAAGTAGTGAATTCTTATCCCAAAAGCTGGGGTCTTTGGGTTTGTTGAATACTAAATTGCTATAGTCATTGGCTATTTTGTTCTGTGAACCTAACCTATTCCACTGATCAACTTCTCTATTTCTTAGCCAATACCAAATGGTTTTGATGACTGCTGCTTTATAATATAGTTTTAGATCTGCTACAGCTAGGCCATCTTCATTTGCTTTTTTCTTCATTAATTCCTTTGAAATTCTTGACCATTTGTTCTTCCAGCTGAATTTTGTTGCTATTTTTTTCTAGGTCAGTAAAACAGTTTCTTGGGAGTCTGATTGGTATAGCACTAAATAAATAGATTAGTTTAGGAGTATTGTCATCTTTATTATATTTGCTTGATCTATCCAAGGGCACTTTATATTTTTTCAATTGATTAGATGTGACTTTATTTGCGTGGAAAGTGTTATGTAGTTTGGCTTATATAGTTCCTGACTTTCTCTTGGCAGATAGATTCCCAAATATTTTATACTATCAACAGTTATTTTTAATGGAATTTCTCTTTGTATCTCTTAATGTTGGATTTTGTTAATGATGTATAAGAATGCTAATGATTTATATTGATTTATTTTGTAACCTGCAACTTTGCTAAAGTTGTGGATTGTTTCTAATAGATTTTTAGTTGATTCTCTAGGTTACTCTAAGTATACCATGATATCATCTGTAAAGAGTGATAATTTGGTCTCCTCATTATCTACTCTGATTCCTTTAATCTCATTTTCTTCTTTTATTGCCAAAATTATCATTTCTAATACAATAATGAATAGTAATGGGGATAGTGGGCAACCTTGTTTTACCCCGATCTTATTGAAAATAGTTCCAGTTTATCCCCATTATATATGATGCTTGCTGATGATTTTAAATAGATGTTACTGACTGTTTTAAGGAAAGGTCCATTTATTCCTATGCTTTCTTGTGTTTTTAATGGGAATGGGTGTTGGATTTTATCAAATGCTTTTTCAGCATCTATTGAGATAATCATATGTTTTGGTTATATGGGTTATATTTTGTCATATGGGTTATATTATAATCTGCCTTTATTCTCCTCAAGATTTGAAATCTGTTCTTCTCTTTCACCATAAAAGCTGCCTATCATCAGAGTTCCCTTTACCTTTTTACTCTTTTTTTTTTTTTAATTGAGGTCTGCTTTTAGGGCAAGGGAGGTTTTCTAAGCTTCCTTTACAAGAAGTGGATTCCTCTATAAGTGGCCACAGCTGGGCTGGGTCAGTGCTGATTCACTCCTGGTGCTGGGTGAGCATGAGCAGGTCCTATGGGATTCTGGTATTTTGAAGTTCACTATTGACCTTTTGTGTTTGTGTTGGATGTTTTCTAACTTCTTTGCTGATCTACTGACTTACAACCGGGACAGAGTGGCCAACACTACTGTAGATTCCTATAGATTTCTCCCTGTAGATTCTTGCAATGCAAAGTCCCAACCACCCCACGGAATTCACACTGCTTCAGGACTCTGTGCTGTCTGTGCTGGCATCTGTGCTCAGCTGCTTGCTCTTAGTTGCCACCCTCACATTTCAAATTGAAACAGAACTTTTCTGGAGATCTTCAAAATTATCTTCTGCTGGTAATTTGTTGCACCCAATATTTGTGGCTTCTACCTGTCCAGAACTAATTAAGAGAGTGGATTTGCTAATTAGTATGAGAATTGTAAAAAATCAGAAAGACACTTGTGTCCTCTCCACCATCTTGGCTCCACCCCTAGAACTCATCAAAGAAAAATTTTAAAGACACATCATAATTCCATTCTTTCCAAAGTAATGATAAGTATTCAACCACACTTATAAAGCTCTCTCCTAACTTAGTCTGAAGCTCCTGTCTAAACTGGCAAATGCTAGGTCTCCTTCAATGGCTTCCTCACTTGACTGCAATAAAGAAAACCTATAATAATCATGGATAATCCTGGTTCACTTACCTATCTGTTACTACAATTTACAAAAACATTTTTTTCTCTCTTAGGGCTTAAGGTGTTTTCATTCTGGATTTCAATTAGAGAAAAAGGAAAAAAAAATCTTTCATTTATGTATGTATATCTATCTGTCTATCTCTATATTGAAATAAGCCACCCCTGTGTGGTAAGTAATTCAGTCTGTGGATGTAAATGTTAAAAATCAATGTAGAAAAATTTTAAAAAGTAAAGTGAAAGAATGTTTTTATTGGCTTTTTATCAAATGACTCGCTTCATTCTCCACATCTTGAAAAATAATATTTAGAGATGTAAAATTTGTATTTGGAACAAGGAAAGCAAAGATGTGTGGCAGATGCCCTCCTTGCCAGTATATTAATTTCTTATCTAAAAGTTCATTTGATCTCACACCATAGACAAAAATATATTCTATAATTTATTTTAAAATTTTTGTGCATTTTTAGAGTTAAAAAAAAACAAACAAACAAACACTTCTAATTGTACCTGACCACTTAGATTATAATAGATTTATTTTAGGAAAAAATAATTCATTAGATATACCAAATCATAGGTTTTATGAATTTCATAGAAATCCACCAAATATTTTTTGATATAAACCAAAGGTATAATGAGATCTATGGGAAGACTTTCATGTATCAACCAATCCTTTCCAAAATTCAGAATACTATGCCTTTTCAGGCAAAACTATTGATAATAAAAAACAGCCTATGTGAAAAATAGAGGGAATATCAATATTTTTTTGCAGTCTATAATTGATGAGAGGAGTGAAATGTGATTTTAAAGCATAACAAAATAATAAATGATGATGACATTGATGATGATGATAGTAATAAAAAAAGTCATATCATCATTAACAGATAAGATTCAGTGGGGATAAGAAAAAAAAAAGGTAAGATTTGGAGTAAAACAATTCTAATCTGCCATTAAATTTCCGGGAGACTTTAGCAAGGCATTTTATCTTTTTGACCCTCAGTTTACTCAATTATAACCTGAAGAATTTGGGTCTCATCTCATCTCATGTGATCTCAATATACATAAGCTTTCTTCAAATGAGGAGGGGTTGGGAAAACAATCTTTTGAAATAAATTACTGCTTTTTAAAAATTTCTATGCTGTATATTTTATCATATTAATATTATTAAATCATGCATAACTTAGTCTTTTGACATGATTTAGAAACAATTCCTGGAACTGTACCTTAATTTCCCATCTGGAATTGTTCCAATGGTCCAGTTGTCTCATAAAGTTTGGAAAATATTCACTTATGATAAAATATAATGATATACAGTTTGCAAATGATTATTCTAGGTGGTTATATAATGCTCTTGGGGGAAATGCTACTGTTTAGGGAGCCTATAAACTAAAACTTATATTTTTACACTAAATACCTTCATTAAAGAAAAACAAAATCTAGGTTTCACTTTCATTTATATACTGAAAATATGAAATAATAGAAAGTTGTCTAGTGATGTTACTTTTAATAAATTATTATTTTTGCTGCTCAATTAAGAAGTTATTTATGTGAAAATGTATTATTATTCATTTTGAACTAAAAATAAAGTTTTAAAAAATAATTTGCAAGTTCCTTATAGAGCTTCAGCAAGATAATAGAGACTCTCCTGTCCTGAATAGTTTAGACTTACATTAATATGAATGTAAAAACTGGTGGCCTTAACTATGTGGGAAGTATCATCATAATACTCTGGAAAAGGGTTGAAATTGGATTTAGGATACCTCCAGTCAAGTCTCTCTACTTGTGTGATCTTCAGAAGGTCAATTATGCTTGTTGAAGCTTAATTTCCTTATATGTAAAATAAGAGCTTTGAAATAGATGTCCTGTTGATTTTTTCCAGTCCTCCAGCTGTGATCTTACAATTGAATTTTCTTTGGCTCTAAATTCATTCTTAATAATCTTTTGAATGTCATCATTTCTTTTATTCTATGAATAACAAGTAACATTCAACACTAGTACAGGTTTATTGCAGTTTTAAAACATCTATTTAACAGAGAAGTGGTATTCTCACTTTAAAAATATTCAAGGCTTTAGGTGATTTCAAAACATTATACAGCTCATGGAAGACCATACATGACTATTCCCTGATTAGTATATAAGATTGTTGAAAGGAAATGTGTTTTTCTCTTTTTTATATATACCTACAGTGCTTAACTATGATGCTAGCATGACCTTATTTATTAATTATTTATCACCAATCATTTATTTATTGGTGAATGATTAATAGGTCTTGATGGACAAAGCAAAGGTATAATTGAAATTTCCTGATTAAAAGTTCAATATTCTTTCAACTATAGCACCAAAAATTATCATTATCATATTCAGAGTAAAATAAAAATGTCATTTGACATCATATATTTGTTGGATGAATTATTTTATTTATATTAATATTTGCTTCATCCAAGCAGATTACAATTATATCCCATCTTCTAGTCTTGTCAAAGTCTTGCTCACATCTTTCCATAAAGTGTCCATAAAGAATTAACCCAATATTGATTTTGTTCATTTGGTACCTAGGGAGGATCTAGCCCATATAAGAGACATTCACTACTTGTTTCTTCTAACTATATGACTTCTGTATTCTCTAGTGGGTACTATATGCTCAGTGTTTTGTTTTTGTTTGTTCCTTTGTTTTGTTTTGTTTTTTAATAATGCAGCTTCTCCCATATAAGCCTTCAGTAGTGATTTGTTAATGCCTATTTAGTTATACAATAAATTGATTTACATGGTTATCTGCATTGAATACATACACATATACATACAAAATATACACATATGTATATATAATATACACATATAAATGCACAAACATATATTATAGACACATGCCTATGCATCTACACATACACAATGCACATACATACCTTTTCCATGGCCTTTTCTCTTTACTGCTAATGGGAAAAGAAAGTCCTCAAGGGACCTAGTAGAATCATATGCATATACAATTTCATATATTCATATATATATGTATTATGTAAATATATATTAATATAAATATGTTATATGTGTATCAGTTCTCTGATGTTTGTACTAATTTTGGCATAACAATTAATATCAAGAAAACATAAGTTCTTCATCAGCCAGCACATCATCTGCATGAGGAATAGGATGTCATGACTCGGCCACATGGGCAATTTTTTATGACCATCTAGAATTGCTGAATACCTGTTACAGTAGATATAGAGCAAATGCTACTGTTTAGGGAACCTATACACTAGAATTTATTTTTACACTGAATAACTTTAAAGGAAAAAAAAATCTAGGTTTCACTTTTATTTATATACTGAAAATATGAACTAATAAAAAGTTGTCTATTGATATTAACTATTGTGCTGGTGAAACAGTTGATGTCTTTCCTTCTGTTTTTTTTTTTTTTTTTAATCCATCATCTCATTTTAATAAGAAAGAGGAGATTTTGCTTTTGTAATCATTCTAAATATAACTTTTTTTCTTTCTTTTAATCTTATTTTTCTTACAATTCAACTCACTGTGTGAGATCTCAAGACTTATACTTGAAGTCAGTAATGCCAGATTTCAGTCATTTATCTGAAACATAATAGCTAAGGAACTGAAGACAAATCACTTAATCTCTTCTTAATTTATCTTAGAAGACAAGTGACAAACAAGTAGCCAATTAGTATTAGGGACTTATAAAAAAAGAGATATAGATCTATCTATCTATCTATCTATCCATGTATCTATCTAAGATCATAGTCATGCATGCATATATTGCAAGCATGCCTGTGTATACATGTGTGTAACATATTTTTGAATTATATTAGACATATTATTTCCCTGATAAGCTGAGAGAGATTTTATGTCATCGTACTCACTTACATAAAATATCTAGGTACCAAAAAAATGGGATCATTTCTCTAAAAAGAGAATAGCAACATGAATTAAAATTAAAATTGGAATCAATTTATTCATATTTGCCAATTTTGACAATCTCTAATGTCAGTTATACTTTCACATAATATTTTATATATTCCTATATGTAGGAATATATTAAAAAAACTTTATTAATAACTACATCCCTACATTTCAATATTTCTCTAATGAAGTAATAGGCTTTCTTTTACTGGTGAATTTCAAGAAATATTAGGGTAAGTACTTATAAAAGATTGGACTAGATAGATATAGAGTTTGATTTCTGTTTTGAAATTCTATTATTCTATAACTTGGGAGTGTCATTTACATCATTACAACACCTTTTTTTTTAAATGAAGATTTTATTTACTCAGTATATTTAACTATAATTTTAAATATTTGTTTTATTTTGTTTTTTGATTAGGGAAAAGAGATCATACTTTGGCTAACTTTTTACATATTATCGATCACTGAATTCTTGTTAAATAAGAGCTTAAAAAGTGCAAGGTCTCCCACTGTATCCAGGTCCATCTCCTCTGAAAAGATAAGCTTATCATTGTACCTAGATGGTTCCAGAAAATAAAGTGAGGCTGGTAACTTTGCATGGTCCTTCCTCACTTAAATCCAATTCATTTGTAAATCACAGCACCACCATCTTAATTTCATGGTCACCTTCAAAAAGGGAAGAAGAAAGCAATAATCTGTATAACTAGTAGAGCAACTGGAAATGAGAGAAACAGTGAGAGAGACACTCTCACACCCACACCCACACCCACCCACACATACATATATACACACATGCAGATGTGTTCAATTATATACAAAGTAATATAAATGCACACATATATAATATATAAGTATATGAGACATAGATTATAATTATACATTTTTACATAACTAATTATAAACTTTAGATTTTCTCTCTATATATATATCTGCTGCTTTTAGAAAGCACTGAGTTCAAATCCAGGCTTAGGTATTTACTAACTGTGAAACAGGACAAGTCACTTAACCTCGATCTGCCTGTTTTTTCATATGTAAATGGAAAAAAAATATTTCCTTCTAAATAAGGTTATGGGAATCAGAGGAAATGATATTTGTAAGATCTCAGTAAACTTTGAAGGAATATCTAGATGTTAAATATTAATGCTTTGTAAATGTTAAATTTCTATAAAATGCTGAGTATTACAAAAGGTGACTTTTATACAGATTAACAGCATAATACTAATTACTAACAGTAACATAATAATACTAACAGTAATACTAATAGAAAAGGAATTGCTTGTGATAAATGCTGTATGATTGCTCAGCTTATCATTGGATTTGAGTGATTTTATGAGAAAATCTGTCAGAAAAAATACTATATTCTGCTTCAAATAGATTTTTAAAGTTCAAATTATTTCCCTTGCTGTTTTTGTTATTACTTCATCTATTTATATGTATTTTTTTCAAAAAATGAAAGAAAATAGATATAGTAAATCGCATATAATGCTATGAGATCAGTGACCACAGGAAATAGTCTTCTGAAGATGTTTGATAACAAAATAAATACGGTCACAGAATCAGCAGTCACAATCCAAATTCATGGCCTTAGCCATAAGACATTTTTATTGATTATTTCCGTCTTTCAAAGACTGCCTGAATATCCAAGTAGTGACAAAGCCTCTATTACAAAACTCTCCCAAAACACTGTAGTTTACAGAATATTACAATCAGATTTATGAAATCTCAGGTTCATAATCTTTTTCTCAGATTTATTACTTTGATGATCACAAATAGTTGATTAACAACCATTTATTAAATATTTACTATTAGCCCAATATTATATTGCTTATGGCACTGGGAGTATAAGTATATGGAATGAAACAATTCTTCTCAATAAATTTTGAGATATCATTTCCCATGCTGAGGTGGTCTTGAGCAGGGCTTCTTAAACTTTTTTCTACTCATAGCATGATGGCCAGTATATAGGCATGTTTTATGTGTATGTGTGTGTGTGTGTGTGTGTGTGTGTGTGTGTATGAGAGAGAGAGAGAGAGAGAGAGAGAGTATGTGTATATGTGTGTGTATACATATATATGCATATACATATGCATATATATATGTATTTATTAACAAATCAAACATTTAATGATGGAAAAACTTTACAGTTACATAACCCCATAAGGGGTTGCAGCCTACAGTTTAAGAAGCTTTGGTCTTGAGAACTGTCCATGAAATCTAAGCACTTGTAATCTATACCAAGTGAAGTGATTTTAACCTCACAAAAACATAGAATTAACATTTAAGTGCTGATAAGAACTCTAAAAATCAAGGAGTTCAACTTTATCATTATACACAGATTCAGTGATTCCTCAGTCTACTTGCTGAATACCTTTGCCAAGCAAAGTGCATAAAATATATTTAGCTTTCAGTAAATGCTTACTGGTGGATTGATTGAATAGTCTGCCTATAGTAAGAGAAGCTTTTCATCTTGAACCACAGGAAAAATTCCTTTTTTTTTCCCAATAGAAATTCTTAAAGTCTATATATGATAAATCATAAAAATAAAGGCTTTAAAAATCATGGGTTTATGGGGTCATTGATTTACAGATGAAAGGAAACTTAGAAGTTATCTAAGAATTCAAGTACAGAATTTTATGGGTGTTACAAAGAAAACTTATTTTTCTTTTCCTTTTTTGTTGGTAAGGCAATTGGGCCAAGTGACTTGCCTAGGGTCACACAGCTACTAAGTGTTAAGTGACTAATGTCACATTTGAAGTCAGATCTTCTGGGCTCCAAGGGTGGTGCTCTATCCACTGTGCCATCTAGATGACCTTATTGCAAATAAAACCAAAGCCCTGAGTAGTTAAAGTACACTCTTTTAGGGTGTATTAGTAAATAACAAAGTCAAGTTTGCAACCCAGATCTTCCTGTCTCCATGGATTTATTTCTCCACTTACAAACTATTGTGGGAATTATAGCACTGAAAGTGGAAAGACATTACACACATATACTGTAAGTGACTAAGGATTAAAATTCAGGTCCTCAAAAGTTAACACTTCTCTCATCTATTTTAACAGGTTAGTCTAATAGCACAGATCCTTGCAGTTTTAATATAGTATTGTTTTGTTAATAGATGACATCTGAGCTACATAATAGATAGAATATCGGAATTGGAGTAAGGAAGACCTGAATTCAAATCCTATTTAGACACTTACTAGCTGCTTAATCCTCAGTAAATTACATAAACTCACCATCTCAGTGTCCAGATCTGCAAAGTATATATTAATAACATTTATCATAAAAGAAAGATTATAAGCATCAAAAGAGATAGCATATGTAAAACACATGGCAAATCTGAAAGGACTATATAAATGCTTTGTTGTTGTTTGATCATGTACCACTTTTCATGACATCATTAAGAATTTTCTTGGCAAAATACTAGAGGGGTTTTGGATTTCCTTCTTCAGTTCATTTTACAGGTGAGGAAGTTGAGGCAAATAGGGTTAAGTGATTTGTCCAGGGTCACACAAAGAGTAAGTATTTGGGGTCAGATTTATAGACAAAAAGATGAATTTTTCTCATTCCAGACTCAGTACTCTATCCACTGTACCACCAATAAAAACTAGCTATTGTTATTTTATTATTATCATTGTGAACTTAACTACTTATATAACTTAACTATCTCACATATTTAAAAGTGGTCCAATATTGTTTCCATGAAATGATAAAATATAAATAGATTAAACTAACATAATATTCATTCTCATAGCTAATGGTAGAATTTATTTGGCAAGAAAAAAAAAAAACAACAACAAGGTGTGTGTGTGTGTGTGTGTGTGTGTGTGTGTGTGTGTGTGTTCTGAAATCTAATAATGTCAATATATGTGGAAAATCATGGTGAGCCATGACAGTTTTTTTTTTTACTATTGTATTACCTTTTAATGTGAACTGGAGACATTTTTAGTATGACATACTGGAAAGAGTATTGGCCTTGGTACATCTGGAGAGTAAAAAGAAAAAGAACACATGTGATTGATCATCTATGAAGAGAGAGCACTAGGATTTGTGCATATATGTAGGCTATATATCTTTTGCAGGTGCTCTGAGGCTGAATCTATGGGACACGGCTGATGTAGTACAAAGGAAGCAAAGGTAGTAAAGGACACAGCTCACAAAGATTTAGGGATACAGTAGGAGAGCTTAGTTCTTTCGGATGTACAAAAGTTTCCTTTTTGTCTGCATCTGAGTGCTCTTTTAATGGGCCAGCCATTTTGGGAAGTAACCAGGAAAGTGAATAAAGTTTGTCTTCCTCAAAAAGACTCCTACATGGCTTGTGACTGAATTAAACAGACTTCAGACAACTGCAACACAATCTAGAGAAGAGGTGGTATGATGTAGATATAATCCATCTTGACTGTTTGACAATTTATATGGCAAGAGCAATGGATAACAGATGGGCAGCCCCAGGGTTGTACTGTTATCCATGAAATATTAAAAGATTTAGTGGAAGACCTCCAGCATTTTGGGTAAATCCTCCATGGAGGATTTATGAGAGGACATGGGCAATAATTGCCAAGGATGAGAAGGCAAGGATGGATTGTGATGTATGCTGATGGAAGAATGCCATCATAAACGAGATCATGGATCCATCAAAATATAAAGTTGCTTTTCACAGCATAGTCAATAACAAGTTCTGTATCATGAGCTATCAAATTAATATGTGACTGGACAGTGGTGCATATGTAAAACACATATCATTTAAATCATGTCAATTGATAGGATCTCACAAATTTAGACTGGGGAAACCTTCTTATTATTATTTTTTTTTTAGTAGCATAAATGATAACATAGCATCAAATATTTAGAATTACAAGGCATAAAGGAAACATATTGTCCAATAAGTGTACTTTTATTCATGAGGAAACTGAGGGCTAGTATGATGAAGGTTCTTTTTTGTCAAGATCACACAGTTTCCTGCAGAGGTATAATTGGAGTCTTATATATTTTATTCCAAATTCAGACTCTTTGAGAATCATGATTTTTCCTTCATGATGAAAGTACATTCCAAACGACCTAACTTGGAGAAGTCCAAGAAGAAAGTTAACTTTCTTTTTGATCAAGGCATTTCAATATTCCAAATATGACAATAAATATCATAAATATGGATGAGAAAAAATAGAGAAATTTTTGTTAAAATATATCACCCAGAATATTTGTGTCTTATTGCTTAGCAGAGTATTTTAAAAACGGTGTCAAACTCAAATAGAACTGGGATCACTAATCTGTAGACCATGGGATACAAATTTTAATTCTCCTATCTACATCACTGAACATAAATGTACACTTGAAATCACAGACATGATCCTGGATTCATATTAGCTATCCACTCATTTTTAATTAATGCTGTTCTCTGCTATGACAGCATCCAAAAGGCTCAGTCAAAAGTCAAGATCTCTTATATATGTCTCCTTCTCTCTACTCAGATCATCTCCACACTTGTTCTGGCTTCTCATCACTAGTAAGTAGTTTTATTATACCATTCTCTTAATTGGACTACTAGTTTCTCATCCCTTCCTCTCTTCAACTTCCTTGCAGCTACCACGATATTTTTTTTAAAGTATTAGTCCGATTCTTGTTTAAGAAATATTATTGGTTCAATATTACTTTTAAAATAAAAGACAACTATCCTGATCTTAGCAATTTAAAGTCCTTCACATTTTGGCTCCTGTCTGACTTACCAGACCTATAATGCATTCTATTCTTTCATACTCGAGGTTACAATCATACTGAACTCTTTGTAATTTCACCCATTTCTTTGCCTTTATAGGCTGTCCCACATGATGGCAATGTTCTTCAATCTTATATATCTCTACATAGAAGTGCAAGATTATTTCAGAGCTAGTTCAATTTACAAGTTCAATGGCAAGCCCTTTTACATCATCAGTTATTTTTATTGTCTCAGTACTGATCAAAATATAATATATGTGCTTTCTTCCATCTATGTTATATTTGTAATAGAAAAACAGTTCAGGGTGCATTTAATAGAGTAACAGTGAAGGGATTATATTTGATTTTCTATCTGAGTCCTCAGTGCCTGCACAAAGTTGGTGCCAAATGATTCTTGGATAACATTGGTTTTGGATGACTGTCAGGAAAGCAAAGTGACATAGTTGTTTTTATATTCTCCAAGTTGCTGCCATACTTTTAGATCATTTTGAGCATGATAACTGTCTAAAAGTTTGGAGGCAACTTGGAGAAATTTTTATAGTAAGACCATATTTATGTTTAAACAATAACAATATCAACAAATAGTTTAATTAATGTGTAATTCTGATTACAACTCTAAAACTTCATAGAGAATCTTCTTGTCTTATCTGGGTTAGTACCCAAAGCCTTTCCATGTTGGAAGAAGCTTCCAAAAATTGCACTTCACTAGTATAGATTTATAAAATTCAGAGTCATATTACAATAAGGTACCACAGTAATTAAATATTAAAAGAAAAGAAATGAGTTAATAATAATAATGACATATAAACATTGAGTAAAAAGAAAACTAAGAGATTCTTTTTCATAGGAATTATAGGGACAGAGCTTAGAGATCATCAAGTTCACTCTTATTTTCATTTGAGGAAACTGATGTTCATAGAGATTTACTATCTTGATCCTGCTCAAAAGATGTGAACCAAGATTCTAAATATTGTGTGCTTTCCTCTATAACACACTACCTATCATTTTATGTTGTAACTATCAATGAAATGACACAGAAACATGGAAGACTTATGTTAGAAATATGAGGAACATTCTGGGAAGATAGTGGAGTAGGTCAGTAAATTTCAAGCTCTCCAGATTTCCCCATAAATAGAACAAAATTGTACCTCAGGACACAGATGGATGAAACACAAAGAAGACTAGGAGCAGAACAGAGGTCCTTCTGGGACAATCCAAGAAGACTGGAAGAAAGATCACCAAGAGCAGAGTTTAACCAGCATGAAATGTAAACAGGGCCAGGTAAGCTCCACAGAAACAGCTAGTGGGTGACCTGGGGATAGCTGTGATCAGAAGCAGCCTCACCTCCAATCAAGGAACTTTTATCTTCCATAAAGCTTGAAGAGTTGGAAGTCTGAGTTCAGGCAGACTGAGGGAACCTGGGATGATCAGGAACACCAAGCCCAGCTGTGTTGCAGAGATTTGACCTTAGGTGAGAATGAACTAACACACTGGGAATGCAGAGGCAATGGGACAGAAACACTGCTGGCTGTGGGCACTTAGAGGAGGGGAGAGCTTTTGAATTGGGGTTTCAGGTCAGAGGAATGAGCTAAAGTGAAGCCAAAGGTACCATTCCCCCCAATACAGTACTGGAGGTGGGTACAATATTACGTTCTCAAAAATTAAAATTTAAAAAAAGAGCAAAGGAGAAAGAAGCCAATCATAAATAGTTATTATGAGAATAGGGTTCTCTTCAAAGGAAGTTACTGAAGTTAAAAAAAGAAATCCTTCTCCATCCCAAAGACTAATGTTAAATGGCTATGTGCCCAAAAGGAATTTACAGAAGAACTCAAAAAAATGATTTAATAATCAAATGTGAGACAGTGAGGAAAAACCTAAATAAATAAATAAATAAATAGGTAGATAGATAGAAAAATAAATAAATGAGAATATAAAACAAAACCACTCAAGAAAAATAAGAAGATTATGGGGAAAAAACTTAACTAGAAGAGGAGATCGTCTTACAGAAGAAAATATTGTCTATCTATCTCCATGCTTAAACGTAACCTGTTTGAAGAGATAGAGGGCAGGAGGAAGGAAAAAAGAAGAATATAGTAAAAATTGCATAGCAGAGGACAAAACAATTACCTACAAGGAAGCAAAGATGGACCATCGTGAATATACCTTCTATTTTTATATATGCTTACTTGAAATGTAAATTTACTGTTACATATATATATATATATATATATATATATATATACATATATATATATAATACTTTTTGCTAGGCAGATTTGTATTATTTTTTGTTTGTTTTTATGTATTTTCTATTTCCTGTTTCTTTTTCTATTTTTTTCTTATTATGTATTTAGGCTTAAATAAATATCTTTAAAAATATGATAATTTTTGACAGTGATATTATGATTAAGAATTCTAATGTATTAGTAAAGTATGTGTGAATCTAATTTAATATGGATAAGGTTATTTCTAGTAAGAAATAGTTCAAGGACCCATGTAGGTGAATTTTGATATGGGAACTTCCACTATTCTACCTTTCCCCTATCTTTACAATATTCTTAAAAAAAAAAAAAAGGTTGTAAATATATTTAGCATGCACGATTTTGTGAAGACTCTGAAGTCTAGACACATAGTTCATTAAAATATGCTATATCATACTACCTTCCAAAGATAAAGATACCTCCCAAAGATAACATGATGAATTTAATTTTTTTCCCAAGTTGTAGTTTAGAAACACCCTGGTATTTCAAACACACACACACACACACACACACACACACACACACACACACACACACACAGAAATAGAGAGAGAGAGAGAAAGAGAGAGAGAAAGAGAGAGAAAGAGAGAGAGAGAGAGAGAGAGAGAGGAGAGAGAGAGAGAGAGAGAGAGAGAGAGAGAGAGAGAGAGAGAGAGTGAGTTTGTTATTTCTGATTGCTACCCAAAACTATTACTTTCAGGGGAAATTTTTTAGTGTTAAATGAAAATTATAGAGTTTAATTTCTGATTTGAACCAATGATGCATTCTAATTTAATCTGTTCAAAATAAAAAAAAAAATACATGCTCATATTTATGTTCCAAAATTATGTGACGAGAAACAACACATACACATAAAGGTATTAAAAAAAAAAAAACAGAAATGATCTTTCCCTCAACCCCACTATTATTCTTGCCTAGCACTAGTAATTAAAAGAATCAAAAAATGTTCCTTGTAGAAAGTCATCTTTGAGCAGATCTTTAAAGGGAAGCTCCTTTCCAAGAGATGGAGGAATGAAAAAAATCTTTTTCAGGCATGAGGGCCAATCTGTGCAAAAGCTCAGGAACAGGTAAAAGACTCTTCAGCAAGAAGAGAAATAGGCCACTTTGGTAAGAGTACACAAGGGGAAAGATTCGTCCCTTTGAAAAGATAGACAAGTCATTTTGTGAAAGAACTTACAAACACATGAGTTTGCATTTTATCCTTGAAGTAGTAGATTGCCATTGAAACTTTATGATAAAGTTAGCTATGAGCTTTTTGTGTAATAAGTAAAGAACTGTATGGAGGGCTCATAATTTAGAAGAGTAGCAGACTGGATGGAGGAAATGAATGGAGGAGGATGTGGAAGCATTCAAAGAAAGAGAGAGTAGAAATTTGGATGGTGGCCCTGATAACGGGTAGATTAAGATTTGAATATGATAGTGAAAAAAAATGCTTGGAGATCTTTCTAAGATTTAGATTTTGACTTTAGATATAATGTCAGTAGCATGAGATTGAGATACTAACTATCAATGCTAACAGTTCTCTTATTAACTACCATAGGGCTGTCCTGAAGGTAATGAGCCCCATGAAATAACTAATTAACTAATAATCCACAGAACTGTCAAGTAGAACTTGAGATGGTTGCAATTCATATGAATGGAGAGGATTACTACAGGATGAAAGTAGAACTCTTTTTAACTACTGCAGTATTATTACAGAAAGATCCCTCCCCTGGTAAATTTTTTCACATGACCACATGAAATAAATTCAGAATTCAATTTTATCTTCACTCTAAATATAAATGACAAATAGCATACCATAAGAGTTTTTATGATTTAATTTTCTGTTTGAGTTATTTCAGGACTCAAGGTCATGATTTCCTACTCAAATCAAATTTGGGATGGGAAGTAAGATTGAGGTCAACTTATCATATGGACAGGTCTGACATAGAGTTGGTTGATATCATACAATAAAATGAGTTTGACTATGGGACTAACTTCCATCATGAAGAAGTAAGTTCCTTAGCTCTCCATTTTAGAATTATTATTTTTTAAATTGCTTATATTTTGTTGACTTTATTTATATACTTATTGGATTGATGACATCAGTAAGAAAAAAAATAAATCTGGTTTGTGCATGGACAAAACTTTGTTGCATCATATAGGATAATTTCTTTTTTGGAGGAAATTTTCAAAATAAAGGAAAAATACAAAACATATATGTGTGTGCATATATACATATAGGTATCTATATATATGCACACACATATATTATTTCTGTTCCAATTATCTTTATTCATTTTTCATCTTATCCTTCTTCCTTGCTTGTTTGCTTTTTTCTTCCTATTTGAAAGAAATGTTCATAAAGTATATGTCGCCTAGATTCATCCCAAACATGTACATAAGATCAACCAATTAGCCACTCAAGCTTGAAAATACTCTTTCAAACTGACTAGAAATTAATTCTCATGAGGTCCCTCTGACATCATTATGTAAACTAGTACAGGGGACAGAAGTTATTTTTATTGTTCAGTTATTTCAGTTGTGTTTCACTTTCCTGATCCAATTTGGAATTTTCTTTATAAAAATATTGGAGGGGTTTGCCATTTAGTTATCCAGTTCTTACTGAATAAGGAAATTGAAGCAAACAGGTTTAAGTGACTTGCCCAGAGTAACACAGTGCAAATATTTGAAACCATATGTGTACTCAAATATTCCTAGGTGTCCTAGAAAAATTCTAAGCAGTAACATTTAATGAAACATATCACCCTCTGTAACTTTTGTTCATATATAGGCATATTATCATTAGAATCAGTAGACATATACAGATGACAAATGGAAAGGGTTACATCTAGAGAACTCACATAGAGCATATATGGAGCACATATACTAGCAATGGAGTTTCACATAGATTACAACTCATAGATTACTTTCACTAAAGTATCCATCTAAGCATCCATTAGTGCTATATCTTTCTCACACTAGAAAGTCTGAACTTAAGACTCATTTAACTTAAGCCACAATAGCCTGTTTACCATATCTCATTTAGAAAGTAGAGCTCTCATGTACTCAGACTACCAAGGAAGAATATTACCCCATGTCTCCCCCATGCCTCATGGCATTTATCCTCCTTCTCAGAATGACCAGCTCTTTTAGGGTGCTAAACCCCTCTGTGGATTTACCCTGCAGTAAATGGCATATAGCCACCTTGTGGAGTATTTACTTTCCTCCTGGTTAACTGTAAGTTCCACTGGAGAACTTGCCTTTTTCATTGTTAATTGTTATATGCTCTCCCACAATTTTTTTTTCATATTTATCTCTTCATTTTGTTTGTCACCTTCTCTCCTAAATAAATGTCCCTTTTGTCATAAAAAATGTCCAATGTGAATTCTTCATAGGACTAAATTCCAACATTTGGGGTCCAATCTTAACATTTGTTGCCAATTGTTCTCCTAAATCTCATCATTTGATGCCTGAATATCAAGCTCATCATTTGGTGTACTCATCCTCAAATACATTACACACACACACACACACACACACACACACACACACACACACACGGGAAGGACAGATAAAGACACAGAAAGAGATAGAAAGATAGAGAGAAGAGAGAGAGCCTTCTGGAGTCCAAATACATCTTCTCTCTCAATAATAGTGACTTGACTCTTTTGAAAATGAAGGCTAGAGTAGAAGGTATCTGAAAAGCACAGAGACAAAGCAATTCCCTTCCTCCTCTTTAGTCATGTTGGTGGTTTTAATTTTCTTATGTGGTCTGCAACCTTTTGCTTACAGAACAAGAAAAATAAATTTTCTCAAGAGTTGTTAATCCCACAATTAGTAGGTGTTTTTTATTTTTATTTTTTATCTTTTAATTGTCTTCCTATATTCTTAAGATACAATCAGAGGATTTATCAAATAAGCATCAATACTTATAACATGTTTTCATCTAGAGCACAGTCTATTATAATTTTTAAAGAGCACCTCACATACTGAAAATAAAAATGTTAGGTTGTTTATAGACAGCGATACTAAAGTTAACTAGCTAATGCTACTTGTGAAACATTCTAATGAGGGCTTAGCATCTCCTTCATTTCTCACATCTTCCCTAGTTGCAGAAATTCATTATCTCAAAATAGATATTAATTATAATGAAATTCACATAGTTGTAGAATATATCTACTTTTTACGCTATAGAAAATAAATTAGTGTGATGGGAGATAACTATTTTGATCTAAAAACATTTCTTTGATTCTGAATAATTACATTATGCCTATGATTTTTTAAAGATGCAGTATTAATTTAGAATAGGGCTAAAATTTTGGACATAGAATCATGAAAATGTAAGGACAAATCAAGACTCATATTATTCTTAGAAGCTACATGAATAAGAAGTCATTCAACCCAGATGATCTTCCAGTTGCCTCATCTAAGAAATGAGAATGGCAATATCTGAAAGCCTGAAATTAAAGAGTTGTTGTGAGAGTCCAATGAGGTCACAAAGCAATAGATAAGTAGGTACCGCAGTGGATAGAGAGTAGGGATTGGACTCAGTTTGAACTGAGATCCAATCTGGCCACAGTTACACACTAGGTGTGTGATCCTGGGCAAATCATTTAACATTTTGCCTCAGTTTCCTTATGTGTAAAATTAATTGGAGAAGGAACCTCTCCAATGACAATTACAAACCTCTCCAGTGTCTTTACCAAGAAATCCCAAATAGGGTTACCAAAGCATCAGATATGATTGAAATGAACAACGAAATGAACAACAAAATGAACAACAAAATAGTTCAATACTTTACAAACTTTAAGTACAATATGAATGTTTGTAATGGCTAATCATTAGATAAAGAATTCTGATGAAAAAGTTATAGTAATAATTTGCTATGTTTCCATATTTAATTACTTGGATTCGATAGTGTTCTGCAAAATCAATAAGGCAATATTTTCTTTATAAAAATGGTCAGATAGATTTTGTCTTTGTAGCAGAGTTTTAGAACTTTAAAGTAAAACCATTCAAGGCTCCATAAATATTTTCACACTAGTCACTTTGTCATACATATCTCACTTTATTTTCTACCAGTGTAGTAGAATTGAAGAAAGTGATAGAAAAGGATTCATATTAGTTTAATCTTAGTTTTTCTTCTAGAGTTATTTTTTTCCCATTCTAGTTTTTAGCACTGTTGATTCAACTAGACTTCTGGGTAACAGAAATGACAAAACAACTTTTTTGTATTTCAGAATCAAGAAAGAAAAAATCAACTAACTCACATTTTTGTAATTCTTATGTCGACATTGTTAGTTCTTTAAAAAAAAGTTTTTATTCTTTTAAAAAATTTTTCTGTAATTTCCCACTTTTGCTCTTCTGCTTGAAACATGCACAGAGCAAGGAAGGTTGATGTCAATTGTTGAGCTTGAATTATTTGGATGATCTGTCTCAACAGCTCAAATTTACCACTTAATTGCTAAACCATCTGCTCTTGTTTGGAGTCTGTATAGTTAGCCTTAGGGTGCATTTATATGTCTGACAGTTAATGTCAATAGCCCAGTGAAAACATGTTAATCAAAACAGCTACATCTCCCTCATTAATTTCAATGTGGAGACACCAGTCTACTAGATAAAGGAGGAAAATTTCACCAACTCAGATGTTCCTTGGAATGCTTAGTTTGCTTTTGGGAAAGTTCATGTCAGTAGGGGCATGAAGTGTACAAAGGCTTTTAAATCAGGGGAAGATAGATAGTTTTTTGTTTGTTTATTTTTGTCTATTTTCACCCCCTTTGAAGGCTCCTAGTAGAAGAAATAATTCATATGCTTGAATATCTGGAAGGACAAATAAGTGATTTTTATACACATGCAAATAGAAGCATATATCTGGAGAAAAAAATAGAAGAACTCTGTTAACATGCCATTGTTTCCTTCTGTGGATAGATCAAAATCATCTATGCCTAATATTACATATGTAAGAATATAAGCACAATTGACAGATGTTCATAAAACTATTTCAAAACTCCAGGGTTCCTTGATTTCTACCATTATTCCTTCTTAATAAATGGTCTTCATAAATTGTGACAGATAGAAAGAGAAGAGGAAACAGTGGCCATCCTTTGGTTGCTTTATCATTGTACCCCAGTTGAACTGTTAGTCATTCAATGTACTAGTACACTCCCTCCCTTTTTTTCCCCCTCTACTTGCTTTGAAGTACCAGATGTTACCCTCTCTTTCAAGAAGCCTTTGGGAATCCCTAGTTACTATATTCCACACCTTCACCACGCTAACAAATAAACAGCAGGATTAGTCATTTGAGTTATATTTGAGAAGGGACAAGCTTAATAAAACCTACTGAAAAAGACTCTGATTAAGTCTACGGATCAATATTCAGATGGCTAACAGGAAGAATCAAAGCGTTAACCCCTAAAATATCAGTACAGGTGATAATCAACAGCAGACATCCATTTATATGCAAACAATCAGTGGAGTAACTCAAAAGGACGAGACAATTCTCTGAAATTCTAATGTTCTTTCTATATAACTATAACTCGTGGCTACAGATGGTCAGTCATAATTTTTCATAATATTGGAGGGCATTATCACAATGGATAGACTAGTTTTAAATATTATGCCAAGCAGACATTTGAAATTCTTATCTTAGAATTGGAAACATAAAAGTCACTTAAGACAACTCTGAATAGTGAAACTGTTATTTGGGCATGAATTATATACCTGAAAATAATTGACTCATTCTAGTGAGTCTTATGGACTATTAAATGAACATTAGAAAATCAGACTTTGAAATAATAGATTCTGTAATAAATATATATGTAGAATATTTGGATGACAAAATCTACTTTTAAAATAAGTTCCATTTGAAAAGTTTCAAGGTCCATAGAACATGGATAACTACATTTGCAAATGAATGTCCATTCAGTATTTTAACTGACAGAAAATGTATATTATAGAGAAATATATTTTTCTCACATTTCTATTAATCTGGAGAGAGACAGAGAGAAAGCCAGAGATAGACAGAGACAGAGACAGAGAGACAGAGACAAGGAAGAGATTAAAACAGAGTAAGAATTGGAGACATATAGACAGAGATAGATAGACCAAATGAGAGAAGAAGTGACACACACACACACACACACACACAGAAACCTCCATCTGTCAGAGACAAAGACAAAAAGATCAGTGCATGTTGGTCCTATGGAATAAAATGCCCAGTGGACAAGCAAGAGGCATAGCCATGGGCAAGTCACTTAATCTCTTAATACAACAGATGATTTTCTAAGACTATATTAACAAGGTTTCCCAACTAGCTGTAGATAACTTAACCATAACAGGTGTTTCCTACCACAACGAATTCCTGTTTCTATTTTCCCCCACTTGTCACAAACAAAACAAAATAAAATAAAGAAAATTAGACAAAACAGACAATAAATAATAGTTGACCACAATAGTTCCATTATATCCTTGGTGGTATTCAAAAGGATCGTTTATCACTGTGGAAAACATTGCTTTAGATATTCATAGTTTTGTCAGGAAAATTTCCATAGACATTCTAAACTGATTCAAAACCAAACATCTCTTCCATTATTTTAGCCCTGTTTATTACCTCACTAAAGAAGTAATAGATTCAATAATCAACTAAAGACAGGTGGGAGTGTTTCTCACTATTGTGAATCCAATGCTATCATTGGTTCTTAGCCCGATTGAGAAGAACAGCATCTTCAGACATCACTATAAAGGTATCACAGTATTGCTCACTGATATAAATCATTATCAATATGCTTGAAACATTATATATGTATACACATATATTTGTAGCCTATACGGGGTGGTCATGTAATTTCTTTTCCGCACCACTTTGTAAATGAAATGGGAGTGTGCTTTATTTATGCTGCAATGTTATTGCATTTTCTGTGAATAGGTCAAATACCCTCATGTGTATCAGCCTGGGCACCAGCCGTGGATGTTTACACATAAAATGTAAAGTGCAAAGGAAAAATTATCTCAGCTCAACAGAGCATTGATTTCAAAGGATACAGAGACAAATCAGAATACTTTTTTTCTTATACAACACTTTGTCCCCGTTTTCCTCCCTAAAAATGAGCCAATGTACATTAGTTTTGTCAAGTTAATTCAACAAATTCAATTGAACAAAAAACAAACAAAAAAAGCGCAAGTACAGATTCTAATGAAAAGATGAAAAAAAGTAATTATTATTTACTAGGCATAGTAGTAAATGCTAAAGATAATAAACAAATAAATAATAAAGGAGTTTTACCTTCAATACTTTATTTTTTTCTTTTTTCTTATTTTCAAATAGAGATTTGTTTTTCTCACTTCCCACTTTTATTCTACATTGAGGAAAGAGAAAAATGAATCTCATGTTACAAATGCATATGGTCAATAAAAGCAAATTCCCATATGATCAATGCAAAAAATTTCTCAATTTGCAGTATGACTCTATTAGGAAGTGGGCAGTGTGTTCCATCACGAATTTGTTAGGGTACAAGAGGAACCCCGAAATGTTGAGTGTCCAAACAGGGATAGTGAACTATTCCAAAAGAATCTACAGGCTACAACTTATTTCCAAGTCAATGGACAAAGTGTATTATAACTGTAATGCCAATTAAAGCAGACTAATTTCCAAAAGATGTTAACAAAGAACCAGGAGAAAGAAGATACATTTATAGGGAAAAGTTAGGAAAAACAGGTGCTTCATGTCACTGATATGCTCATTTTATAGGTTAGAAGTGCATTTGAAGAGTGGTCTAGTTCTGACTTTGTGAGCAGGTGCAATATTCATAGTCCTTTGGGCAGAATTCAAGAAGGAACCTTCTGAAGATGTATTTTCAGATCTGAAACATCACTAGGTCTGGTGCTGGGGAACCAATTTTGTTTTCTACTTGCATCAACTTTAAGCATCTCACTACTATTATCTCAGGCTCTTATCTGAAGACTAGCAATATTTGTGGGTTTACCATCCTACTCCTATAGTGGGGCAGGATAGACAAGGGAAGTTACACATCATTTCCAACTCCCAGGGCCACATGGCTTTAGGGTTATTGCTACATATTCCTTAGTAGCTGTACCACATCAGGTTTTCTGGAGCTGAGGCTGGCTATTTTTTTGATCAGAGCTTCCATATCTTTTAAGGGTTCTTGTCAGCTCTCTTCATCAAAGAGATGATTCAGGCCATTTACAATAGATTTGTGATGGAGAGAGCCATCTGCAATCAGAAAGAGGATTGTGGGGTTTGAATGTAGATCACAACATAATATTTTTTACTTTGTTTGTTGTTGTTATTGTTTGCTTATTTGTTTTTTTGTTTCTCATTTTTTTTCCTTTTGAGCTGATTTTTCTTATGTAGTGTGATAAATGTGGAAATATGATTAAAAGAATTGTTCATGATTAAGCTATTTTGGATTACTTGTTGTCTAGAGGAGGGGAGAGGAGGGAAAAGGAAGAAAAAAAATTAAAATGCAAGATTTTGCAAGGACGAATGTTGAAAACTATATTCACATGTGTTTTTAAAAAGGCTATTATTGTAAAAAAAAAAGAATAATAGAATATCATAATACTGATAAGGATAATAATACTTTTAACAAAGAAAAAATATATATGGAGTGTGAAGGACAATACCTAAGTGCGAAACCCAGAAAGCTTGTAAAGGATTAAAAGGGACTGTACCATTATGGGCCAGGTCTGTTCTCAGAAAGCCCTTACAGCTGGGAATCATACCATACTTAAGGAATTGCAAATCAGCATTTACTGATTCAGATGTTGCTTGTGTATTGGGAATGAAATAAATTGGAGGCAAGAGGGAAGAGGAGAAAGATCAGAGAATGCAACAACCTCTTAGTATCCTTGTATTGTTATCATTCTCTCACATGAAGGGATCCATTCTGCTGGAAAGAATTCTATTGCTAATAGGCACTAGCCGGTGGGACATTTTTTTCACAATAGACAGAAAATAATATGGTGGCCAGACTCTGGGCAAAATAAGATTAAAATTCACCCATTAGAGCTCTAAGTTTCAAAACAAGAAGAAAATTTGAGCAGGAAAGGGAGGGATCCCTGAAAGGCAGCAACTTAGTTTAATTGACCTGGAAATTTCTAAAGGGTGCAGTTGTGGAGTTAATAGAATGCTACACCTTATAAGAGACTATGGAGGTGTGATTTGAAATATTGAAATGTGGGATGGGGGGAAAAAATAAGATGCCAATTTAATGGAAATGAATCATACCAGAGGAATGGTAATATAAAACAAATCTAGAAAATCATAAAAATCAATAAATATTTTAAAAGTTCCTACTATATGTTAGGCACTGCACTAAACTCTGGAGATATAAATAGGAAAAATAAAGCCAGACTCTGATGCTCATGGAGTTTAACAATTGAACGGAGGAAGAAAAGGCATGGAGAAAACTAGTGATGGGAGGAAGAAGGTACTCAAATCTAAGAGAGAGTAGAGATGCCAACATGAGTATACTTGGTTGGGAACAGAGGAGATTTCTGAAATATAGATGAGAGGCAAATGGAAGATAGTGTAGGGTTTAATTTATTTACTTAGAGTCAAGATAAGGAATGCAGGAGAATATAGTATATGCTCTGTTTATTCCTGGGAATGAATTTAAGGGACCAGATACCATTGTACAAAGAAAAGATTAGGGATTGTGAGATATTTGAAAGATGGAATAACAATTAAGATTATCATCCCCTAAACTGGTAGATAAGTGACTCAGTGGATGGAGCACCAGACCTGAAGTTAGAAAGACTCATCTTCTTGAGTTCAAATCCAGCCTCAGACATTTACTAGCTGTGTCACCCTAGGTGAGTCACTTAATCATCAGTCTAAACTCTTTATCTGTAAAATGAGCTGGAGCAGAAAATGGCAAACTACTCTAATATCCTTGTCAACAAAACATCAAATAGGATCACTGAGTAGGCTAGGGCCAAAAAGGAAAGGGCCACAACAAAAAGTGTTTCAAAGTCCATAAATGTGGAAGTGGAACAAATTTAGCCAATGGTGATAGCTAAAATGAGATGATGTCTATCTGTAGATGAACTGTAACAGAAGTGTAGGTCAGGGCTTCTTAAACTTTTCCCACTTTTGATCCCTTTTCACCCAAGAAAATTTTATGTGATCTTGGATATATGGGTATGTAAAATAGGTATGCACATCAAACATTTACTGATAATAAATCATAATTTCGAGACCCCCAAATTCAGTTATGAGACCCCATGCAAGTTCTCAAACTATAGTTTAAAAAACTGAGATGTAGGTCATAAGAATTAAATACTTTCACACACAGGGAAGTTTGAATATTTGAGGCATAATCACTATGCCTGAGGTTGGAAATTAGAGTGTAAGAGATCTATGGTGTGGTAGCATAGAACTCTTTGAGAAGGGAAAGAGATTAGGAAATTGCCCGAGGGCTGAAAGATAAGGATAATAATTATCTAGATGAGGTGATTAATATGAATGGGGTCCTTGCCAAAGGAAAAGTTGATAAATGACATTGACAGAAGGTCACTCTGGAAGAAGCAAGGTAGAATGAGAGGTATTTGAAGTCCTTCCTCTGACCCCAACACACATCCCCAGAAGAACACTGACGCTTATGTGACTCAGTGAAAATACAACCGAGTAATTTAAAGACTGACTAGAAATACAGGGTGATAAGGAGAGATCAAGGTCTCAGTGAATGCCCCAACACAGAAATAAGAAAAAAAAACAAAAAACTTTTTTTTTTTAATTGTAGAGGAGGCATTCCAGAGACAGTAGAAAGCCTAGATAGATCTTCAGTAGGGCATTACAGAGGTAGGACTAAGAGGGACTAGGAGAAGGAAACAAGAGGTAATTCTAATTACTAAAGAGAATCATAATAAGTATAAATTCCAGAGGATAGAGAGTAGTGGGTTGGGCCTGGTTGGTGAGTGACATTCTGCAGTTCTGGGAAGTCTGTATAGCTTGGGAAGAGATGGTGTTCACCATTAGGAGGACAGAAGTAAAAGCAAGTTAATCTGAACCAAAAGAGGGAAAGAACTTTTTCCACTTTTTTTCCCACTTTAATAATTTTACCTGAGGCTGACAGTATTTTTTCTTGAGGTAAAAGTCTCTGGAGTTTACTTCCTCTTTTAAAAAATATAGCATTGTCTGGGAGACAAAGAGGTGAATATAGGTATACTCTATTTAATAGAAACTTTATATCTGAATAGCTTATGAAATAATCTAGTACATTTGAAATTAATGTTAAATGCTTGGGGTTATCTATTATAATCTTGTGAAAATACTGTCTACATACATATATATGTAAACATATATACATATATATTATATAAAACATAATACATATATTGCTCTCAATAAGTAAGTTAAATAATAATTGTAACTGATATTTCTATGGTGAGTATAAATTTTCATTATGCTTTACATTGCCTCATCTTTGAGCCACAGAACAATCTGGTGACTTGGACAATTTAGATAGTATTATCCCCATCTTTAAAGATTAAAACAACAACAACAGCTGAGAGCTGTTAAGTGACTTGCCCAAAAGATCCAGTCACTAAGTATGAGGCCAAATTTGAATCCAGATAATCCTGCCTGCAACTCCAGTATTCTCTCCAGTATGTTTCATAGCTCTCAGTGCCAGAGTAGCCACAAAGCTTCAATTTAACTAATATTTTAGAACTTTTGCCTTGTTTAGTTGTGTCAGAAATGGAGCATGACTCACTCCAGAAAGAAAGTTACCATTCTGGGAATTTATCTCATTGGCTTGCTCATAGGAAGTTCCTAATTTATGTTTGTGGAATTGGATTGAATTAAATAGAATATGGTCATTACGACTGATTGTAGTACATCTTCAGATGTGATCCAGAATCATTTGAGAACTGGAGTAGGTTTTGTGAAAATTCAATCGAGAACTATTTTATCCTTTTCCATTTCTTTAAGATTGTAGTACTGAGAAAGAAAAGATCCAGTTTTGATCCTGTGCTAAGAACCATCTCACTGAGAAAGCAGTACCTATCCTCCACCAGAATTTCATCGGTTATATCTTGGGTCTCCACATTCATGGCTCCCAGTGGGATCATATTCTTAATTTTCTAGTGCCTTAGTCTGCACCAAGTTTTGATAGTCTCCTGATAGACACAATTAGCTCAAAATAAAGTCAGTTGTTTTAGTGACTCATACAAACATGGATAAACAGAGCAGCCCATTCATAATGTGCTACGAATATAGGGGAAACTTCAATGAAGGAAAGTTGCCATCACTATTGCAAGATCTGTTTCCCATCCCACTCCTTTCCGCTATTCACACAACTCATTCCTTGGCAAGGAATTTCTACTTAGTATATTTCAAAGCTGGACTCTCAGTACCTACTATCCTTCAAAACTCAACTCCTGAATAACCAGAGGTAATTTTCTCTTGAATCTGTAGCTGACTTGCTTCTTCTTCTTCTTTTTTTTTTTTTTTTTTTTTTTTTTTTTTTTTTTTTTGCTGTGAATTGTATTTTGTTTTTCAAAAATAAATACATAAAAAATCGTTTCCAAAATTCAGCTGGCTTTTTTCTTTTCTTCTTTATCATCTCCTGGTTTGATTCTCTTTACTGTGTGAGAAGCACCCCTGGAAAAATATAAAAAACATTAAAAGAAAGGGAGGAAGAGAAGAAGTAAATTTTAATCCTTCCTACAATATAAGAAATGATAATCTCTCCAGGAATGGATTCTTCCAGAGCTCATTATTTCCTCAATTGCAAGAGCCCATATTACTAAAAGGCAGTTAGATGGTACCATAGATAGTGTTCTGGGCCTGCATTCAGGAAGACTAATTTTTCTGATTTCAAATTTGGTTTCAGATATTTGCTAGCTGTGTGACTTTAGGCAAGTCACTTAACTGTGTTTGCCTCTGTTTCCTTATCTGTAAAATAAACTGGAGCAGGGGCAGCTAGGTGGCACAGTGGATAGAGCACCAGCCCTAAAATCAGGAGGATCTGAATTCAAATCCGGCCTCAGATATTTAATACTTCCTAGCTGTGTGATCCTGGGCAAGTCACTGAACCCCTAATTGCCTCAGCATAAACAAATAAATAAATAAACTGGAGAAGAAAATGGCAAATGCCCTAGTGTTTTTTTGTTTTGTTTTGTTTTTTGCCAACAAGTCCATAAATGGTGACACAACTGAAACTGAACAGCAACAATCTGGAAATTTTCCTCTTAAACATTTATAATGTCTCAATTACTGATGCCATTATTTTTATGACGATGGTTATGTTTATATGGCTAGGTTTAAACTCCCTAACCTCAGATTTTGAATCAACCACTTCCTTGGAACATCTCAAATGGGTTTTCCATGGATTTAAAAAAAAATCTCTAAAATTGAACCCATTCATTATCTTTCTCACAAAACCTTCCCCCCATCCGAATGACCCTATTTCTGTGAACGTTATTTCAAACTTCCCATTTTTTGTCATTTTTAAATGAATTAGTTGTGAGTTTAATATTCAATATCAATACAAATAAAGTTGTTTTAAAACTTTTAATCTCAAGTAAATAAATCACAATGTATAAAATGTTGCTACTCCATTTCTGTAACTGAAGTGTCTTCTTTTATCTTTTCTTTTTGTCAAGATTTCTGATGATTCTCTTGATACTCTTACTCTTATGTGTGTTCTAAGATATCTGCCATTGTTTCCATTTTCTGGATGCATCTTTGAAATATAAGGGAGTCACTATCCTGTTCACTGACATTTCATTAGATTTTTCTCCTTTCACAAGAATAATTTTTGTTCTCAAAACTTCATTCTTTAGGTCATCCATGGGTTAATTTCCCATGTAAAATGTTAATCTACCAGAGCTCTACATTATTTGAAACACAAGTCTCTCAAAATCTAGAATGTGCAATCTATCCCTAGCTTTTCTGTCCTTTGCTATCATAAATACATAAAATGAAATGATCCTGTTTCCCAATTTTTTCATCATTTCTATTTTGCTACTTATTGGTCAGTCTTTACCACAATATATTAGTTCTGCCTGTTCTTTTGAAAAGCAAAGTCATTATAGAAACTTGTCAATAATTTTAAACTTCCCATTTATTCAGATTCATATTTTGTGTGTTATCCTGATACCATTCTTATATTAGTTCCCATATTTAATTAATGGAAAAGAGCTAGGGGAAAAATCATGAACCACTGAATTATTCTTGCTAACAAAACTCCAAGTAGGCAATTAAAGAATTGACTACAAATGAACAACAACAAAATCCTACATCAGGATCTTGATCTACTTATGCTTCATTTAGAGTTGACACACATTTTTTTTTTTAGTCCACCAGGACTATGGCTGGTCCTCAGCAACTTGTTCTCTAATTTAATGATTTTCTCCCAACAAACTATTTTACTTTTTGGAAAAGGGTAAAAGTTTAATCCCTTCTTTATATTCTATTAAAAAATCTTAGCCACCTCATTGTTTATTGTTTTTTGCCTTGCTTTCTTTGATTACAGCAACTTGGCTGGAGAAAAATAAACTTGTCAAGGGTTTCCTGTTCCATTTTATCTCTCCCCAGACAAATGTGAAATGTCACCAAAACATGCCACAGAGATAGAAAATAACCTTTATGAGAATGAACACAACTGTTTCCAGACATTAAAGTGGCTCTCAGAAGGGAGACATTGGGGTGGGTAGAATTATTGAGTATTCTGTATGGAAGAGGCTCTGGAACCTACACTAGAAGGCCACAAGATATTTTAATATAGTGAATCAAGTAATAAAAAGGATAATGGATATTAATTCATATGTGACCATGAGTTCAACTGTGACTGTGGCATGGAGTAGAAATGAATTTATTAGCAAATAGTTTAAATTTTTTGAAACCCAATTTTTTTAAATTCTATGATTGAATTATTTGATCTTTTTACTTTATAAGGTATTATGGGGAATCAAGCGGATCTATGTGTGTTTGTATGTATGTGAATGTAAATATGTATATACAGATGATAAATTTATTTTATACTTAATATAGGTCATTTATTATTGCGCTCTTTATTAGAATTGGAAGGTTGTGTATAAATAAACTGATAATTGTCCATATATATTACTCGTTTCTCTGAATTTCTTTGTTTCTTTGTCTCTATCTTTCTTTGACTCTTCACACATAAGTGCATGTATGTATCTATATGGATACATTATAACTATAATTATATATATAAATATATATACATATTATATATGCATATAATATTGTATATATGTGTATCTCTTTAATATATATGTATCTCTTCTGATGAAATATAACCATATTAAGTATATGAAATATCTTATGTTGTATCATCATTGCTTAGGAAAATACCCCAAGCATTGGAGATAGTTTATAAAAGCTTGCTGGTTTGGATTGAAGTGCATATGACTAGACTGGAAGGCTCATTGAGAAAAGCATTGAGTTTTAAGTTTGAGTAGATAATAAAAAACGTGTCAGTGCATAGACACATTTTAATGGTAGTCAAGAAGCCTGTAATGATTTTAAGATTTTAATTGGAGAAACATGAAAAATACATGATGCTTATTTAAAAGGAAAAATACTTTGTACTTAAAAAAGAAAACAATATTATTCATAATATAATAGCAAAACAAACCAAAACAAAACAAAACCCAAATTATTCACTTCTATTTGGGATATTTACTTTTTGGTAGGTAAAAGGCATCAAAAGGTCTAAGAAAAATGAACATTAGATATCATATTCTGTGATTGTTTTTAAGTAGAAATTCTTTACTGGAAATTAGGATAAGAACATGGAATCATATGATTTGAATTTCATTCTAACAAAGCTTACAGCCTAAAGTCTGATCTACACAAGATTTAGTGAGCCAAAGAGAGACAAAACAAAGCTATTACAATGTATTTAATATTTTTTTCTTTTGATGAAAAATAACATTTTTTTCAAATAGATGCTAATATTAAAAATATAACAACACAAAAAAAGAAACTGTATGTTCCTTTTTCTTCATGCCAAAACCAATGTGGCATATACTCATCAGTGTTTTGTTTGTTTTCTATTAGTACAGAGAGCAGATGAATAGAACAACTAATTTTAATGGGGAAATTAAGACGTAATAAAACATGTTTTGTATATAGGACATTACACTAGTTTGAGCTTTTAATTTACAGTACTATTCCTGTTTTCCCAAATAATTCAGAATGTAATTTTAAAAATAAAATCACTGTTCTTCTGTTGATGTTATGCAACTACTACAAATGTTTAAGTACCATAGTCTCCAAAGAATTAAAGGCCACCCAATGTACATAATGAATATGAGTGTGCTGTGAAATATTATTTATGTAGAGTTTCAAAGCATAAAATGTATTATTAGAAAAAAGTTGCACTGAAGGAAATTAGAAGCCTTCCACCAATCTCAGTCTTCTAGACTGAAACATGGAAGAACTATCATATGGAAAATTACCAGAACTGGGTATGTTTTTTGATCACTTTCATTGACAGATGTTTTCCTACTTTTTGCTTAGAACATGAGTAGACAGAGTCTTCTGATTATTTCTCCTGCATTCCTATGATGTGGACCTAAATTAAATAGGTCCATACATGTAAAAATATGAAATCCATACATGAAATAAAACACTCTGTAGTTCCCAAATCTCAAATCTCCTTGTCCTGTAAGAGAACATGACATTTACTCCCTATCCAGAAATTGAACAATTGCTTGGAAATTACTGGAGCATACTTGACATTAATCATTAAATCAAGAAAATTTTATTTCTGTACATATATATAACATCAAAAGAGCTGGATTTAAAAAGTGAAATTTCATGACTCATTATCTATGTAATATCATCAGATATAGTCTTTCAGAATATTCAATGAGATTCCAAAGGTACATTAGTAGAAGGACATGGACAAGAGCAATAAAAAACTAATTGGATGGAGTATTTGGTAATCCACATCAATGAGATAATAGATACTGGAAGTAGTAAAAAAAATTTTTTGGGATGTTTTTTACATAGGTTTCTTTTATACCAAAAAAATGCTTGTAAAGTGACTTTTCTAAGACAGGAAGTTTTGTTTGTTTTGTGTCCAGAGAGAGACAGATGGTATAGTGGGTAGAAATGTAGACATATAAGAGTTCTATGACCAAGATAAATAAGAGCTTGTTGTTTAATCCTGTTTGCCTGCATTTCTTCACTTGTACAATGAATTGGAGAAAGAAATGGCAAGTCACCACAATATCTTTGCCAACAAAACCCTAAATGCATTGACAAAAAATTGGACACAACCAAAAGACAACACAACAAAAACAAGTCAATTCTTAAAACTATAAATTTTAAAATAATTGCTGAACTGTATGGGCAGAGGAAGTTCAATATGCTGATGAAATCATTGGATTTGAAAATAAAGGGACACACACACACACACACACACACACACACACGAGTATATGTGTGACTACATATGCACACAGATACATACCTACCACACAATGGTAACTATGTCTGTGAACTCGTCAGTGTTTATTTTTTTCCCTATATATCTTTGTAACTAAGCTAAAAACAAACATATGCCAAGAGTTTCCAGGGAAAATGCTGACAAACCTTATGTTTTGTGCTACTATAATTTGTGATTTGAGCCTGAAATAATAACTCTAGGTCATTAAAATTTTATTGACTTCCCTGAGGTCATGACTGGTTTATTTGTTTTTATTTACTTTATTTTTCCCCCTGCAGAATGTCTTGTTGAGGAATGCTGCTTTCTTTTCAAAGTTTTAGAGGGGTAGGTAGGTTTAACTTTCTTGGATTAGAAGATTACTCTTTTTAATATATCCAAGCATCCATGCATAAACTATGCCATTTTAATATAGTAAAGTAAAGTCCTTTAGGTTATAAGAAGTGATTTTGATGAAATATATATACTAAGACATACATGCATATTCGATCACATATGTATATATGTAAATTTTATATATTTTATATATATATATACACACATTATACACACACACATATATAATTGATTCATTTCAAACTCACTGTAAAGATACATACTTTGGTGAAATATCAGAATAGTACTTTAGAGGAAAGATATTTTAGCCAAATTTTAATTGTCTCCAAAAAATTAACTTTGATGTTTATCCCAGCTACTCAATCCAAAGCAAATTTAGTTACTGGTATTTCTTTGCTTGTGGATTAATAATTCAAAAACACTGAAAAATAAAATATCTATATTATTATTACTGCCATTATTATCAGAACCAATACATGGTGATAGGTATTCTGTCCCATATATGTCAGTAATCCAGTCCCTTGTCAGAGAGAGCTATGTACTACGCTAAATCTCTCATTTACTGTCCTACCAACTCACTGCCTGGTCTGGTGACATATGGTGCAGAGCAAGCACCAATAAATTTCTTTTTGATTGCAAACTATCTATGACTTTGAATCATCGTCTCATTGTTGCGATTCTATCTTTTGTAACCTGCCTTTACTCTAGTATTTGTGTGTGGATGAGTGAATGAATGGAGGGTGGGGGATCTGAATTTATACACAGAGAACAGGAATTTGACCCACTTATTAGTTTTTTGACTGTATTCAACTAAATTCATATCTATTGTTTTCAGTTTTCTTATTTGTGAATGTAAGAGCTGGATGATATCCCTTGTAAGGAAGCTTTAGCACAAAACAAGATGTTTCCTCACACATTCTATACATTATCTGTTACCCAGTAAAACCTAGTTTTCTCCTAAAAATACTATATCTTTTTCTATTCTTTCCCAGTCTGGCTATTTGAATCCCAATATTACTTTAAGTTTCTTCCACTGCCAAAATTACACAAGAACATTCTCTTGATTTTTTTTTTTTGAGTTGATTCTGTCTTGGCCAGAAATTTATTGATATCACCTGTGAACCTCTTCATCAATCTCTATCATTTCTAGTCAATTCTCTCAGAAATTATATATATTTTTTTATTATATGAAATAAACCTTAAACAGAATTGAAAAGATATAGAAGAATCACCTAGTAAGGAGATCTTCTCAAGTTTGTTTCAGTTTCATGGTAAAACTATTTCTATTTTTATTTATGACTTAGACTCATCCACTTGAGAAAGATAATCTCAAGGCAGATATGGAGTCTGTCCTTTTCTTTTCCTGTTCACAAGCTCTTTTAACTTCTATGTAAGATTTTCCATGTTCTAGTAAAAGTGATAGTTATTGGTAGCTGTAAAATTACTGACTTAAGGGAATCTATTTGACTCATTAGACTACATTGGAAAATCTTCCAATTTTGACCAAATTCTATGTTTACCACATTATGGATCACTAGAATTAGATTTTACTGTTAGCGACATTTACAATTCTGGGTTGGTTTGTGTTAAGGGACAAGTCAATTCTCTGAGAGCCTCCACTGCTGTGAATCATCACATCTAAGGGAGTTGCAGGGCAACCTTTGCTGACACAGGTGTTGTGGACTGGGAATGAGATAAATTGGAGGCAGAGGGAAGAGGAGAGAGGTTAAATAACACAACTGCCTCTCAGTCAGAGAGGTCAGAAAAAAACAACTGCCTCTCAGCGTCTTTGTATCATCTTCTCACAAGAAGGGATCCATTCTGGATTGAACCTCTAGCAGCCACTGTCAAGTAGCTCCTGTGTATTCCAACAGCTCTCCTGTCTATTCCAACAGATTTGTATTATCTCTTTCCTAAGTTTTTGATTCCTATATTATTCTGGTATCCAAACTTGTGTTTATGTAATTTTAAAGTTTTGAGTGGGAACTTAATATTTGTTATATAAATTTTTAAAAAGAAGCCAAGAGTATACTCAGTCTACATGTGATCAGATTTCAGTCAGAACAATTTCTTTTTGAAAGATGAGTAAACTAAGGCTCAAAGGGATACAAAAAAGCCTGAATTTGCCCAGTCAATTAGTGGCAGACAAACAACAAAATCCAAGTCTCTCTTCATTACCTAACCTATGGTATTGTTTTTTTTTTTTTTTTTTTGTTTGTTTGTTTGGTTTTGTTTCTTCTAAATCACATATCCCTCACTGGATTAAAATCATATAATTTCTTTGGAAGGATCTTAAATGATCATGAGCAAAATGGATTTTTAGTGAATTTTCCTCCAATGAGCCTGAATCACAAAAGAATGTGTGTGTATGTGTGTGTGTGTGTGTATTCTTCATTTCCCACATAATGGGAATAACAATATCAGCAATATTATTATGATTATTTTTAAAATAGCTCTCAAGTATAGAAACACACGGGTTTCTCATAGAAACTGCACCTACTAATCATAATGGAGTTTTTGATCTACATTTTTTTCTGATCCCAGTCAATAGACAGTTATGCTTATCTAATTACCCATATAGAGTAAAGAGGTTGATTTTTTATCTTATTACCTATGTGAATATGGATTTAAACTCTGTCATTTTCCTTGTCACTAATTTTGGAGTAGTAACAGCACCAGTGGTGAGGGAAAAGTGAACAATGCGTGATATATTTCTATCAGCATAAATTATCATCTGAAACAAAGGTCCAGCTTTTTAATAGCTATGCTCTTCTTCATCCCCATTGATATCCAGTTGAACTTCATCAGACAATGAGAATGTGCCTGGTTAGGACTAATAGATTTCTTGATAAGACTGTAATATGTTACCAATATAGGTAGCATGGTACAGTAAAAAAAGCTCTTTTGTATTTAGAAGATGTAAAATTACATCATATCTTTCTGCCCGCTTTGCTGTGTAATCTTTGGTAAGACACAACCTCTTGGGGCTTTGGTCTTCTCATCTGCAATTGGCAGAGGAAAGACTAGATAGCCTCCAAGTTCACTTCCATTCTCACTTTATGAACTTATAATTCTTTCAGTTTCATGAGAGAAATGGGATAAAAAAGTTCATGGAAGGTAATTAAAAAAAAATGATGGGCTAGTGATGTAAGGGGAATAAGAGTGGATAGCTCCTGGATTTCATTGACTAGTAAGCAACATCATCAAAGTTAGAGTTGAGAACATAGCAGGTGGAAGATTGGTGGATTTCTGGAAGGACAAAATTGGTGGATTTCTGCAAGGACAAGGCAAGCATCATTTATAAAGTGAATCTTGGGTGAGAATGCTTCATTGCTGAAGAGAGAAACCATATTAAAGAGATCAGAGATTCAATGAAGCATCAAAAAGCATCTTCATTTCCACCTCTGACTTTTTATTATTTTTGCATGATGTTTACAAATTGTTATGTTTCAAAGAATATTAATTAGCCTTTCTTCGAGTAAGGAACTTTTAAACATTTAAATTGCTCCTCTCTGGGTAAAAAGCAAAATGTGTCCAGCTCAGTAAAGCTTCATAAAGCTTGGATTCATTTCAAGTTTACTGTAAAGATACATACTTTGGTGAAATATCAGAATAGTAATTTAGTGAAAAATATGTTAGCCAAATTTTAATTGTCTCCAAAAAATTAACTTTGATGTTTATTTCAGCTACTCAATCCAAAGCAAATTTTGTTACTGGTATTTCTTCCTTCATGTGGACATGAAGATTCTTATTTTCTCTCACTTAAATCCAATTCACTTTCAAGTCATGGTATCACTTTCTTGATGTCATAGTTCTCTTTGAGCATGAAGTATATTCAGCAATAATATTCTTATTAAATGCTCCCATTATTCTTTCTTCATAGGACATACAATTTCTAAGTTCTTTAATTTAACCTATTTCTGATCCTTAGGAATTCTTGGCACATATTCCTCATCCTTTTTTCAACTGTGCACTGCTCTATGATTATGACCCAGTAATACACACACACACACACACACACACACACACACACACACACATTAAAAACTAAAATACTTTTTCCTTCATTTATTAGAAATATATTCAACTATTAAAATGAGGTTTTCTGATGTACATTTTATCAGCAATTTTTGAGGAATTCTGTAATTTCACAAAGAATATCGCCCATTTTAACTTTATCTTAATTTTTAAAGATTTATTTTAAAAATGTATTTCAGCAGCTCATCCATTTCAAATATAGGTGACTGAATTACACTAAATCCTCACTTTGGGAAATCACAGACTGAAGAATTTTCTTGGCAAATATGTGCAGTTATTTGCCCATCTGTAACAGCTTAAATGGTTCCAATGAAGAATCCCTATTGAACAATGTCAGCTGAGATTTCCTCTTTGTTTTTATTGACTTTGTCTGCTACCAGGCATATGGAGCTCTTGACCAGCCTACTAACTCCATTTGGTTGCTTTGCATTCTTATAGTTATTCATCTAAGCTTGATTCTTGACATATGAGAATATTTTAGCTTTGTATAGAATACTTATGCATCACATATGAATATGAATTTCAAAAATATTTACCTTATTTCCATTGAAGGGGTTTTAATCAAAATTTCACTATTTGGAAATTATACTATAATTTTCTTTTTTGTTTTAAATGATTAGCAAATGCAGACTTTACATTATGGAAAGAAAAATTGAGTGTTCAGTGAAACACATTTAAAAAATAGTATTATGAGAACTTGGGCAAAAAAAAAAAAGGAAGGAAAGATGAAGATAATAAGGATGTATGTTGTATTCCATTGCTTCCTATTACAGAATGTAGATAATGAAATGGGACACTGGTCAATGAGCCCAATCCTTATTATCATGTTCAGAGTATTGCGGATGAAATTCTTTACTTGTAAGAGAATGGGGAGCCCTTTTCTAGGAGAATCAATGAAAAAAAGGAACTTGGAGAGATTTTTAATCTTGTGTAGACTTTATGTTACTGGTTATGGTCAACCAAATATTTATTGAATAAGCCTCTTGATTGGTTTCATCTGTAGAACTGGAAAGTATTTAGGGGGAAAGGGAAGGTATGAATGCAAAAGACTTTAATCAGCTAGAGCCTCATTTTTTTGTTTCCTTCTCTTCAGCTGACATATTCTTACTGGATGGCAGGAAGTAAAAGAATATTCGATAAGGGAAGAACCCTCAGGCCCTTTCCCATTCTGGGGATCAAGGAATAAGGGTCTCAGTTCATAGTATACCTCAGTATTTATTCTTTGGTGTTGATGAAGGAATTTGAAAACTGTCACTGTGAATTAAAAAAAAAAAAACAAACAAAAAAAAAAAACAAATTCCCCCAGATGCAGGATTCTTATCTTGCCTGGGAATTTGAGAGTTGGTTCTATAACTGGTTTTGCCCTTAATTCAGATTTGATATCAAGAAGAGCGAAGAATGACCTTGTCTTAGCATAGCAGGAGATGAGATGAATATTTATCTAGGTTATCTGAGTTCAACGACTCATTTGGATATAAACCTGGTGGCACTAATTTCTATAAAGAAGCCCATTCTCCACCTCCTCACCAATGACAGATGTAGTAGAGGAAAAATTTCACCCTTAGTTGTTGGTATGAAATACTTGTACTTTTTAAAGTTTTTAAACTTTTTAAAAATTACATTTTTAAAGTAAATAAGTATCCTTTCCATATTGCAGGGGTTAAGGGGACAGGATCCCTGTGATCTGGAAAATCTGTATAATATTTCTTAAATGTCCATTTGTACCAGAGAAGAAGTCTGAATTATTGTGATATAGAGATTTATTTATGAATTTTAAAACTTTTTATGTCATCTGCTAGACTTTGCATGTTATTTGTGACTTCTATAAAATTACCCCCAAATTCCCATTCAATTTCTTATACCGGCCTATGATATATTGAAACTATGTGATAGGGAAAACCACGATGTGGAAGAGATAATCTAACATTGGTTGCTTTATCAATGGCATACATGCAACCAATGTTAGATTATTAAAAATATTAAAATTTAGCCTCTGATTGCTAACAATAAATCATACCTAAAATAGGGGATTGAGATGTTAGAATTAATATATAGTACCTCAGATATAGCCCTAGAATTCTAGAGGGCAAATGTTGCTGGCAAGACACTGTCATGGTGACCTTGAATCAAACTGGATAAGCCAAAAACTTATGTGAAAAATAAACAGTGAACTAAAAATATGAGCAGGTAGGTAATGCAGTGGGTAGAGCACCAGTACTGAACTAAGAAAGACCTAGATTCAAATACACTTTCACTTCCTAATTGTGTGACACTGGGCAACTCAATTCCTCATCTGTAAAAAAGGGACATAAAGAAAGATAATAGAGAAGGATAACCAAATCACTCTAAGTTTTTTTTTTGCCTAGAAAACCCTGTGGATAAAGTCCATGGGAGCATATAGAGGCAGATATGAGTGAATACCTGAACAACAGCAAGAGTTGAACTGAGTTAACAAAGATATATTTACAATTCTGCAATTCTATGATTCTGGGTGTGAGAAAGTAACTCTCAGTGGAATCTAAGTGAGGTAAATAAAACTATGATAATGATAATAATAATGATACTAACACTACTATTAATAATAATAATAATAAACTTAATAGTTGTATAGCACTTACTATGAGCTAGGCATGATTCTAATCATTTCATAAATAATATTTTTTCTTTGCTCCTGATGCTCTTTCTGCTTTAAACTCCATGGAATAAGATGTCTAGGGACCAGAAAACACCTGCTCATTCCTACTCCATCTTTCCCGTGTGTGTGTGTGTGTGTGTGTGTGTGTATGTGTTTGACTAGATAATCTATAAACCCTCTTCCATCTTTAAAGCTCTAAAATTGCTGTACTCTCAGAACTAAAATCTCCAGTGGGGTGAGGGTTTGAGTAACCATAGCTAACAATATAGATTTGGGAGTTCCAATGAAGAATGCCTAATGAAATTAAGTTTGATATTTCAACATGTGTTACCTATGCATTACTATGACCAGCATAATGATAGCTGATATTTATATAGTATTTTAGGGTTTTCAAAGTACTTGACTTGAATTATTTCATTTTATCCTTGTAATAACCATTTATGGTAAGTAAAACTGGTATTATTCACTCTTTCTAGAGATTGAATGACTTGCCCATGGTCATGGAAATATTAAGCATGAATGATTACAAGTTTTAATGGAAAGAACATTGGCTAAAGAGTCATAGAAACAAGACTTGAAATCCTTTAGGCTCCTACTAACTATGTGGCTCTGGACACAATTACTTGGTCAAAGTTTCTTTATACATAAATAAATGGCCCAGTAGATAGAATAATGATATTAAAGTCAGAATAACCACAGCTTTAATTCTGCCTCAGAAGCATACGAACTTTGTTACCATAGACACATTACTTAACTTCAGTTTCATCATCTGTAAAATGGAAAGATTGGGATTCGATGTACTTTACTTCCTGTGGAACCTACTATAAGGGATCTTAAATTTAATAATTTAATAATGTCTTATTTTACAGATGATAAAAATTAAGGCCCATAAAGATTAAATTTCTTGCTTAGGATGATATTGCTCTAGGTATTTTAAGCAGTATTTGACCTCAGTTTTTCCTAACTCTAAGTCTAGCACTCTAACCATAATTCTAATTAGTTATCAGAGTTATGGGCCAATTTTGTCAATCTGATAAAGCCTATGAATACCTCCTTCAAATAGTGTTGTGAAATACATTAAGTGAAGTGCAGAGGATGGAAAAAAGGATTGTAAATGGCACTTATTTCCCTGAGAGCAAATGGCATGATCTCCTTTGCAGTCATTAAAGTGAATTATAAATGGCATTTAATTGTACTGGATTCAAACACAATGAATTTCTAATTCCAAGCCAAGCACTGCCCTCTGTCCCCTGCACAATGATATCCTACAAATTTTGTTTTGGATTGAGTGTGTATGTTTTAATCAAATATTTTCATACAGGTTTATGAATACATATTGACTCATGCCAATTTAAAGTTCTATCCGATAATTCTAGTAATCACAATAACAGTAATTGGCATATTTAAAATATATGAATTATTCAGATATAATAAAATGACAGATTTAATGGAGGGTAAATATGAATAAATATAACTAGTTTTCATGAAGACATAAGGAAAAGCTCCGCAAATTTGAAATTCTCTATATGATTGTGAATGATGGGAATGATGCTGGAGGAGAAATGGACTACAGAATCCTTAATAGTTAAGTGGGGGATTATTTATTTTTACATAAATGAGTTGAGATATTATCCTTATCCACTTATATCCTGTTTTCTTATCTGTAAAATGAGGAGATAGATAAGAATCAGGCATTTTTATACTCTGTGTATGTATGTGTATGCATGCGTTTATTTGTGTATGTTATGGACCAATTTTGTCAATCTGATAAAGCCTATGGATAATTTCTTCAAATAGTACTGTGAAATAAACTAAATGAAATGCAGAGGATGGAAAGGACTATATATTAAAATATAGTTTATCTAACCTCTCTCCTTTTTTTCCTTTTTTTTTTTTTCTGTTAAGAACTAGTAGAAATGGACTCCAATTTGCAATTCTAGCATAAGAATTCAGTGACACATGAACTGGGTGAGAAATATTCAAAATATATGTTTCAAAGATTTTCTCCAAATTTATTTTTAGATCATTTTCAAAAATCAAATAAATTATTTTGCATAAAAGACTGCCCCTTTGCTCAAAGCCCATTTTACACATCTCTACTTACTATATCACAGATTGCTTAGTATGCTGTACTTCTTTCCCAGAATTCCTCATCTTGTCTGTATTGTTAATATTTCAGGCAGCATGGAAAGCGTACTTTCAGCCTAATCTTGGTTAGCTCTTCTGTACTGCTATATTTCATATTGAGGAAAGTTTGGAGGTTATGTTGGAAAATTAACTCAAAAATGTTCCAATATGTTGCAGGTTGACTTGTCAAAAAACAAATAGAGATTAGACACTGACACCCTCAAGCTCAAATTGACATTATAACTAGAATGATGAAAGTCTTATTGTTTTTTTTTTTTTAATAAGTTTTCCTTTACTACTTGCTGATCAACTTATTTCTGGATGTTAACCAGCCCAAGAATTTTAGTGGAAAATCTGTCTTCTGTATCAAGACTGAATTTTTTTTTTCACTGAAATAGAATGGTTCATGACCTTTATTTTTGTCAAATATTTGTTTAAAAAAAATCTTATTCTAAACATACACACTACTTTTTTGACTATCATCGATATATTTATATACATATATAAATACATCAGTGATATATCAATGCAGTCATTGGTAAATTACTTCTCAATTTAATAAGTCTATACACTTTAAAGTCAATGAGTGAAAGTATTATGTATTATCTACATCCATTTCTCCCAATGTCTAGTATGCTGATCTGCATAGAAGAAATTTATAAGAAGTGCTATGTAATTAAATTTAATAAAATAAAACTTCTGATCACATTTGAACTATTGAATTCAATATCATCTAATAAGCTGATTTAACTGATTCAGAAGGAAGAGACCAATCATATTTAGGCCAGAAATATATCCTTAATGAATGTATCATTCATTCAGCTTCTGATTCCCTTTGTATATTTTACATTAATAGATTTTCACATAGGAATGATAAGTCAAAAAGATTCATATTTGTCTAAACAGACCTTGAGAAAGATTTAATAGGAATTAATAAGAAATGTTTTAATAATGATTTATACAGAGGATGAGAGAAGCTCAAAGTAACTTGAATGTAATAGAGGAAGTGAACCAAACTAGAACACAATGTGGTAAACTAAATTACTTTTCAATATATTTATAAATTAATAATATATGAATTACTTTTTAATATAGTTATTTTTAAAATATTTCATAAATACATGTAAAAACAATCATTTTCCCTCCCTTTGGGTATAAATTACAGATTTGAGGTCATGCAAAATATCTGTTCATATTAACAGTGCTGTAAAAGAAAACACAGAGGAAAAGAAAACAAACAAAAACGTTTAAAACAAAAAATATGCTTCAGTCTTCAGAGTTCATCAGTTTTCTCTTTCTACATAGAGCGTTTTTTGGTAGGTGCTTCCAATTGATGAGTAGCTGAGCCTTTCACAATTGATCATCTTTACAATGTTATCATATATAATTTTTTTTATATAATGATTTTTCTTTGAATAAGTTCATATGTCTTCTCAGTAGATGTTATCGTTGTTGTTGTTGTTGTTGTTGTTGTTTTTTCTGGATCCATCATGCTCATCATTTCAGTTTTTATAACACAATGCTATTCCATCACAATCATGTACCATTGCTTGTTCAGTCGTTCCCCAACTGATGGCATGGAGTTCAGAGACTGCTATGTCCCACTTCTAAGTGACCCAGAAGACTTCCTCCAAATTACTAAGAGATGTCTATCCAAATTGTACAAGAAAGCTATTATCTGGTGTGGGATATTGGAGGCTTATTACTTCAAAGGCAACCTGATTCAATTTAGGTTTCAAATTGATAAATTTTAAGAATGTTTTGCCCCAATATCAAGCTAAAATCTGCCTCTTTGTATCAAACTGATGCACCAATTTTTGCCTTCTACACTCGACCAAAATACGATGAAGTCTTGTTTGTCATAATAATCAATGAAATACTTGATGGCTTATACAACCTTTATAGTTTGTTTTCAGATTAATAATTCCTAGTTCTTTCACTAATCCAATCACATATATTCTCCATGCTTCTCAAATCATGATCATTTCTTCTAGAAAGTAACTGCTTTATTAGTATAGGATAACATTCTAGTGATGGTCTGGCCAGGAAACAATCTTGCTATTTTTAATCTTTTCAATTAATATTTTCCATTTAATTGCATGTGTGTGTGTGTGTGTGTGTGTTACTATGTAAACAATAGCAGTTTTTTTAAAGCTTTTTTTTTTCTATTTTCTGTAAATTTTCCCTTTTCATTATTCTCCTTTGGAAATTAATATTCTCATATTATATATTACATAATCATGTTATATAATTTTTATTTATTTTGCTAGTCATTTAAAATCAGTTCATTGTTTTATCATCACATAGTTATTTAAAAGTTTAACTTTTTTGAGTCTTTTTTCTTTAATATTTTCCCCCAGTTAACATTTTTATATTTTTTTAAAAAAATCAAATTTTAGTTTTTTTTCATAATTAAGAAACATGTAACATTATGCAAAACATTTCCATAAAACTTGAGTTATAAAAGAAAACATATTTCTTTAATGAAAATAAAAAGGCTCAAAAATTAAATTTTAAGAGAGAGAGAGAGAAATAGATGCTTTAATCTATATTCAGATACAATAATTTCCTTCTCTGGGTAGATTCTTATCTTTGTAACAAAATTATCTTGTTTTAAGATTAAGTTGATAATTTTCTGTTTTAGTAGCATTCTCATTTAATTGTTGGTTTCTCTCATTATAAATACCTAAATAATTTTATCTGAGGAAATGCTTTACCTCTCCTCACCTTATATGCTTGGTATATTGTTTCATCATTATCATTTCCTTAATTTAATTTTTTTGTCTGATTCTTTGTGATATATATTATTTTGATCTACTTTTCTTTGCATCATCTGTTCAGGATCTAGTCAATGCTCCTATGTGAGTTTCCATCTTTGTTACTTAACATAGACAAGTCACCTAAATTTTCTCTAAAGTAGGAATAATAAAATCTGTAACACAATCTCTTGGGATTGAGAAAATAAGAAGTATGTGGGAAATAGTTATTAAACCTTAACTCACTATACAATCAAAGCTATGATTATAATGATTTTATGATTTTCCATAAAATCATAATTAAATTTTACCAAGAATGGTAACCTGTATTTTCTTACAGAGGGAACTGAAGAACCCACACTATGTCAGCTTGATTTTCATTTTTATTTCTTAAAAAAGTCTGATGATATTTATTAAAGACAAACGATTTTAAATATATCACTGATGAAAAGTTCATAAGAGTAGAAGTTGAAGGATATTGTTTGAGAGGTGTATACCTACTCATGAAAGTTGATCATGATGTTTTGAATTCAACTAACTCAGCTTTAAGAGCCCAGGAATAAAGCAAGATGCAGTGTGTATTAAGTGAATTCTCCTCAGAGGATTTGTGGGATAATGTGGCCAATTTTTCTTTTTTCCTTTTTTTAAAAAAGCTTTTTATTTTCAAAATATATGCAGATGGTTTTCCACATTTACATTTGCAAAATCTTGTGTTCCAAATTTTTCTCTCTCCTTTCTTCCACCATCTCTTCTAGATACCTTGTAGTCCAATATATGTTAAACATGTGCAATTTTTCTGTGCATATTTCCATAATCATCATGTAGCATAAGAAAAATCAAATCAAAAGAGAAAAAGAAACCATGAGAAATAAAACAAGCAAATACACAAGAATAAACCACAAAAAGTTGAAAAAACTATGCTTTAATCCACATCCAGTCTCTATAGTTCTCTCTCTGGATGCAAATGGCAATTTCCATCACAAATCTATTGGAATTGCCTTGAATCACCCCATTGTTGAAAAGATGCAAGTCCTTGATGTTGCTTTTAGCTAAATATTATTATTCCCATGAATCTGTGTATCAAAAAGATGAAGCATATGATATGTTTCCAAATTAGTGATTTTTTAATCCTCTGTATATTTTGTTACATTAGGCAAATAACCTTAGTCTATGTGGGATTGTGTTTTAATCCTCTAAAACATTAGACTCAAACTCAGTTACTAAAGAGAATACTTTTTTTCATTTCCTATTTTTCTAGTAGAATCGCTTATGTATTCTTATAATGAAAACTTGTTTCCTTACCTAAATGTATTTTTACCATAAAAAGAATTTAAGAGTCTTGTAGTTGTTGATTCCTCTTGGGTACTGTGGTTCTATATTCTGCATGACATTTTTATTGATTAAAAAAATTCACCTGAACAAATTGAAAAACTAAAAAGAAATAAAATATTTCTGAAGGCAAAAAGGAAAACATCCGATTTTTCAACAAGCATTCATTAGCAGCATAGAGATAAAAATTGGAGGTTTCCCTCCTAAATAATGACTGTCCTGTTTTTTGAAATATTTTATAGTTTAACTTACTGATTAATTTAATATCTATACTGAATGTATCCAAAGATCATATATTTTGAGCTGGAAGGAAACTTTAAAACTATCTATGCCAGTTTTTAACTTTTTGTGTGTATCTAGAATATAATTGGAAGCCTGAAGAAATCTATGGATTCCTTGTTATCATTGAATAACACAAAATACATAGAGTTAAGAAGAAAATAAATCATAACAGAGAAGCTAAAACTGAATTTTAAAAATGATTTTCAGATCTCAGACTATGGACCTTTACTTAAGTCTCTCACTACCATTTATATATGAGGAAAATAGAACTCAGAGAGGAAAACTCAGTCACTTTGGAACTATTAGCCAAGAAAAGATTCAAAATCATTTCTTCCAGCAAGAAATTTCCAAAGCTTTTCCTTTACCACAATAAGGGGCAGCAAGGTTGCACAGTGGATAGAGTATTGGCCCCAGAGTCAGGAGGACCTAATTTCAAATATGGCTTGTTACATTTAACAATTATTAGTTGTCTGACCAGAGTCAGTTAATCCCAACTGCCTCAACAAACAAACAAAAAAAATACAATAAAATACAAATTGTCCAAAATTCTGAGAACATTTTATATAGAGAAAACAAGAAGGTAAATGGATAAAATATTTACTAAAGTATTGTATGAGACAATTGTTGACTATATTAGATGGTCAAATAAGACTGCATTTGAGTTAAGTCATTGTAAACCCAACACTTTATAGAGTGCCTCGAAGAGATTTGTGTTCAATCAATTCATCTTGAGTTGACTATGTGTTAGATAACAATAATTTTTAAAAAATAAATCTTGCAAGGAGCACATAGGTTGAAAAGAAATTTATGTTAAAATAATGATTTTTTTTTTTTTTTACAAAAGGATCTCTCTTGTGGTTATTTTTACATCCTTTCAATAAGATTTATGTATTTGGAATATCTGGGAGCCAAGATGACTGTATAAGTAGTAAATAGCCACAACTCTCCTATATTTCCCTCCAAACAAATATAAAATAACAACTATAATCCTGAAATAATAGAACCACCAAAAAGCTAGGGTGAAACAATCTTTCAGCCCAAGAAACTTGGAAGATTTGCAGGAAAAATCTACTTTTCTCAGGTAAAGGAGAAGCATAGTCCAGAACAGGAAGTTTTCCAGTAAGCAAATAGCAGGGCCCATCTTCATAAACCAGTGAATCCTGAATGCCAGTTTAGGGAACAGGAAAACACTACCATCAAGACCATCCATGTACCTCAGCTGAACCAGAGGAACAGGTAGTTTTTAATAGCCAAACAGTAATGTGTAGTCCTGGAAAAATGTAGAAACTTCCCAGTAGCTTCACCACATGCCAAAAATCAGCACTAGTATTCTTACTTAGCAACAGGTAACCTACTACATCCCTACAGCCTGCAGCAATGACAGCCACCCATCCACTAATACCAGCCCAGCACTAGATACAAGAGTCCCCAATTGTCCTCAGAGCAACATTACTGCAGTACCATACAAAGCCAGGTCCTGAAGCTCCTAGCACAGGAAATTTAAAACATTGCTCCTTCCATTTTGCGAGCAGAGTTCAAAATTAAAAGAAAGAAAAAATAGAAGGCCAAAAAAGATGACCATAAATAACAACAAAAACTATCTGTAGATAGGTATGGTGATAAGGAAAATCAATATACAAACTCAAAAGGACTGAAATATCAGAATATCTATGGACAAAACACCAAACAAGTATGGGAAATGTTTCCAAGCCCAGAAAGATTTCATGAAAGAGCTCAAAAAAGAGCTCAAAATAATATGAGAGCTAGAAGAAAAATGGGAAAATAATTGCAAATGATGGGAAAAAAAAACTATGAAAAGAAACAGCCAACAGCTTGAGAAATTACTTAAAAAATAGAATTGGCCAATTGGAAAAGGAGATACAAAAATCTATAAAAGAAAATAACTCCTTAAAAGTATAATTAGACAAGTGAAAAAGGAAGTACATGAGCTAACTGAGGGAAAAAGTAGTTAAAAGTTCGAAATGGACTTGAATTCTCCAATTCAAGAAAATGGAAAAAAAAATAGAACATGTGAAATATTTCACTGAAAAAAAAAAACCTGGAAACTGATGAAAGAAACTATTCTAAAATTACTGAACTACCTGAAAGTCATAATCAAAAAGAAAATTTAGAAATCATGTTTCAATAAATTATCAAGGAAAACTGATGAGATATTCTGGAACAAGAGCTTTGGAGGAATCCGCCTTATGAAAGAAATCCCCAAAGAAAAACTCCAAGGAATAATATATTCAATACTCAGAACTATTAGATCAAAGATAAATAAATATTTCAAATGGCCAGAAGGAAATAATACAAATATTGGGGACCCACATTCAGAATTATAGTTTGGCAGCTGCAGCATTAAAAAAAAAAATAAAGAGGGCATGGAACATGATATTTCTGAAGGTAAAAAAAAAAAAAAAAAAAAAAAAAAAGCTAGGACTACAATCAAAATTCACCTACCCAGTAAAAATAAGCCTATTATTTCAAAGTATAAGATGGTCATTCAATGAAATAGAAGGATTTCAAGCTTTCTTAAAAGGAATACCATAACTGAACAATAACAACAAAAGGATCCTTATTATCAAGAAAAACAGAAATATAAAAAAGTAAAAAGAGAAAAGAAAACATCAAAGACTCAAAGAAGCTGAAATGTTTGCTTCCCTAAATGGGAATATAATACCTGTAATTAAAAATTGTATCACTAATAGTAACAATAATAGTAAAGCTAGAAGAAATATTCAAAAATGGAAGGTATAGTTATAAGGTGAATTTAAAGGAATTGCATAAAAAAGATAAAAAAGTAAGAAATATACCTATTGAATGCAAAAGGAAAGGCAAGTAGAATGGAGGAAACTATTTCTTTTTTTTTTCTTTTTCTTTTCTTTTTCTTTTCTTTTTTTTTTTTTTTTAATAACTTTTTATTGATAGAACACATGCCAGGATAATTTTTTACAGCATTATCCCTTGCATTCACTTCTGTTCCGATTTTTCCCCTCCCTCCCTCCACCCCTTCCCCCAGATGGCAAGCAGTCCTTTACATGTTGAATGGGTTACAGGATATCCTAGATACAATATATATGTGCAGAACCGAACAGTTTTCTTGTTGCACAGGGAGACTTGAATTCAGAAGGTATAAATAACCCGGGAAGAAAAACAAAAATGCAAGCAGTTTATATTCATTTCCCAGTGTTCTTTCTCTGGGTGTAGCTGCTTCTGTCCATCTGTTGGAGACAGGAAACAAAGAAGAGCCAAGAAGAACGTGACGACCTGTGCGTAAATTCTGATACGGTTAGCTAAAACATTGTGAACAAACAATACATCCTAAATTCCTGAGACAAGATAACGAGTGTGTCCCAGGAAGTCGGCCATATCCACCCTGGAACTAGATAACGAGTATGCCCCAGGATGTCAGCCACACCCGTGTTCTGACATTCTTCTCTTTACATTGCCACCTTCCCCCCCTCCTCCCCCCCCAGAAAACGCAGGCAGTCAAACCATATATAACTAACTCCTTTTTTCAATAAATGAGACCTTTTCCCACCGCAATGTAGTCTCCCTCCTCCTTCTCGCCCATTTTCTCTTGCAGGTCTTGCCGTTCCTCGACACCCCATGAATTACTAGGTCCCCGTAGACGGGACAAGTGGCGCCCAATGTGGGGCTCGAGGAACGGACTCTAGACCAGGTGGACCCCTGAAGTCGTCCTCATGGACCCCTGCAGCCGTCCGGACCCCTAATTCTGGTGAGTAGTTTCGTCCACCTCATTTCAGTTATGGGCCATAAGCTTTCTAAGGAACAGATCTTTGTTAAAGATCTTAAGGATTCACTCAGGGAAAGGGGAATAAGGGTTAAGAATTCAGCCTCTTTCTCTCTCTCTGTCTCTGGCCGACTGTAGCAGCCTGTGAGAAAAAGGGAGAAAAGGGAGAGAAAGGAAAAAAAAAAAAAGGAAATGAATTAAAAAAAAAAAACAGATTGAAAGGGATTTGAAAGTTCAGAAAGTTAAAATATATATAGAAGAGCAGTGTGCTAACATTTAAAGGAAAGAAGTTTGAATGGAATATCTAGGCATTCTCTGTGAAGGCAGAGAAAAGTACTAAATGGACTTGGAAGTTCACAGAAGCCCCTTTGGATTCTGGAATGGGAAAAGGGAATTCAAGGTGAAACAAACCTCTCTCTGGGGGTTGAGGTCTTGGAAAGAGCCCCTAGTCTGTTTGCTGATTTAAGAGCTTTGTTAAGTTTTAAGAACAATGATTAAGGAAAATTTGCTTGTGATTTTAAACTTTTTTAAGGAAAAGCTTACTAGAGTAAAAAGCAATAAAATTCAAGCTTAGCCTGGCCTGGGCAATAAAAAGCTCTGGAGATAAGATGCTAATAACTATTAGAAGAAATGTGGTAGAAAAGAAAGAAAAAAAAACTTTTTAAAGCAGCTGTATTACTTTGATTCAGTTTGTTACCTTCTGAAATATATTGAGTTATTTGTTAACATAAGTTATACTTTAAAACCAGCTCTGCTGGACATGTGTGAGTTTTTTTGGGGGGGTTGGGCTATTCACTATAGTGTGAATCTTACAGGTTTTTGAAGGGAAAAGGAAAGAAGAATGCAAGTGATTTGGGAAGGACTGATTTGTAGAGGAAATTAGAGGTTTGCATGGTTTTAGGAAGGTGAAAGACTTTGGGGAGTAGGTGAAGAGGTGGGGGAGGGAGCCACCCACTCCCACTGTCTTCTGCTACTTTACCAAAGGAGCATCTGGGAAGGAAAGTTCTTTAAGTGAGCGCAAGCGCACGTGGGTCGAGTAGAACCGTGCTAGGGAGAGAGAGAGGCAGCGAGGGAGCGAGGAGAGAATGATGGAGAGAGCGAGGGAGAGAGCGAGGGAGAAAGCAAGGGAGGAAGTGAGGGACGGAAGAAGGCAGGGGGAGAAAGATGGAGGGAGGGAGAAGAAGAAGGGAGAGGGAGGGAGAAGAAGAAGGGAGAGGGAGGGAGAAGAAAATAGGGGGAAAGCGGGAGAGAAGCAGAGAAGGATCAGGGAAGGGAGCGTGCAGGGGAGCGAGCACAAGCGTGCGAACAAGCGAGCGCAAGCGCGCGGGGAAGTGAACACAAGCATGCAAACAAGCGAGCGCAAGCGCGCTGGGGTCGAGTAGAAGCGCGCTGGGGAGAGAGCGAGGCAGCGAGAGAGCGAGGGGGAAAACGATGGAGAGAGGGAAGGAGAGAGCGAGAGAGAGCGAAGGAGAGAGCTAGGGGGAGAGAACGAGGGAGAAAGCAAGGGAGGGAGTGAGGGAGAGAGCAAGGAAGGGGAAGAAAGACGGCAGGAGGGAGAGGAAGATGGGAGAGGGAAAAAGGGAGAGGAAAAGAGGGGGAAAGCAGGAGAGAAGTAGAGAAGGATCAGGGAAGGGAGCGTGCAGGGGAGCGAGCGCAAGCGTGCGAACAAGCGAGCGCAAGCGCGCGGGGAAGTGAGCGCAAGCGTGCGAACAAGCGAGCGCAAGCGCGCCGGGGTCGAAAAGAAGTGCGCTGGGGAGAGAGAGGCAGCGAGTTCGAGGGAGAGAGCAAGGGAGAGAGCGAGAGAAAGAGCGAGGGAGAGAGCACGGCAGGGGGAGAAAGACGGAGGGAGGGAGAGGAAGGTAGGAGAGGGACAAAGGGAGAAGGAAAGAGGGGGAAAGCGGATGAGAAGCAGAGAAGGATCAGAGAAGGGAGCATGCAGGGGAGCGAGCGCAAGCACATGGGGAAGCGAGCGCAAGCGTGCAAACAAGCGAGCGCAAGCGCGGGGAAGCAAGCACAAGCGTGCAAACAAGCGAGCGCAAGCGCGGGGAAGCAAGCACAAGCGTGCGAACAAATGAGCGCAAGCGGGCAGGGAAGCGAGCGCAAGCGTGCAAACAAGCGAGCACAAGCACGCAGGGGTCGAATAGAAATGCGCTGCGGAGAGAGCGAGGCAGCGAGGGAGCGAGGGAGAGAACGATGGAGAGGGGGGGCAGAGAGCGAGGGAGTGAGCGAGAGAAACAGCGAGGGAGAGAGCGAGGGGGAGAGAGCGAGGGGGAGAGAGCGAGGGAGAAAGCAAGGGAGGGAGTGAGGGAGAGAGCAAGGCAGGGGGAGAAAGACGGAGGGAGGGAGAGGAAGATGGGAGAGGGAAAAAGGGAGAAAAAAAGAGGGGGAAAGCGGGAGAGAAGCAGAGAAGAATCAGGGAAGGGAGCGTGCAGGGGAGCGAGCACAAGCGTGCGAACAAGCGAGTGCAAGCGCGCGGGGAAGCAAGCGCAAGCGTGCGAACAAGCGAACGCAAGCGCGTGGAAAAGCGAGCGCAAGCGTGTGAACAAGCGAGCGCAAGCACGCGGGGAATCGAGCGCAAGCGTGCGAACAAGCGAGCACAAGCTAGCCAGGGTCGAAAAGAAGTGCGCTGGGGAGACAGAGGCAGTGAGTTCGAGGGAGAGAATGATGGGGAGAACGAGGGACAGAGCGAGGGAGAGAGTGAGGGAGAGAGCATGGCAGGGGGAGAAAGACGGAGGGAGGGAGAGGAAGGTAGGAGAGGGACAAAGGGAGAAGGAAAGAGGGGGAAAGCGGGAGAGAAGTAGAGAAGGATCAGGGAAGGGAGCCTGCAGGGGAGCGAGCGCAAGCGTGCGTGCCAGAAACCATGTCCTTGGAAACAAAGAGCTAATGTGATTACCTGTGGGTAAACTCTGAGCTAAGACCTTATCATGAACAAACAATACATCCTAAATTCCTGCGACAAGATTATGTGTGTCCCAGGAAATTGGCCCTACCCGCCCAGGAACTAGATAAGGAGTATGTCCCAGGATGTCAACCACACCTATGGTCTGACATTCTTTACATTGCAACCCCCCACCCAGAAATCATAGAAAACTAGACCCTCTTCATTTAATAAATCCCTCCTCATTTCTAACCCCATCCCTTTTCAGGCAATAGCCTTACAGGCAAATGTCCGCCTCAGGACCCACACTTTGATGACCTGATGGACGGGTCACTTGTGTACTTTGTACAAGTCAATTACTCAATTCCCTCTCTGATAAAGTGTTAGGGTAGAATCTTCTGTCTTTTCACTTGAGGGTTTAGAAAAATATATATAACAAATAGTACGATATAGGTGAGAAGGTGTTGAACCTACTATCAGGAAGACATTGATTCCAGTTCTCCTTCAGACATTACTACCTTCACAGGGAACTATAAGCTAGTCATTTAATCATTGTGAGTTTCAGTTCTTCATCTGTAAATGGAACAAATTAGTATAATGTGTGGTCTCAAAGACCTATTCGAACATTCAAATTCATGTTCTATAAGTTATAATAGATGACTTCTGAGAATCTCTGATTATTTGAGTAAGTATCAAAGAAAAATAAATTCCCTCAAAACAAAAATAAAAAAAAAAATTGTTAGTGAATTCAGAAAGTTTCAGCAAGGAAGGGGAGATGAGAGGAAAAAGAAGGGAGAGAAGGGAGACGGAGGGAGAGAAGAGGAGAACAAGGAAAGAGAGCATAGGGCAGAAAGGAGAAGAGGGAAGAGAAGGAGCAGGGAAGTAAAAGAAAAAAACAAAAGAGGGAAGGACAAGGGAGAGGAGAGGAGGGCCAGAGGACATTCCAGTTTTTGATATTCTGAATACAAAAATGAAAACCAAATGGTCTGTAAAGAAATAACATTGTAAAATTTTTTTGAAAACAACAAGATTTACAGGGCAAATTAAATAGAGAGAAGAGTAAAGTAATTTCAAGACAAGTTGGAGCTAATTAGTAGGAAAAATCAGAAAAAAGAAACAAAAGGACAAGTAGGAGGTAGCAGATGAATTGATTCTCTACCATATGCAACTTTGTTTGGTCTCAACTCCATTGAAGAATATGCCTCTCCCAGGAAAATTTGATCAGCAGATCATCTCATCTTGCAGATTAAGTCAATCTAGAATCTACTCAACATGTTCCCATTTCTCAAAACCTCTTCTCTCTTCTCATTGGAAAGCTTTAGGATGCGCCATCAAATACCACCCAAAGCCTTCTTTTCTATATACTTGGACTTTACACAACTTGCTCCATTTTGCTGAATTCTACTTTGTCATAACACTGGCAACAACATGGTGCACTAAAGAGTATCATCAAGATATCTCTCCCATTTAGGTACCTGTGGCTAATCCAGCCTTATCTTGAGCTATTACATTATTAACTCTTGATAACAAGCCCAGTCTCTTTTTTTCTTAATTTGAATACCTAGCAATTAGCATGACTATTCAATTAAATTGAAAATGAGATAGAGATTCTAAGGAGCAAAAGTAAATTGGAAAGAATAGTCCAGGCTTGGGAGAGGGAGAGTGCTATCGGAGCAAATGTTTGGCTGTAAGATATGGAACTTTGTTATCTGGGGAAAGAAGTGGTCAAATTTGACTATGATGTTAATTAATATATGCCTGAGATTGGGAATCTAAAAGAGACTCGTCTCAAAAAAATTATATTTTGCTAATGTCACTATGATAAAGGCTCTTAAAGCTTTTTTGTTTCCTGGAATTTTTGGCAGTCTGGGGAAACCTATGGAAAATGTCTCAGAATGATGTCTTTAAATAATTGAAGAAAATGCTAAATTGTTGTTAAATATTAATGAAAAGAAAGATATATTGTTCCCATCAAAGTTCAGGTTGCAAATCTTTGTTCTAACAATCTGCTTCTAGGGAAAGGAACCGAGATGTGTAAAAATGTTTGTGGCAGCCCTTTTTGTAATGGCAAAACTGGAGATTGAGTGAATGCCAAACAGTTGGGGAATGGCTGAATAAGTTATGGTTTATGAATGTTAAAGAGTATTATTTCTCTATAAGAAATGATCATCAGGATCTACATGTACATGATGTACATGAACTGAGGCTAAGTGAAGTGAGTAAAACCAGGAGATCATTGTACATGACAAGAGCAAGATTATAAGATGATCAATTCTCATGGACGTTGCTCTTTTCAACATTGAGGTGATTCAGGCCAATTCTAATGTTCTTGTAATGAAGAAGGCTATTTGCACCCAGAGAGAGGACAGTGGAAACTGAATGTGGACCACTTTTTGATCTGATTTTTCTTGGGCAGCATGATAATTGTGGAAATAGACACAGAAGAATTGCACTTATTTTTAGCATATATTGGATTTCTTGCCATATAGGGAATGGTGTGGGAGAGTAGGGAAGAAAAAAAAAATGTAGCACAAGGTTTTGCAAGGGTGAATAATGAAAATTATTTATGCATATGTTTTTAAAATAAAATGCTTTAATATTGATGATGATAATAAAGAATCTGCTCCTAAACTTTCCCTTATGAAGTTGGAAGCAAAAACACATCAACTATATTTCCAGTTACCATAGAAAGAGATCTTAGAACTAGAACTGACCTCAAAGGTAATCTAGATGATCCTCATATCTAAAAATAAACATTTTTAAAGGGCCAAGCACTATTATATAAGAAAAAAAAAGATAAGCCCTTCCCTCAAGGAGTTTGCAAGCTAATGACTAAAGAGAAGATAAGACACAAAGGGAAGTTTAAGGGGAAAGAAGGAGGTGCTCAGTATAGGGACTAAATGTTTATGGAATCAAAATGAAGATTTTTGACTTTTGAGCCCCCTATTAATGAGCCCCCTATAAAACTTTGGAATGCTGAGTAGGAAAATAATCCCTTCATTTTAGCATGATGAAGTTGAGGGTGAGAAAAGGTAAAAGGAAGAAGAGCAGGAAATCATAAATTTAAAATGGTGGTTCAATAGACATGAAACAATCATGCAAGAGATATTTATCACAGGTCACAAAGTGTTGCCATTTATTACATGGGATAGCTCATAGGCCCTACCAAATATGACTAAGACAGAATCATATTGAACAATATGTTTCAGTTTGGGGAACTTTTAAAGTCTCAGGCACAGCCTGGGGAGTAAGAGAAGGAATTAATGAAGAGTTGGGGAGGAGTTAGGTAGAGGCCAGGGCCTAGCCAGGGAGAAATCTGGTGAAATCCATGTGACTTATGCTTAGGCACCAGTTTCTCTTGACATGCTAGGGAAGACTTGACTGCCAAAGGAGGCCAGCTGATCTGATTAGAATTGTAGTTCCATCTCAAAATGATTTGCTAAAGTTACATAGAGAGTAAATATTAGAAGCAGTATATGACTCTAAGTCCTCTGACCTCAGATATAGAACACTTTCCTCTTCACCAAACTGCCTCCCTATAAACATAACATCAGTGCTGGGAAAGGATGTATAGGGCACTTTGGCCAAACCACACATATATAGATGAAGAAAATTAGGCTGAGAGAGCTGAAATTATTTCCTCAGGGCACCCAGGCACTATTACTATTAAGCAGGATTCAAATTCATAGCTCTTGACTTAATTCAGTGCTTTTCTTACAAATCCATGAGACCTTTTTATAGTTACAGTCTTGGGGGCAGCTTCCACTTTAAAGAATCAGGACAGTTAAGTGAAAAGACTTGCTATCCATTTAGCAACAGCAAATTGCTGCTTGAACTCAATAAAATGGTCCATCTCTGTCTCTTTCTCTGGTCTTTTGTGTATCTTTTAGGGAAAATTGACATTTATAGCAATATCTATATCCAGCAAAGTTGAACAATGTGGCTAGTTATTGTATTGTTATATAGAAACTGAGAAGCATGCAGCTCTATAACAAGAGAATTAAGAAAGCAGTTTAAGAAAATAATGTAATTTAATAAGTGAAATATAAACTGAAAACAACTCGGAGATATCACTGGAAATGTGGCAAATTGACAAAGATGATAAGATTCTATTTCAGAGTAGTTGATGAAAAATAATCCCATCTATGACTCTTTGGCAGACTTACGAATTAGTTCAAACATTTTGGAGAGTGGTTTGCAATTATTGTAACAATATAAATAAAATACCTCTACTCTTTGACCCATAGATTTCATACCCATATCCCAAGAAGATTAAAGATGGAAAGAAACCTTCCCTATACCCCACAATTGTTATGGTAGCATTTAGTGTGGTAGCAAAGCACTGCAAACAAAGTAGTTGTTCATAAATTAGGGAATAGTAAAAGGATTCCATAATTTGAATATAATAGAATATTGAGAGGGAAGAACAAAGACATAGAATGAAGAGAAGTTTCAGTGTATTTATATGAAATGTTTGAGTCAAATAAACAAATGTCAGAGAAGAATATATGAATGTATATATCCTTCATTTTTACAAATGCATACATAGACACACAGAGACATGTCTATGAATGGAATGAAAGAAAGAAAATGAAAAGAAGGAAGGAAGGTAAAGGAAGTAAAAGAAAAAGAGGAAGAGAGGAAAGGAGGAAGGAAGCAAGTTGGTGAAAACTACTAGATTATTATCATCGTAATAAGCATGGTCAGAGAACAATCTGACATAATGCATCTCCTCTTTATTGCAGAAATAGAGTAGAATAATATAGAATATTGTGCATAATGCTAGGCAAAGTTGATATATTCTTTTGTTTTGATTATTTTTGTTTCTTTTTTTAACCTTAATCTTTTTTTTTTCAAGTGATAGCTTCCTAAGGATGGGAAAAGCACATTAATGAATAAATGTAACAATTAAAATAACTTTAAGAATTATATATGAAGATATAGATACTATCTTCAAAGTTAATACAATATGACATAATGAGGTCATGAATTGTTATGATGTAAGCATTAAAATAAATGAGGGAATGCATATAAAACATATATTATGAATAGAGTTGACAGAATTTATCAACATGCTAGATGAACAAAATGAAGAGACTCATTAAAGAAAATTTTAAGCTCTGAGCTTTGATGATTCAGAAAAAAAGCAATATTGCTAATTAAAAGTAGGAGTATTAAAAAGAAGAAATGGTTTGTTTAGGATGGGGAAAGAAGATATATTCATTTTTGACAGTTAATTTGAGTCACATCCAAATGGAGATGCTCAGCACTTTAGTTGTAAACGAAAGACAGAAGCTAGAGGAAGACAATGGATCAAAGATATAGATATGGGTTCCATATATGTAGAAATGAAAGTTAGAATTTGAAAATAAATGAAATCCTGACAAATATAGTATAAAGAAAGAAGAAAAGAAGAGTGTGAACAGCAGAACTATGGAAGAAATCAGCATTTATCATTAAGAAGAAGAAAGAGAAGGAATGGTCAAAAAAATCCTAGAAAAATAGAAAAAGAATGCAATAGTAAATGCATAGGTTTCAAAGAAAAGAATTTGGATGGAGGGAGACAGCAATTTCTATTTTATTTTATTTTTAAAATTAATTTATTTTATTTTAAAATTTTTATTTATTTATTTAATTTATTAATGTAAATTTATTGCTTAATGAATCATGTTGGGAAAGAAAAATCAGAACAAAAGTAAAAAAAAAAAAACGAGAGAAAAAAAAACAGAAAAAAAAAAGAAGTGAACACAGCATGTGTTAAAAGTTATTTTTTTCTGGATGCAGATAATATTTTCTAACCAAAATCTACTATTGGGATTGCCTTGGATCACAGAGCCATTGAAAAGAACCAAGTCTTTCATAGTTGTTCATTGCACATTCTTGCTATTACTGTGTACAATAGATTCTTCCCTTCTCCAAAGATCTGGTAGGTATATTACTTCTTGTTGTCCTAATTTGTTTATGGTATCAACCTTTATATCTAAATCATGTGTCCATTTTGGCCTTATTTTGAGATGGGATATGAGATGTAAGTCTACGCCTAAATTTCTGACATATGATTTTCGAGTTTTCCCACCAATTTTTGTCATATATTGACCAGCAGGTGGAGTTTGGGAGGTTATCATATACTAGATTACTATATGCCTTGACTGAAAATAAGCAAGTACTCTCTATTCCAGGCCCTCTGCACTAGGCATATGGCTCATCTCACTGTACCCTGAACTCACTAAGTTCTTTCTGCATTCAAAACCTTTGTCCTTGCGGTTCCTTGAAGCTGGAATTCTCATCTCTTTGCCTTTCTGTCTAACATTGCCTCACTTCTTCCATCCTTCATTCTTACATTCATTGGCTTCTTGTCTGACATTTATAGCCAATATCAGTCCCTTATATTTCTGTGCACACGTCTAAGTTGCACCTTGTAGTTTCTTTCATTTGACACTTTAATTTAGTCTTGTGCTATGGTTTGCCTATTTCATGTCTCTTTATGTGATATAAGTTCTTTGAGGTATTTTTAAAAAATATTTTCTTTGTATGCTTAACATTGAATATAGCTCCTTTAATATAGCAAGAGTTTAATAAAGAACTGGATCAGAATTTCTCCTACCAGATTGTCATGTCTGACTGTACCTGATCCTATTTGGAGTTTTCTTGGCAAAGATTGTGTAGTAGTTTGTCATTTCCTTTTTCAGCTCATTTTACGGATGAAAAAACTGAGGTGAACAGAGTTAAGTGGTTTGCCCAGAGTAAAACAAGTCATTATCATCTAAAGCCAGATTTAACTCCAGAGCAGTTGCCCTATCTACCATAGAACCTAACTGCCCATTGGATTATATGTCCTCAAAAAAATATGTTATTTTATATTCCTTATATTTATTTTTATTCTTTCAGAACCCCAAACAATGCTAGGCACCAAGTAGTGAATAAATTCACGTGATATGATTCAATGAATTGTATTGTATATTGTGACTATTCTGTGCTTTGAATTTTTTTTTTTCCTGGACTAAAAAGTTCTGAGGATTAAAGAACCATGGAATTCAAGAAAGGATGTTGATTCTGACCCACATTTAAAAAGAAAAGCACCCTAGTAATCGAGAAGCATTTATTAGCTATAACTAGAATGTTTAAAGAACTTAATGTATTCTTGGCATTGTGTTAAGCCTTGAAGATACCAAAAAAGATTATATATATATATATATATATATATATATATATATATATATATATATATATATATACACACACACACACACACACACACACACACACACACACACATACATATATATATGTCTGACCCTCAAAATGGTTTATTCTAGTGGAGAAAATATATATTTTTAAAAAGACATAAAAGACACATGCAACAGTATCTCTCTCTGACCCTATTATCTGAAGGCCAGTAGGTCTCTGCATCTCTGGTATCCTTAAGGAGTTCTGGAAGTGTCTACTCTCTGGCATCAGGCACTGCTGATAGTGATCCCTCAGTTTTAGGATCAGTCCCTATACCTTACTTCCATGTAAGCATTTGCTATTGGATTAACTTTTAAGAAGTCTAATTTACTTCAAATATTTAATAACACATTTTCAAACATTCTTTCCAATATATAGGGCAATCTATGCACCTGTAGCACTTTAGGCTTGAAGAGGAAAGGAGGATTAATTTCATAATTTAGCTCAGATACCATATAGCACAGTCCTAAGGGCCAAGTACAATTCCCATGACCATTTGATCTGTCTTAAAGTCAAGTCCCAGACATTGGGCTTCCCTGCCAGCCTGGATGGCTACAACATGCCACTGATCTAGCTCAATTCTTGGCTCAATAGGAATTCTGTTTTTTTCAGGTGACACTGTTTATACAAAACCCCAAGGTCTGTTTCTTAGTGCCAGAGGTGGTAAAAGCGGATTGAAAGGGAAGACAGGTCCTTCTTTATAACAGGTTCAGGTCATAGGGCCCATGCTGTGAATGATCTTTTACATTCTGGAAAAATAAAAAAAAAATCATTTGACTTCCAGTTGGGCAGATTTAATGAAACTGTCTCTTGCTGCCAAATAGTCTTTGGAAGAAGTTATTCTTATCCACATGGTGGAAAAACAAGACATCTTCCAGATCCACATGGTGGAAAAACAAGACATCTCCCAGAAGCAAGGTGCCTTCATATTATGAATGTGAGTATACTCCAAAGATACAATTTTATATATAAATGGAAAGTAATGTAAGAAGGAAGTTCTGGCAGGCAGTTGTTGGGGGATGGTAAGAAGGAAGGATAGAGAAGACCTCTTATAAGAATTCTTATTCTTATCTTATCTAATCTTATCTTATAAGGTTTCTATTATAATATCTATGATTAGTATCTATTTACATGCTACTAGAATACCTCCACTGCTATGTAAGCTATGATTTTCTGAGACATTATCTTTCTACTTCAATGCAGTTAGGATGTTTTACAAAAGTTTTCCTTACAAGCCTAAATAAACTTCTCTGTAAATTGTACCCATTACTCCTAGTTATCCCTTCTGAGAACAAGCAGAAAAGTGTAATCTCTGTTCAAAGTGCTAACCTTTCAAATGCTTGAAAGGCAAATGAAGGCATATATTGGGCCTAAGTATGAATGGGTCATTGCCAACGAGAATAATGCATGCTATCTCCCATATTTGTAACTTTCAATACTTATATTCTAAATGAAAAATATATATCACCAAGCATTTGTCACGCTATTCTTTTAACCCTTAAAGAAAAAAAATGTGCTTTTAATTTATATAGTTTTATTTTCTCCTTATAACTAAGTCACCCATAGCCTTCTCAAGTAATTTTATTTCCAATTTCTTCAGCTATAAATTGAATTAATCAAAGAACAATTCATTTATCATGTATGATTGCCTTAGAAAAGAGGTATGCAACTTCACTGCAGCTAGGAAAATCCATAAATGAATCCCTAACATCTTCCTGAGCAGCATAGAACTGTAAGTCTAATAACATTTGAGTGAAGATTAGGACTTTGTCATTCTGGTGCTTCACTCAATTTAACATGTAGAATAATGTTCTCCAGTGAATGATACAGCATAATGATATGCTGTGCTTAAAAGATGAAATGACAAATGCTTGATATGGCACCCATCCTACTTTGAACCAGTCATTGCCTTTTGGGGATGCAGTAACATCTGTGAATAGAAGGAATTTGACCACCCTGAGATAAATAATAAAAATAAAGCATAAATCTATAAAATGGGGATAGTGAGATTAACAGTGGACATTTTAAACACTTCCTTGGAAAGTATAAAGAAAAGTTATACTACTTCAAGGAAGTAGCGTTTATGTTGGACCTACTGTTAATGAAAAATAATAAAAGTTTTCGTAAAATTGTAGTAATAAAAAGAAAATCTTGGCAATGGGATTTTTGAATGATTTTGTCTTATTTTATGCTAAGCAAAATTAGCAGTCATTTAGTGTCACACAGAAGGAAACTGTTTATATATGAAGAAGTAGAAGTGATCTATAAATTTTACACAATGAACAGATGACAGATTTGGGATTTCAATGTATATTTCATTAGTTAAATGCCAGTGCTGATTCTATTATTGTCCCACTGGTAATGGTGAGTATCTCTGATCTTCAGCATGGCATCAAAATGCTTAAATGGTAATTTTTTCCACTTTACTGTCTGTCTTTGCTGTCTTTGCTGTCTGTCATTGCTGTTATTGTGTACAATGTATTCCTGGTTCTACTTGTTTCACTCAGCATAAGTCCATGTAAATCTTTCCAGGCCTTTGTAAAATCAGCTTGTTCATCATTTCTATAGAACAATAACATTCTGTTATTTTAATATATCATAATTTATTCAGCCATTCCCCAATTGATGGGCGCCATCATAATTTTCCAATTATTTGCCCCCATAAAAAGAGCTGTTACAAACGTTTTTGTATATGTGGGTCCTTTTCCCTCTTTTATGATTTCCTTTGGATTTTGACCCAGTAGTAGTATTGGAGTTCAAAGGGTATGCACAGTTTTATAAACCTTTGGGGATAGTTCCAAATTATTTTCCAGAATGGTTTTATTATTTCACGTCTCTACCAACAATGCATTAATGTTCCAGTTTTCCCATATCCTTTCCAAAATTTATCATTGTATTTTCCTGTCATCTTTGCCAATCTGAGAGGTATGAAGTGATACCTCAGAGTTGTTTTAATTTGCATTTCTCTGATCAATAGTGATTTAGATCATTTTTCATATAACTATAGATGGTTTTAATTTCTTCATCTGAAAATTGTCTGTTCATATCTTTTGACTATTTATCAATTAGAGAATGACTTGTATTCTTATAGACTTGACATAATTCTTTACATATTTAAAAACACATTTTTAATGCTACAATTATTCTAGCATCTATTTCCCCATGAGTTAGTTCCACAGGATATGACTTTATAAATTCAGCATTTATTAATTCACTGACTTTTTCTATATCAGGATGCCTCTAGATCTATAGAAGGACATTTTTATGGAAATGGCTACCAATGGGTAGCTTTTTCATTGTTTGTCCTCTCCAAGTTTGAACATCAAGGGAACAGTGAGAAGAGTATCTTCTCAGGCAGAAGTAATTCAGAGTAGGGAATTATTGAATTATATATAAAGGAAAGAAGAAATTTAGAAGCACCAGCAATAGAAACATTTGGCACAGCCTACAGATAAATAACCAGACCAAGGGGGCATGTATAGGTGTATTGCTTTGAACCAACATAACTTTCCATTTGATTGATTAAGGTGATGTCCAACAATGCTCTACTATTACTTTATCCAAGTCAATTTGGAAACTTGAAGAGTTCAGACAAGGCAACAAAACTCAAGCTGTGTCCTGGATCAGACAATTTTGAGAGAACTGAAAGCTGGAAGGTCTCCAGCATGTCCTTGCGATCCTGGAATAATATAACATTCAACATCTCATAGAAGCAGAAACAGGACCAAACTACACATCTCCTTCAGAACTGCCACAGTGTCAAGCCCTGACATTACATCCAAAATTGAAAATAGGCTGAAAGAATAGGCAAACAAACAAAAAAGAACCCCACCATGATTAACTAATTAATATGGTATCAAGGATATATTCAAATAACAGTTCTGTGAAGGAATGATTCTAAAACACTTACAAGCATGACCTTAAAGAAAAACACAGATTGGATATAAACTTAAAGATAATTATTGAAAGAGATAAACCCCAAATTAAAGAAAAATGATTAAAATAAATGAAATGAAAATGTTTGAGAAAAATAAAAGTGGAATTAAATGAAAGCTATGAAAGAAGGAATTGGAAAAGATACTAAGAACTTTACACAACGAATACAAAAACTTGCTCAAGCAACAAAATCCCTGAACATTGGAATGAAACAAATAAAAGTCACTGATTCCATGAAGCAACAAGATATATAAAACAAAGTTATAAGGAGAAAAGAAATGGAAGAAAATGTCAACCATTTCATTCATCAGACTGGGTTAATACCATAAAAATATATAGCCATCCTAATTCAAAGCATCTTAAAACTGTCTAGGTCTCTTAAAACCAGAGAGCAAAGACACAAAGGAAGAACCCATCCATCACCTTCTAAAGGAAATCCTAAAATAAAATCTCTCAAAAATTTCCAAATCAAAGAAAAAAAATTATAAGCTACTAGAAAGAATTCAAATAGTGATTGGCCAGAACAAATATCATACAAGAATTTAAGCAGTGGAGAACTTAGAATATGGTAAGGGATGTAAATCAGCCAATAATAACTTACCCAGGAAAAAAATAATAAACATTGTGCTATATGGGGGAAATGGATTTTTAACGAAATAGATTTCCAGGATTCTCGAAGAAAAGACCAGAATTGAGAAAAATAAACAAATAAACAAAAACCTTTGAAATAATCATAGAAATGAAGAGATGTACAAAGAGCTAAATAAAAATGTAGAATGGTATAGGATTAAATAAGGATAAATTGCTCATATTCAAATGTAAGGAAATGTTCCCTATATCCCTTATGAATCTTATTATCATTAGTAGTCATTAAAAGAGTCAAATCTGGCATGGCTTGGGAGTTATTCTATTATTTCTTGATAATCAGAAGAAAAAAATAGAAAGGATAAATAATACGCTGTAGTGTAGAGGGATGAATTTTGGAGTATACTTGAAACAAGTAAACTTGAAACATAGGTGTTAACTCAGTGGAACTGATGAGATGATTGTTCTCTAGTTTACATATATACTTAGACTATAATAAATTGAAATTAAATAAAAAAATCTGTGTGGAGAGAGCTAAACATGATTTGGAAAGTTCTATTTAATTGAGTTTTCTGTACAAGACTTTTTTAGTTTTATTTATTTTTAAAGCTTTTTATTTTCAAAACATGTATAGACAGTTTTCAAACATGCATCTTTGCAAAACCTTGTGTTTCAATTTTTTTCTCTCTCCCTTTTCCAACTCCCACACCTAAATGGCAAGTAATCCAATACATTTTAAACATGTGAAATTCTTCTAAACATAGTTGCACAGTTATAATGATGCACAAGAAAAATTAGATCAAAAAAGGAAAAAAAAATGAGAAAGAAAGAAAACAAAATATAAGCAAACCACAACAAAAAAGTGAAAATACTGTGCTGTGATCCACACTCAGTCCCCACAGTCCTTTCTCTGGGTGCAAATGGCTCTCTCCAGCACAAGACCATTGGAACTAGCCTGAATCACCTTGTTGAAAAGAGCCATATTCCATTAGAACTGATCATCATAAAGTCTTTTTTCCCCTTCTGCTTCTTCCTCCCATCCCCTCCTCTAGATGGCAAGTGATCCAATATAGGTTATTGATGTTAAGATATATGATCATCATAAAATCTTGTTATTGCTGTGCAAAATATAGTTTTGATTCTACTCTCTTCACTTAGCATCAGTTCTCCTAAGTCTCTCCAGGCTTTCTGAAATCATCCTGCTGATCTTTTCTTATAGAACAATAATATTCCATAACACTCATATTCCATAACATATTCACCCATTCCTCAATTGATGAGTACACACTTTATTTATACTTCCTTTCCATCATAAAAAGGGCTGCTACAAATAGTTTTGCATATGTGGGTCCTTTTCCCTTTTTTATGATCTTTGGGATAAAGCCCAGTAGAGACACTGCTAAATAAAAAAGTATTGCATAGTTTGATAGCTTTCTGGGCATAGTTCCATATTGCCCTCCAGAATGGATGGATCACTTCACAACGCCACCAAAAATATGTTAGTGTCCCAGATTTTCCATATTCCCTCCAACATTCATCATTGTCTTTTCTAATCATCTTAGCCAATCTGAGAGGTATATACTAGTACCCCAAGGTTGTTTTAATTCACATTTTTCTGATAAACAAGTAATTCAGAGCATATTTTTATATAACTAGAAATGGTTTAATATCTTCATCTTAAAATTGTTTATATCCTTTGATCAGCAGCAAATATTTTTGATGACCACTGCTCTATAATATAGTTTTATCTCTGGTACATCTAGACAATCTTCACTTGCATTTTTTTCCATAAATTCTCTTGAAATAATTGGCATTTTGTTCTTTCAGATAAACTTTGTTATTATTTTTTCTAGGTCTGTAAAATAATTTTTGGGAGTTTCATTGATATGGCACTGAATAAGTAGTTTAATTTAGATAGAATTGTCATTATTATTATACTACCTTGGCCTACGCATGAGCATATGATATTTTTCCAATTAATTAGATTTGACTTTATTCATAATCAATGTTTTATAATTGTGTTCATATAATTTCTGAATTTGTCATGGGAAAGAGGATCCCAAATATTTTATATAATCTACAATTATTTAAAATGGAATTTCTCTGTATCTCTTCTTGCTGGACTTTGTTGATAACATCTGGAAATGCTTATTATTTATATGCATTTAATTTGTTTACTATAACTTTGCTAAAGTTGTTAATTATTTCTAGTAGTTTTTTTAGTTGATTATCTAGGATTCTTTAAGTGTACTACCAAAACATCTGCAAAAAGGGATAATTTGATTTCTTCATTACCAACTCTAATTCTTTTAATTTCTTTCTTTTATTGTTAAAGCTAATATTTCTAATATGATATTGAATAGTAAAAGTGATAGTGGGTAACTTTGTTTCACCCCTAATCTTATGGTTTTAGTTTATCCCCATTATATATGATGCTTGCTGAAGGTTTTAATTAGATGTTACTCATCATTTTAAGGAAATCTCCTTTAATTCCTATGTTCTTTAGTGTTTGAATAGGAATGGGTGTTGGATTTTGTCAGTTGCTTTATCTGCATCTATTGAGATAATCATATGATTTCTTTTAGTTTGCATAATGATATAGTCAATTATGCTAATAGTTTACCTTATATTGAACCAGCCCTGCATTCCTTGTATAAAACCTACTTGATCATGGTATATTACCCTGGGGATAAATTGTTGTAATCTCATTACTAATACTTTATCTGAGATTTTTGCATAAATATTCATTAGGAAAATTGGTTTATAATTTTCTTTCTCTGTTTTGACCCTACCTCCTTTAAGTATCAGTGCAGTATCTGTGTCATAAAAGGAATTTCTAGAACTTCTTCTTCTCCTATTTTTCCAAATAGTTTAAATAGTATTAGAATTAATTGTTCTTTTAAAATTTTGGAGAATTCACAAATCCATCTGGCCTTGAATAATTTTTTTAGTGAGTTGATTAATAGCTTCTTTGATTTCTTTTTCTAAAATGGGACTATTTAAGTAACTAATTTCCTCCTTGGTTAATCTAAGCCATCTATATTTTTGTTAAGTATTCACGTAGATTATCAGATTTAATGGCACACAGTTAATTAAAATAACTCCTAATTATTGTTTTCATTTCCATTTCATAAAACGTCACTCTTTTCCTTCTGGATAAAAACAATTTCTTCTTTTTTCTTTTTTTTCTAATCAAATTAACTAAAGGTTTATCTATTTTGCTAGATTTTTTCATAAAATTAACTTAGTTTTCTGTATTAATTCAATAGTTTTCTTACTTTCAATTTTTTAAGCATCCCTTTTATTTTCAGAATTCCAAACAGAATTCCACTCCTACTTCCCTATAGATTTTTAATTATTTTTCTTTTTTAGTTCTGTGCCCAATTTATTGATCTTCTCTTTCTCTATTTTATGCAAGTAAACATCTAAAGATATAAAACTTTCCCTAAAAATTGCTTTGGCTGTATCCCATAAATTTTGGTATGTTGTCTCACTATTATCATTCTCTTGGATGAAATTATTGATTGTGTCTATGATTTGTTGTTTTTCCCATTCATTCTTTAGGATTATATTATTTAGTTTCCAATTACTTTTTGTTCTATTTTTCCCTGGACCTTTATTACATGTATATTTTGTTGAAGTCCAGCTCCAATAGTGAAATAAAGGTGCATCAGTCAGGAGTCAGGCAGAAAGAATTCATTATGAACTTGTCAAATTTTATTGATCAGAGAGACAAATATATATACAAAATACACTTTTTGATATTCCTGTATCCTTTCTAACAAGCACAATCTTCTGAGATGCAAATGATTAAGCTGAGATCTTAGCTAATTTGACAGAGATGTAAATAGTTGAGATATACATCAGAGTACAATTATCATACCAATGTCCTCAAGTACCTTTTTTCCAAATGCCTTTAGTCTCCATTGTGAGCTGCTTTTCCTGTCCTAAGTAGAAAATTATGTCTTTGATCCACTATATAGCTTAGTTTGCATTTTGTTTCAATTGCCAGGTTTCTTATCAATATATTAATAAATATGTCTCTGCTATTCAACAAGAAAAGGGAAGTTGGTGAGCCAAGCTACTATAAGATTTAAGACTTGGAATGGATTCTTACCTCCTGGTTGTCTACAATTTTTATTGCATCATGATCTGACAAAGATACATTCACTATTTCTGCCTTTCTGGATTTGATTTTGAAGTTTTTATGCCTTAATACAAGATCAATCTTTATATATGTTTGATATACCACTGAGGAAAAAAAAAGTATATTCCTTTCTGTCCCCATTTAATTTTCTCCAAAGGTCTATGATACCTAATTTTTTTCAAAATTCTATTTACTTCTAACACTTCTTTTTTGTTAATTTAATGGTTAAAATTATCTAGTTCTGATAGAATACAGTTGAGATGCCCTACCAGTATAGTTTTGCTGTCTATTTTTTCTTGCAGCTCTCTTTACTTCTCCTATATCACTTGCCATATATATGTTTAGTATTGATATTACTTCATCATCTATGGTACCCTTTAACAAACTGTAGTTTCCTTATCTTTTTTAATTAGATCAATTTTTTGTTTTGTTTTGTTTTGTTTTTGCTTGATTTGAGATCAGGATTGCTACCCTTGCTTTTTTAAAGCTATTCCAGCTGAAGCATAATAGATTCTTCTCCAGACTTTCATTGATTACTTTTTATGCATTATTCTGCTTAAAATGTGTTTGTTAAAAACAACATATTGAAGGATTCTGGGCTTTGAATCCAGTCTGCTGTCCACTTCCATTTTATGGTAAACTCTATCCCATTCACATTCACAGTTAAAATGACTAACAACATTTCTCACCTTCTTATTTTCCCAAAGTTAAACCTTTTCCTTTCCCTTAAACTTTTCTCTTCTCCTCAGTGTTTTGCTTCTATTACCCCCATCAAATAGTTCTTCTCTTTTCCAGCCCCTTTCCCTTTTTTTATCCCTTTGCCTTTTTACTTCTGTTTTCCCTTTTATTAGCCCCCCATCTTTTCTTTCCCTTTACCACTTCTACTTCTCTATAGGTTGAGATAAGTTTCTTTATGAATGCAAATATGTCTGATATTCTCTCTTTGAACCAAATATGATGAGATCAAGGCTCCCACAATGCTCATTTCATTCATCTTTTCCTTAATTTTAAAAGGTCATTTTTGCCTCTTCATGAGCTATAATTTACCACATTTTACCTTCCCTTTCCTCTTCTTTCAGTATAATCCCTTTTCTACCCCTAATTTATTTTTTTTATATCATCACAATAAAGTCAAATTGTACTTACACCCTCTAAATATACCGCTAACAAAAATACAGTTCTCAACAGTAAATATATTTTTCCATATAGGGATGTAAACTTTTTAGCTTAAAAAAAAGTTATTATTTTTTTCTTCCCTTTTTGCCTTTTTATGCTTCTAATGAGTTCTCTATTTAAAGATCAAATTTTCTTTTCAGTTCTGGTCTTTTCATCAAAAATAATGAAATTTGCCTATTTTATTGAATGTTCATCTTTTCTCCTAAAAGATAATGAATAATTTTGCAAGACAGTTGATTCTTGGCTGCAATCTAAGCTCCTTTATCCTTCAGAATATCATATTTTAGGCCCCTAGATCCTTTAAAATGGAAGCTGTTAGATCCTGGGTAATCCTGATTGTGATTCCTCAATATTTGAATTGTTTCTTTTTTGCTGCTTACAGTAATTTATCTTTTATCTGATAATTCTAAAATTTTACTATGATATTCCTTGTAATTTTCATGTTGTGTTCTCTTTCAAGGAGTGATTAGTGAATTCTTTCAATGGCTATTTTACCCTCTAGTTGTAGGACCTCAGTGTAGTTTTCCTTAAAAATTTCTTGAAATATTTTGTGTAGGCTCTTTTTTTTTTTTTTAAATCATGATTTTCAGGTAGTTCAATAATGCTTAGATTATCTTTCTGGATCTCTTTTCCAGAACAGTTGCTTGTCCCATGAGGTATTTTATATTTTCTTCCTTTTTCCATCTTTTTGGTTTTCTTTGGCTGATTCTTGAGTCATTCACTTCCAATTTTCAATTCTAATTTTTAACTAATTATTTTCTTCATTTTTTAAAAAAAATATTTTGTGTTTGGCCAACTGATATTTTAAATAACTTGTTTTTTCACTGGATATTTTTTTTTTCCATTTCACAAATTCTGTTTTTTAAGGATTTTTTTTTCCATTTTTCCATTTCTTAAATCTATTTTTAAGGAGTTTTCTTCAGATAAATTCTGTGTTTTCTTTTCTAAATCGTACTGCAAAGTTCTCATTTCTTTTCTCCATTTTTCTTCTAACTCTCTTTGAAGAACTTTTTTGAATTGTTGCAAGAGATCCTTCTCAATGATCTTGTGATGAAGACAGCCATCTCTACCTAGAGAAGGATTGTGGTAACTGAGTGTAGGCCGCAACATAGTATTTTCACTGTTTGTTATTTGTATGCATTTTGTTTTCTTTCTCAATTTTTTTTCCCTTTTTGATCTGATTTTTCTTGTGCAGCATGATAATTGGCTAAATATGTATATGTATATTGGATTTAACATATTTTTAAAAACATGTTTGACATATATTGGATTATATGTCATCTAAAGGAAGGGGTAGAGGTAAAGGAGGGAAAAATGTGGAACACAAGATTTTGCAAGGTAAAATGTTGAAAAATCATCCATGCACATGTTTTGAAATAAAAAGCTGTGATAAAAATAATAAATTAAAAAAATATAAAGTTGAGGTCTGCTCCTCTGGGAAAGGGGAGATTGTCCCAAGCTTCCTCTATAGGCACACATCCCTGGGGCTGGTGGTACCGAGTTTTCTTCCCATGTTGGTTTGGCATGGCCAAGTCCCACATTATTCTGGAGTTCAAGGACTCACTATTTATCTTTTGCAATTATGTTAGATGTGTCGAGCTATTCTGCCGATTCACTGACTTCTGAACCAGGACAAGAGTAACAATCCTGTTGTAATTTGGCTAAGTGTCTCCCTTTAATTTCCTTGGTATGCAGAGGCCTAACTATGCCACCTACACCAACCACCCCACCATCCTGCTCAGAGACTTTTCCTGATGTTCTTCCAAAATATCTTCTTCTGGAAATTTGTTACACTTGAAATATTTGTGGGTTCTGTTACTCTAAAACTAGTTTAGAAACTTAATCTGGTGTTGATCTGAGGGAGTCAGGAAGAACTCAAAGTCCTGTCTACTCTCATCATCATTGCTCCACCTACTTCCCCCTTCCCACCCCCAAATACTTAAAGTTAATGAATTTTTATTTTGGTTAACAAGAAGCAATGAAATAGTTTTCTTTTTCTTTTTTTTTTCAATATTAACAGGAAACACAATCCTTGAGTTTTGAATTTATGGAATAAATGAAGATTGATTACCTATTGAAATAATGATGAAATGAATTGTTTCAAAATGAACATGGCTGGTAAATATTTGTCAAATTATACTAAGGACTTGATTAAATAATATGAATTAATACTTAGTACCATCATTCCAAAGATAGCCAATTGCATTGAAAAATATTCTATCAGCTTACAACTATTTATCTCACTTGCCTCAATTCATGTCATTTTCTTTATTTTCTTGTCTAGGCATTTATTCCTTCCCCTCTGGTCAAACTTAATTGCTTTCTCAAGTAACTTTCAATTCTAGGAATTAAATGATGTCTTCTGCCCCAATGCCACTCTTCCAAATGTCGAAATGACACATTTCATCTTATTTTATATCTGAAGTCTTTGGAAGTGTCTAATGTTGGACTAAAAAAAATGGGTTTTTGCTTCTTTTGAGTCAGAATTTATTCAGAGGAAATAGTTGCTATTATGTGTTATAATTTTGTATTAATATAATATTCCCTGTCTGTGATAAATTCAAAAAGCTTTATGAAGGTATTAAACCACTCCCTTTTGGGGTATTTATTTTTAGCCAACCTTTTCAATTTAAAGAACCAAGATTTTAACAAATACTATGTATCATGTATTTTTCTAGAATTTTGAGATGCAAAGAGAAACACATGAAAGTCTTTCTGCTATCAAGGAATTAACATCACATTGTAGATCTTGTTAATAGTTGAAAACCTCATTGTTCAATTAAATGACTACAGTGTTTTCATGTACTTGAATTATTTTTGAGGTTTAGGTGACAGAAACTGGTATCTCTAGACTATTATTTATCCATCCCCTAGATCTGAGGTAATTGTATTCTATGCCTGAAGTGCATTTCCTCTTCTCCTCAGCTTAAGGAATCTTTATTTCCTTTCAAAATCTGCTGAGACACCATATAAACGGGGAAAGGTGTAGGAAAGGAAGCAATTGTTTATGTAGTATGTGCCAGGTATTGTGCTAAAAATTTGAAAAATACAATTTCATTTCATATAGAAGCTTCTTACTGATTGTCTTAGTTTCTAGAATCCTGCTTCTCTTAAGAAATTAACCTTTAGTCTAATGCCTTAACACTATTGCATATTTATTATTTATCCAATATGCAATATACTTTTACATTGTTGTTTGCATGTTACTTCTCTACTAGACAATATGTGCCTTGAGAGCAAGTACTACCTTCTATTTATTTGTGCTTTTCCAATGCTCCAGTGTTTACCATAGTGCCCGAAACAAAGTAGGAGCTTAATAAATGCTTATTGACTATGTATTTTCTATATACTAATATAAAATTGTTTTTCAGATGGAATACAAACTCTTTCATGTCATGGGCTATTGATTTTATGTCTTTGTGTCTCTTATTACCCAGTTTGTGATTTGTAACTAAACATTAAATAAAAGTTTGATTGATTAATTAATTGATTGAATATGAAATGCTGAGTTTGGGGATGCAAAAAGTACTCAATGACTATTAAGTTGATGAGACTAGTGCTGCTTCAAACACTTGTGTAGAATAAGAATCATGAATTAGAAATAAAGGGTAAATGGATAATTAATGGGATAAATATAAAAAAAAATAGCCAAAAGAAAATATAGACGTTATTACAGAGAGGAAGATTGACAAAGGTGTTGGAAGATCAAAAGCACCTTATTAATCAATTGAAATAGGCAGGCTTTAGTTGGAGATTAGGATATAATATGCGAGCAATATTATACATCCTCACAAAATTATTGAAAGAGGAAGAATGGAATGAGTAAAAAAGGATTGGGTTTTTCATGGTTGAGTCAGCCAAAACTTTGTTCAAGCATTTTAAGCTTAGGGGAAAGAGGAAAAAAAAAAAAAAACTTTAAATACTTCTTACATGACAATTATTAAAAAATCTCATCACTGACGAAGAAGAAAACAAAAAGAAAAATCAAGAAAGCTAAGTTTCTTTTCAATCCTAAGTGAGCCAATTAAAAAAAAAAAAGAACTCTTTGCATTCAGAGGAATTCATCAGAATAAGAACCTTCTATCAGAGGACCAAAATGAAAAGAAAATGGGTAGTGATGAAGGGATTTTTTAGAAAAGCAGAAAAGCTCATGGTACCCAAAGACACAGCTGGGAACTCTCTCCAATGCAGCTCTGAGCTCTCATCACCCTCTCTTGATGACGATAATTCAGGTTTCTACCAGCTGTTAGGATTCCACAGCAGCTGTTACCTACAGAAGAGTGTTGAGGGGGTTTCATTACAGAAACAGTTTATATCGAGGTCCCTTATCTGTGTACCCAGCTCAAGGCAAAAAGGAAAGAAGCCAATGGCATAGCATATTGTAACACAGAAATGAGCGGGTCAGTGAAGAGTTATTTCTGGGAGATTGTGTATATCGGGCTTCCAAAGTGTCAGCCCAGCTACTCTTTTCTGTATGGTCCTTCAAGTAGCATAAACTTATAAGAATCTTTTGGAAGTCAAATTGTCTTTTGTATCATTTATTCACTGGGTAATGTAATGATTTTTAAAATAATCTATTCACCGCTTAAAAGGAATCTTTGGTTGATAAAGAAGGATTCTCTCTCAAATGCATTTGGCTGTTACCTAGTAAAGTAATTTGTATTCTCTTTAGCTGTTTTCCCCCCACTTCTCCTTTTGCTAATGCAGCAGGTGTTTACTCTCAAACTGATTGTTTAAAAGACATGGGTGATTTCCCACCTGTCTTATTGAAATGCATTTCATGGAAACAGTAAATGGCTAATTCCCTCTGTTAACTGCATTTCTTTCCTTTCTTTGATGACAATTTCAGGCAGTTCTGGATGCTGAGCCTGCTTGAATGATACTAATGAGGCTAGGAATGCTATGTCCCAGTGGAAGAATTTTTCTTATCTCCTGAATGTTTTGGTCTGTACAGATCTGTCTTTGATCCTCCTTTCCTTGAAGTTTCTTCTACTTCTGTAACATTAATGTAATTAGCAATAGAAAAGAGTCAGTTGAATGATGAGGAAAGTCTGGAGTCAGAAAGACTAACATTAAAGTCCCGACTGTGATTCTTTTGTTTTTACGTTTCATAGATATTCCTTTGTATCTTTTCTTCTTAAAGATCTATTCCTTATAAGTAAGAATTTATTAAAAGAAAAATCAGAGGAAAAAAGAGCAAAATATATTAATTCATATTAAAATATTGAAGTTACATAAAATGCTACATTATATATCAATGTCTCCCACTCTATTCCACAGAGCTTATTTTTATAGTTTTGCCACATGTATCTTTACCAGTACATTATTGGGTAGCTGAGTCACTTTTGATATCTGAATCTCTAGAATGCTTATGGACACATCTTTTTCACCTGGAAAAGTTCCCCCATTGATGAAAGCCCATGTCTTTGATTCTCTTTCCCTCTCTCTATGTGTATGTGTGTGTATATGTTTGTAGGTGCGTATGTGTTTGTGTGTGGTATATATAGTAGTTTATACCTTTAATTTCATTGATCTTAGAAACACAAAGTGAGGACATTTTCACCACTTGTCCAAATCCCAACCATGAATGGGGAAAACAAGGTAAGAATTTAAATAGTGCCTAGTGAGCTAAGTATTTAAAATTTGTTTTTTCTCATTTTATCCTCACAATGACTGTGCTGTTATTTTCCCATTTTACAATTGAAGAAACAGTAGCAAACAGAAATTAAATAACCTGCCCAGGAGTTACAGATTTAGTAAGTGTCTGAGCCCAGATTAGAATGTAGGTCTTTCTAAATCTGGGCTCAATGCTTTATTGAATTTGCCTCATAGCTTCCCCTAATTACTTTCACTTTGAATTACTCCCATTTTCTGCCCCTTTTGATCCCCTCACTGTGCTAAGGAAGGAAGTCTTGGAACAATACTGAACTTGCCCTCTACAAATTAATGCTGTGTATTGTCAACTAGATACACTAAAGTAAGACAATCATTTCACTCTTTCATATTGATTCTCTGATTCTCTCGTGCTTTTCTTAGTCAGCAGACTGATTATTTTAAACCTCCTCTTTTCCCTGAAGCTTGTCACAGCACTTCATTTCCATTTATGCTCTTACCTGAATATCTTGTCTCATACTTCATCCCTGCCCCCAAAAAAAACAATTTAAAAGAAACCAGTTATAGGAACATCTTTCTCTCCTTTTCCTCATCTTACATGCCCCCAATCAATCAAAATTATTTCTTTGTTGTTTCTTTTTCATTTATATATTAATTTATTTTAATACACATTGTTTTATATATCATGTTGGGACAGAAAAAAGCAGAACAAAAGGGAACAACAATGGGAGAGAAAAAAACAAAGAAAAAAGAAGTGAACATAACAGGTAGTGATTTATATTCAATCTCCTCTTTTCTTCTTCTAGAAGTAGATGGCATTTTCCATCCAAAGTCTATTGGGATTGCCTTGGATCACGGAATCATTGAGAAGAACTATGTCTTTCATACTTGATCATCACACATTTTTGTCATTATGTATAATGTATTTCTGGTTCTGCTTGTTTCACTCAACATTACTTCAGGTAAATCTTTCCAGGACGTTCTAAAATAAGCTTTTTTTTTTTTTTTTTTTTTTTGGTAGAACAATACTATCATAATACCTTGATTTACCACAACTTATACATCCATTCCTTAAATGATGGGCATCTATTCCTTTTCAAATTCTTTGCTATCACAAGAAAAGCTGCTACAATCATTATTGTACATGTGTTTTTTTTTCCCCTTTATTATTTATGGGGGATTCAGATACAACAGTGGCACTGCTGAGTCAAAGGATATGGACATTTTTATAGTCCTTTGCGCATGATTCCAGATTGCACTTCAGAATGATTGGATCATTTCATAAAACTTTAGTGTCTCAATTTTCCCACATCCCCTCCCATATTTATCATTATCTTCTTCTGTCATTTTAGCCAATCTGAGAGCTATGAGGTAGTACTTTAGACTTCATTTCTCTAATCTATAGTGATTTAGAACATTGTTATATGGCAATAGTTGACTTTTATTTTATATCTGAAAATTATTTGATCATATCCTTTGACAATTTATCAATTGGAGAATGACTTATATTCTTATGAATTTTACATAGTTCATTACATATTTTAGAACTGAGACCTTTATCAGAAACACTGGATGTGACATTTTTTTTTTTTTTACCAGCTTTATACTTCCCTTTTAATTTTGTTTCTGTTGGTTGTATTTGTGCAAAAATTTTTAAATTTAATGTAATCAAAGTTTTCCATTTTGCATTTCATTTTGTTCTTCTTTGGTTATAAATTGTTCCTTCTTCAAAGATCTAATAGGTAAATTATCCCTTGCTCTCCAAATTGTTTATGGTATCATCCTATATGCCCAAAATTTAATATGAACTTTGACCTTATTGTGGAGTAATGTGTAAGAGGTTCGTGCCTAGTTTCTCATATTATTTTCTAGTTTTCCCAGCCATTTTTATCAAATGGTGAGTTCTTATTGCAGATCTGAGAGTTTGGGGGTTTATAAAATACTACATTACTATAGGCATTAATTATTGTGTCCTGTGCATGTAATCTGTCCATTGTTCCACCACTCTATTTCTAAGCCAATACCAAATGGTTTTGATGACTGCTACTTTATAATATGGTTTTAGATCTGTTACTGCCAAACTACCATTCTTTATATTTTTTTCATTAATTTCCTTGACATTATTGACTTTTTGTTCTTCTAGATGAATTTTATTATTATTTTTTCTAGTTCTATAAAATACATTTTGGCAGCTTGATTGTTATGACACAAAACAAGCAGATCAATTTAGGCAGAATTGTCATAATTATTATATTAGCTCCTCCTGCTCATGGACAATTGATATTTTTCCATTTGTTTAGATCTGATTTTGTGTGAGAAGTACTTTGTAATTGTCATATAGTTCCTGTGTTTTTCTTGGAAGGTAAACATCTAAGTATTTTGTTTGGTCAACAGTTATTTTAAATGGAATTTCTCTTTCTATCTCTTGCTCCTGGCTTTGTCAGTAATATATAGAAATGCTGATGATTTACATGGGTGTATTTTATATCTGGCAATTTTGTTAAAGCTGTTAATTTTTTCAAGTATGGTGTGGGTGATTTTTCTAGAATTTTCTAAGTATATCATCATATCATTTGGAAAATTTTATCTCTTCATTTTCTATTCTAATTCCTTTATTTTTTTCTTTTCTTTTTCTTAAAGCCAACATTTCTATTACACTGTTAAGTAATAATAGTGATAATGGACATCCTTGTTTCATCCCTGATTTTATTGAGAATGCATCCAGCTTCTCTCCATTGGTAATAATATTTGTGTCAAGGAAGAGAAAGCAGAATAGATGCCCATCCATTGGAGAATGGCTGAATAAGTTATGGTATAAGAATGTTATGAAATATTATTGGTCTATAAGAAATGATTGGCAGGATGTTTTCAGAGAGACCTGGAGAGATCTATATGAACTTATGGCAAGTGAAGTAAGTAGAATCAGAAGAACACTGTGCACACCAAAAACAAGATTATATGATAATCAATTCTGATGGACATGGCTCTTTTCAACTCTAAGGTGATTCAGGCCAGTTCCAATGGTCTTGTGGTGAAGAGTTATATGCGCTCAGAGAGAGGACTGTGGAGATTTAGCATGGGAAAACAACATGATATTTTCAATTTTTTAATGTTTTTTGTTTGTATTTTTTTTCTTCTTTTGTTCCTTTTTAATTTGATTTTTCTTGTGGAGCATAATGAGTGTGGAAATATGTAAAGAAGAATTGCACATGTTCAACATATATTAGATTACTTGCCATTTAGGGGAGGGAGTTGGGAGAAAAGGAGGAAAAAATTCTGAACATAAGGTTTAGCAAGGGTGAATGTTGAAAATTATCTATGCGTATGTTTTGAAAATAAAAGTCTTTAATAACAAAGAAAAAATTCTTGCTGGTGGTTTTAGATAGATACTACTTTATAATTTTAACACAAGTTCCCTTTATTTATTAAATATATATGTATATTTATATTGTTTTTTAATAGAAATAGGTACCCATTTTGTTAAAAGCTTTCTCTGCATCTATTGAGATTATCATATAATTTCTGTTGGTTTTTGTAATGGGCTGAGGCTTGAGTTGATGCACTGAGGTCCCAAGCACATGAGGCTAAATAGTAATTGGACCATACTCTATTAATAGATAAGCTTGGAGAGAGAATGGCCCCCACCCACTCTTTGTGCAAGTCCTGATGTGTTGTATAGGAAATGACGATTTTGGTGGGTGGAGGCAGGGGAGTGGAGAAGGAAGGGGAGGAGAGACCTTTGGGACGGCCATTGCCACAGTTGCCGACACAGTTGCCTCCATGGTTGCCTCGGCTCGCGTCGCTCTCTCTTAGCTGGCTTCCTGTCGCAACTGCCTATCAGGGAGGGGAGGAGATGGCTCAGTGGAAAGAGCACCAGCCTTGAAGTCAAGAGGACCTGAGTTCAAATCCAGCCTCAGACACTTAACAAACAGAAAAAGTTGTCGAAAGCAGCAAAAGCAAAAAGAAGAAGAGAAACAAATCAGCTAACAGAGAGAGATGCCAGCCGAGCCAACCGTGGCAATGGCAATCCCAAAAGCCTCTCCTCCTCTTCCTTCTCCACTCCCCTGCCTCCACCCACCAAAATCGTCATTTCCTATACAACACATCAGGACTTGCACAAAGAGTGGGTGGGGGCCATTCTCTCTCCAAGCTTATCTATTAATAGAGTATGGTCCAATTACTATTTAGCCTCATGTGCTTGGGACCTCAGTGCATCAACTCAAGCCTCAGCCCATTACAGGTTTTGTTATTGATGTGGTAGATTTTAGTACTAATTTTGATGATATTGAACCAATCTTGCATTCCTGGTATAAATTTCAATTGGTCATAGTGTATTATCCTGCTGATAAATTACTGTAATCTCTTTGCTAATATTTTATTTAAAATTTTTACATCAATATTCACTGGGGAGTTTTGTCTGTAATTTTTTTCTCTGTTTTCGTTCTTCTTGATTTAGGTATCAGTACCATATTTGTGTCATAGAAGGAATTTGGCAGTATTTCTTCTTTCCTAATTTTTCCAATTTACATAGTATTGGAACTAATTGTTCTTTAAATATGTGATAGAACTCACTTGTAAATCTATCTGGTCCTGTAGATGTTTTCTTAGGGAATTCATTAATTCCTTGTTAATTTTTTTTTTGGGGGGGGATAAAATAGGGCTATATATTTTTTCCCCTTTTTTGTTAATATGGGCAATTCGTGTTTTTATAAATATTCATGCATTTCAGTTACATTGTCAGATTTGCTACCATACAGTTGGGCAAAATAAATCCTAATTATTGCTTTAATTTCTTTTTCATTGGTGGTGAATTCATTTTTCATTTTTAATGCTGGTAATTTTTTTCTTTCCTTTTTCTAATCAAATTAACCAAAGGTTTATCTATTTTTTTCCCATAAAACCAACTTTTAGTTTTAATTGGTTCAATAATTTTCTTAGTTTCTAATTTACTAATATCTCCTTCGAGTTTCAGAATTTCTAATTTGGTACTTAAATGGGAGTTTATAATTCACTCTTTTTTCTAGCATTCTTAGTTGTATGCTCAATTCATTGATTTTTTTTCTTTCATTTTATTCATTTAGCTGAGAACTGTGTTGGCAGAGTCTCATAAATTTTGCCATGTTTTCTCATTATTTTCACTTTCTTGGACAAATTATGGATTGTTTCTGTGATTTGTTGTTTGACTCACTTATTATTTAAAATCAATTTATTTAATTTCCAATTGTTTTTATTCTATTTTTCCCTAGCTCTTTATTGAATATAATTTTTATTGTATTGTGGTCTGAAAAAAAAAAGAGCATTCATTTACTATTTCTGCCTTTCTGCATTTGATAATGAGGTTTTTATATCCTGAGATATGGTCAATTTTTATGTAGTTGCCATGTACTGGCAAGAAAAAAGCTGTATTCTTTTAAATTTTCTCCAGGGGTCTAACATATCTAAGTTTTCTAGGATCCTATCAACTTTCCTAGTTTTTTTTTTTTGTTGTTGTTGTTGTTGTTGTTGTTGTTTATTTGTGCATAGATTTGTCTGATTCTGAGAGGGGAAGTTGATATCCCTGATATACTATATATTTCTTCCTGTATCAAAATTAACATCTTCTCTAGGAATCTGTATGCTCTACCACTTGGTACATATTCATTTAACCTCACTACTATTCCATTGCTTCCATTTCTCTTCTTTAATATGTACTTTCCTTCCTGATTTCTTTTAATTACATCTATTTTTTACTTTTGCTTTAACTGAGATCAGCCTTGCTATCCCAGATTTTTTTTTTTCACTTCAGCTGAAGCATAGTAAATCCTGCTCCAACCTTTTGCCTTAACTCTGCATGTGTCTCTGTGTCAGATGTGTTTCTTGTAAACAACATATTCTGTTTTTTAATAAGCTCTGATATTTGCTTTCATTTAGTGGGAAATTCACATATACAATTATGTTAATAGTACCAGCCCTTTATAGGATTATACTATTTTCTAGACTCAACTGAATTATTAAATTATTCCCTCTCTGAGTCAAAACTAAGCCAAGATTCAGATAATGCTCATCTACCTCCTTCCTATCCTTGGAATGTAATAGATCTTTTGTGCCTCTTCATAGAATCTCATTTGACCTATTATACTCCCCCTTTCTCCCCTCCCTTTACAGTCCTTTTTCCATCCCTTAATTTTCTTTTTCTTTTATTATCCTCACATCAGAATCCATTCAGTCACAATCTCTATCCATGTGATTTCCCCCTCTATTTGCCCCAGTAACTGATACAGTTTTCAAGTTACAAATATCATTTTCTCATCTAGGGATATAAATATTTTAACATATATATATATATGTGTGTGTGTGTGTGTGTGTGTGTGTGTGTGTGTGTGTGTTTTTTTTCCCTCTGTTTACTTTCCTGCGCTTATGTTTAGTTCTGATTTTTTTTAATAGAAATGATTGAAAGTTTCTTACTTCATTGAAGATCTATCACCTCTCCTGAAAGATGATTCTTTTCTGGATCCAGCAGCTTCTACAATAAAGGATCAGAGGGCCTAGAGTAACATATTCTAGAAGGCAACAGTCCTGGGATTCCAAGCAAGAATTAATTACCCAGCAAGACTGAGAATCATCTTTCTTTTCTGTTTCTTGCATATTTTGTTATTTTGTTTCCCTTTCTTTTAGTATTCCTTTTTTTTTTTTTTTTTTTTTTTTTTTTTTTTTTTACTTTTATGCTCAAGCTCTGCTTCTGGGATAAAGGGCACTGTTCCAAATTTCTTGTGTAGGTTTGAACCTTGGTTTTGAGCACAGGAGACCCTTGTTATTTCCAGGGGGTAGTTTTATCTGTTCTTTAGAGGAAACAGTCCAGTTTCCCAGGATTTACCTTCTGAGCTGGGCCTGGAGACTGCCTTACTGATCTGCTCCTCTTCTGAGCCAAGACTAAGGGTCTCAATTACTTATCTACTGGGTTTTAGACCCTCTCACTGCCTTTCCAGATTCTGTTTGAGCTAGGTTAAACACCCTTCTCATCCCAGTGAGACTGACCTTTTTTGAAGATTTTTCAATTTATCTTGAACTGAAGAATTATTTAATTCTATCATACTCTTTTCAGAAATTTGGAGTCATGTCTTATTCAGTTAAAATGGGAAAGCTTAAGCCACTTCTTGGCTTCACTCTGCCATCTTGGCTCCACTTCCAGAAGTCTAGTCCAAATTATTTCATCCTTTATATGGTTATGCTAATTTATAATAAAGAACTACTCTTCTTGCTTAACCCTCTGCTTATACCTTTGATTCCATCTCTTCCTGTTTCCTACATCAATTCCCCCTCCTCCCTTTCTAACTTTTATTGACTCCACATAAGCTGGATCCATCTTGCATACTTCATTTCATAAAATAAAATAAAAATTATTTCTAGATCTAACAACCCCAGTAATCTATTGCCCCACATTGCCTCTTCTTCTCAGGTAAGCTCTTGAAAGAAATCTCTTGTATTCCTATTCTGTGACTCCAAGGCTGTCTTCTCACTCTTTTTAAAATCATGTATAATTTGGTTATTATTCATTGAACCTGCTCCCTCTAAATTTACCAATATTTTATTTACTACCAAATCAGAGAGCATTTTAAATGTGATATTATTTACTATATTTCTCCCCCTGGTACTCTTTCTTTCCTGGGTTTTTCAGTATACTACTCTCTTAATCTCCTTTGTCTAATCTCTGTCCATACCAAAACTATTACCTTTGAATTTATTTCATGGCTTCATATTGGACTATTTTCTTTTAGAATACTCTCACTGACCTCATTAATTTCCTTTGGTTCAATACATCTCTTTGCCGAGGATTCCCAGATCACTAATCCCATTATTAATCTTTCTCTTGAGCTTCCATTATATTGTAACCAACCTTTTGATTAGTTTGAACTAGGAATCCTAAATGAATCTTAAACACATGTACAAAACAAAACTAATTGTCTTCCTTCTCCAAACTATCCATCATTCAGTTTTCTCTGAAACTATGTCAAGCATCACCATTTTTTCCTCAGTCTTTTGAGTTTGAAATTTTGAAGAATCACTAAATCTTCTCTCTCATTCTCCTACATATCCAATCAGTTATCAAACTCATGACAGTTATCCGACATATTTCATCTTATAAGATGATCACCATCCTGCCCTCATCATATCTCAGCTAGACTACTTCAATAGGTTTCTAATTGATTTTCTTGCCTCAAGTCTCTGACCTCTGTAATCTACCAACTACACTGCTGCCAAAGTGATTTTCTTGACATCTAAGCCTGATGATGACACCTCATTGCTCAATAAACTCCAGAAGCTCCCTTCTCTCTCTAGGATCAAAGAGACTATGTTAGTTTGTTTTTAAAACATTTTTACAAACTAACCTCATAACTACCCATGGTTTTAATTCTTTGCTCTTTTGTATAAAATCTAAACTCTAGCCTTATTAAGGATTTGATATTCCTCCATCCAGCTGTTCTCCAGATTTGTGCCTTTACACTAGGTATCCCTGATTTCCATGTCCTTCATTCTCACCTCTACCTATTAGTTTGCTGGCTTCTTTTAAGACTCAGCCTAACAGTTACCTTCATTCCTGTCCTACTACCTTTGATCTGAGTTACTAATGTCTCCCCTTCTAATTTGAATATGTATCTATGTATTTTATATATACATATGTTTGTATATATATATATATATATATATGTAAGGGAGAGAGAAAGAGATATACACATACATAAAAGTATGTACTATATTTCCCTTTACAATATAAGTTCCCTGAAGTCAGGAACTCTCTCTTTTGGTCATTATTTGTATCTCCAACACATAAAGCAATACCTGGGACATAATAAATGCTTGATAAATATGCTATGAATTTTATAATTAATTCTCTATTTATACCCTTAACAAATTCCCCAAAGTTTCAAAATGTTGTTATTTGTCCAAGGTTACACAGGAATTATCAGAAACAAGACTTGAAAATCTCTCAGTCTCCAAAGCCAAACAACTGCTTTGTCTTGGAATATATAAATGACTGTATGTTTAAAGTGACATAGATTATAGTTGAATGGGACCATAGAAGAATAATTTTGTGACAAATGGAGAGTTCTGATCATGTAACTTGGTGTGATAGGTTTAAAAATGATTCCTAATGAGCATATTCATTTTCTAATTGCTACAATTTGATATTCTGGATAGTGATATATACAACTCTAGTCCTTCCTTTCCCTATAATTCCCCCTAATTAAATTTTACTAAACTAAATATTTCCTCAGCTAAAAAGTACTAAATTGAAAGAAACATCAGTTATAAAATGCTTACCCAATATTTAGGGAAAATGAAATGTTTCCTTAAAACTTTCTACTTTTACTCCATGTCCAACCTTCATAGTAGGTTATCATTCCCCTAATAATTAAATACCTAAGAGTTCTCTTCCCTTTTAAGTCAGCTTATTTATCAGTTTAAGTGTCATAACTATATGAGGATCTAGTGAAGATTTTCAAATAGTACACTATCTGATACTTACACCTATATTCTTATTACTTCCCAGATTAAATGTACCCCAAAATGAATTAAGCAGGATAGATAGCTCCTTACATAATTATTTCTAAGTACATAGGATATCATCACTTAGTGATTCCTTTCTAAGTGAAAATAACAATCCATCCATATCTTCTCTAAGTTCATTTGTCTTCCCTGTTCTAATTGAATCTTCCCCCAGAAGATCATCTCTGGCTACTTAATTACTCTGAGTATTTATAGGCATTTTTTTTTTTCTAAAAAAAGTTTGGAGATGGTATGGTACTTGAATCTTTAGTTCTTATCTTTTCCTTTAGTTACATAGCCAACTCATGTTCTTTTCTAATTCTTCAATTCTGGAAGTTATTATTTTTTCTAGTGCTTGTTCAAAATTCACTCCTGGAGCCTATTTATATTTATGTTTCATTTCTTTATTGTCATGTAGGTCACAGGAAGAGAATTTTCTAAAAAGTATGTGTGTGTGTAAACAAAGTTTGTTGTATGATTAGAAATATATTTGTTATATTGTAATTAAAGTGAGAAATTGTAATTGATAATTAAAAAAAACACCATAATAATTAGACTTCTTCAGGTTCCAAGCAATGATTATGAAGAGACCATACTTAGTCAGTTCTATGAAGGCCTATGACATATTCTCTAAATAAACTGAAAAAATCATATTTATCTTAAGTGATTGGAATGCTAAAGCAGGAGTTCAAAAGATAATTAGAATAACAGGTGTCTGGCCTGGAGTACAAAATAAAGCAAGACAGAGACTAATCGACTTTTATGAAGGTGATGATCACTTAGAATAGCACACACTTATTTTCAAAAACCAACAAGGCAATTCTACACAGATGGTAAATATCACAACAACATTGACTGTATATTTTGCAGCCAAAAGTGAAAAAAAGCTCTATAGACTCAGTTAAAACAAGACCTGGAACTGACTAGAGCTCAAATCATAAGCTTCATATTGTGAAAGTTCGACTTAAATTGAAAAATAAAGTATGGAAAACCATTAGACTATATAGTTATAACTTAAATAAAATCTGCTGTGAACATATTGTGGAAGTGATGAATAGATTTAAGAGATTAGATCTGGCAGACAGAGTGCCTGAAGAAGTATGAAGAGAGGTTCACAGTATTATACAAGAGGCTGCAAAATCAACAACAAAAATATTTTTAAAAAAGCAATAAGTGTGTGTGGGGGGGCACAGTTAACTGGTGCAGTGAATAGAGCATCAGCTCTGAAATCAAGAGGTTCAGAGTTCAAATCGTAACAGTTCCTAGCTGTGTGACTCTGGGCAAATCATTTAACCCCAATTGCCTCAGCAAAAAATAAAATAAAATAAATTAACTAAAAAAAAAAAAAGCAATAAGGGAAAATAATTGCCTGATGAAACTTAACATATAACTGAGGGAAAAATGGGGAAAAAAAGAAAAAAAAAAGAGATGGAGAAAGAGATCCCAACTGAATGTAGAATTCCAGAAAACAGTAAGAGGAGATACATGTGAAAGTTAGCATCATAAAATAAAAAAAATTGTAAATATTTAATGGAAGAAGAAGAAATTAAGAAGAGGCAACAAGAACAAACAAAAGTGCTAGAGAAGAAGTATCACCAATAATTGCAATGATATGATTGCTGATATAAAGCCCCAAATCCTGGAAAATTAAGTGGGAGTTAGAAAGAACTGCTAACAGTAAGTCTAGGGAAGGAGATGAAATTAAAAAATTATTCAAAATTCTAAAAGATAACCCTGTCAAAATGTGGATGTCAATATGGCAGCAAATTTGGATAACTCAACAGTGGCCACTTGATTGGAAAAGATAAGTTTATATCCTAATCCTAAAGAAAGGCAATACCAAGGAATATTAAAACTACCAAACAATTGTGCTCATTTCATTTGGCAGAAAGATTATGCTTAAAATTTTATAACCTAAGTTTCAGCAATATGTGAACCAAGAATTATCAGATGAGCCGGCTCGTGTGTGTGTGTGTGTGTGTGTGTGTGTGTGTGTGTGTGTGTGTATTTTAAGAGGCAGAGGAAATTGCTGGCTTTTCAAGAAATCAAAAGAGTTCCAAAAAACAACAAAACAAAATATATTTTTTTCTCCATTGATTATAGTAAAGCGTTTGTTTGTGGCAATCACAAGAAAATGGGAAGTCCTCAGCTTAGAGTAAGTTCATTTTACTTGTTTTCTGAGGAACCTGTTTTCTGGACAAGAAACAATAATTAAACCCAAACATGAAATAAACAATTGATTTAAGACTGGGAAAGAGTATACAAGATGTATATTTTTACCTTATTTATTTAACATATTCAGAATCTATTATGTGAAATGCCAGTCTGGATGAATCAAAAATTGTGATAAATTAATAAATGATCAAAGGATATAAACAGGTGTGTTTTTGATGAAGAAATCAAAATAATTTTCATCGTATGAAAAAATGCTTGAAATCATTATTGATTCGAGAAATGTGAATTAAAACAATCTTGAGATATCCTTTTATAATGATCATATTGAATAAAATGATTTAAGGGACAATAACAGATATTGGAGGAAAGTGGAAAAAATTGGGACAATAATTCATCATTGGCAGAACTATAAACTGATCCAACTATTTTCTAGAGCAAACAGAAATTATGAATTCATATTATGAATTTGGTTATCAATTATGAATTGATTGATGCCCAAAGAGTTATTAAACTGGTTTTACTTTTTTGATTTAGCATCATTACTGCTAAGTCTGTTTCTCAAGTTTATTAGCAGAAAATAAAAAAAGCATATGTTTTAGAATAACTATAGCAGTTCTGTTTGTGGTGGCAATGAATCAGTGGAAGATCAAATACTAAAGGTAAAGCTAAAATTCTTTTGTCACATGATTAGAAGATAGGACACATTTGAAAAGACCCGGATGTTGGGGTAATTGAAGGTAAAAGAAGGGAATGTGAGAGAATGAGATGGATAGATAGTGTCCTTGAGATAATGAATGTGAATTTGGACAGCCTTTGAAAGATGATGGATAATAGAAGTACTTTTCATGCTGTAGACCATGGGGTTACAAAAAGACATACATAACTGCATGATTGAAAAACCACAAAAAGATTTTTGAATTTTTTGCCATGTAAGAAAGAGAGTGGGCCTCCCTTTTCTTGAATATTTTAAATAAAGATAATGACCATTTGTTGGGTATATCATTTAGAAAAGATAACATTTTAGGTATGAGCAAAGTAAGATAACCGTTTCCTTTCCAACTCTAAAAGTTTATGATGACAATTTTAAAACACATATATTGTAAAGAATATAAGAAGTACCTAGAAACGTGGGTACATATCCTCTTTTTCACTAAATTCTTAGATGAATCATCTCTAAACTGAAAAACAAAATAAAAAAAAAGAGATTGTTAACTTTATTTCTGTTGTTGTCATCTCATAAACCTCTTTGGCAGTCTAATGAGGCATATAGAACCCCTTTTTAAAATAAAATTTTGTACTGTTCTTCTCTAAAATATAATGTCCTCTGGGAGCATGTTTCCTGGGTGGCTACTCGGAGAAGTCTTGGTTTCAGTTTAGTGTAATCATCCCAAATGCAGTCAGGAATTAAAGTCCAAATCCTTTATTGTCTCTTTCAAATCTTGTCTCTTTTCCTGGGCCCAGTTAGCTTTCTTAGAGACCTATCTCTCTCCCTGGTTCCAAGAACTTAAGCTGCCTTCTCTGGCTTGTGAATTCCTGGACTGAATCCTGGCGTCTGAATCTCTGCTTCAGTCTCCAACCAGCACAAAGATGAAAGATGGAATGAATCTGTCTCCTCCTTGGAGACCTTCTAGTGGGCTTGTGCTTTTTGGCCCTGAGATCTCCTCCTTATATATGCTCTCTTAAAGCTGTGAATCTTGTGGAATTATAGTAAGTACTAAGTACATGTCAATTAGAGAATCATTGTCTCAACAATTCCACTGACTTAGCACCTTGTAAGAATTCTAACAAAATTTAAAAATAGTTAATTGAAGTGATAAATTTTAGTTAGAAAATTGTGAAAATAAGGAGGTTATTTTTCTACTGTCCAAGGTCACAGACCCATAAATCTATTAACATACCATTTGGGAAGAATCAATAGACTCTTCATTTAGAATCCCTAAATGAAAATACCTTTGTGATCAGTTCTAATTATATTCAAGTCAAATAATTTATTATTAAAATGATCTCAAAGGAGATCCTAGTTATATGAATTCATCGGCACAGTTCTTACAATAGGATTAGGTTGCTAAAACATGGATAGAACCAATTGATTCTTAGTGAAGACATTAATTTTCACTTAATTTTCTTTATTTTTTAACCGCATGAATAATGAGGAAATATTTTTGCATGATTTCAAATGTATATTTAAATAATGTTGCTTGCATTCTCAATGAGTAGGGAAGGGATTAGAATGAAGGACAAAATTTGAAGCTCATTTTTTAAACTGATGCTAGAAATAAACAATACATTTATTTTTAAAAGTTGGCTCTTTTAAGAATATAATAATAAAATAAGAATATAAGAAAGAAAATAAAGATTATATATATACATATATATATATGTAGAGAGAGAGTATGTGTATATATGTGAGAGAGAGAGAGAGAGAGAGAGAGAGAGAGAGAGAGAGAGAGAACATAAAGATTGAATATAATGATTTCTGTAGTTTCCCTCTGGCATTTAGCCATGACTAGAGCATCAATAGAGATCAAAACCTATTTTCAGTCTATATGTTTGGCATATATTTTTTAATAGTTTCATTTTCTTTTAATTCTTTTTATCCAGTGGGAAAAGTATTATTCTTTTAGAAACTTGTCTTTTATATGAATTCAAATTTCTGAGCTACTATTTAAACAAGAATAAAATGACAGCTCCGTTTAATAGCTAGAAGGCCTGCTTGACATCAGGAAGAGCCTGTCTCAAGTCTAACATTCAAAACATCTTGACTGCATGATCTGGAAAATATATCTATCTATTCATACATACATACATATATAATACAATGAATATAATAATGCAATAAAATAAGTTTCATTGAAATGCATGCAGGAGAAAATCTAATAAGAAGGAAACAAAAATATTTCATAATATATCTTTTAAGACAAAATATTCAGTTTTATTTTCTACAAACTTAATTTAGAAGCAATCCAATTTTCTTTATTAGTTCAAGTCTGAATTAGCTAAGAGTTGGATTTATGTATAATCGTGAAAAATTATTGCACAACTAACAATAGGTATGTACTCAGTCCTAATTGGGTTATATCTGTAATACTGTGTTCATCTCTATGAATTACAGTTTAGGTATGAAGCATCCAGAGGAGAGGTATAATGATGGAGAAACAAACTTAAGATTATGATCAATGAGGAGGGCATTTAGATGGAATAGGAAAGGTTTAATGAGATTGTTATAGTTTCCTTTAAATGAGTTTTGAAAGACTATTATTTGATAAATGGAATAGAATTGTTCTACTTACTATCATAGCTCAAAACTAGAAACAATGGGAGAAAGTTATCAAGAGGAATATTTAAGCTTGATATCTGAAAAAGTAGAACTTTAAAAAAAATGACCTGTTTCAGGATGTAGCAGATTCTTCCTCTCTGATCATGTTTATGAGATTTGAATATACTTTATTGGATGTTGTTTTAAGTCTGAATTAGGCTAGTTATTAATACAGTCCCTTCTACATTAGAAAGTTTTATGAGTCTGATCATCTTCTATTCCATAATTAGCAATTAATTTTAAATGTAGATGGCATCAAGTTATCAAAAACTCCTAAATCACTACTAATTAGAGAAATTCAAATTAAAATAACTTTGAGACCTCATATTTAATAAGTTAACTAGACAAGCTAGACTTGATATCATTTAATCATTAAGTTTACTCAAGCAAGTGATATTTTTCTAATTGTTTAGTTCTGACTTCGTGTGAAGTGTTTTGTTATTATGTTGATACAGTTTCTGATCTTATTTTGGAAGGTAGATTCCAAGTATTTTATATTATCTCAATTATTTTAAATGTAATTTCTCTATCTCTTGATACTAGATTTTCTTGGTAATAAAAATACTGATGATATATGCTTTTATCTTATATTCTATAATTTTGTTAAATAATAAATTATTTCCAGTTGTTTTTAGTTGATTTTCTAAAGTTCTCTTAGCATGCTAATATATCATCTCCAGATAGTAATAGCTTTATTTGCTTGTTGCATATTCCAGTTTCTTTGATTTCTTTTTTCTCTTATTCCTACAGCTAATATTCTTAGTACTATATTGTATAATAATATTAATAATGGGCATTTTTGCTTCATCTCTTATCTTATTTGGAAGATGTCTAAACTCCATTACAGATAATGCTCGCTGACAGTTTCAGAAAGACACTGTTTATCATTTTAAAGAATGATCCAGTTATTTCCCTGTTTTCTACTCTTTTAATTAGAATGGGCATTTTATTTTGTCAAAAGTATTTTCAGCATCTGTTGAGATAATCGTATGATTTGTTACTTTTGTTACAGTCAACTAGTGATTCTGATATTGTCTCTCTTGAAATTGTTCTTCAGCTGTCCTTCCCATGAGGTATTGTACATTTTCTTCCACTTCTTCACTCTTTTAAATATGTTTTAAGAATCGCTGATACCCTACAAAGTCATTAGCTTTTACTTGATGTTTTCCAACTTTCAAGGTCTTGTTTTTCTGTAGAAGTTTTGTAATTTCTTTCCTTTTGGCCAATTGTACTTTCCAAGGAGTTGTTTTCCTCAGTGGAGTTCTGTACCTCCTTTTCCATTTGGCCAACTTCATTTCCTGAGCAATTCTTTTCTTTCTTTCTTTTTTTTTTTCCAATCTATTGTTTTTTTTTTTTTCATAGCTTCCCTGAATCACTCTCATTTATCATCCCAATTTCATCTTTTTTTTTTTAATGTGGCTTTAATCAATCAAGCATTCTATTAATTTAGGTTATCCATGTACATCCATTTTAAATATATTTCCCTATGAGTCACAATGGGAGAGAAAAAAATCAGAACAAAATTGAAAAAAATAAAAAAAAATGAAGGAAAAAAATGACAGTAGTAGGCATTGATGCTCATTCCATTTCCATAATTCTCTCTCTGGATGTACATGAAATTTTCCATGAAAAGTTTATTGGAATAGCCTTTGATCACCAGGAGATCATTATACACTTCAACAACGATATTGTATGAGGATGTATTCTGATGGAAGTGGATTTCTCTAACAAAGAGACTTAACTGAGTTTCATTGGATAAATGATGGACAGAAACAGCTACACCCAAAGAAGGAATACTGGGAAATGAATGTGAACTATTTGCATTTTTGATTTTCTTCCCGAGTTATTTTTACCTTCTGAATCCAATTCTCCCTGTGCAGCGGGAGAACTGTTCGGTTCTGCAAATATGTATTGTATCTAGGATATACTGCAACATATTTAACATATATAGGACTGCTTGCCATCTTGGGGCGGGGGGAGGAGGGAGGGAGGGGAAAAAATGAAACATAAGTGATTGCAAGGGATAATGCTGTGTAAAAATTATCCTGGCATGGATTCTGTCAATACAAAGTTATTATTAAATAAAATTAAATTAAAAAAAAAAAAAGGAATAGCCTTTGATCACTCACTGAATTATGTAGAAGAACCAAGTTTATCATGGTTGATCATCACATAATTGCATTGTTGATATATAAAATGTTTTTGTAGTTTTGTTTGATTCATTCAACATAAGTTTATATATATCTTTTCAGGTTTTTCTAAAAGCAGCCTGTTAATCATTTTTTAATAGAACAATAGTATCTCATTATTCATATACTTTAACTTACTCAGCCATTCTCTAACTAATGGGCTTTACTCATTTTTTAATACTTTGCCCCTACAAAATTTGATCCTACAAACATTTTTTACAAATGTGGGTTCCTTTCCCTTCTTTTATGATTTATTTGGAGTATAAACCCAGTACTGTCCTCTATGTTTTAAAACCCACTTTTGTGCCCCTCTGTGACAACTTTCTTTCCTTGAAACCACTTCATTTATTTGGGGAGGGGTTGCCCATAATGATTTTCCATTGATGTCTTCCTTTGAGTGAGTGTCTATTTGTTATTTCCATAGTAATAATTCTCTATGGTCTGATTTTTTTTTGTTGTTGTTGTTCTTTTTTTGCTCATCTTTTTTGGCTTTTTCTCTTTTTAAAAATTTGAGCTCTGTTTCAAGGGTGGAAGGGACAATATTTCAGGTTTCTTGTGCTAGTGATTGCAGAACCTGGCTGTTTACCTGGTGCTGCAATGATGTTGCCACAAGACCTCTAGGGGACCCTCATATCTAGTGTTGTGCTGAGAGTTTGGGGTGGGGTTTAGTTGGCACTTTTGGTGGTCCTAGGTTTTTTCCACCTGTTTTCTCCAGGGTTACACTGATGCATGTGAAGGTCTGACTGTTACTGGCTGCCTGTTTGCCCAGGGCTATGCTAGGGACCCAGTGCTGGCAGCTGCCTGTTTACTTAGGCACTTGTAGGGTTGATATTTATCTGTTTGCCTGGGGCTACACTGAAGCACTATGGAGTCTGGCTGCTGGAGAATACCTCTGCCAGGGGCTATGCTGAAGCACATAGAGATTCTTAGAGATGAAATCTACCCTTTTCCCTGGCAATCCTGAGTCATGCTGGGGGTGGCCTTTGCTGACTTCACCACACTAGGGAGTTTAGGTGAGATTTGCTTCTAGCTTCCTGGTACACTTCCTATATTGTACTAATCTCCCCTTTCACTGGAGTAAGACAAATCTTTCTTGTAGTTCTTCCAAATTTCTCGGGTACTAAGAGTGTTCCTCTACCTTTCTTTTTTTTACTGATTCTGCTGTTCCAGAGTTTCTTTTGGAACACTATTTTGTGGTTATTTTTAGAAGTGAGTATCGGAGAGTTGTGGTGATTTACTGCTTACTCCATCATCTTTACTCGCTAAAATTTGCCTAGAAATCATTTGTGAATCCATCTGATTCTGGGAATTTTTTCTTGTGGAACTCATTGATTGCTTTTTCAAGTTATATTTAAAAGATAGGGTTATTTAAATAATCTATATCTTCTTCTGTTAATTTGTCCAGTTCATATATTTTAAATATTTATTTCAATAAAATTATCAGAGTTATTAGCATATAATTTAGATAAACAGTTCTGAAAAAAATTTAAATTACTTCTTCTTTGATGATGAATTATTCCTTTTCATTTTTCACACTGGTAATTTGATTATCTTTTTTTCTTTTTTTTAATCAATAGAACAGATTATAGAATAATAGACCTGATTAATGGAATAGATTAATAAATAGATTATTTAAATCAATGGAATCAAAGAACAATCCTGTACTCATCCAATATTCTCCAGAGGTTTCGCATATCTAAGTTTCTTAAAATTCTGTTCATCTCCCTAACTTCTTTCTTAGTTATTTTAATGTTTAAATTATATAGTTTTATGAAGAGAAGTTGAAATGCCCCATCACTATAATTTTGCTCTCTATTTCTTTTAACTGGTTTAACTTTAACTTTAAGAATTTGGATGCTAAACTCTTTAGTGGAAGGATTTAGTGGAATTTAAAGGAAATTAGGGAAATTACTTCTTATCTATTTTAGGTCTATTTCTGCTTTATTTTGTGTGAAATCATAATTGCTACTCATCAGTTTTTTTAAATATTAGTGGAAGTATAATAGATTTCATTATTTTTACTCTGTGTGTCCCTTTCTTCTTTTTTGTGTACCTCATTGATTTTATTTTAAGTAGTTTTTTAACCAATGCAAATTTATTTTCTCTCATGCCCCCAACCTATTGAAAAAAAGATAACGAAAAAACAATTTGAGACAGCTAGGTGACACAGTGGATAGAGCACTGGTCCTGAAGTCAAGAAGACCTGAGTTCAAATTTTGCCTCAGACACTTAACGCTTCCTAGCTGTGTGACCTGGGCAAGTCACTAAACCCCAATTGCCTCAGCAAAAAAATAATAATATAATAATAGTTTTCTTATAAGTAATATGCATTATTAAACAAAACATATTCTCTGAGTTGCAGGATACATACATATATACATGTATATTTACATTCATGCATATTTATACTTTTTAGATTCATTATCATATTCTTCCTCAATTCCATAATACTAATGATGAAATTTAAAAATATAATCTGTAACCATCAATCTATCATTTCTCCATTAGGAAATAGATTACATGATTTATCATTAGTCCTCTCAAACTTGGGATAAATATGAGAGTGTAACTAAAGAATTTGAAGATTAAACTAAAAATATAATTGAAACAGCAGTCAAAAAATTTGTGAGATATAAAATAAATCAATTAAATAAAAAATAAATCATTACTATTTTTATATACTACCAATAAGGCATAGAAAGAAAAGATAAAATAAAAATTCAACTTGAAATAACTGTAGAATGTACAAAATTCTTGGGAGACTACCTATTAAGAGACACAAAATGACCATGTAAACACTACTATAAATCTCTTTATAGAAATAAAAGCAGATCTAAATATTTGTTTAAAAATTGGTTTTTTAACCAATGTAATAAAACTGTGTCCCACTGTTTCAAGGGAGTTTCTTGTTAAAAATCAAACAAACAAACAAGCAAAACAACAACAAAAACAGGTTGTTAGTTTTCGGTTTTTAATCCATTCTGCTATCTGCTTTTTAAAAATGGGTGATTTCATTCCATCCACATTTATAATTAAGATTATTTACTGAGTATTTCTGTCCAGCCTAATTTTTTCCCTTTCTTCTTCTCTTTATCTTTTCATCCTCTTCATCTTCAAACATCTGTGTTGTTGTTGGCCCCTACACTCCTTCAACTGCTTTCCCTTCTGCCTCTGTACTTTGTTTTTATTTGAAAAACTTTTCTTTACATACCCAACTTTTCATTTCATACCCATGACAATATTATCTATGTTTACTACTTCCAGTTATCCTAATAATGATAAAATTCTTAGGAGTAAAATCCTTTATTGATTTTTGTCATATTTTTTTCTATTATGTTTGCCTTTTTATGCTTCTAATGAGTCTTTTATTTGAAAGTAAGATTTTCTATTCAGTTATGGTGTTTTCATCAGGAATGCTTAAAGTCCTGTATTTAATTAAATATCCATTTTATCCTTAAAAGGATTATATGGATAGATATTTTGGGGTTTTAGTTTTAGCTATTTTGTGTTTTGGAATATAATATTCAATTTCTTTGTTTATTTAATTTGGAAGCTGCTAATTGAGATTTTGACTATGACTCTATGGTATTTGAAGTGTTTCTTTCTAGCTATTTGCAATATATTTTGTTTGACATGGAAGTTCTGGAATTTGGATATAATACTCTTGGGAAGTTGTATTTTTGAATCTCTTTTAGAAGATGATTGGTAGATTCTTTCATTTTTTTTATTTTACTCTATGATTTTAGAATATCAAAATGGGTTTTATTCATGATTCCTTGAAAGAAAATGTTTATTTTTTTTTTCCCCCGACAAGGGCTTTCAGGTACTCCAATTTAAATATATACACATTTTATTTTCCTCAGTTACATATAAAGCATTTTTACATTTGTTTTTAATTCTTAGTTCCAGATTCTCTCCATTCCTCCCTACTCACCTTACTCAATTGAAAAGGCATGCATGTATGAAGTTATGCAAAAATGGTTCCATAAATGTCATGTAACAAAAGAATAGACCTTCCCAATCTCTCCCCCCCCAAAAAAAAAAACCTCAAGAAAAATAAAGTTAAAAAAGAAGTATGTTTCATTCTATATTCAGACAAAATTAGTTCTTTCTCTATGCATGTACTTTTTCAACATAAATCCTTCAGTATAGTCTTGGATCATCATTTTGCTGAGAATAGCAAAGTCATCAATAGCTGATCTTTGCACAATATTAGTATTTCTTTGTATACATTGCATTGTACTTTGCATTTTTCTGGGAACATCCTGTGCATAATTTCTCATGGAATAATATCACATTATTATTATGAAATATGAAATATTCATATTTCACAATTTATTCAGTTATACTCCAATTAATGGACATCCCCTCAATTTCCAATTTTTTGCTCTGAGGTAAACAGCTGTTTTGAATATTTTTGTGTGTGTATATATAGGTCCTTTTACTCAAAAAACCTCTTTGGAGATATAAGCATACAAGTTAAGTCAAAGAGTATGCATGCTTTTGTAGATCTTTGGCATAGTTCCAAGTTCCAACCAGAATGGTTGAAGCAGTTCACAATTCCACCCACTATGTATTAATATCTTATTTTCCCACTTTCCTTACAAACTTTTTCCTTTCCTTTTTCTGGTCCAATAGTCAATCTAATAGATATGAGTCAGTACCTAAGAACTGTTTGTTTAGATTTGCATTTGCATTTTTCCAATCAATAGTGATGTAGATTATTTTATATGGTTTGAAAAGTTTATCTCAAAACAATATTTGTCTTTTTATTATTTATCAACTGAGGAATGGCTCTGATTTTTCTTTCCTTTTTTTTAAAAATAAATTTGACTCACTTCCTATACATCTGAAAAATAAGACCTTCATCAGAGTATCTTAATTCAAAATTGTTTTCACGATCACTATTGCTAATTATTTCCCCCTTCTTTTTCTATTCTCTCTTTTACTCTATCCCTCCTCAAAAATAATTTAAAAGCTTTTGCTTACACCCTCCCCCAATATGTACTCCCTTCTATCACCCTCACCCTTTCTTCTATGCTCTTCCCCTCCTAATTTCCTGCAGGGTAAAATAGATTTTTACTCAACATATATGCTATTTTCACTTCGAGCCAATTCTTATAAAAGTAAAATTCACTGTCCTCTCCTTTCCCCTTTCACTTCCACTGAAAAAAACTTTTCTTGCCTCTTTTTATGGCAGATGGTTTATGCCATTCCACTTCTCCCCTTTACTTTCACAGAAGACCTAAGTCATCTTGATTTGGAACAATTCTCACTTGATTATTTGTTAGTTATGCCATTTCAGAATTTGGTTTAAGGCATTATTTTAGAAATTTGGAGAATATAATTTGGAGAAGCTTAGCTCAGATTCCCTTATAATTTTCTTTTGAATATTTCTTCAACCCACTCCTTTCCATTTGTAGCATCCAATATGCATGCATCCAAGGCCCTTGGATGGCTTCTTTCATGATCAATGGTATGCAGTTTGAGCTCTGCTCCAGGTTCAGGCTCAGTCTTTCTACAGAGACAGATCTTTCCTACTGACCAAAGTCATCTTGATTTGGAACAATTCTCACTTGACCATTTATTAGTTATGCCATTTCAGAATTTGGTTTAAGGCATTATTTTAGAAATTTGGGGAATATAATTTGGAGAACCTAGTTCAGTGCTTCTCTACTCAGTAATCTTGGCTCCATCTCCCTGCTATTTACTTCTAAGGAGATATAATTGATTTAAAAACTTCCCTGTACATGTAAAACACAAAGTGGTCTTAGGCTTCAAGAACATGTTGTAACTCACATTTTCTGGTTCCCAAAATTTCTTTTCTTTCTTTTGTGGAATGTTCAAAAAGTACTATCAAATACAGTATAGATTTAAAAAAGATAATTAAATTTTAAAATAGTGTCAAGCAAATGCTAAGCAACACTAAATTTAATTTAAAAAAATATTTTGCAATGTAAATAATTTCAAGTTACCATCCTTTGTTTCATACCTTTAGAAGTTATGAATAATTTAAAATAATCATAGGGAAACAGATTCAAAATATGAATAATTACCTAGCCAGACTTTAGTAGATAACATTTCTTTTCACAATGAATGAATGAAAAATGTTGCATGTTGAAAAGAAAGAAATACCTGATTTGACATGATTATTTTGTTAGTGAATTTTTTTTTAAATCATGCAGATGAGAAGCAGATTAACAATATAACAGTATCTCACCAGAATAGTGTTGGTACTCCCTCTTCTTGGACACAGAGCAATCTATCCATAACTCCCCCTGGGTGATTTTTGCCTATGCCTTTCCGTAAACTGGAGAGAACATCTGCCCTATGTTCTAAAGACTTTTACCTAGTATATTTAAATATTGTGTAAATATAAATCAGCTAATTTTGTCCAGGGAGAACTGTATTTCATACTGGAGTTATAAAATGACCAAAGAGTCCCAGGATCTAAATTCTAATTCTACACAAATCCAAGTCTCATTTTCTACTTTATTGATTTTAGACAAATCTTTCAATCTACATGGGATTTAGTTGTTTTATTTCTAAAATGAGAGGTTAGAATAAATAACTACTGCTGGCTATTCTTCTTCATGATTTATGATCCATAGTCATAAGGTATAGAAAAAAATGATATTTATTTAAAACATATTTAGTTATTTCCCTCAAAGTCACTATTTCCCTCAAAGAGAAACAATTGCACACATACATGCACACAAATATACATACACACACATGACACAAGGAAATATTCCGATTTGTTTTTATAACTTTTTACATCTTAGCTTGTCATCTTGATTTAGTGATATCAAGTTCCCTAGACTTTAGTGGGATGACAGACACTCACTTGGAACATGTTTCTGATCAATCCACAGTGCTAAGGCCTGGTTTTATTTTAAATTGAGCAGAGTAAAAGTGTGAAGACCGAGTTAGCACCCTGGATGCCTTAGAATCAGCCAGAGTCAGGATAAGCAAAAGTCCTTGGTCTTTATTCTTGATCATTAGGGGGAGGGGTGAAAGGAATGGACACAAGCTCTTCACTACCTCCCTTCTCTTCATCTACTGCAAAAGTGACCCTGGCTTGTCTTACTCCATTCCCCTAGTCCCTCCTACAATTCTCTGGATACACCAAAAGATTGAGCCAGCACAGAATAGTGGGAAGGGCCATTTTCCAAGCATATGCTAATAGAATATTGTCCAATGGGTAATTAGCCTTAAGTGCTTGGTTGTCTGATTCCAGTGCACCTACTAGAGTTTCAGCCCTTTACATAAAAGGACCCAACACCTTTTACAAATGCACCAATCTAATTTAAGCAGACCTTACACCTTTTCAATACACTAAATATGAGTAAACTATATAAGGTTTTCCTAATAATTTTCCTTTGGTGGGCTATTGTATATGCTTATGAATTCCTTTCCCAACTCCTGCTTCTGGAAAAAGGGATCTTAAGTGTACTAAACAACCTCTTCAGGTAACACTGAACCTGTCTAGCTACTATCTCATGTTCTGTTCCTATTCTGTCATATGTATTTCTTTTCTTTTTTTCTCTTACCACTTTTAGTATATCAGTCATCATTGGTCATATGCTATTTCCTAGTGACACACCTCCTACAAGTCCCTGAACTCAGTTACAGGTTCCATTGACATTAAAGTATAGCATAATTTAGAGAAAATAGTGCTATGAAGAGGATATTGATGTTGGAAAGATGGGCTTTCACAATCATGAATGCCAAGCAATCTTTAAAAGTGATACACAAGTAAAAATAATGAATCCGGTGTTTGTCCTTTATAAATCCCATTTATGCTCTCCAAAAGACATCTAAAAAATTGGCCTTTTAATCAAGATATATCAAATTGGAATGTACTTTCCACTTAAGTCAGACTTTATTCAAAGAGAAATCTCTGCAAGCCTTTGTGAATCATCAAATGAAATCACTTCAGACCATGGGGGATTTTTACTCTTAAACTTGGGCAAAAATTACTGAAATCTTAGGAAAAAATGCAATTTCTTTCTGTTTTAAAGTTTGATTTCTACACACTTGGTCTAAATTCAAAACTGCCAATTATGTCATGTTTTCTTCTGAAAATCTATCATTGGTTTGATTTTCAAAGCTGCACTTCTTTTTGTATCCCATTCTTTTTCAGATATCAACTATCCATGTGGTAATTTCCAACTACCTTTGTATCCTTAGTATCTATTAGTTCTGTTTCTCAGCAAGATTGCATTTCCCAGCTTGCTTCTACCAACCATTACTTGGCAACATAATTTTGCTGCAATGTTTCCAAGAATTCTTATAAAAGAGAACTTTTTTCTAAAGATGTGCTAGTTTTTAATGATATAGACTTCAGGGCCCCATTACTACTAAGTATTTTCATTTAAGTTTTTTCACTAATGAAAAGTTTTATCCTAATACATTTTGAGGCATGGAAATTTATGAGAAATATCATGATGAAGATGAAAATATTTCTTTTCCTAATGAATTAATGCAAAATGTTGCATGATGGAAGAAGTATGCTTGATTTGACTGGATCATTTTTAATATACTCTTTTAAATTATTCAAATGAGAAGCAGAATGATAATATAACAACATGCATAGCCTGTTTGAGTTAGGATCATGGAGCCCATGGAGCCCTAATATTTACTAGGTCTATGACCAGGAGCAATTCATTTAACTTCCCTAGACTCGAGATGTCCCATTCCTAATATGAAAGACTGGGACTAGAGTACCTTCCTTTTGGTTTATATGTACATCTAATCCTGTATAAACATCCATGGTGTTTTTAAGAACAAACTTTTGAAAATAAACAAAAATGATTGCCTTTAATTTTAGTGGAATAGGGACATTGTTCTAATACCTAATGAGCAGACCAGTGGCCATATTAAGTAGATACCAGGTGATAACGGGGGAGAAAGTCACAGGTTGGTAGTCAGAGGAACTGCTCCTGGATCCAGACTTTGAGTCTTATTATTTCTGTGACTTCAGAAAAGTTGCTTGAAGTTTTGGGGCTTTCTCAGTTGATAAATTGTCATTTGAGTAGATATTCATTTTTCTCCCTTCCATCACCAAATCTTTTGTTCATGTTAGTTAAGAAGGAATATGGTAACATTTTTCTTTTTTTAAAACCTCTTAATAATGTAAATTTTTTCTTTAATTTCAGAATAAATATTATTAGAGCCACATTACCTCCCTCAAAAAGTAGTTATGAGGAAAGCACTATTTTTTTTCTGAGACAATTGGAGTTATGTCTTGCCCAGGGTCACACAGGAAGTGTTAAATGTCTGAGGTCAAATTTGAATTCAGATCCTCCTGACATCAGGGCTGGTGCTCTATGCACTGCATCTAACTGCCCCAAGGAAAGCACTTTTGAACTTGAAATTTAAAAGTAAGATTATTTGTCATCTCAAATCCCACCTAATTGGAGTAAGGATTCCATATATTATTATCATATCTATGAAAATAAATTTAATAATGATAGGACTGTTTTCAATGTTGGAAAATCAAAGGAATTATTTTTTGAAAAGTACATGAAATGCTTTTCAGTTGAATATTATAGTTATATTAGCCATCTTTGCTGCTTCCATTACTTATTAATATCATCTTGTGGAGCAACTATCTCATTATAAAACTATGAGTCTATATGTGAAGTTGCATGCATGCTCTAATATACATTCAAATCCTTAATTATCTCTGTAACTCTTCTACCATGTATAATAGTGTTTTATTAATGGTGCACAAAATATGTTGGAGCAATCATTTGAATGGTCATATACACATGCCAATAACAATTTAAAATACTATGAAAAAGTGAAAAAATGAACAAGGTGAGAGAAATGGAGGCAGACAGGCCAAATAAGAAAGAAAATGAGGAAAGCCAATATTTGTCTAAGGGATATGGCATTTTGGTGTGAAGAGATACTTAAACCAGGAAATTAACAGAAGAAATTCTGTGTGTGTGTGGTCGTGTATAATATATATATATTTATGTACCATATGTATATGCATATAATATATTATATACTTTATATATGTATATGATGCGCATATATGTGTGCATAGCATATATTATGCTGTTGTATTATAAATCATATATGATATCATATGTATTATATATTTTAAATCCTGTTTCTGAATATAATATTAGTATGTGTTACATATATAAATAATACACACATATTTCACATTTCTCATTGGTCTTTAGAAATATAAAGGATTTTTTTTAAGTTTAATAACAAATGTTCATATCTTGAACCATATAGATTCAGAGTTCTTTCTTTTTTCCTGAGCTTGATTTCCAGGATTCTTGCTATGGAAAGTTTATCAAGGTTTTTTTCACAAGGAATTATTAAAATGATGTCATTTGAGACATTCTATTCTCATTTGGTGCAAATAAATTATTTGTGAACTTTTATTTAACATATCAGTCTTGCTCATGCATGAGAATTCCACAGCACAAGATAGATTGTGAGAAGTGGTTAAATATTATCTGTTAATCTTTCTATTTTCTTTTGTTCTGGCCTTTTCTAATGTATAGGTTCTCCTTTCTCTCTGGATCATTTTTTCTAGCTTTTTTTCTATCACATCTTCCCTGTCCTCTGTAGAAAACTGTCTTTCATCTATTTGTATGTTACTATCTTGACAACACATATTATTCATCTACTTGTTTCCTCAATAGATGAGTAATTCAGATTTTTATGAGTTATTGTAAATCTACTCCTTCCAGGAAGATGTGAAACCTTTTGGGTACTGTTTTCTGATGTAGCTAATACAATCTCATGCACAAATAAGAATAACCCTAGGAATTCACCATCCATTGAGAATTTCTCTTTTGAAGTTGCAGACTATACCTCATCCATAAAAATGTGGAACATATTTTTAACTTATATCTCCACAAAGGGCCATAGATCAACTTCATTATTCCTGTCATATATGTGAATAAATGTTGAATACTCACCGATATTTGTTGATAGATAGCTCTTAAATTTGATTCAGTAGAACTTCATCAAAGACCATTCTCAAAACAATGTCTATTATACATGTGTATCATCTATAGATGATGACATTATAAGAATAATTAAGGCATACAGAATTTAAATTAAGAAGGACACTTGGACTGAGAAATTAATGTATAAAAACTCACATCTATGGAATTCTAAAGAATATAGCTACGTAGCTATAACTATGTGTATATATATGCATGTATATATGTATATCACATATATCTTAAATATATATATGTGCATATATCTTATACAAATAGATATGTATATATGTCTTTATCCTATATATTACATATTCTTCATATAGATATATATTTTATATGTAGGTAAATATAGACAGATTAAATACATACATATCTAGATTATAATATATGATGTACATATATGATATGGATAGATAGGAGAATTTCTTGAAGACCCTTTAATGAAAAATTTTGCTTTAACCCATCAATTTTAGAGCATGTAATTTACAAATGGAAATATTTTGGTGTATTGATTTGTAATCCAGTCAATTAGAAGATGACAAAAGTATATGTTCCTAAGAATTTCTCATGAAAAGAGCACTCTTTTAAACACTTAACATTGTATCTGGTATATGGTAGCAATAGATTATGATTCCCCCTTTTTTTGTTTGACCCTCTCTTCTTACAGAAATCTACCTGTTCCTTTCTTATAACCTTGTTACATAGGCCCCTTGATGTAGGTTTACATTAGTCTTTCATAAAGTTTTTCAAAATTTGAAAATAAAGATATTTATCAGGAGTTGATGATTTCTCTACAATTCATTTAAATTAGTAAATTCTAATTGATAATTTTAATATTGGTACTTTTAATATCATCCTTGCTTCAAAAATTTTGTAAACTGATTTTTCAGTGCCCTTATATTTGTGTCATACCCAACATATTTCTTTTCTCTGAACACTTGGTAGAATCCAACTGAATCTCCTAGTTTTCTGCTCTTCAGTGATGCTTCTTTCTTCTCTATAAGTTCATCTGAACCCATGCTGTTAAAGTCCAAGTCCAATATTGACAGTAAGAAAAAAAAAGTCATAACATCTTTGCAAGTTCTTCCCATTACTTTTCTTATAATCCTTTCATTTTCATCCTTAAATGCTCTGGGGATAAATTTATTTGCTTTATATTTTCCCCAAATTCTGAGTATATTCTTTATTGCTATAAATTTCAGTTGAACTCATTTAATTGTAGGCAGATAAATTATTTAATGTAGAGATATAATAAAATAGACAAAGTCAATAGGAATAGTTTAAACTAACAGGCCCCGTATGTAAGAAACGCCATTCAGATCCCTTGGGAGAATAACAAGACCTGACACATAGATTGCTCTTTAAAATTTAAAGAAAATATCTTTCATGTATTATTTAATTTGTGCCTCATAACTTATCTGGTCATCACAATATCCCCGTGAGATAGATTTTTGGGAGGAATTGTTGTTCAGTTGTTTCATTCATGTCTGATTCTTCATAACTCTATCTGGGTTTTCTTCACAAAGATAATGGAATGGTTTGCCATTTTCCCTCTCTAGCTCATTTTATAGATGAGGAAACTGAAACAAAGAAGGTTAAATAATCTGTCCAGGATAACACAGTTAATATGTATATTAGGCCAGAAATATACCTGATTCCAAGCTTAACTCTCTATCTACTGCACTGAATAGGTACCCCATTTCTATAAATGAGAAAGCTCAGATTCAATAAAATTCGATAAATTTCCCTGTTCTACTAATTGTCAGAAATTTTAAAAAGAACAATAGTAATCCAATTCTTGATTCTAAATCTATTATCTCATATATTATGGCTTGTTGGCAGGAGAATGACAACTGCTGAAAATTAGCATTCTGAATAACTTCATGTCAAATCAATTTTGAAATGTTTGGATTCACACATGACTTATTCACTTCAGTTCCTTCCCACTTTTAAGACTTGGATTCTATAATCATTTTCAATACAATAGTTAGATGTTTTTAAGTAAATACATAATCACAATAGCCAAGGTGAATGTCAACACTATAATTCTTTCCATTACCTGGAGAAAAGAATCCTTTTGTGCTAGTTTTCTTTATGTGAAGTTGGCTGGGCCAAATGTACAAAAAATACAAAAGTAGAAGGTTAAGTGTGAACATTTGTTAAGAAGAGGGTTTGAACCTCTGGTAGTAAAGGCTTAAACTTTATGCAATTACCAACTCTGCCACCTTAACACCCTGTTCTTAGAGAAGATAGAGATTGAGCTAGGATATTGAGATGGGTTCATATGTTGGTTCTAGGGCTTATTGGGGATGTTGGCCCTATTTCTCTTGTCCTTTTGTACTGGAGAAATGAACTTACAGATAGAAGCTGACCTGGATTTCTCTGGTCTAAACTCATTTGATCAGATTCTGAGACTGTCTAATCTTCTGTTCAGTGCCAGGTATAAACTTCCATGAAAGTCATCCCAATAGTATTATCGCATAAAAGTTGTGTGACCATTTTTGTTTCATTTCCAATATTTTAAATTGGATTTCTGATTTTATAAAATGAAGAAATTTCCATTTTGATAGTGTTTACACATCATTATCTTTTTATAGATCCAGCATGCCAATTTGTATGAGCTTAATTAGAGTATTGATCAATTAAGATATAAATTCTTGATTTCTACCAGGGCTGCTATATATGGGAAAGATTATGGTAGTCAGAAGCACAAATTGAACCAAAGCTGATTTGGTACATGAGTCATGTTATGAATCATTTCATAATTCATTCATTACCTCAAGAAGAAGCAAGAGCTTATAATCATGCCTATCCATTCTAAAAATAAGTCAATAGAGTTTTATTGATGTCCTTTTAAGATCTACTTGTGACAACAAATTTGACAAAAATTCTGCCAGTGTGAAGCTGGAGAGCAAGCCTGTGAAGATGGAGAAAGGATAGCAAATCTATCCAATTCAAGGCTGGAAATATACCAGTTCTGATCTTTTGACCTAATTGGTCTTCCATTAGCATCACATAGGCCAATGTAAATAAAAATGTATGAGAAGAGTTTTCTCTTCATCAGCAAATTCCTGTGATAAGCCTGCCAAAAATATAAATTAATACTGTGTTAATTTATTGAATGGATGAAAATGCCACAAATAATTTCAGACATAGTACATTGTGTCACAGAATTATTCTTCTTTCTATTTGAAGACAAGAATTTTTTTCCTTTCCTTTTCTTTTTTTTTCCCTTTTTTTTCCTTTGTATTCCAGTATATTAAAAGTACATAGCAAGTGATTGATGCATATTATTGAGAATTAATCAATTTCCCTATTCTACTTAGGGACTCTTTCTGAAACTACCAGCATAGAGTTCCATGGCATAGATGAAATTGAGGTACCTTTCCTCACTAATAAATGAACATAAAACAAATAAATTAGTAAAGAAATAAGTAAATTTGATACAAGAGTACATTAATAGAATATACTTTTCCTGCTTTAAATTTTCCTTGAGTTATTTTTTTTTTACTTTTTTAATGAATAAAAACAGCCTCATCCTTAGTTGATAGTACTTTTTTTTTCTTTTTCTTTTTCTTTTTTTGTTCTGAGACAATTGGGATTAAATAACTTGCCCAGGGTCATACAGCTAGAAAGTATTAAGAGTGTCTGAGACCAGATTTGAACTCAGGTACTCCTGACTTCAAGGCTAGATCTCTATCCACTATGCCATCTAGCTGCCCCCAGTACTTTGAATTTTTAAAGACAATATCAGAAGAACTCAAGTGCTGGTACGTTCTATCAAACTCAAAATACTATTACTGTATCCCTAAAATGTTATATAAATCTTTTATTTTAAGAAAAGCCAACCTACAATGAGTTAAAGAAGATTTCTTGAAAGAAGCTTGTCCAAAAGTATGTTGAGAGATTGGGCTGGGGTAGACAACACCACCCCTGAAAATGCTAACTTGGGTATTTCTGGAACTTTAGTTAGTTATATATAATATTTGCTGTGGTGAATACATTATCAGACATAGTCCTTATGACCATTAGTTTCTGTTTAGTTGCTTTTCTTTGTTATGAGGGAAAACTCATTAAGGTGACATCATGATCTCTGGGGGAAATAGGATATAAGAATAAAAGGTACAAAACAAATTAAAAACAACAGAAAAAACTACAGATCTTATCTATAGATTTTGTTTTTCTCAGTAACATGGGGGAGTAAGGAAAAATTCTTTACACATATTAAATATTATATGAATCTGAACTTTAGTAGAAATTCAAATAATTGATTTGACTGATTTAGAACCTTCAATGACAAAAAATGAAAATTCTTAGCAAATGATTTTTGAAGCTTTTTCTGATGGAAAAGCATATCTCATTGCAGATGATCTGATTAAAATCTCCAAATTAATTCATAATCCAAGTAACATGGGCTATGACTAAATAGGCCATTGTTAGCCCTATATTTTAAGTATTTCTAATTTTTTGTCAGAAACTTGAGCTGAACTGGCATACCCTTTGAGACTTCCATACCATGATGAGCCATTGGAATGGGACCAAATTATGATGAGTGGGATTTCATAATATTTAACATACTAAGCAATTTGGGAAAAAATCAATTTAATGAAATCAACATTGGTAAAGTACGTACTGTGCCTAAGGCACCATGCTAGATTCTATGGTTAGAATAAACAAAAAAGTAACAATATTTGAATTGAAGGTATTTTCATATTTTAAAGGGAAAGCAGGTCTGTATGTGTGTGTGTATATATATGCATATACACATGCATATAGACACATAGGTTTCATATAGTATATTATCTTACACATAATAAACACATGTAGAAAGCCTAAAACTATATGCAAGTTTGCATTCTTTAAGTTTACATATATTTGTATTTGTTAATGGTGTTTGCATGCATATGTGAATACATATAAAGTATGGCTATATATATATATATATATATATATGTACATGTGTATATCACATATATAAGACAGTTCAATCCCCAAGGGCTATTGAAAATTTAAGCATCAGGAGTCTCCCAGGTGGCTCAGAGCACCAGCCCTGAAGTTAGGAGGACCAAAGTTCAAATCTGGCCTCAGACATTTAACACTTCCTAGCTGTGTGACCCTGGGCAAGTCACTTAATACCAATTGCCTCAACAACAAAAGGAGGGAAAAAAAGAAGAAAAAAAGAAGAGTTAAGCATATAAAACAAATACACACATATGCATAGATATAGAATACTTATGTTCATGTAGCATAAATACATGTATATATGAATATATATAAAAGTACACTTTGTATGCATACATAAAGATGAATATATCTGTATATATCTATATATTCACAAATAGTTTATATATAATATACATGCATCTCTTAATATACATATATATTACATGTATGTTTTTATACACATGTGTGTATGTGCATGCCAGAGACTAGAGACAAGATGAATTTTGTTGCACGTAGGTATTGCTATCAACTGAGTAATTACAAACAAAACATCAACCTGAAGCAGTTGGTTTGAGCCTTGAAGGGTTTCCAAAAGACAAACATGCACAAAGACAGAATTTTAAACATAAAAAGTGACATTTAAAGACATAGATATTGGATGAAGTTGCATTAATATTTAATAGCAAGCTTGTCAGTGATTTTATCAAAAGATCTTAAAATAAACAACCAGGAAATAATAGATGTTTTCTTTGGAAATATTCAGAATATTGAAACAACAATCTTCAAAGTGTGAGAATAAACATGTTTAATACATCCACCACTTTGTTAAACAATGGGAGTGACAATCGAGGCTCATCACTGTCCAAGAAAGTAAATCTGAGGAATCAAACTTTGCCAATGATAAATATGCATTATAAAGACAGGAAGGCTAAGTCTGAAATCCTATTTTCTATTTCCATAGGTATATTTGTAAATGTAGATTTAAAGTTTATTTAAAAACATATAAATAAAAATTATTTCTATAGATATATATTTACTCTACATATATACATATATGCTTATCTAAATAATTTCAAGATTTATATACTAATTTTGATAGCATGTAGAGGAAAACATTTCTTCCAATCTTTTAGCATTTATATATTTTTTTTGTTTTCTTGAAAACTTTATCAGGAGAACTTATAAAAATGATTTTACCATATGGTCTTCAGAGAACAATATAGCATTATATAGCATTTAAGTAGCACCTTTAGATTTGGAAACAGAAAAAAATGAATTTAACTTCTGGCTCAGTTACTTGCTATATGTAAAACTTTGGATAATATCTCATCTATCTGGAGTTCCACAGTTATAAATTTAAGAGGTTGGACTAGGTGACCTATAAAGCCTCAGGAGGCTCCAGATTTTGTGATCCTATAAAATATTTCATTAAAGTGATTAATAAAGAGGCCTTTTTTATGTTTTCAGGGTGGGTAGATAGATTATAGGAAGATGATAGATTAAATTTGGAAATGTATTAAATAGTATTTTCTATAATCATTATCCATATCTCTATTTTTTAAAAGGGTTGGCATTTTATCTTTCTGTATCAAAGGAAAAAATTAAAATCTGTATTGACATGGGTTTTGAGAGAGTAATTATATAAGCAAATATTTTAAATGTAAGAGAAGTTACTTGGAGGACAAAATGTTATTTTAATTTTTTAAATTATCTATACATCTTTGGGGAAAACAACAGCTTTTGTCAAAGCATTTTGCCTTTATGTTTTCAAAAGCTTATTTCTATTTATTAGGCTTCATAATTTGTTTGAAATAAAAATATTCATACAAACCAAGCATGCTTTTCTTCCTCCATTAATAAAAGTATTGAAATACAATAAATGCACTATAATGTATTAGATTTTATTGATTAAAATTTTTTATTTTATATTTCTGTATTTATGATACTTCAGCTTATACTGGAATGTTAACTTGTATTAATTTAATTGAATATGCAGATTTTTCTTCAAACTGTACATATTTATAGATCAGAAAGTGATGTCACTGTATCTTTCTCCAAAATATGACATATTAAAAAATAATCAGAATTTAAGTTAATTGTTGACCAAATTTGAAGTAATTATAATTCAAGTAATCACCTGTAAATGCACTTTTTTCTCCTCTTTCTGTCTCTGTAACTCTCTGTCTCTTTGTGTGTTTGTCCCTGTGTTTCTCTGTCTCCCTCTATCTTTATGTTTCTATCTCTTTGTGTGTGTGTGTGTGTGTGCATGCGTGTGCATGTGCTTGCAAGACTTTTAGAAACCAATCTATAAGTTATTGAGAAAAATGAATGACTTTAAAAAATAAAACATTATACTACTTCTAACTTCTGTATAATGATTTATGAATTTCATATTTATACTCTCCAATGTGAAGTGCAGTAAATATCCTGATGCCATGACTCATGTACTTCATGAACCAAACACTCATGGTTCTAGGACAGCATCCCTGAATGTAGTTTCAAAATAGCTGAGACAAATTTGACTTCTTATATGTATACAAAATTATCTTTGCATGTGCTTCTTTGACTGCGAGCTATAATAAATGGATAATGCTAGTTTTACTTTGATATTGAACTATTTCATTGGGAAAAGTGTGGGATTGTAGTAAGAAATAATTGAGTGTATCACTTTAGAAGCAGCTCTCTCACACACATATGTTCTTCATTTTGGATAATTCTATCATAGAGAAGATGAATTAAAATTAACTGAAATTCCCTGAACCAGTTTATAGTCCCTTTAAGATTTATTTTTTAAAGTAGGCCATATATTAAGAAGCTCAAATTTCCTTAGATCATGATAGTCCATCTGGTATTTAAGGGGAACATTTACCTTGATCAGGTCACAAGAGCCTCATTCTATGGCTATAAAAATAATGCCACCTCATTCAAGCATTCAATCCTGCTGGGAAATCTCTAATTATAATTGGTCATTCTTTGTATCAGAGTGGTTAATTCCTATAGATTTTTCTTCAGTTATATGTAAAATAAGTGCCAGATTGGCATCCTTTTTTTTTTTTTTTGTCTCTGTAGCCTTTAATTTGTCTGTTTTTTAACTTTGTGTTTTCTGTCCCTAGTTTAATATAGTTTTCTCCTTTTCTCACATCTTCCTTTCTTCTGACTCTCTTTTCTCAATGATTGCATACTCCTACTTTCTAATTAAGCTTAAAGCATAGTAGGTTACTTTTCACTCATAATATTTATATATGTGTGTGCATACTTATATATTCATATATAGAGAAAAACATGTGCATGTATACATCTATATTTCTGTGTGCATTCCTTTTTCTTGATTATTTTATATTTTGAAATATATTATCTACACTGATATTTTCTTCTAATCCTTTATCTGAATATAGAGATCATTAAGCTTTCTTAAAAGTTATAGAACAAAAAATATGACAATAGAACAAAATATGACAGCTATTAATAACTGGTGCATTATGCATTTGTTTCAATTACTTTCTTTTTAAGAAGGGAAAGAATGCTTAATACCTAAAATGCCTTAACCCTGGGGTTAAGGGAAAAAAGAAAGAAAAAGACGTTATAGAATATAATATGAATGCATTTCAATCACTGCTAAATTGGGTGTTTGTGCTTACTTCTGAGAGAGTAGCATGACATTAGGGAGGTGATACCATGACATAAAAATGAATCGGATTTATATGAGGTGGAGCTGTGAAAAGTTATTTTTTACTCCATAGCTATCTATATCCATTGGCAAGATATAGATCAGAATGAGTGGAGACCACCATGGCTTTAGTAGGACCCTTAGCCTTTTTAAGCTAAAGTCTTTCCCAGGACTCAGTTTGACTTAGGCAATGCCCTATTAGTCATTAAAGCTAGGTAAGAAATGAGCCACAGAATAACTTCTCTTGCCTAGTGAAATCAATCTGAGAAGGAAAGCTTCTCAGTGTTTCCGGCCAAAACAGAAACAATTGCTCTTTACATTCAATCTGAGTATCAGGATCCAAAGAATGAACAAGTATGTCTTGGTCAAACAATGAGAGCCAGAGGGATTTGGATTTAAGGAATGGTCTTATCCTATGAACCCCAATATATTATATTCCTGTGGGCAGAGCACCCACAGGTAGGGTAAGATACCCTATGTGGATGGAGGGAAAGGAAGTGAAAGAAGGAACAAAGGAAAATAAAATGAAAGGTCAGAAAAGAAAAGAAAGGGAGTTGTGTAGCCTAACTAACCAGTTGTAGTTGGGTCCCTGGAGGGGCTGCTCCTATTCCTACTTTAGTAGGTTATTTTGTTATTATGTGTTTGTTTTGTTTTTGTCCTTTTTTCTACAAGAGTATCATGAAGTCAGGGGAGAAAGTTCTGGTAGAAAGGCAGAAAAAGAATTTCAGCAGTTCCAGTAACCATTGAAATTAGGTGCAAGAATGTTAGGCTGGCGTAGAGAAAAAGAAAGGATTTAGTGATGGTTCACATGAAAGGCTGATGTTGTATTTGATATACTTAAATTGTAAAAATACTCCCTAGCTTTTTCTTTTCTCAGTGTGGGAAGCTTGAGTTGATTTCCATCATATTTAGAGTAGCTCAGTACTTTAGTAGTGTCCTGGATTATATAAGGATGGGAAGAAAAACCTATTCACATGCATCAGATACAAGGAAGCTGACTAGGGACCAAGATATCTTTATCCTTGTATATGACTTCCTAAAGTAGAGACACGATTCCAATAGTTGATAGGGATTATAATTGAATATTACTTCTATATGCATTTTGAAAAGGACACAAAAGTCATGGAAGTCGGTAGAAAATGAAAAAATAGTGAATATCTAACTTTGGGCATTGTCCTGTCACAAAGGAAAGTGGTGATACCTGAGATAGTGATTCTGGGTCTTGCCCATTCCATTCAATAGAAATTCTATGCATTAAAAAGATTTCTGGTGCTGTGTACACAAGCATTGACTTGAGTCAAAAACCTTAGTTCAAATCCCACTTCTGTCATTTGCTTTCTATGTAACCTTAGATAAGCAAAATCCTCTGCTCAATCAAACTATAGGTGGAGACATGGCTTTATATGGTTTTTGAGGGAAACTGGGAGAGTTGGAGCAGCTTCCTGGCTTCACTCTGCCATCTTAGCTTATTCCTCCTTTTTCCTTATCTGAAAAATGAGATGGTTTTACTATTTACTACTTAAACTTGGTTTTATACACTAGATCATTTTTTCAGATTCTTTTCAATTCTTGTACTAGAATAGCATGTTTTGTTTTTTGGTTTTAGAAAGACTAAACAAAGTATTCTTAGGCAAAAATTCTGAATCACGATGGGGAAAATGAAGCTTACCTATAGATCTATAGATATACTTATGCATATTTCTTATGTAATTAAGCCTAAACTGATGAGATTAAGCGTCAGACAATATTTATGCCCTCCCTTTTCCCCCTGTATTATGATAGGTTAAAGTTCTGTTTAGTTCTGTTTTTTTTTTTTTTTCCCAATAGAAATGATTCAAAGTCTCTTCATTGAAGATCCATCTTCTCTTCTGAAAGATGATGCTCAGGTTCACTGGGCAACTAATTCTTAGTTGTAACTCTGTGTCCTTTGCCTTCCAGAGACTTTGTTCTATGTGGTTTTTGAGGGAAGTTGGGAGACCTAGAGCAGCTTCCAGGCTTCATTCTGCCATCTTAGCTTTAATTTCTGTTTTAGCAATGGATTTATTTGAGATATTGCTTAGTTATTTCACTTATAGTGAACACTATATGACTCCATTTGGGGTTGTCTTTGCAAAGATAATGAAGACATTTCCCATTTAATTCTCCAGTTTATGTGACAGTTGAAAAAACTGAGGTAAATAGGGTTAAGTGATATTGTTTGGGTCACACAGCTAATAAGTATCTGAAGCCAGATTTGATTTCAGAAAGATGAATCTTTCTGACTCTAGCCCCAGCACTCCCTCCACTGTGCCACTTAGCTGCAATATTTAGGATACATATAATGTCTTGAAGACACATAGATAAATTTAATGTTCCACTGTCACCTTAGTTTATTTCAACATTTTGGTGTTTTTTTGTTTTTTTTTTTTTTTTTTTTTTTTTCATTTTGCTTTGTATATGCGTACCTAATTTATTGAATGCTTGGCATAGTGGTAAGTCAGCACTGTGACTATTCAACAGATGATATTCATACATTGATCATGACCTGTGAAAAGTAGAGTAATTGGATATAAAATACATTTATTTGGATCCTTTAAATTCATAATTACTAGCTGTATGACCTGAAACAAGTCATTATTCTCTCTGAGTTCGAGTTTCTTCACCTGACAGTAGAATGAATATTTCTTGCACTTTCTTCTGGCACATTTTTCTTGAATCTCAGTAAAATACTATCTTTCACATGATATTTTTTTCTGATTCCCCCCCACACAAGATACCAAATCTGTCTCCATGTCATCTGATATTAAATATAAATACATACATATACATACCCACACCCACACCTACACACACAACACACACACACACACACACACACACACACACACACACATATATATATTTGTATTGCACATGCATATATGTTTGGAATGCTATACGCGTGGTTTTCCCCTTAAAATATAAGGTCCTTGAGACATTTGTGAGTTTCATTTGTGTTTTGTATCCCCAATACTTAGTGCAGAATCTGGTATATAGTGTATATCTAGCTGATTGGTTGGTTGTTTTCTTATTGTCCTTTGATGTAAAAGTCAATGAAAATGATATCATTATCTTCAACTTTTGCTAATCAGACCAATGTGACCTTGGAATGCACTATCATAGATTAGGCACAAATCGTCCGTGTGAATATCTGGTTGGTTTCTCTAAATTTGTGCCTTTTATGTTTGTTTTGAACTAATTAGATTCTGCTTTGCTCATAAACATGATGCCTTTTTGGATACAGGCATAACATGTTGGACAGTCCATTGCCAGTGTCTTGTCACACAATCAAATCCAAAGTTTTTCAGAGAGATCTTGGGAATGCCTTTGCATTGCTTCTTTTGGACACTATGTGAATGTTTGCCTTGTGTGTGGTCTTCATATTATAATCTTTTAGGCAAGCACACTTGGCATTTGAACAATATGACCAACCCACCAGTTATGCTCTCTGTTGTAGAGTTTGAATGTTTAGCAATTTAGTTCAAGAAAGGCTCTCAATATATTATTCTGACAGATGATCTTCAGAATCTTCCTAAAAGAATATAAATGGAAGCAATTCATTCTCCTGGTTTATTGTTCAGGTTTTATAGACACATAGATACTGCTCTCAAAGTTTACCAGTCACTGATGGAGTGAAGCAAGGTTATATGCTAGCTTCCATACTCTTTAGTATGTTTTCAATAATGTTGCCAGATGCCTTCAAATAAGAGGAAAATGACTTCAAGGTCAGCTAATGTACTGATGGTAAATTATTTAACTTGTAAAGGCTACACACCAAGATTAAAATGAAGGGGAAGTTGTTATATGATTTTTTTTGTTGTTGTTATTGTTGTTCACAAATAATTATGTACTCAATGCAACCTCTAAAACTGGGATACAAAAATAAATGGATTGATTCTCTAATGTTTGTGTTGATTTTGGTTTAATAATGAACACAAGAAAAGCCAGTCATCACAACACATCCGTACTTGGAACTATTGATTATAGCTCTAGACAAATTTTGAATACTGTAGATAAGTTCCCTTACATTCGCAGTATACTTTCCAGATATGTGTGTGTGTGTGTGTGTGTGTGTGTGTGTGTGTGTATACACACACAATGAAGTTGGTGCATCCATTGCCAGAGCTAAGTAGAGTAGGAGTTAGGTAAGCTCTGAAGGAAGATGACGAATAAAAGAGGTATTAGACTGTCTGCCAAATTGAAAGTCTGAAAAGCCATTGTGCTTTTCTTTTAGACCTAGCTTAGTGTTTCCTTGCAAAGTGTTTTATTTATACTTAAAAAAAACATTAGTCATAATTGTGGAATCCCAAGATGATAAAAATGCTTACAAAAATATTCTAGAAGATACTGACACTGATGCTTATTTTTGAGCAAGAAATTGAAAATAATCACTTCTATCATTGAAACAAAAAATGCAGAAGAACAAAGTTAATTTTTAAGGTAACATCTTGATTAATAAAATATCTGTTACTGGGATTTATTTAGACTTAGAAATGATGAATTACAATTAAAGAATTATATCACTCTGGCCAAGGATAGAGTATACCTAGTGAGGGCTTATATAATAATAATGATATTTCATGAGCAAAAATGATTTCTAGTATACAAATTAATACAAGCTATATTCTTAAATATACAAATGTCATAAATTTAGATTACAAACAAGAATAACTAATCCAATGATGAATACTTTATTTCACTGGGCTCACTGAAACTTGTTGGGATAAGATTTAAGACTAGGCTGGTTTGTAAGATTATAAATTATTTTAAACAATCAAAACAAAAAATGTAGATACACAGGTAAGGGAAAATAGTGTGAGGTAATATAGGATATTAAGAAATTTTGAAAAACTTAATATTCTCTGAGAAGATCAATAGCAAAGAAACGTTCCCTCTTATTAAAACTGCTATTTAACGTTGTGCTAAAAATGCTATGTTATAAAACAATTTAGAAACAATTAAGGAAAATAAATAGAAGGCATAATCATAAACAAAGATAATATCAAATCATTTGGTTTTTTAGTATCAAGGTATATTTAGAAAAAACTAGAGTTAAATAAAAAATAATAATTTCTAATTTCTACAAGTTCAAGGATATCTGATACATTCATATAAATGATCAGTACTTAATTAGAAAAAAAAACAAGAAGAAAAGAAATTCCATTTTGAAAAATTATAAATACTACAACATACAAGGAAATATATTTCCTAAGATTTAGCAATGGATTATAAAGAATTTAGCTTAAAAATTCCTTAAATAAATACAGAACAAATGTTTGGAGAATCATTAATTGTTGATGTTTGGAACAATCAGTGTCTGACACATGGTAAATGTTTCTTTATTCCTTTCCTTTTTTCCTTTCTTTTTTTCCTTCCTTTCCTTAACTTAATGGTTAGGAAATTTCTGCAGAGGCAGTAAATATTTCATTCATATCAACAACAGAACTAGGTGCCAGGTGGGAAAAAATCCAGTTTTGCTGTGCCAAACAGTGCTTCACAACAGCTGAGGTCATAACAGGGAAAAGAACAATGGTTCCTCTGGTAGTTAGAAAGCTTTTGTTAGGCAGAAGGAAATCTCACCAGTTGAAATGAACTTATATATCTGGAAAAATGCCTTGTTTTTTTTTTTTGCCAAAGTTGTCCAATTCTTTAAAATGACATTTCAAAGGTGAATAATAATAAATCTTTTTACTTTGCACCTACTGTGTGTTAAACATGCTACAAATATAATCAATTTTTTTTTCTCACAACAATTCTGAGAGGTAGGTGCTATTATTATCTCCTTTTTGAAGTGAGAACTCTAAGGCAGGTGACTATTAAGGGATTTGACCAGAATCACACTATCTAAATATGGATTTCAAGAAGGCAAGAATTGATCTCTTCTGTCCTTCCTGGATTCCCATTAAAGGAGAATTTAATTTCTTCCAGAAACAAAGCAGGAAACTTGGGCTAAAGGCTAACCATTCTGCTGTGCAGAAGGAGGGAAAAACAGAGAGAGTGAGAGCAAGAGTGAGAGCAAGAGCGAGAATATATTTTATCCTTCATTCTCAACAAGAACCATGACATCAGGGAGGTAATGCCATGACATACAAATGAATTGGATTTAACTGAGGAAGGGCTGTGCAAAGTCACCTGCCTCACTTTCCCCTCCAGAGCCATCTGGGTCCAGTACCAAGATATATATCAGGAAGAATGAAGATGTGTTGGAATCTTTACAAACTGCTAACTCATTAGAGTTGATCTAATCTTACAAGAAGATGTTTTGGCCAGAACCTGAAACAAGGTACTAAGTAGAACTAATTAGTACAATGCTTGTGTTTACACCTTTGTGTTCACACCTCCCTTAAAGCTCTTTGGGCCAGAGAGCATTATGGGAGAAAACCCATAATCCCATTCTCTCAGAAGATTCACATATAAGGCCAATGAAGAGAGAGCCATTCCAGAATATATTTTCCACTTCTCTGGCTGGTCGCAGAGGAGAGTTCAGCTGGACTGGAGAGGAGCAACTCTGGTGCAGACAGAGAGCACCTTGACAGATTTCAATGGAATTACACCACAAGTCCTCTCTCCAAGGCAAGGCAGAATATTTTCCACTTGCCTGGCTGGTGGCAGAAGAAGGGTTTTCAGAGGAAGAAGCTACGAGTCGAGAGTTCAGTGGACAACCAGATTCATCTTCATCTCACACCACTGTGGTAGGTGGCTGGGCTCCTGCACTTCCCCCACTGAGACCAAGCTGGTCTGAAAGACTCACCAGAAAGCTAGCCGAGCCCCAAGTGAAGGAGACAAGAGATTCATTCCATCTCTGTGCTGGTTGGAGGCTGAAGAAAACAGAGGCAGAGGCTGAAGGACAAAACCTTTGGATTTGGAGACATTCGGAGGGCTCTAAGCTAAACCGGCTGTGTTTGGAGAAGAACAAGAACTCCAACATTTAAACTCCAACAAAGATGACCCTGAAAGCAATGGGAGTTCTTGGCCTTTTTAAGCAAAAGTCTTGAAGATGTCTTAGTTTGACTGAAGCCAGACATATTCAGTAATTAAGGCTAGGTAGAAATTGAGCAAAGATTTCCTCTTTAACTTAGTTCCCCCAAATCTAAATAAATAAATAAACAAGTGAATGAATGGATTGAGGAGAGAAGGACCCTCAAGGTTTTGTGCCAAAGCAGACTGGTGTTTACATTCTATCTGAATCAATGAGGACCCAAACAATTACCAAATGGGGCTTGATCTAGGACCTATTGTGGCCAGTTAGAATCAGATAGGTTTTGGATTTTGTTTTAGAGAGAGGCAGAGATAGGCAAACAGAAAGAAAGGAGTATTGACATAGTTATATCAATATTGCTAGTCTAATGTAAATAACTTTAAAATTCTAAATTCTGAATTGGTATGCATTAATAGAAGGGGGATCCCAAGTTTTATATTCATACCTTTATTCTTTTCCTAGAAAATATCAGTAGTACTGTGAAAATACATAGCAAAAAAATAAACATTTGTTCAATTTGTTAGCAAAACAGAAGTCAGAGAAAATATACCAGATGATAAAGAAAGTCAAGGTTTTCTTCTGGAATGGCATAATCCAACTAAACTAATAAAAACCTGCACATCTCAAATACAGGGACATTTCTCCAAATCTACAGTCTAGAAAAGTACAGATATGGACATGGATACCAGTAGTTCCTATAATGTCAGTTTCTTCATGGGATCTTTCTTCTGGCATGGGGTCTGAAGAGAAATTGGTATTGCTCATATTCTATCTTCAAATTCTGATCTCACCACCTTCATTTAACTTTCTTTTAGCACGAGACAATATTAATCTCCACCAATAAGAAAGGAGTCTTAGATCAATGAGCCTTGGGGTTCATTTTACAAAAGTATTTTCACTTAGCTCCATTATCTGCCTTATCTTTATTGGCAATTATCCTCTGACATGATAATAATGACTTTTTTTTTTTTTTAAAGTAATCATGTTCCAAAGTCAGTCAGTCAATAAGCATGTGTCAAATACTATGTTAAATATTGTGGATACAAAACAAGGTCAAAGACAAATCTTTTCCTCAAGGAGCTAAAATGTTATGGATTGCCTGAAAGGACACATGCCATGTTTAACTTTACTGCTAAACTTCAGTCATTGTACAATACACTTTGGAAATTTAAGAAATTTTCTGGATATTCTTCTTGAATGGACTCTTTGGATCAAGGTTGGCATTCCTTTATTTTGGCAGTGCTATGTTGTACTGTACTAGTTTTATTTCCAAAATTAAATAAAATGAAAGTAAATACACAGGATTCTCTTCATGTCAGTGTCATGTAAGATATGATCATTTTCAGGGATTAAAAGATATCCATCCCAGAGATTTTAGAGGATCCAAACATAGCACTATGCTGCTTTTAGTATTATTGTTATATAGATATAGATATATAGTTATAGTTATATTGTAATGAAATGTATACTTTGATGGATAATTACTTTCATGAACTGTAGCAATTTATTCATTCTTCTGGTATTTAGAAATTATGCCTAAAAGGAAAAAAAGAAAGAAAAATAATGTCATTATCCAAATCTATCTTTGGAGAAGATGATAAACCATTGAATAAAATTCCATATAATGATTTAAAAAATTACAATATTAAAAAAATCTTATAACATATGATGTGACTTAAAAGCATGGAGTATGAGTATTGGTCAATAAAATTGGAGAAATAGAGAGCAAAGAGAAAACATTGAAAATTTAAAATTCTGAAAGACTGTCAGATTGATAAATCATAAAATTTACTTTGCTTGAACATAGAGGAAAGAGATAGGACTAAGTGATATCAGAGCTTCCTACTAAAAGATTCTATGATTCTCTAACTTAGGCTGAATTTGTTTTACATTGATAAAAAAATATAATATTTTGTTAAGACTGTTGAAAACCTAAGTGATACAAGTCAATGGAACTCAAGAACATGCATTAACTAAGTACTTACTGTGTTGCAAATATTGTACTAAGTGCTGAGAAAGACATTCCCTACCTAACCTCATGAAATTTACATTCTAGTTTAGGGAAACACTATGTATTAAAGTTAAAAAGTAAGAAGAAAATGGCAAAGTAGAAAGGAGTAGCTAGATGGCACAGTGGATAGAGTATTGGCCTTGAAGTCAGGAGGACCTGTGTTCAAATATGACCTCAGATACTAAATACTTACTAGCTGTGTGACTCTGTTCAAGTAACCTAACACAAATCACCTTGCCAAATATATATAAATACATAGATTCATATCTATTTGTCTATCTATATAGAAATATATAAATATACAAACAAAACAATAAAATCTCACCAATTAAAAAAAAAAGATTGTGGAAAGTGTTTAGTACAGCCTTTAAAAGAATAGAAATGACTTCCCTGGACATTCTGCTTAAAATGGAAATTTTGAGAGACATTAGCCACTCTAAGAAAATTAGATCTGAAGGGCACAATTTAATTCTAGATTAAAAAAAATCTACAAGTAAAATGAATTTCTAGGATGAAAACTTTTCTGAAAATGGTAGAAAAAGCTTGAGGAGACAGGAATGTAAAACTGGAAAGGATTTAAGAAAATGAATGCCTATGTCACCTTAAAGTTAGAAAGTTTATTCAAGACCACATATACATAAAACAGCCAAGAATTTGAAAAAAAGGTTAAGGTGGAAGATTATGGAACAGTGAGGCTCCATTTAATTGACTTGGTTGTTGCTATTCCCTGTTTCTTTCCTCTTCTGGGAAAACCAAAAGACTTGAAAGATTCTGGTCTTAAATTAAGGCCAAAGGACACAGATTCAAATGAAAGGAATTTCAATAATCAAAATTAATCTTAGTCTGTGGGTAGTCTGTCTGACTTTGGTTTTAGATGGACATGGTGACTCACAGACTTGGAAATGTTTATAAAAAAGGCAGCCTATTTTAAAACTGTCTTTGCAGCCATCTAGGCACTCTGCATTTCAACTGAGGAAGATTTGCTGATGTCTTTATTCAGGCATGTATAGGACTAGCTGATCTTAGAGCTTCTTTTTCTTAATCTCTACCTCCTTCAGTTTCTTCAAATGTAAAAAAAAATGCCAAAATGAGTCTTTATTCTAGAATAGAATAGAATAGTCTCAGTCCCTTCTAAACATTTAGTCAACAGATACATCGGACTTCCGGTTAAGATGGCGGAGAGGAGGCTCACAGTAGCATAAGCTCCGCGCTTTCTCTCACTATCCACTTCATTACAAGCCTCTGAATCAATGCTTGACTGAAAAAAACCCACAAATAGTTACCAAGAGAAGCCATCCTTGAGATCCGCCAAGAAAGGTCTGTCTTTACTGGAGGGCTGGGGCGGTTTTAGATCGGGCGCAGGCTGAGGGCAGCGGCAGTGAGAGCACGGGAGCAGAGCTGAGAGGGGGTGGGGAGTGATCGTAGCCGTCTCTGCGGGGAGAGCTTCGCTACAGGTTTGGAACCTGCAGCAAGTCAACAGCCCAGCAGAGAAGCTAAAAACACCGGGCTGAAGAACACAACCGCAAACAGCTGGAGTCTCTCAGGACCTGGCCCCCCCCCCCTTCCCCCCCCTCAGTGACTCAGCACGCTTTGGGATCTCAGAGCGCAGGCGCAGCACAGTCCTGCTAGTGCCTCACTACTGCCACCTGCAGTCTGTAGAGGAAGCTCGATAACACACCCAGCCCCCCCCCCCAAAGAAAGACTCCAGTTTTTTCTGTTTTTCTTTGGTAGTTTATCTCTGATTAATAGACAGAATGAGCAAGAAGCTGAAGAGGACTTTAACCCTTGACAGCTTCTATACAGATAGAGAGCAGACTCTAAATCCTGAGGAGACTAAAAACAGGCAGTCCCCAGGTGATTCCCCAAAGGAGGAAATCATCTGTTCCTCAGCACAGATGAACCTCATAGAAGTGATTAAAAAGGCTCTCACAAGGGAGCTAGAAGAAAAATGGGAAAAGAGTCTGGAGAAAGTTAAAGAGAGAGTGGATAAAGAAGTAAAATCCTTGAAAAATAGGATTAGTGAACTGGAAACAGAAAACAGCTCTCTAAAAAACAAAATTGGCGAAATGGAAAAAAATTCCACAGAACAAAAGAACTCAATTGGACAATTAGAGAAAGATTTTAAAAAAGTGAGTGAAGAGAATACTTCACTGAAAATCAGAATTGAACAAGTGGAATTGAATGACTCGAGGAGACAAGAAGAATCAGTCAAGCAAATCCAAAAAAATCAAACAATGGAGAAAAATGTGAAATACCTTCTGGGGAAGACAACAGACCTGGAAAACAGATCCAGGAGAGACAATCTGAGAATCATTGGACTCCCAGAAAAACATGATGAAAAAAAAAGCCTGGACACCGTCTTCCAGGAAATTATCAAAGAGAACTGCCCAGAAGTCATAGGAACAGAGGAAAAAATAAACATTGAAAGGATTCATCGATCACCCACTGAAAGGGATCCTAAAATCAAAACACCAAGGAATATAGTGGCCAAATGCCAGAACCCTCAGGTGAAAGAAAAAATATTGCAAGCGGCTAGAAAAACCCAATTCAAGTATCAAGGAGCCACAATAAGGATCACCCAGGATCTGGCAGCATCCACATTAAAAGATCGAAGGGCCTGGAATATGATATTCCGAAAGGCTAAGGAACTTGGTATGCAACCAAAAATAACTTACCCAGCGAGAATGAGCATCTTTTTCCAGGGAAGAAGATGGACATTCAACGAAGTAAGCGAATTTCATCTATTTCTGATGAAAAAACCAGAACTTAACAAAAAGTTTGATCTACAAATATAGAACTCAAGAGAAATCTAAAAAGGTAAAGATTAATCTTGGGAACTATATTTTGACTATACAGATGTATAAAGAATACATGTATACCTTGTTCTAGAAATTGATGTGGAAAGGACATTGTACCAGAAAAAGGGTAAAGTGGGGGTAGTACATCTCATGAAGAGGCATAGGAAACCTATTATATCTGAGAGAAAGAATGGAGGGGGATGAATATAGTGGGTATCTTACTGCCTTCAGAATTGGCTTTAAGTGAAAAATCTTAAGACATATTCAATCTATGGTGAAACTTCTCCCATCTCATTGAAAAGTGAGAAGGGAAAAGTGGAAAGGGAAGGAATAAGCTAAGCGGAAGGGAATACGGGAACTGGGAGGGAAAGGGGTAAGATAGGGGGAGGAACTCTAAGGCGGGGGGAGGGACACTAAAAAGGGAGGGCTGTGAGAAGCAAGGGGTGCTCACAAGCTTAATACTGGAAGGGGGGAAAGGGGAAAGAAGGGAGGAAAGCATAAACCGGGGTTAACAAGATGGCAAGTAATACAGAATTGGTCATTCTAACCATAAACGTGAACGGGGTAAACTCCCCCATAAAGAGGAAGCGGTTAGCAGAATGGATTAAAAGCCAGAATCCTACAATATGTTGTTTACAGGAAACACACCTGAAGCGGGGAGATACATGCAGGTTAAAGGTAAAAGGTTGGAGCAAAATCTACTATGCTTCAGGTGAAGTCAAAAAAGCAGGGGTAGCCATCCTGATCTCAGATCAAGCTAAAGCAAAAATTGACCTAATTAAAAGAGATAAGGAAGGACACTATATCTTGCTAAAGGGTAGCATGGATAATGAAGCACTATCTATATTAAACATATATGCACCAAGCGGGGTAGCATCTAAATTCTTAAAAGAGAAACTAAGAGAGCTGCAAGAAGAAATAGACAGTAAAACTATAATAGTGGGAGATCTTAACCTTGCACTCTCAGAATTAGATAAATCAAACCAGAAAATAAATAAGAAAGAAGTCAAAGAGGTAAACAGAATACTAGAAAAGCTAGATATGATAGATCTCTGGAGAAAATGTAATGGAGACAGAAAGGAATACACTTTCTTTTCAGCAGTTCATGGAACCTATACAAAAATTGACCATATATTAGGACATAAAAACCTCAAACTCAAATGTAGTAAGGCAGAAATAGTAAATGCATCCTTTTCAGACCACGATGCAATGAAAATTACATTCAACAAAAAAGCAGGGGGAAGTAGACCAAAAAATAATTGGAAACTAAATAATCTCATACTAAAGAATGATTGGGTAAAACAGCAAATCATAGACATAATTAATAACTTCACCCAAGAAAACGATAATAATGAGACATCATACCAAAATGTATGGGATGCAGCCAAAGCGGTAATAAGGGGAAATTTCATATCTCTAGAGGCCTATTTGTATAAAATAGAGAAAGAGAAGGTCAATGAATTGGGTTTGCAATTAAAAATGCTAGAAAAGGAACAAATTAAAAACCCCCAGTCAAACACTAAACTTGAAATTCTAAAAGTAAAAGGTGAGATCAATAAAATTGAAAGTAAAAAAACTATTGAATTGATTAATAAAACTAAGAGTTGGTTCTATGAAAAAACCAACAAAATAGACAAACCCTTAGTAAATCTGATTAAAAAAAGGAAAGAGGAAAATCAAATTGTTAGTCTTAAAAATGAAAAGGGAGAACTCACTACTAACGAAGAGGAAATTAGAGCAACAATTAGGAGTTACTTTGCCCAACTTTATGCCAATAAATTCGACAACTTAAATGAAATAGAAAAATACCTCCAAAAATACAGCTTGCCCAAACTAACAGAGGAAGAAGTAAATATCCTAAACAGTCCCATCTCAGAAAAAGAAATAGAACAAACTATCAATCAACTCCCTAAGAAAAAATCCCCAGGACCAGATGGATTTACATGTGAATTCTACCAAACATTTAAAGAACAATTAACTCCAATGTTATATAAACTATTTGAAAAAATAGGGATTGAAGGAGTCCTACCAAACTCCTTTTATGACACAGATATGGTACTGATACCTAAACCAGGTAGGCTGAAAACAGAGAAAGAAAATTATAGACCAATCTCCCTAATGAATATTGATGCTAAAATCTTAAATAAAATATTAGCAAAAAGATTACAGAAAATTGTCACCAGGATAATACACTATGACCAAGTAGGATTTATACCAGGAATGCAGGGCTGGTTCAATATTAGGAAAACTATTAACATAATTGACTATATCAGTAACCAAACAAACAAAAACCACATGATCATCTCAATAGATGCAGAAAAAGCATTTGATAAAATCCAACATCCATTCCTAATAAAAACACTTGAGAGCATAGGAATAAATGGACTTTTCCTTAAAATAGTCAGGAGCATATATTTAAAACCATCAGTAAGCATCATATGCAATGGGGAAAAACTGGAACCTTTCCCAGTAAGATCTGGAGTGAAGCAAGGTTGCCCACTATCACCATTATTATTTAATATCGTATTAGAAACACTAGCCTCGGCAATAAGAGTCGAGAAAGATATAAAAGGAATTAGAGTAGGCAATGAGGAAACCAAACTATCACTCTTTGCAGATGATATGATGGTATACCTAGAGAACCCCAGAGATTCTACCAAAAAGCTATTGGAAATAATTCATAATTTTAGCAAAGTAGCTGGCTACAAAATAAATCCCCATAAATCCTCAGCATTTTTATACATCACCAACAAAACCCAACAGCAAGAGATACAAAGAGAAATTCCATTCAGAATAACTGTTGATACCATAAAATATTTGGGAATCTATCTACCAAAGGAAAGTCAGGAATTATATGAGCAAAATTATAAAAAAGTCTCCACACAAATAAAGTCAGACTTAAATAATTGGAAAAATATTAAGTGCTCTTGGATCGGCCGAGCGAACATAATAAAGATGACAATACTCCCTAAACTAATCTATTTATTTAGTGCTATACCAATCAGACTTCCAAGAAAATATTTTATTGATCTAGAAAAAATAACAACAAAATTCATATGGAACAATAAAAAGTCGAGAATCTCAAGGGAATTAATGAAAAAAAAATCAAATGAAGGTGGCCTAGCTGTACCTGATCTAAAATTATATTATAAAGCAGCAGTCACCAAAACCATTTGGTATTGGCTAAGAAATAGATTAGTGGATCAGTGGAAAAGGCTAGGCTCACAAGACAGAATAGTCAACTATAGCAATCTAGTGTTTGACAAACCCAAAGCCCCTAACTTCTGGGAAAAGAATTCATTATTTGATAAAAACTGCTGGGATAATTGGAAATTAGTATGGCAGAAATTAGGCATGGACCCACACTTAACACCATATACCAAGATAAGATCAAAATGGGTCTATGACCTAGGCATAAAGAACGAGACTATAAATAAATTAGAGGAACATAGAATAGTTTATCTCTCAGACTTGTGGAGGAGAAAGAAATTTGTGACCAAAGATGAACTAGAGACCATTACTGACCACAGAATAGAAAATTTCGATTACATCAAATTAAAAAGCCTTTGTACAAATAAAACTAATGCAAACAAGATTAGAAGGGAAGCAACAAACTGGGAAAACATTTTCACAGTTAAAGGTTCTGATAAAGGCCTCATTTCCAAAATATATAGAGAACTGACTCAAATTTATAAGAAATCAAGCCATTCTCCAATTGATAAATGGTCAAAGGATATGAACAGACAATTTTCAGAGGATGAGATTGAAACTATTACCACTCATATGAAAGAGTGTTCCAAATCATTATTGATCAGAGAAATGCAAATTAAGACAACTCTGAGATACCACTACACACCTGTCAGATTGGCTAAGATGACAGGAAAAAATAATGATGAATGTTGGAGGGGATGCGGGAAAACTGGGACACTAATGCATTGTTGGTGGAGTTGTGAACGAATCCAACCATTCTGGAGAGCAATCTGGAATTATGCCCAAAAAATTATCAAAATGTGCATATCCTTTGATCCAGCAGTGTTTCTATTGGGCTTATATCCCAAAGAAATACTAAAGAAGGGAAAGGGACCTGTATGTGCCAAAATGTTTGTAGCAGCCCTGTTTGTAGTGGCTAGAAACTGGAAAATGAATGGATGCCCATCAATTGGAGAATGGCTGGGTAAATTGTGGTATATGAATGTTATGGAATATTATTGTTCTGTAAGAAATGACCAGCAGGATGAATACAGAGAGGCTTGGAGAGACCTACATGAACTGATGCTAAGTGAAATGAGCAGAACCAGGAGATCATTATACACTTCGACAACGATATTGTATGAGGACATATTTTGATGGAAGTGGATTTCTTTGACAAAGAGACCTGAGTTTCAATTGATAAATGACGGACAAAAGCAGCTACACCCAAAGAAAGAACACTGGGAAACGAATGTGAACTATCTGCATTTTTGTTTCTCTTCCCGGATTATTTATACCTTCTGAATCCAATTCTCCCTACGCAACAAGAGAACTGTTCGGTTCTGCAAACATATATTGTATCTAGGATATACTGCAACATATCCAACATATAAAGGACTGCTTGCCATCTAGGGGAGGGGGTGGAGGGAGGGAGGGGAAAAAAAATTGGAACAGAAATGAGTGTAAATATAATGTAATTATTAAATAAAAAAATTAAAAAAAAAAAAATAAATAAACATTTAGTCAACAAACATTGATTAAGCACCTATCATGTGTCAGACACTAGGGAAACAAAAAAATCAAAACCCTTGCTCTACTAGCAATATATATATATATTTGTAACACTGTTTTCATATTAGCTCTGTTGGAATCCTTACTAACTGCTAAGTAATTAGAGTTGATCTAATCTTACAAGAAGATGTTTTGGGCAGAACCTGAAACAAGGTACTAAGTAGAACTACCCATAATCCCTCTCTCTGGAAGGAGCATAAATAGGCCAATGGGCCAGTTGGAGACAGAAACCCCTATGTTTTAAAACAAAAGAAAGGGGGAGATGTTGGAATCCTTACTAACTGCTAAGTAATTAGAGTTGATCTAATCTTACAAGAAGATGTTTTGGGCAGAACCTGAAACAAGGTACTAAGTAGAACTACCCATAATCCCTCTCTCTGGAAGGAGCATAAATAGGCCAATGGGCCAGTTGGAGAGTGCTCTGGAGAGAGGGATTATGGGTAGTTCTACTTAGTACCTTGTTTCAGGTTCTGCCCAAAACATCTTCTTGTAAGATTAGATCAACTCTAATTACTTAGCAGTTAGTAAGGATTCCAACAAGCTCTATAAGGGAAAGTTTGGACAATCAATTTAGTAAAAGGATTAATATTAAGATTGATCAGAAAAAAACAGTCTATGGAAAACCTGAGAATTGTAGAAAGCCATTCAAGATAAGAGATGAAAATAAAGATGGTCAGAGATGGAAAAAGTCTGTAAAAAATTATAAAGTAAAGAGACTGAGTATCTTGTGGGAGGAAATATTAGAAGGTTGGTGCTCTTGGATCACAGAATATATGATGGAAAACAACCTATTACAAGTCCGTAGTGATTGGAGAGAATCAGGTTATAAAGAGTTTTGAATAAGCAATAGATGGTTTTATATTTGATTCAGAAAGTGGGAGGGAATAATTGAAGACTAAAAAATAGAGGTTGGGGAGTGTGATATTTTCAATGGTGTTTTAGAAATATATTTGACTGCTGAGTGAAGGATGAATTAAAGTACAAAAGGACTTGAAGCAGGAAGGTCAAGTAATAGCTAATGAAGTAATCAAGCCTGAGGTAGAGAACTTGAACTTATATGGTATTAGTTTCAGAGAAGAGAGGAGTGAATACCAGAAATGGTTTGAAATAAAATTGGCAAGACTTGGAAATAGATAAATATATATGTGTGTGTATGTGTGTGTGTGTGTGCGCGCGCACGTGTGTGCACATGTATACATATATATAATATTATATATATATATTCATATATATAATATATATATGTTGGAGGAATGAGAAGAGGTTAGGTTCAGGATGACAACTATATTATATACCTTGATGACTAAGAAAATTATGATAAACACCATGGTAATTAGGAAGGGAGGGAGGAAGAATTGAAGATTTGGAAGGGAAGACATAATGAGATAGTGCAGAATTTATGATATCTATCGAACATCCAGTTTGAGATGCCTATAAGTTAGGTGGAGAATGGAATAGTCTTTAGAAATATTATGTTTCATTACTCCTGGTTCTTTAATGTTGCAGCTTCTAAGTGCTATGTAATCTTAATTGTGACTCCCTGATATTTGAATTGTTTCTTTCTGGCCACTTGCAGCAAATCTCCCCCCGCCCCCCTCCTAGTTATTTGTCTATAGTACTTTTTGGAGGATTTATTTTGGGATCTCTTTTCCCACTTGATCAATGCATACTTCCAATTTTGCCCTCAGGGTCCAGGATGTCAAGGCCATTTTTCATAATAATTTCTTGAAAGATGATGTCAATATTCTCCTTTTCATTATGGCTTTTATTCCAATGATTCTGATATCATCTCACCTGTTGGAATCTTTACAAACTGCTAACTCATTAGAGTTGATAGATTATTGATCTGATCTTACAAGAAGATGTTTTGGGCCAGAACCTGAAACAAGGTAGAACTAATTAATACAATGCTTGTGTTTACATCTTTACTCATTAGAATTCACAAGTATGGGAGATTCACAAAGTAAACTTTGTAACTTTGTGAATTCACCCCTCCCTTGAAGCTCTTAGGGACAGAGAGCACTCTGGGAGAAACCCATAATCCCTCTCTCTTTTCATCCCACAATTCCTCTCTCTCGAATAAATAGAGCTTCAAAGGGGCCAGTCAGAAGAGTTTTCAGAGGAAGAAGCTACGAGTCAAGAGTTCAGCTGAAGATTGAGAAGGCTCTCTCAGAGGCAAGACAGAGTCAACTTGGTGCTGGCTCTGGAGGCTGAAAAAAGCAGAGGCAGAAGCAAAGGACAAAGCAGCAAGAGCTCTTGGAACCAAGCAAAGAGATAGGCCTCTAAGCTAACCGGGCTATATTGGAGACAATAAAAGATCTGAACTTTTATCACCTGGCTGCGTTTTGGGGTAATTATTGATCTGAACTGATACTAAGACTGCCTCCAGAAAACCTCCCCCAAGAAACTTGTTCTTTCTCCCAGAGAAAAACCATCATCTTATATTATTTAAAAGAAGAACAAGAACTGCAACATTTTGGTGCCCAATGTGGGGCTTGAACTTGCTCCCAAAAAGAACCACTTTTATATTATTGTAAAGAAGAGAAAAGAACCCAACAGGTGTCTCCAGTCTTCTCTGAAATCATCCTGCTGAATATTTCATAACATTCATATACCACAGTTTATTCAGCCATTCTCTAACTGATGGGCATCCACTCAGTTACCAGTTTCTTACCACTACAAAAAGGGCCACCACAAACATTTTTTGCTCATGTGGGTCCTTTCCCTTCTCTAAGATCTCTTTGAGATATAAGTTCAGTAGTAACACTGCTGGATCAAAGAGTATGCAATTTGATAACTTTTTGAGCATAGATCCAAATTGCTGAGGCCAGATTTAAACTCAGGTCCTCCTGATTTCAGAGCTGGTGCTCTATCCACTACACCAACTCGCTGCCCCTCATATATTTATTCTTTTCACATTCTTGCTGTTTCCTTGCATTGACAGAAATATGTCCATGTCAGGTCATATCTGTCATAGTGTATAGAGAGTTAGACCTAGTGTCAGAAACTCTTGAGTTCAAATGAAGTCTCAAGTAAATTACTTGCTGTGTAATGCTGGGGAAGCCACTTATCTTGATTTGCATTAGTTTCTGCATTTGTAAAATGAAGATAATAATTATAGCTTCTATTTCTTAGGGTTATAAGGATCCAGTGAAATAACCATAGTAAAGTGCTTAGCACATTGCCTGCACAGAGTAAAGAATACCAAAAAATTGTTGTTGCTATTGAGGATGAGGATGATGATGATGATGCAGCATATCTGACAACATTCTTCAGTGCTTATCCTTCTTTTTTCTTGTCTGTTGATACAAAGTGGGAAAAGAAGTTGTTATATACCTATTCCTTCATTCTCCTGTTGAAACAATCATTTAGCTCTAATTTTCTCCCTTAGTTTGGAGTCTGAAATGTTTTATTCTGATTATAATCATCTATCCATCTCTCTCCCTCTGCCTCATTTCTCCTTAACCAAATCTTCATTATCACCCTAATGTTGAGCCCTTCATCTCTTTAATTCTACATGACTTCTTCCTCCTCAATCAAACCTCCTTTGTCCTCATATTTGTCCTTTCATAGTATAAAACCCTAAAGTTCAACAATTTTATTACTCAATTTCTTTTATCTAAGAACCATTAGTCTTCTTATGCTTTTGTCTTTGCTGCTCTATAGCCATCAGCCCTGGATCTGTCCCCACTTTCTACCTTATGTCCCTGAAGGCAACTAAACAAATGCAAACAGTGCTAATGTGTGACTCTTCAAAATCCATATTATCTAATAAAATGAGATAATATTTGTAAAATACTCACCACAGTGCTTGGCACAAAATATTACTATGTAAATGTTTTCATTTTGTTGTTGTTCAGTCATTTACAGTCTGGTTTGACTCTTTATGACCCTACTTGGGGTGTTAAGTACTTTACTTAACAGCTGTCCATATAAATCTTAGCTATTATCATTATCTCAAATGGTCCCTATATACATGATATATTAAAAGTATCTTTCCTTCTGGATTTCCTTTTTTTCTCAGCATCTCTTCTACATTTTTATTTTCTCTGAAAAAGCTTTAAATTCTTCTCACTGTCTCATCCAATTCAATATTGTACTCATTATTTCCTGAAAATATTGAAATTATTTTCCATGGACTCTTTTATCTCTCCTAGAAACCAGTGACACTAACTTTTGCTGTTCCTCCCACAAGTCACTCTGTTTCCTGACAGGACATTTTCTGTAGCCATCTATTATGTCAGAAACACTCCCCTTCCTTGTCTCTATTTTCTTTAGTCCCTGGTTTCTTATATGTTTCTGCTAAAAAGTCTTCCCTAGCTCTTTTTAATAGTACTGCATTTCTTCTGAGATTACTTCCTTGTTGTATATATGTTCTTCTTGTATACATGTATTTATCTGTTGTCTCTCCTTTTCAACCATGATTGAGTTGTTGGTAAATATGTGGTAATCTCTATCCTCTACTTAAGTGTAGAATCTGGATTTTTTTTTTTTTTTTTTTTGGCTCTCTTTACATTCCCAAATTCTGGCAACATGTCTTCCTCATAGTAATTACTCAATGATAATTTCTTGACTGGACTACATTAATGGTAGGGGTGATCATGATGGGTAAATTACAAATGTTTTGACTACAAAATTAAAATTAAAAGCTTCTATAAAAGAAAATTCAATGTACTTTGATTTGGAAAGTTAGCAATTAAATGGAGAAAATATTCACAGTATTTTTTCTTCTGAAAAAAAAAAAGTTCACTATCCAAGAAAATATTGATTTAGTGAAATTGATAGGCAGTTTACAAATGACAAAATGAAAACATTTACTAATTACATTTTAAAAATCATCATCATTAATTAGAGAAATACAAATTAAGAGACCTTTAAGGCTTTACCTTACATCTGTGGGTTTAGCAAAGTGACCCATAGAATCCATAATTGCTATAAAAATGAAACATTTCTGAAATCAATTTTGGTCTTTGAATCCACAAATCATTATATTAGTCATCTACTCTATAACTCAGTGAGACTTATAGTATATGGAGTTTAGAGGGGGAAAAAAGGATCCACTTATGTAATACATGTCTGCATATTTGTATTTCTAACAAAAAACAGAAGACAAAATATATGCCCATAGACTGAACATAATAGAAGACTACTATAGAGAATAAATGACAAATAGAACATATTTGAACATATGAATATATGCATCATTCATCATTTGCAAAGAGAAATGATGCAAAGAGAAATAAATTGGCACTAGGAGAACAATTTGTAAAAATAAAACAACAATGTTATGAAGAACAACAATTTTGAATGACTTTATTGCTCTGATCAATACAGCAAGTTTTAATGACATGACAAATCTGATGAAAAAAACAAATAACATCCTAGTAATTTTTTTAAATTACTAGGCATTTTTAAAATTATATTTATATATATTTATACTATATAAAATGGAAATATTTCTGTAGATATTCATTTTTAACATGGCCAAATATTGATTTATTTTTCTTTGTACTACATATATTTTGTAATAAGAAATGTGAATAAGAGTGATAATAAAATATTTATAATTTGCAGAAATAAAATGTGTTGAAATAGGAATACAAATTTTGTAGCCAACCACTTAAATTTAAACATATTAGTATAATTAATTCTTAAGAAAATTGGCACATCACAAATATCTATTTTTTTTATTATTGTCATTTGTTTTGTTACCTTTTTGTGTGCTCAAATGTATTTATTTTTAGGTGACTTCAAATTCCCTATTAGCATTTAAAAAATCACCAGCTATTCAATTAGAATTGCCAATATATCACAAATATTGTGACTTTTGAGCTTTCCTTTCTACTATCCCACTTTAAGTAGTCTTTGCTCCAGGAAAACTACTAATAGTTATTTCAAGAACTTGAAATGCCCTCTTGTGTCTTTCTGTTTTCACAAAGGCCATGATCCATTTACTTGATACTCATATATAAAAATTTAGATTGTCAAAATATTTTCCAGACTTAGTTCAGCCTCATTCCTTTTATGAAACCTTCCATGAGCCACTCCATTTCCCATATTTCATTGTTCTAGACTTATCTTGTATTATACTCATTTGTTTACATTATAGATTTCTGAGTCCAGTAAAACCATTACTTCTTTACAGATAGAGATTATTAATTTTTATCTTTATGTTCTTAGAATACATCATAGTGCTTTAAATATATTAAATACATTTATGAATATAAATGAGCACATCAAAGTGCTCAGTAAATGGTGTTTATTGTCAATGTTTTCTAGTGGACTACAAAACTCTAATTACAATGACAATAAGTAAGAATTCAGTAACAAGACTAAGTTGTAGGAAATGCTAAAACCCTATCAGGTAGTGTAGTGGAAGGAAAATTATGCTGAAATCTTTAAAAAATTTTAAACATCATAAACTTTATTTTCTGCTAGTTATGTTGTAACTTCTACTAGATATAATCTCATGGGAATTAGATTTCATAAAATCCTAGAGTCTATTTATCACAAAACCCTCTAGTTGCATACAAGATATAATGGATGATTTGAGTGGTCAAAGGTCAAACAGAATTTGACTCAGGTACCTTCACTTTAAAGTCATATCTTTGTATTGTGGGAAAACTCCTTTTAAATCATATCAGATATAAAGCTAAATAACTTTCACTTATTTTAATTCTCTTTAGTTGACCAGATATCAGTAAACTTTTCTGGGATCCAATTTCCTCATCCATATAATTATGTTATTAGTCTAGGTGGGACCTGCATTCCCTTCTAGTTCTTATGGTTCTGTCTTTCAAAAAGATCCTCTTTTACCCTTATTTTTACTCTTCCTACTTTCCCTCAAATATCTTTACATTTTAAAATGTGAGCTTCTTGAAATATAATTAATAGGATGGTAAGGTTTCTTCTCATTTTAAGAAATGATTTTTGAATATTGAGCATGAACTATACAAAATTATGGAAGTCAAAATGCCAAGGGGAAAAGTGACTTTATATAACATTAATTACATAGGAGTTGGGATTTTATACTATATTATAAGTTTTCTTCTGAATTGAAAGCATAAATCAGACCCAAACAGAAAGACTGACTGTATATGTGATAATTTGCCAAGACTAAACCAAAGCTGGCTTCTGCATAGTTATTCTCTGATTTAACACTTTGGGTTTTGTTCAAACTCAAAATTTTAGAAAATCTGTCTCCTATTCATTATCAAACATACTTGATAAGAATTTTCATGAACCAAAGAAATTTCCCTAAGGGATTGAACATTAGGCTCAAATATAAGCAATTATTGAATTAATGTCACTGGGAGAAATAGATTCTAATCTTCTCATATGTAAAATGAAAATTTGACATATCAAATTTCACTGTTATAAGTTTTAAAAGGGAATCAATATACGAAAATGACAAATAAAAAAAACTTCAGACAAATATAGGAAGATTGAACTTCTGTGGAGGAAAATAGTATTCTTGATGAATACAACAAAATATTTTTTTTTAAAAAAAAGTATATAAATAAAATGAAGGAGAAGGGGGAGGAGGAAGAGGAAGATAAAGAAGATGAAAAAGGAGAGAGGGATGGGGGAGAATAAAGAATAGGGGAAAAGAACGAGAAATAGAAATATATTTTTCTATCACTTCATTAATCCTGCCTTCAATCTCTACAATAAATAAGAATGTAAGATCTTTATATGTGTTTCTTTTAGTATTCTTCAAAGGGCAATAACATAGAATACTAATTTCACTAAAATGAATTTTAAAATGTTCCTTTTTTAAATGGAAAAATGCATTTCTTCATAGTCCTCTAAGACTTTTTTTTCAAGCAAAACTAGGTGATATAATGAATTGAGAAATGCATCTGGACTCAGAAAGACCAGTGTTCAAATCTTGCCTCATATGCTTTTGACTTTGTGACATTTAAGAATATTGCTGTCCTTAGTCATCTCATTTGTAAAATGGGAATAATAATTGCACTTACCTTTCAGGATTATTGTGAGGATAAAATACATTAATGTATATAAATCTCTTGACTATTTTAAAATTTTATAACAATGCTAACTATTATTGTTTCAAAAAAGATTTTAAAATCTTATAGATTAAATTTTGTCATAAGGAGTTCAAGCAGATAACAAATTATTTAGGTTGTACTAAATGAATTTATATCCAGTTTGCCTGATTTCTTCTGGAAAATATTAATGTAAAATGACAAGACTGGCTGGAAACTGTGATGTTTGTCAGTTATGACCTCTTTTTTTCCCCAATTGTGACAGTTGGTGTTTCCCTTGAAATTTTAGTTTATTCTCTTTTTGGGTATCTTCCATAAGAATACTGTGACATTTGCAATTCTCATAAGTACTAATTCAGTATATGTATGAAAGTATTGATTCAGATATTCATTATTGATCTATATGATTTCTTCTTACAAAGCTTTTATTAAAGACTTATTAAATGCTGGGGATACAATAAAAGGCCAAGAAATCAATAGTCACTGCACTCAAAGAGTTCTCATTCAAAAGGGGGCAAGGTTCAACAATAGTATGTGCATTGGAAGGGCGAGAAGGCCAACTACAGAATGTGAAATTTTAGGAAAATGCTGAAGTAAAGAAAGAAATTCAATTAATTGAAGAGGAGGAGGAAAAATATTGTAGTTCTGGGAGACAGTTAATGAAAAGGTACAATATAGGAAATGAAATATCATTTGAGATGGTCAACTAGAAAGTCAGACTCAGTAGATCAGAAAGACCACGATGGACAACAAAGTACAAAAAAAAGTTTGGAAAGGTAGGAAAGGTACCAGGTGAAAAGAATATTTAAATATAAAACAGAACATTTTATAGTTAATCTTGGAACCAACTGGAAGTCACTGAAATTAAATTGTTGGGGAAGGATAGTGAAGAAAATTCCTGACAAGTAAATAAAGAATATATTGGAGCTGAAAGAGATTTACAGTAGGAAAACTATCTGGAAAACTGTTGCAATAATTCATGGGTGTTGTGATAATCTGAGTGATATTTTAAGAGTTAAAGCACGATTGTTGTTGATCTTCATTCTTGAAGAGGATTAATGACACTAGAGAATAATGCCTTGACTTGCAAGTGGATTGGATTTAAATGATGCAGAGTGGAGTTAAATGGAAAGACATGTTTCAGGATGATTGGAGATAGCCCTAAGTATATTTATTATAGTAGGAGAGAGAATAATAGTTATAGGAAAAATATTGTGGAAGTAGTAACGACAAGAACTGGCAATGTATTGTATATATGGAGTGAGCACAAAGGGAACATCTTCCTTCTTGTTATCAAGGACATCATGAAATAGTTTACCAGCATATGACGTAGTACAATCTACTTTTTATCATGCTGAATTAGAGACATCAGAGTTCAGACACTTACATTTCTGGTTGAATGACCTTAAACAAGTAATTTAACCTCCCTAAATTTCTATTCTTTATTTGTAAATTAGAGATAAACTGAACACCCAACTCATGGGATTGAGAGGAGAAACATATATGGTTAGTTTTAGTAAAGTATTTGGTAGCTTTAAAGCGCTATGTAAATAAGAGGGATTATAATTAATAATTAATTAAAATTATTTAATATGACAATATTTAATTATTTATATTTTAATATTTAATGGTTTAATATAATGATAATAATTGATGCACAAATATTACAAATGCAAAAGACTTTCCCTATCATCTTTAAGATATAAGTATATGCTCTGAGACTTTACATATATGAATATATACAAATTTTATTATATTAATCATATTATATATGTGTCATATTATATTATTATAATGTCTCATATTATCATTTTGTCTTGCTTTTTGTCTCCCTCATTAAATTATGAACTTCTTGAGGAAGTGCCTGTGCCTTTTCTTTTTATTTTTTTCCCCTTAGTGATTAGGACAACACCTGACATAGTAGATACTTAATACATATGTGTTGTCTGATTTTTCTTTATTTATTTTACCCAATCAGAAAGTATAAACTACTTAATTGAAAAAATACAGGATGTTACTTTGCACAACTTCTCAGTAAAGTTATGTAATCAATCAACTCTATAGCTAATTAATTACGGCTATTTATTTAGCTAGTTAAAAAAAGAGATGAGTCACTGATGTCTCCATTAAAAATGTATCCAAAATATGTTCAAATCTGAGCATGAAATATTTATCATCTATCTCTTTATTTAGAAGTGTGGCTTTATATGCATCACTGTATAACAGATAAAAAATGAACATATATGTGTATAATCTGTATTTATATATATAATTTATGTACATGCACATATTCTTACATCACCCATTAGATTATAATATATTTTTTTGTGAATTGGAAATATTTTATTTTTGTATATGTATATGAGAGCTAAGACTAGTGCTTAGTATGTAGTAAGTACTTAATAATTATTGAATAATTTATTGAAATTAGTAAATTATTTGTAATTGATGTTATATTTATTTAGTTATTATCAATTTTTTCTTGCATATAAAATAAATTAATGTTGTTTTTAACTGAATATTTAGATGGTAAATAGATAAATAAGGCTTACAATTCCATTTGAAATTTGGCCTTGATTCTTAACTTCAATAAGTAGATAATATAGTACAATGTGTTAATGGATTAGTATAGTTTGGTATTCACATTTGAATTTGATTTAATATTGCAGACTGCAAATGATACCACATAACAAGCTACATAACTCTGGATCATATAGAAAGCTGTTCATCTTGCCTTTTGTGCTCTACTTCTTAAGTTGAAAAATATCAACATATCTGTAGAAATCATTTATATTTATATAAACTACCCTCTCAGTTTTTAGGATTCCCCCACATATATTTTTAAGGTTTTTTAACAAAGATTATTGGTGTTGCTTATCAGACAAAATTCTTCATTCTTTATACTAACATAATCTTCAATGATAATGACTTATTCTACCTTTCTAACATTTTGTTAAACGTCAATAGGTATCAATTCAGTGATAGTGCAAATTACTTTAAAAATTCTTGCTAACTGATAAATAACAAATTGATTTAAATGTCCTAAGCTATGTGACTTTGTAAACACCTACAATTTTCTGATCTTCTTTTCTAAGAAACTCTCATTCCCATTTTCACCTTTCTGTTATTTCCACATTTTTATTTTATCACACATCAGTGGAATCCCAAGTATCCAAATAGGGAGATGAGATGACATATTTTTGAAAGCTGCTTTGTTTGTAAAAGGCTTTCATTAAGTAAAAAAGAATGTCAAACATTGTGTGAGTGTCATTTAAATCTGGCACTTTTTTTTGACCATGTGAACCACAAGGTTATACTTGCTGTAAAAAAAGCTCTGGTACAAACTGATGGCTATATTTCAGATTATAATGATGGAGTGCATGTTTTTTCAGGAAATAAATGTATGCAATAAATAAATTTTCAGAACAGAGCCTATTAATGTGTCCTATAAATATATAGCTTAGTATATCCTTAATGTTATTCACAGGTAACTGTTCATAAAATATTAGACCAGGATTTGTAATTTTTGTAATCTACCACAGAAAAATAATGCTGAGCTCTCTGTTATTTGGGACAAAAGAAAATCTTTTTTAGAAGGTGAATCTTTAATGAATTTCCTTCTAAGATGAATGTTCTAAGAAAATGGACAGTGTCCTAAATAGATAACATTTTGACAAATTTAAATAAATATGTTTTGGTTTTAAGCATGGAAAACTTAAGAAGAAAAGCCTTAACTTAATACTTTTATTTTGAAGAAGAAAATAATATTTGAAATATACAACAAACAAGAAATGTACAACAAGCACATCATTTTTATTTTGACAAGTATTTACTAAGTGCTTACTATTTGCAAGAAAGTCTGTTAGGGCTCAGATATGGAAAGACAAAAGCAAAAGGAAAATCATGGTTAATGAAATTTCATCCCTTTCCCTTCTTTCTTCCCATCTTGTGTATATCTCTCTTTGTCTCTGTCTCTGTCTCTGTAACCTGCCACCTCTTTTTGTCTTGATCTCTCTCATTCATTTGTTTTTGTATTTCAGTTTTCCATTAGCTATTTCTCCTTATATCCCCACTGCCATTATCACCCACTGAATTTCCTCCGCCAATTAAAGAAAACCAAGGAATACAAAGACCATGAATAATGAAACATTTTCATCCCTCAGTATCCTCCTTCTCTAATAAAGTGAAACACATATATTTTATTTCTTTCTTTGTTTTTGAAAAATAAATGGGCTTACATTCTACTGAAAATAAGTTTATAAAGCACTACTGTAGATATTTATTAAAGAAGAATTTCATTCTATAAATTTTGTCTTTTAAATTAAAAACAATCATAATAGCAGATATTTAATGTAGTTTATAAATCTTATAACATTGTAGTCTCCCAACAACAACTATGTCATTTAGGTATTTTAAGTGCCATTATCTAGTATCATTTACTTATATCATAAGACTTATTCAAGTATTACATAATGAAAATTCAAGTTGATTATATACATATGTTTGCATACATACATGTGTGCATATGTGTATAAATAGATACACACACACACACACACACACTTTTAACTTAAGATTTAGTAATATATTTTCCACACATTTATTTCTCTAAGCCCAGGAAAAGCAAGGTAATGGTCCCATACACAATTCAGACCACCTTGACCAAGATTTCTTTTTCTCAAAACTGGGAAAGTTCTTACCAGGTTGCAATTGTGACCTTCTGGAACCTCCTGGACAGTTAAGTTTGCTAATTCAAACTGGCAGCTGGCTCTTTCCCTGAGAACTCTGAATGAAATAAATACTCTTATATTCTATCTTTGACCTTACCTTTAGGATGATCTTAGAGAAGTTAGTAGGACTCCATGGATCTCATTTTGGTCTTTTATAAAATGAAGAATTTGGACAAGATGGCTTCTGATATCCTTTTGGGGTCTAGTTCTATGATATAGATATGCCTGCTAATTTTCCACTATCTATCTCTTCATGATGTAGAGTCGCATTGGCCTAAATGTTATTCAGGAAAAACCTCTTGTTTATTAATGGCTCAGCCTATAATTCTCCTAAATAAGACTTGGTAATTTATGAAACAGCCTATAATACCTGGGATCAAAAGTCTTTTTTTTTTTTTACTAGTTTGTTTTTTATTAATTAATTTATTTTTAAAATATTTTGCTTTGTGAATTATATTGGGAGAGAAAAATCAGAACAATCATAGGAGAGAAAAAATATATATGTGTAGATTTACATTCAATCACTGTAGTTCTTTTTCTGAATGCAGATGGTATTTTCTGTACACAGTTTATTGTGATTACCTTGGATCATTCAGCCACTGAGAACCAAGTCTTTCATAGTTGATCATCACAAATTATTTTTCCCCCATGAGGTTTTTATTTATTATTTTTAATTGAAAAAAAAGAAAAAAAAAAGAAAAGAAAAGGAATACAAAACATAATAAAACAACACAAAAGAGAACATTGTCATGTGCCCAACAGAATAGCAGGGAGGGTTCAAAATATATAATAATAAATTACTAGATCAAGAAAGTATATATATACCAACTATTTAAAATGCCTTCTATTGATTGGGATTGCATAAACACTAATTCTGAAACTAAAGGTTGTATGACCTTGGATAAGTCATTTAGTTTTGTGTTCTTTTTGCAAATCTCCAAAATTATACTTGTTTAAAGATTTGCCAACATGCATTGGTAGAAACATTTTCTTTATTCAGAAGAATGCTATCACATCCTTCTTGCCCCAAGTACTCATGCACCTTATATACTTTATTCTTTTTTCCCCTTTCAAAAAATACCCGAGTATCTTTTCTGAATGCCAGATCTTTCTTTGCCTTTTTGTCAGAAGATTTCTGAATCTTTCTTTTATTTTGATAATAAAAACACAGAACAAAAATATGTATAATAACACAAATAAAACCTAATTATTGAAATAGTTGCACACTCAATCAAGATTCATATTAGGTACTTTTTATTTGCTAGATATTATGTTAGTCACCAGAGACACAGAAACAAAACAAATAAACAACAACAATAAAACAGCAGGAAAATAATAATTAAAGAGTAATTCATTGCAAACATATTCATCTAGATCTTTCTTTGGATTTATATAGATACAAGTAAACGAAGGAAAAATCTGATATACAAAAGCATATAGGAAAGTAACCCAAGTATAAAAAAGCAAGCACTGAGCCATTTTCCAAAATATCAATAGCCGAAATATAGGGTCGATCTTCTCTTACAGCAAAAAAGTTCATGGGAAAAACTTCAAATTGTTAATAATTCAATTGAAAATCATCCTGAGATTTACTCAATATTCATCAAACTCGTTGGGATTGGAAACTATTAGGATAGCCTGGCCAACTAATATACATTGTGGAGATATAAATATATCCAACTATTTTACAAATAATTTGGAAATAAGTGAATGTATTTAAGAGTTTGGACACTTGGGCTCTGAAAAAATCAAAAAGATCAAGTTTCATACATATGAAAATAATTATTGCAAGACTTTTATTATTATTTTTTTTACATTAACACCAACTATTTAAAATGCCTTCTATTGATTGGGATGGCATAAACACTAGTTCTGAAACTCAACATTGTATGACCTTGGATAAGTCATTTAGTTTTGTGTTCTTTTTGCAGATCTCCAAAATTATACTTATTTAAAGATTTGCCAACATGCATTGGTAGAAACATTTTCCTTATTCAGAAGAACGGTATAACATCCTTCTCGCCCCAAGTACTCATGCACCTTATATACTTTATTCTTTTTTCCCCTTTCAAAAATACCCGAGTATCTTTTCTGAATGCCAGATCTTTCTTTGCCTTTTTGTCAGAAGATTTCTGAATCTTTCTTTTATTTTGATAATAAAAACACAGAACAAAAATATGTATAATAACACAAATAAAACCTAATTATTGAAATAGTTGCACACTCAATCAAGATTCATATTAGGTACTTTTTATTTGCTAGATATTATGTTAGTCACCAGAGACACAGAAACAAAACAAATAAACAACAACAATAAAACAGCAGGAAAATAATAATTAAAGAGTAATTCATTGCAAACATATTCATCTAGATCTTTCTTTGGATTTATATAGATACAAGTAAACGAAGGAAAAATCTGATATACAAAAGCATATAGGAAAGTAACCCAAGTATAAAAAAGCAAGCACTGAGCCATTTTCCAAAATATCAATAGCCGAAATATAGGGTCGATCTTCTCTTACAGCAAAAAAGTTCATGGGAAAAACTTCAAATTGTTAATAATTCAATTGAAAATCATCCTGAGATTTACTCAATATTCATCAAACTCGTTGGGATTGGAAACTATTAGGATAGCCTGGCCAACTAATATACATTGTGGAGATATAAATATATCCAACTATTTTACAAATAATTTGGAAATAAGTGAATGTATTTAAGAGTTTGGACACTTGGGCTCTGAAAAAATCAAAAAGATCAAGTTTCATACATATGAAAATAATTATTGCAAGACTTTTATTATTATTTTTTTTACATTAACACCAACTATTTAAAATGCCTTCTATTGATTGGGATGGCATAAACACTAGTTCTGAAACTCAACATTGTATGACCTTGGATAAGTCATTTAGTTTTGTGTTCTTTTTGCAGATCTCCAAAATTATACTTATTTAAAGATTTGCCAACATGCATTGGTAGAAACATTTTCCTTATTCAGAAGAACGGTATAACATCCTTCTCGCCCCAAGTACTCATCACTCATTTGTCTTATGAGAGAAAACAAGTATAAAAACAAAACCAAGAGTATTATTGATATTATAATCACTTATATTTATAGCATATTCAATTTTTCAAACTGGTTTATGTATATTAATAACAATAATTACAATAGCTAACATTTATATCATGCTCACAACACACCAGACACAGTAATAAATAGTTTACAATTATTGCTTTATTTGATCCTCATATCGACCATCTGGAGACAAGTGCTATTATTACCCCACTTAACCAAAGGAGAAACTGAACCTGACTTAACTAGTAAAGGTCTAAGACAAAGTAAAATTCTATTCATTTTGCTCTTTCACCATCTACTTATCAACAAAAGGGACATTGACTATTTAAGTCTCTGTGTGCTGGTGAACTAAAAATTTCCTTCCAGAAACTCGGCTTAAGATACTGTCAAAAATAATTACAATTATAGAACAAAAACATCAACAATATATCAAAATTAAAAGAGAATCTCTTGAATTAAAAGACTCATAACAAGGAATTTCCCATGGAAAGGTAGTCTATACAACATTTTCAATTTAAAAACCATAAACTTTCCTAAGTCAAATAAAGATTAATTACACATATTCTATATTAACAGCCCCACTTCATAAACCCAGAGATCCCAACTGTTTCAGCTGTACACATCTCAAGGGGAAAGCTTCAAAAGACATGCCTAATTGTTCTCTGACACACATTTTAAATCTAGATTCGTATTGATAATTACATCATAAATCCAAATAACTATCCTAGCAAGAGTCTAATGTTAATTAAAACCCACTTAATGGATATATTCCCAACCCTCTATAGTATTAAGACAGTTCTGGCTTCCTGCAGAGAGAACAAATTGGATAAAAGGTTTTCATGTATCCCATGGTTTTATACTCATCCTGGCTTGGGGAGGGCAGAGAGTTAATGAGAACATGACAAGAAGAAAGTTGGAAGGTAGCATATTCTTAATGAGGACAAGAATTAGGCTTCAACTTCTATACAATATGTGTGACTTACACAAAGGGAGATAGTGAAAGATCATGTGTCTCTGACTGCTGAACTCTTTCCTAGGTGAATATTAAGTTAGACTAAAGCCTGGGGTATTACTGTAGAGTAATTAGGGTTTCCATTGTAGCTATATTTAAATTACTAATCCATGTTCTGAGATCAGGTATGTTAAGAAAGCAAATAGAAAAAGTCAGGGGACTTTTCTGAGAGAGGTGATTTTGAAACTGTGTGATCATATTCTTTTTTCCCTTGAAAAATTTAGGCGTTACAATTCATTTCTTCCTCACAAAATCTCATGAGAGAGAATCTATCATCTCCATGTTAAAAGTAGAGGAAAAAACTGAAATTAAGATACTGTCTTTTTCAGGGTCAAACAAGCTGCAAAAAAAAAATGTATTGTCTGAGAAGAATTTGAACATTAGAATTCAAAATCCTGAGTTTTAGCCTCTATTCTACCTGTCTATAAAATCATAAGAAAATCAATTTTTTTTGAAATGTTAAACTGAAAAATATTAATGAACTGCCCACTATCTTCAAGGCATAGTTGTCTTTGTTCTTTATTCACTCAAAATGTTCATACATCTGAATTAATTAGTGAGAAGAAACAGTTCTTAAAGAGAATTGATAATTAGCACCATGTGCAAGGATCAAATCTGGTGCTTCTTCCTCTCTAAAAATGGAAGTGTTAGAAAAGTAAAAATAAAGTAAGTCATGTTTTGAAGGTTCTAAAATCTTGAGGCTTTTTTTTTTTTTTTTTGATAATGTTAAGCAATAGTTTCCTACCTGTGAATAGCACAAAAGGGTTCAGAGATATCACAAAGGATCCTGGTATCCATATGCATATTAAGTATTGTTTTTTAAAATGTTATATATCTTCTAATTTGTAAGAATTTATATATTTCCATTGATGTTTTCATTGCAGTATATTTAAAATAAAATAATTAATAACAGAAAGGGAAAAACAAAAACAAAACAACTTTACTATAGGAACAACATTTTTTCTGTGAAAAAATTTCACAGATACCTTTTTACTGACAGAAATTTTGGGGAAACTTATAAACTACTATATGTCAAAAAGAAAAATATGTAGGACCCTTACTCCCTCAGCCCCTAAATGTCCTAATCTATTCTTAGAAACAGGAGAAAGTAGCTGAAACTAAAAAAAAAAATTGGGGTCTCCAATTTTGAACCCGATGTAGTATCATATCAAAAAAACCCCCAAAAAACAAAAAAACAAAAAACAAAACTTTGAATCCATATGTTGAAGAATGGAATAGTTACAGATTTGAGAAGTGCTGTTTTGTTGGAAAAGGCAAATTGTAGAGAAATAATCTTAACAGAAGATAGAGTTTAAATTTAATTTGATTTTAACTTCAAATTTAATTTAAGTAGGCAAATAATACAGATTGGGTTTCTTAATGAGTTGTAAAAATGTTATTGTTTTTGTTATTGCTATTATCATTATAAGCACTTTATAATTGTTTTCCTTTGATTTTCTATAAATTTTATTTGTATATATTTAAAATGTTATTCTGAGAACATAGCTTGGACTTCACTGGACAAAAGAACCTATTGTATTCTACATTTATATCGATATCAATATAAAGTGCTGCTTTAAATTCTTGAACAATGAAGTAGATTTTTTTAAATTTATGTTGTTTTGTTCAACATTTAAGATATTTTTGGTAGCTAAGGTGAGAAGGATCAGAATTTATAAAATTGTGTGGTGTGTGTGTAGAAGGAGGTGGATATAAACAGAAATATTATTGAGAAAAACAAATCTCAGATTATTGGCTATATTAAGACTATTAGCAACAAAATTAGGATGGATTTTTCATACTTTTAGTACTGTATTCAACCTAAATTTATTTAGTTTTTTTTACTTAATTGGTGCTGCTTTAACATAATAAATTTGCCTCTAAGTGAATTGTTTCCCTTTATATTTGTATGGTTTTTCTCCTATTGTATTCAAATAAATCCTAAGCGGTTCTGGAACATATACTATATCTGTCTATCCACATATAGATAGATATAAATATAAAGATACATATATGTCTCTGTGTGTGTGTATGTGTATATATATACATATACGTGTATATATATACACACACACAATGCATTCATATACATACATGCACACATACAGACATATATATGTTGCTGATTTTTTTTTCATTTTGTTAGGATAGTGTTAATTATATACAACAAAGTTTGATGTGGGATTTTTTTTTCTGTGTCCTTAAACATTTTATTAAGATTATTACTTGCATTTTTCACCAAATCTATAGATTTTCAAAACTCTCTATTGTTTCTTATCTAACAATAAGAATTAGTCACCAATTTGCTTTTGAGAAGATTATTAACCAATAAACCAATAGAAGATAAAATGCTTATGCAAATATTTTGTTTTAATCTTGTCATGTTTAATACCTAGCAAAATGCTTTAATAGATTAACATTTTTCTACGGCTGTTGGAACATTCTACATACTCACACAAATAAATAAATATATACACACACACACAATATTTACAAATATATATACACATGCACACACAAAGGAAAGGAAAAGTGCCACAGGATATATACACACATACACACACACACACACACATATCACACACACACACACACATATATATATATGTGTATATATAAACTTATAAGAATAATATCAAAAGTATTGAAAGTTAGTTGAAGATGAAAAAGAATAAAAAAGTATTTTTTAAGTGAATATCAAAGAAATAGAAAAGCTAAAATAAAATCCCACTAAGAGAGGAAAAGGGAAAGCCATGTGACCTTGGACAAGTAGCTCAAGGTCTGTTTCCTCTTTATTTCTAAATATGTAAAATGAGCTAGCAATAGCATGTATCTCCCAGAATTGCTATGAATCTAATGAAAAAAAATAAAGTTGTAAAGGTCTTAGATGGAACCTGGCACATAGTAAATAATATGCAATATGAGCTATCATTATCAATAAAGAATAATAGAAAAGAGATTCACTCAGATTGTTTCTATTTTATATGCTAAAATTATATGAATAATGATATAAGCATATAATGGTCTTTGGGTTTTAAAGAATAAAAATGTTTTCCAGTTTTTCAGTACCTTCAAATGTAGTTATAACTGGGGCCAACTTCTCTCTTTACTAGCTCCCTATTTACCTGGATATTTCTCTCAGTAACTATTTTTTCCAACCTTTAGAGTCTGGTGGTCATTTTTCTTGGTAGACAAAACACAAATAATTTAGAGTGTAGCACTTTGGTTAACACTGTCTCCCTTTATTATTGTCTTCTCTTTTCTGATCTGTGGAAAATCCTCTATCTGTGGAAAATACCTGTGGAAGGTATTATAACAAGATTGGTTAATGACCATCTATTAAAGTAAGTTGTGCTCACAAAGAACTAATCTGATCTTTTCTGTGAACCTTGAAAGTCTAACTTTTCATTTTTTTCCATTCTTCTATCTTTTTTGCCCATGCTTCCTTCTTTCCATGCTTCCTCCCTCCCTTTCATCAAGATAAAGGTAACCAAGATAGATCATTATATATAGACATCATATTAAAAAACTGAGAATCTTTAACTAGAAAAGAGATAAATTAGTAGAGATGAAAGAAATTAATTCTAATGAATACCACTAGCCAAAAATGACAAGGAATGTCTGGTAGGTTTCCCCATATACAAGTTCTTAATGAAAGTGTAAACAGCCATCATTTAGGTAATATATGATGAGAATAGGACAGTTTTGTACTCATATATGAATGAATGAAATATTTATTTACTGTTTTACATATATATGTGTATATATATATATATATATATATATATATATATATATATATATATATACATACACACACACACATATATATCATGTGAAGAAATTGTTCACATGTGGGCCTAATAGATACAGTGAGCTGTGTACTTTTCCTTGACTTATTCACCAATAACATTGAACAAAGTATAGTCAGATTCTGTGTTCTCCTAAAGACCCTGATATTGGGAGAATCTATGATCCTATGAACTTAAAATTAGGTTAATGTTATAACCTTACATGGGCAGTCAAGGCAGCATACTAAATAAATTTAGTTAACTTCCTCTCTCTCTCTCTGTGGTAAGACTCATCATACAGAATTATCTTCCCTGGAAATCTAAGCTTAAAAATGTGTCAGCATCCAAAAGAAATGGTTGTTTGCTCATAACTGAGTGGGAGAAATCATATACTCTAATTTGATTCTCATGCAATAGGACATTAGGGGATGTAACTGGATAAATAAAGAGTTGTTTGTATTGGCAAATATAAAATAAAGATTGAACAGGTGAGTTTAAAATAGAATATTGATCATCTGACTTGATTTTGAAGTTTATCCTTAAGTAATTTATTCTTAATACAATATATATATATATTACTGCATAAGCCAAAGGCAACTCATTCAATTTGTTGGTAAGCATAAAAAATACTGTGAAATATAAATAGAATGTATATGGAATGTAAGCCAAATGTATACAAACAAGCCAACTACAATCTTGTGTAACTAAATAGGATAACACAAGAAATCAAAATTATGAATTCTTTACAATTTGGATATTAATTCTGAATCTAATGACATTAGAGAATCAGTTTCAGAACTAAAAGAAATATATATCAAGGCAATTTAGATAAATCCATACTTAAACATAAATTCATTTAACAACATTCACTTAGTTAATTGCTCTTCTTTCTTTCCACTTCTTTCCTCTTGTTCTCTCATTCCTTTTTTCTATTTCTTTTTTATTTTAGTTTTTATTTTATTTTAAATAATAGATTTTTTATTTCCAAAATGCATGCAAAGATAGTTGTCAACAATCACTATTGCAAAACCTTGTGTTGGAAACTTCTTCTCCTTTCCCTCTTTCCCTAAACAGCAAGTAATCTCATATAAGTTAAATATGTGCAATTCTTCTTTACATATTTCCATAATTATCAAGCTGCACAAGAAAAATCAGATTAAAAAGGAGGAAAATTATCCACTCAGTACTCACAATTCTCTCTGGTGCAGATGACTTCCTCCATTACATATCTATTGGAAATGGCCTTAATCACCTTATTGTTAAAAAGAGCCACATCCATCAGACTTGATCATCATTTAGTCTTCTTGTTTCTGTGTACAAAGTTCCTTTGTTTCTACTCACTTAACTCAGCATCAGTTCATGCAAGTCTTTCCAGGCCTTTCTGAAATCATTCTGCTCACCATTTCTTATAGAAAAATAATATTGTATTACATTCATATACCCTAATTTATTCAACCATTTTAAAACTGATGAGTATCCACTCACGTTCCAGTTCCTTGCCAATACAAAAAGGTCTACTACAAATATTTTTGCATACATGAGGCTTTTTGCCTCTTTTATGATTACAGGCCCAGTAGAAATATTGCTTAATCAAAAGGTATGAACAGTTTCATAGTCCTTTCTCTCTAGAATTGTTGGATTAGCTCACAACTCCAGCAAAAAATATATTACTGTCCAAGATTCCCACACCCCCTCCAACATTTATTGTTATATTTCCCTATTATGTTGGCCAATTTGAGAGATGTGTAACTTAGTTGTTTTAATTTGCATTTCTCTATAAATAGTGATTTATAGAATGTTTTTCATATCACTAGAAATTGTTTTAAATTCCTTATCTGAAAATTTTCTAATCATATCCTTTGTTTATCAATATGAGAATGGCTTATATTCTTTTAAATTTGTATCAATTTTCTATATATTTTAGAAATGAGGCCTTTATCAGAACACTTGGATATAAAATTTCCCCAAGTTTTCTGCTTCCTTTGTAATCTTGTCCACATTGCTTTTGTTTGTAGAAAAAATTTAAATTTAATATAATAAAAAGTATCCATTTTGCATTCCATAATGTATACTAGTTCTTCTTTGGCCACACATTCCATCCTTCTCCACAGATCTGAGAGGTTTTTTGTTCTAATTTGCTTACACTATTAGTCTTTATGTTTAATCATGAATCATTTCAAACTTTTCTTGATAGATGTGTTAGGTATTAGTCAAAGTCTAGTTTTTGCCATGTTCCCAGTAACTTTTAGCAAATAGTGAAATCTTTTACTAGAGACTGGGGTCTTTGGGTTTACCAAAGATTAAATAGATATAGATATTAACTATTATGTCTTGTAAACCTAACCTACTCCAGTGATGAGCTGCTTTATTTCTCAGTCAGTACCAAATGGTTTTGATGACTGCTGCTTTATAATATAGTTTTAGGTCTGATACAGCTGGCTATATCCATTTGTATTTTTTTTTTAATTAACTCCATTGAAATTCTTGACCACAAAGGATATGAATAGACACTTTTCAGATAAATAAATTAAAACTATTTGTAGTCCTATGAAAAGGTGCTCAAAATCACTATTGATCAGAGAAATGCAAATTAAGACAATTGAGAAACCACTATATATCTCTCAGATTGGCTAAAAGACAAGAAAAGATAATGACAAATATTGGAGGGGATGTGGGAAAATTTAAACACTGGTACATTGTTGATGGAACAGTGAATAGATTCAACAATTCTGGAGAGCATTTTGGAACTATGTTCAAAAAGTTATCAAACTGTGCATATCCTTTCACCCAGCAGTGTTTTAACTGGGCTTATATCCCAAAGAGATCTTAAATGAGGGGGAAGGACCCACATGTGCAAGAATGATTTTTGTAGTGGTAAGTAACTGGAGCTGAACAAAAAATTTTAACTCCAAATACAGAACTCGAAAATCATAAAAAGGTAAATGAGGCAAGAACTCTTGAGAACTATATTCTGCTATGGGTGTGTGTATATATATATATTTGAAAAAAAGCAAAAAAAAATCTTTTGTTCCTTTTTTTTTAATTAAAGCCTTTTATTTACTAAACATATACTTGGGTAATTTTTCAACATTCACCCTTGCAAAGTCTTCTGTTCCAAATTATTCCCTCCTTCCCTCCACCCTACTCCCAGATGTCAGGTAGTCCAATATATGTTAAATATGTTAAAATATATGTTAAATCCTATATATACATATATATTTAGTTAGTTATCTTGAAGCATAAGAAAAATCAGATCAAGAAGAAAAAAATAATCTGAGAAAAAAATGCATGCAAACAACAACAGAAAGGGTGACAATGCTATGTTGTGGTCCACACTCAGTTCCCATGGTCCTCTCTCTGGGTGTAGATGACTCTCTTCATTACTGAATAATTAGAATTGGTTTGAATCATTTCATTGTTGAAGAGAGCCACATCCATCAGAATTGATCATTGTATAGCTTTGTTGTTGTCATGTATAATGACTTCCTCGATCTGTTCATTTCATTTAGCATCGGTTCATGTAAGTCTTTCTAGTCTCTCTGAAATCATCCTGAAGGTTGTTTCTTACAGAATAATAATATTTCATAACATTCATATACCATAATTTATTCAGCCATTCTCCTATTGATTGGCATTTATTCAGTTTCCAGTTTCTTGCCACTACAAAAAAGGCTGCCCCAAATATTTTTGCACATTTGGGTCCCTTTCCATCCTTTAAGATCTCTTTGGGATATAAACCCAGTAGAAACACTGCTGAGTCAAAGAGTATGCACACTTTGATAACTTTTTAAGCATAGTTGCAAATTGTTCTCCAGAGCAACTGTTCATAGTTCAACCAACAATGTATCAGTGTCCCTTTTTCTGCTATAGATATAATTAGAATGTGTAGATATAATTTGATTTTATTGTGATCATATGAAAAAGAAACTATGGATGGGAAGGGTATTATATTGGAAAAAAAGAGAAAAACAGAAGCAAAATGAGGGAGATTACATCTCACAAAGAGGCAAAGAAAACCTATAATAATGAAGCAAAAGAAGGGAAGGGGATGAACATTGTATGAATCTTACTCTAATTATATTTGGCTGAAAGAGAGAATAAGAGACGTATTTAATTTCACAGAGAAATTTGTCTCATTTCATAGCAAAGTGGGAGGGAAAGGGGAAAAAAAGGGGAAGTCAAATAGAAGGGAAAAGGAAAGTAGTGGGGGAAAGTTTAAGGAAGGAGGAGGGGCTCTAAAGGCAGAGGACTGTTGGAGGGCAGTGGTGGTCAGAAGCAAAATACTGGGGAGGAAGGAAGGAAAGAAAGAAAAGAAGGAAGGAAGGAAAAGGAAGAGGAAGAGGAAGATAGAGAGAGGGGGGGAAGGAAGGAAGGAAGGAAGGAAAGAAGGAAGGAGGGAAGGAAGGAATGAGGGAAGGAAAATTCAGGTTAATAAGATAGCAGGAAATACAGAAATAGTTATTTTAACTGACAATGTGAATGGGATGAACTCTCTCATAAAACAAAAGTGAATAGCAGACTGGATTAAAACCTAGCATTCTACAATATGTTGTTTACAAGAAATAAATTTAAAGCAGAGTGATACATACAGAGTAAAGGTAAAAGGCTAGAGCAGAATTTATTATGCTTCAGGTGAAGTAAAAACCTCAATTGCCTTGCAAAAAGACAGAAAAAACCCAATTACACACACACACACACACACACACACACACACACACACACACACATATATGAACAAAGATTAAAAGAGGAAATGCTTTTTAAGGAGAAGCAGAAAATTATAATTCAATACAATACATTCTTTTTACAGATAATTTGCATAAGAATATAGACTATATGCATCTACTTTTTTTCCTGAAACATTGTTAGCAAAAAATGACTCATGTACTTTTTCTCAATGACAAAAGTGTGAACATAGTAAAAATTAGTTTTGTCATTTAGTAGTACTCTTTTTTCCAACAAGATTATACTAATAGAAAGTGTTGAAATGACTTGGAATTTGAAGTTTATGATTATCAATTTTAATTTTTAACACATATTTAGCACACTTTTAAATTAATTTTCATTTCTACAAAATATTGTGTTCCCCACGTTAAAAAAAAAAAAGAATTTTAGCATGTTGGCCTAACAATATATATTTTTGAAGACATAAAGACAGAAACTGAGAAAGGATTTTCTCATATATACTTTATTACTTTGTTAATTATACATGCAAGTTAAGTTAACTCAATTAACTCAGCTTTTTGTAAATCAGTTGTGTCTGGTTCTTAATAACCACATTTGGAATTTTCTTGTCAGAAATTTGGAATGGTTCAAATTTTTTTTCAGTGCATTTTGCATGTGAGGAACACAGGGTCAAAACAGGTTGTCCAGAATCACACAGCTACTTAGTGTGTAAGTTCAGATTTCATCTCAGGTCTTTTTGATTGCAAGACTGGTATTCTATCTACTGTGTCACCTCCAGTATCATTAAATAAAAATACTCTTAATATTAGTCAAAATATTATAGGATACAAAGATATAATATCACTTTTTAAGTTTTGTTAGCATAGAGAAATTCCAGATAAAGCAAAACTCCCATTACAGCATATTATCATGTTCTTTAAACTTATAAAGTTTGAAAGTTATGAAAGTTTGAAACAAATGAAATTTGAAATTTCCCACTTGTAAAATTAGAATTTCCTAGAACACGAAGATATCTAATTACTGGGACAAGGAGACATAGACCTTTTGTGTCAGAGACACATTCCTTTTTCTAGTAGAAACAAAACTTGAAACTAAATAGTCTTGAACATAAGGGCAATCATCTATCTACTCTACATTTCCTTACATGTGCTTGGTATCTACTACACTTATGTTGAATTGACTTAAATTACTCTTGTTTTGCTAAAAAGAGAAGTTGATAGAATACCAGCAGGTTTTAAAGAGAGATAGAATAATTTTTATGTAAAGAAAATATATCTTATTGATTAGGGCCAGCAAAAGTGTTAATGGTTGCAATGGGAATTAATGGATTCTCCTGTGTAAGAGACTATTAAACAAAAGCTGTGTAGTCAATGTGGAACTTATCCTAATGCCTGGCTCTTCCTTTAGGCAATGAATGTAATGCTCTCTGGATTATCAACAATTTAAGAAATGTGTTATTCATGTTTGCAAAGTAAACAACTAATCATAAGATGCTCTTTTGAATTATAAAAGAAGTCATAGTTGAGTCTTACTTTGATTGATCACCTCTAAGTCCTTCTCTAGAAAAATTTCAAGAGTCTGGAGGGGAGCTGGGAAAGAGACAAACAACTAGAATTGAAATAAGGGGTAGATGCCTAAGGATTGGAAAATAGACAAAGAAACAGTGAAATGAAAGTTTATTTTACCAAAACAAATGACAATTATAAAAATCTTAGGAATTCATAAAATAGTGCACAGACCTGTAAAGAATGATTTTAATAATATAAAGAGATAGAACACTATTGTTATGCCACAGTCTCCTTGAATTGTCCTACCTCAGTTATTCTGTCCCATTCCCCAGTTTGCAACACCACCATTCCTTCTTAATCATCAGGATGTTCAATAAGGAGAAAGATCTTAGACATCATGACCCCAGACCCTCCCTATTTATCAGAATGTCTGGTGCCTTCCCCACTCTGTCAGAATTGGATTGGTAGTCTGTTCCCACTCTCAATGCTGTGACAACCCCTGCTTCGGTCTAGTCCCCTCCTTCCCCCCCAATCCGGTAGCTTGGAGCCATGTGTATATATACTTCATGGGAAGCACACATTGCTGCTGGATGCTTTGGACATCAGCCCTGGGGGCAACATGCCCTCAGCACAATCTCTCCCTTTCAAATAAAATATTAAAAATGCTCTAATCTCTATCTTACCTTAGTTTCTCTAGCATTACACTATAACAAACCTGAGTACCAGGGAACTATAATAAACTGTGTGAATCCAGGATAAGAGATGGGGATATATGATCTCATTGGTAGAAAAGTATGAATATAGACTTTTGCACATGCTATCAAGTGTCATTTTATTTTCTTTAATTGTTTTTCTTGGTTCCAAAGGATTTTCAACAGAATGGGGAAAAATTGTGGTGCGCCTAGAAATTGCTGTAATGAATTGCAGAGGACATCAGTAAAACAGGGAGACAGAGAGATACAGGGAGACAAAGACATAGGGAGAGAGAGGAGAGAAAGGAGAGAGAAAGAGAGGGAGGGAGGGAGGGAAAGGAAGGGAAGGGGGAGGAGGAAATAAAGGAGAGAGGAAAGGGAAGGGGAGGAGAAAGGGAGGGGGAAGGGAGGGAGAGAGGGGTAGAAAAAGAGATGAGGGAAGGGGAGGTACAAAAATTGAGAGATAAAACCTCCTATAAGCTAAACTATGTACTGAAGGACTAAACAAATCCCCAATTAACAAGAAAAGCAGGCTACTTATTTCACCAACTTACTAAATTTAACATCCTATGAAGATGGACCAGTCTACCAATTTACACTTTTGACAGTTGCCCTTTTCCAATGTATTTGCTGTATCCATTGAAAGCTAGCATGGCAGGTGGATAATAGATGAATAACTTACTGATTGCCTTCACTTAATAACCATGCATTAAATTTGAATGAATTAAGCAGCTTAATTTGGTGGGGGGGAAGAGAAAATGGATCTAAAACTCAAAGGTACTAAATCCAAATTTACATAAATTATACATGTTTATAGAATTCACATTCTAGGTCTTTATGATTCTACCCCCTGAACATTTAAAAGATCCTTTGATCTTATTTCTTTATTTAAATAGAAACCACAGACAGCAAAATGCCCTTTATTGTATTCATTTATTCCTATTCTCATGTCAGGTTCCTATGCAACCCTTATGGGTTTAGGCTATGGGCAAGTCAGATTATATCTCCTTAAATAATCCTACTATTCCTCCTTGAAAATATGGCCTTTCTAATGCCTCAAATGCTCTTTGATGTCTAAGGTGAGGCCCATTTTCTTTTTTTCAATAAAATAATGTATTCATTTTCTACAGAGTTTTAAAAAGAACATGCCCTTCATAAGTGCTTTAAAATTTCACTGGCCATTTTAAGTGCTAGGCAAGTTTGGCAATTACCAAGTTTGAGAAACATTTGCTATTTTCCCAGTAACATTTTTATAAAATAACAGCTTTCTGAAATACATATCTCCTTTCTTGCCAATAAAAGAGCCGTTTTAGCACCAATCCCCTACAGGAATACTCCATGAAGCAGTTATAGTGGTCAAGATGTACCTATTTTTTTGCTCTTGAGAAATGACTGGATACAATCTCCTACAACATAAGTTATGTGAATGTCCAGCTTTAGATTTGTAGGAATTTGTGGGATAGCACTGGATGGTATTCATAAGATCTAAGTCAAGAAAAAGTGCATTTTAAAAGTGTTTCTCTATTTGGCCAAAGGTTTTCTTTTTAAACCTCCTTGAATATCTGCCAAGTTTTAAAATTGTGATAGAAGTAATGTCAGAGAAGAGCAGAGACATTAAGTATATCAGAGGCAGGAGTGAAAACTTAATAATATTCCATGGCTTGGCTTAAAGAGTTAGTTACTGCCTATACAATTCTCTTGTTTCTATTATTTAATCTGTACATATACTCTGACTCTCATTTCTGGTAACTGTCTTCTGAGGAGCAGCTTATCTTTCATGTCACAGGGTGTTATTGAACATTGCTCCTGTCTTTTCCATTTTCCTCCATTATCCATCCCTCCTACCTTGAATCTGAAAGACACAGGAAAGTATCTTTAGATGGGAAGCTATGCATGATGACAGAGCAACAAAGAAAGTTACATTCTTTTTCATCTCATTTTTCCATCATAAAAGGCAAGAAAAGAAGATAGAATAAAGCAGACAGAATTTTTTAGAAGTAGGATTTTGTATGAGAAAAGTAAAATTGAAACTTAATTCAACTGTCTGGAGAACTTAGTTCACAAAATTTTACAACTGGGATCATTCTTTCTCTATTTTATATGTGTATGTTTTCTTTCAGGATTCTAGGCTAAATCTAGCCAGAAAAGAAATGAAACAGAAGTTAAGGATATAAGTAAAAGTTTAGAAAAGTAAATATAATAGACCTCTGGAGGAAAATTAAATGGGGATAGAAAGGAATAGACTTTTTCTCAGTAGTATTTTGCACCTACACAAAAATTAAGCATGTGTTAGGGCATAAAAAACTTCACAATCAAATGCAAAAGAGATATTAAATGCAAGCTTTTCAGATCATGATGCAATAAAAATTGCATATAATAAAGGACTATGGAAAGAAAGATTAAACTAATTGAAACCTAAATACTTTAATCCTAAATAATGAGTGGGTCAATAACAAATCATATACACAAACAATAATTTTCTTAAAGAGAAGGACAATAATATTACAACATATTCAAATTTATTGGATGCAAAGAAGTATTTAGGGAAAATTTTATATCTCTAACTGCTAACCTGAATAAAATAGAGAAAAGGCAGATCAGTGAATTGGGTATGCAACAGCAAGAACAACAACAAAAGAACTAATAACATCTATTTAAATACAGAATTAGACATTCTGAAACTCAAATGGGAGATTAATAAAATTAAAAGTAGAAAATTATTAAACTAATGAATAAAACTAAAAGCTGGTTTTATTGGGAGAAAAACAATAACATACTTAAACAATTTTGTTACTTAAACAATTTTATTAATTTGATTAAAATAAGAAAGAAGAAAATCAAATTACCAGTATCAATAATTAAAAAGGTGAATTCACCACCAATGAAAAGGACGTTATAGCAATAATTAAGAGCAATTTTGTACAAATGTGTGCCTGTAAATCTAATAATGTAAGTGAAATAAATGAACATTTAAAAAATAAACAGACCAAAAAAAAATCCACATGAATTGCCCAGATTAACAGAAGAAAAAATAAATGACTTAAACCATTTCATTTCAGAAAAATAAATTCAACAGGCTATCTATGAACTACTAAAAAATCATCAGAGTTAAATGAATTTATAAATGAATGCTACCATTTAAAAAAAATAATTCCAATAGTATATAAACCACATAGAAAAATAAGTGAAGGAATCAAACAAAATCATTTCAGGATGGGCAGAAACAGAGGGAAAATATAGATTAATGTTCCTAATAAATATTGATGCAAAAATTTTTAAAGAAAATCTTAGCAAAGAGATTATTACAATATATCAAAAATATATTAAAAACCACAGATTGGGTTTATACAAGGAATGCAGGGCTGGTCTAATATTAAAGAAAACTGTCACCACACTGAATATTATTAATAACAATATCAGAAGAAATCATATGATTATCTCAGTAGACACAGGGAAATATTTTTTGAGAAGATATAGTACCCATTTCCAATAAAAACACTAGTGAACAGAGGAATAAATGGATATTTAAGATGATATTGCATCTACCTAAACCTTGAACAAACATTATGCATTATAGGGATAAACTAGAAACTTTCCCAATAAGACTGGAAGTGAAATAAGATGACCATTATTACCATTATTATTCAATATTGTACTGGAAATGCTAGCTATAGCAAGAAGAAAAAGAAAGGAGTTAAAGATGAAAATCAGGAAAAAAAACCTATAAATTATTCTTTGCAGATGATATAATGATATACTTAGAGAATCCTAGAGAATAAATTACCCAAATATCCTGCTTGAAGTAATTAACAATTTTAGCAAAGTTACTGGATACAATTTACAGAGAGTGTTTCTGATAAAAGCTTAATTTTTCGAATTTTTAGAGAATTGAGTCAAAATTATGGGTATGTCATTCCCTAACTGATAGTCAAATGATATGGATATATTGTTTTCAAAAGAAGAAATTCAATTATCTGTAGTCATTTGGGGGGAGGGGAATGCTCTGAACCACTTGCTTACAGAAGTGTAAAGTAAAACAAGTCTGAAATAACACTTCACATGTATCAGATTGATAAAACAGAAAAGTAAAATGATAACTATTTGACAGAATGTGGAAATGCATTATTGGTGAAGTTATGAACTGATAAAACCATTCTGTAGAATAATCCAGAACTCTGTCCAATGTTCTATAAAAGTATACATACTGTTTAATCCAGCAATATCACTGCTAGTTCTATATCACAAAGATCATAAAAAATAGAAAAGGACCCATATATAGAAATATATTTATAGCAGTTCTTTCAAAGTGGCAAAGAATTGGAAGTTGAAGGGATATCCGTCAATTGGTGAATGGATGTAAAAGTAGTGATATATGAGTATAATGGAATATTATTGTACTATAAGAAATAATAAATAGGCAAATTTCAGAAAAAAATTGGAAAGACTTACATGAACTGATACTGAGTGAAGTGAGAAGACTCAAGAACACATTGCATACATTTACAGCAAAATCAGCTATGATATATTTAGTTCCTATTGGCAACACAATGCTGCAAGACTCCAAAAGACTCATGATGAATAATACTATCCACATTTAAAGAAAGAACTATAACATCTGAGTACAGATTAAAACATACTGTTTTCACTTTTTAATTTTTTCTCATTTTTTCTTTTATTCTAAAGATTCTTCTTTTGCAACATGATGAATTAAAAACGTATATTTAATGTGATTGTTTGACAGCTTCATTGGGAATGGAGAGGGAGAAAAGATTTGGAACTCAAAATCTTATAAACGTGAATGTTGAAAACTACATGTATTTGGAAAAAATAAATACTAAGTAGAGAAAATAAAAACAGAAGAAATATTCATTTAAAAAATAAGCTTGATATCCATATCATTTCTATATTAAAAACTTCATTTTTCTGTTTGTATACATGTCTTTCTGTGTGTATATATGTTTGTGTGTACATGCATTTAACTTTATTGGAGAAGATTTATAAATTCATAATTACTACATTGGACTCACAAAGTCCTTTAAGTGGGTTTTCTCATCAGTTTTATGAACCATAACCTATTTATTCCACATTGTATATATACATGTTATTATCCGTCTTTGAACTCACTCTAGAGAATGTTCCTGTCTTTGGATTTTGCACTGGTTATATTTTATGCTTAGAATGTGCTCTCTCTTTATCTCTGACTCAGTGAATTTATCTCTTCCTTCAAGACAGAATCAAACATCATGTTCTCCATGAAAACTTTCCTAATCTTCTCTATTGGTAGGCATTTCCATTCCAAGCCATTTTATAATTGATTACTTTGTAATTATTATTTATTTGTTCTTCCTATTCTGTATGCTTTTGTACATTATTGGATCTCTCATCTGTTAAAATGCAAGTCTCTGAAAGTAGGGAATGTTAGATTCAATGTATTTGTATTCACCGACTCCTAAGGCAGTATCTGACATAAAGTAAGCATGTAAAAATGTGTATTGACATTGGTTGATTAATTGATAGTGTCTTACCAACATGCAGGAAACTTTCATCTAGGTTAAAGTCAAAATAGCTTTAGAGAAATATATTTTCTTACTTTAATGTTAAAGACAGGATCATTTGGAATTTTGTAGAAAAAATTTTAGCAGTAAATCACTTTTGAAATGACCCTTTGTAAACTTGTTTTCCTCTGAGATTTCGAAGTTTGTAGTATAATATTTCCTTAGTGCCCCAAAAATACATGGGCTTGTGATCAGGACATGGGTTGTAATTAAAAGGACAGTCATGATATTCTTTGGTGCCTTTAATTTTGCTCTTTATTTCTGAATAGAGGGAAAAATAATTACTCAAGATTGCTACTTCTTTATTTCTGAACTATCAAAGACCAAACGTTAGCTGAAAGTTTGAGGAGGAATAACAAAGATTAATGAAATACAAGCCATCACAATGTTTTCTATACTTTCAATCTTTAATCATTTAGTTTAACAAGCATTCATCAATACCTATCATTCATTAAGTTAGAAGAAGCCATGCATAGTGTTTAGGGTACACATCTTGGAGAAAGAAATGATTGAGTCCAAGTGCCACTAGAAATATATACTTCTGTGTGACTGTGAACATGCAATCTTCATCTTCTCATGGCCATGGTTACTCTGGTTTGCAGTGTAGCCAAGTAAATTGGAAGAAAACATTTCTTCTTTAAATATTTTCTACAACATTTACAACACAGATTAAACATATATCCAACACTATAATGGATGTTATATATACAAAGACAAAAATACATCCATCTCTACTCTCAATGAACTTATATTTTTCTGGCTGAAAGAGGGAGGAAATACCTAAACAGATAAGGAGCTACATTTATGTAAGTGACTGTAGGTGAATATATTTTAGAGCACCATAAAATATATTCATTAAAAATTGGAAATTGGTAATAGATCATGCTGTTTTCCCTCTTGAATTGGGACACTATGCATAATTAAATAGCATGACTTATTCATCTCTGTCATTATCCTACCCCACATTGTTTCATCTTAATACAATAGAATGCGAATTGTTGATATTCTATCATCAGTCAGCATATCAAGAATTTATTAAGAAGTTATGAAGTTGAATCTATATTTTCAAACTCAAAGAGTCTTTTTATAGTAAAAGATCTTTGTGTGTGTACAAAATTAGGTAGAAAAAATTCTGCCTGAGATGTAAGAAAAAGAGGACAATACATAACCATATATTTTGTATTTAAATTTGTATATATTTTTGTAATTATCTTTCTGTAATTATTTTCATAAAGATTGACAATCCAAAAAAAAAACATAAATGAATAATGAGCTTTCTTTCTTTAAATCTAACATTATTTTAGTTTTAAGCTTTCATTATACACAGGTCTTTCTCATGATGACTAGTAAGAGAAACTAATCATCAAAATATTTAAATTTAATGATGAAAAATCATATTCTTAAATGTTCATATTAACAGAGAAAATATCTCATAGACAACAAGATTTTGAGAATTAGAAGGAGGAAAAAAGAGATTTGTTAATGTTAGTGGCCTGTAAACTCAATATGTCAGTTGTGTAAGGCATTCTCCAAAACCTATGTGAATATATCATGCACACATGTGCATATACAAATATAGTGATACATATACATTTTTAGCTTGAGGAAATTGTAAAAATAGTCTTTCAGAAAAATGTCACAGTAGTACATCCATGTGTGAAATAAAATAACTAATTTGAATGAAGTATTTCCTCAAATGAAAGTTTGAAATTAACTTCCAGTTAGAGAGGTAGAGCATAATGATGGAGTTATAAGGCTGATGAGATCTTACACAATGAAAAAAGTTAATCTCAATAATGAATTCCCTGGGTCGGGTCCAAGAAGTCCCAAGGCAGTGAAGCAAGGTAAGAAAAGATGAAAGAACAAGAAAAGCAGGCAGTAGCTATATAGTTCTGATCATAGGTGTTTGTAGTATTTGGGGAGGATTAGCACCTCTTGAATGAGGGTGTGCAGAACACTTTCCAGGTCTGCTCAACTTTCTTTGATGTCTACTTGACACTCTTACCAGTGGATCCAAGAACATGCAGCATGTACAGTGGCTACATCTTGGTAAGACATTGTGACATAATGATTTCAGGATAATCAATGGGCTTCAAACACATTGATGGGTTAGTATGGGAGGAAAGTGACTATCCCAAGTGTGTGGAGATTTCTCCCGGCAAAATGGTTGGATGAGAATAATTTGTTTCAATGGACACTGGACTTTGATGACTCTGGAAGAGAAAATTGGGCTGATGATTTTGTGCCTCACTTAAATCCAATTCACTTAAACTCAAGATATCACCCTCTAATATTACAATATCACTGATCTTCAAAAAAAGTCAAATATCAATAATAGTTTTGCCCATGAGGGAAAGTGTAATACCAACTACTAGTCATATTTTTGATTAACCAGGACAAGGATATAGTGCAAAGGAGAACACATAGTGTTGTTATTTTCATTCTGAAACCATAGAGCTGTTTATTCAATTAATGTTAGTTAGGGCCAAATTCAAGTTATAATTAGTTGCTAATCCACAACTGTTCAAAATTGGACTAGGAGTTTGCCAAGCACAGGCTAGGAAAGATGAGATCAGACTTTGCTTTGGATCAGACAACTTTATACACACTGAAAACTTTTATGTTCCTGCCCTGAACTATATTTGACACTCAATATGAAAAGCCCACAACCCACCTGAGAAAATAAAAGGAAAAACTAAGCAAAACTCAAATATTTTCTCCAAAGCCTGGCCCTTACACACAATATGAATTATAGAATTAAGACTGGAAGAATTACTTATTTTTAATATACATTGACAAAAGTTACCAGCACTCCTAAGATATAAACCCAGAAGAAAGCATATGTCCAAAGAATCATCAAGCAGAAACTCAAGCAGAATACAGCTTAAGCACAATTTTAATTTGACTTCACAGAATGAAAAAAAAAAAAGCAAAAATGAAATAATACTTTTATGAACCTGTACTCCCAGCAGAGCAAGGAGTATGTATTCACAGTTTCCAGAGCTTGAACACAGAGTCTTCCAGTGCAGAAATATATATTGTATATATCAGCATGAAGATCTCCCAGATGGACCATTACTCTAGATTCAGGCTATGGAACTCCCACAGCATGCTTGTTTGTGCACAACAATTCACAAATTCAACCACGGTTTTGTGAACTCAAAACCAATCTCAGGTTAGTCCTTGATAAAAAGTCAAGTTTCCTCTTAACTTGAGTTGAACTGAACTTGATGAGTTAATTGCATTGCATGGGGAATGTACAGACAAATGCATTTTGTCTTGTAGGTAAATAAATTTAAGAAGAAAGATCTGGACAGGTAAAATATTTAAAATGATAATGGGAATATATAGAAGTGCAACAGGAATATATGGAAGAAAATGGGATTTTTAAGAGAATAGAGTATGGTAAGAAAAGACCAAGGAAAAAGTCATATACATTATTTCAAGAATCTGTGAAGAATATGAAGAGTCAATCAGAGAGAGGAAAATGAACAATTTTGGTAGTAGGGAGAAACAGCATGATTCAGTTTGTGTGTTGTGGCTGTCTTTAAGAGCTCAAAGCATATGAGTCCTTTGATCTCAGAGGCAAGATGAATGAGGCAAGAGGCCCAGAGTGTGAAAAGCAGTTCAGTTTATTATGCTTAACAGCCTTGTTAATACACATTTTTGCAAGCATGATCAGAATGTGAACAGTAGGCAATCCCCAATTACCATTCAAAAAAAAACAGCTAGTGGGCTTTGCATATGCATGCTATCTGCCAATGGGAGGAGAGCCAATCCAGCAATTCAGTAACTTGCTCACAGGCAAGGGGCCTTGTTCAGGCATCCCTGCTCACTGAGCCACTGGCTGTGACCCTCTGGCTTACCCATTCCCATGATCACAAATCATTGTTCCTTGCTCAACAAGGTCATTTCTTCAAGGTGGCAGAAAATGTATTGTGCATCAAAGATCAAGGTAGCCTCAGTACTCATTCTCAGTAGAATCTCATAACTTAGCAAATATGAAGATAGAAGGAAGAATTTTATACAATAAAATATGTATCATCCATTGCTGCAGAGAGTTAAAGAAAAGTAAAGGTTGAAGAATAAAAGATCATAGAAAGCACTAATTAGGTTAGACAGACCCACTTCAATAGGATAGTAGTGGAGTTAATAGTAGTTTGTCAAGAAAGAGGATAAAAAGGAAATGGAGGAAACATTATCGGCAACTTTTATCAATGAAAAAGCATAGGAACCTAGGAGGACATTATAATGAGCCTGGAAAAACTATGGCTTTGGTATTTATTTTTAAGGTTTTTTTTTGTGTTGTGTTTGTTGTTGTTCTCCCCAAATGGGGGGATTGTTTTTTCTCTAGGTCCATATGAGATATAGAACAATGTTTCAGTGACACTTGTCATAGGTTTTACATTGGATTGTCAGAATCTTTAGTCAAAATATCTGATTGGAAAAGTTACAGATGTTACATATTTGACCAATTTCTTATGAAATCAAGAATTATCTTTGAGTTTGTCAACAAACTTGCTCATATTTGCGGCATGGTTAGCAGCACAGAAAAACTGATAAAAGCATAATCCTGGATTTTACTCTAAATCAAGTCTAACTTAAGCCAGGATTTTACAAAATAATTTGCTCACAAAATACTTTGGGGAAAGAAGAAATGAAAGAAGAAAGCAGGGAAGGAAGGAAGGGAGAGAGAAAAGGAGGAAGGGAGAGGAGAGAAGAAGGAAGAGAAGGAAGGATGGAAAGAGCGAAGAAAGAAGGAGGGAAGAAAATGAGGAAGGAAGAGAGGATGACTATGATGTAGAACCATTTCTGAAGCATGATGCACCTTCAGGAAAAACAAGATTTCAAATTAGACAAGAGAAAAACAAATCAATTTTCATACATTAAAATTGTCCACATGTGTTTCTGATACATTATTTCGTATTTACTATTTTAGGAAGAAAAATAATTTGGATTTTCAGCTTTAGATAGATATATTTCCTTTTCCCCCCCTGGTTTTACATATATACATACGTGTGTGTGTGTGTGTGTGTGTGTGTATACACACACACACATACAAGTGTGTTATTTTTGTTCCAATAATAATGATACATCAAAGTCTACAAAATATACTTGTAAAAATTGGAAGTTCCCAAAAATCACATATTGGTTTGATGTAAGAAAAGACTTACAGCAGGGTGTTAACTCAGTGTGACTGATGAGGTAATGTTTCTCTAGTTCACATATACTTAGTTCTTAGTTTGGTAAGGTAATGGTTCTACAGTTGACACATGCTCAGTGTGCTGTAATAATGTAATTGTACTAAGGTATATAAGGGCTGAGAGGATTTGAAATAAGCAGACTCCAGAGAGACTTGAGTAAGAGTGTGCTTGAGCTTGATCTCAGACTCCAGATTCCAGAGAGATCCTTGAGAAAGCTAGACTGGACATTACAGAAACACAACAACTTACCAGATATGAAGGCCAAAGAATATATCCATCTACCTTTTTCCGAGGATGGAATCGATCATAAACCAATGGACTCTTGTACTATTAATAAATAAACCACATTGGTATAGTCAATATTACCTATCATAGACCATTTCCATCACTCATCATCAAATAAGGGAATAGAAGCTATTATACCTTACTACCAAATTCAAAATATCTTCAAGGTCATTGGTCATGAGGTATTAATTATTTTAATGTTAATGGTGGCTAAGTTCAAAGAGAAAGGGAGCCAAAAAAGCTACTGTATGTGATCCTGGAATTATAAATTTGTTTGACCTCCCCCAACCAATTTAATTAAGTCCACATACTTTTAGAAAGTTGTATTTGACATACTATCAAAGAATAATGCAATTCTAAGAGGCTAAGTAGGATAATAATTTGATTCTACTTACTGTAATTTAACATTTAATAAGAATTTATCCTATGCAAGACACTGGAAGAGGAGGGAGGGGGAGGAAAGGGAAGGGAAAGGAAGGAAAAAGAAAAACTTCCTGGCTTTAAAAAGTTTACAGTGTACTTTAAGATGGGTGGGGGAAATAAGCCAGGAATTTATACAATGGTATACATGCCTTAATATAGAATTGACAAACAAAATATGATACGATATACAAGTTAGGAAGAATCTTATTACTGACCTCTCAAAGAAGATATGTGTGTTTTGAGATTCCCAACTATACAATCAAAACTTTTTTGGCCATAGCTATGATATAGCTGATTGCAAAGTTTTCTTTGAGCACATCTGAAGTACATTATACAGTAATTGCCACTTTCCACTATTTACCTTCTATTCCATTAGGGAATAATGAAGCTTCCAAAAGAGACTTTGAATGTAGTTATAATGACTTTAAAGTCCCCCTGTGAAATTTTAAGGAAATAAGTGTATTAATTATGTTTTTGTTTTCTCTTACAATAAAAAAATTATAATATTAGAAAAGAAAAAAAATTATATGGTAAAAAACTGGTTACCAACCTGACTTGAAGGTAAGGATGCACTTTCTTATACAATGGACCAAAATACCAAAAATCATATTTGAGCAAGGATCTACATATAGCTTTGAAAAGTAGCAGAAATGATGAATGTTTGCACAGAAAAATTGAATATATAAGTGTTACAAGAATCTGGTCCTGAGAGTCTTATATAGAGATGTGTCAAGATTTGTTATGGTTGCTGTTGCTCTTGATGTAGTTGGGATATTGTTACAGAATAATTAGTTAGAAATAATTATACAGACATATACTGTATCAGAGTATTGAAATATTTCTTAAGTATTACAGCTTTCTAAATATGAAATAAAACTGCCTTGTGTGTTAGAGAACTAGACAGTATGGCAATCATTCTGTCAGGAGCTGGGTGGTTGTTACATACAGATTCCATGAAACTATTCCTACATTAGGAAAATCCGTGGTCCTTTCTGTTTATGATACTGGACAATCCTATAATGATTTTACAAATATCATCTCAAGACTTTGTGTACTCATTATTTTTCCTTTTATTTTCATTGGTTTTCAACATGTACATTTTAGGTCAATCATAATTAATAAGATTGTATACTATCTACTGAAACATGCCATTAACTTTTTGTTAGTCATTTTATTGGCTTTAAGAAATAGCCATAATGATAAACTAAAGCTCAGTCATCTGAAAGAGTGAAAGAGGATACTTAATTTAATTCTGGATGGCAAAATATAACCTAGGGAATGAGAAACTCATTCGTTTCACTCTCATTTATTTTGCAGATAAATGTCATGATGATGTTAAAATATATCCCTTTTTCAGAACTCACAAGATATTTTATTTTGGATCTCTCTAGTATACCATTAACATAACATTCTTTAATATCTTCATTATTAAAGTGACATATTTTGTATTGCATTCTTGTAGAATTTTTTTAAAAAATTGTTTTTCATGTAACATTTAGATCTATTGCAAAATGGAATGCAGCACTTCTGAAAGTATTGGACTTTTCACATTGAATGTTTTCAAGTAAAAACTGTTGATGTGTGTGTGTGCAGTCATTTTAGTATTGTCCAACACTTTGTTAATTAATTTTTTATTTAATATTTTACCCAGTTACATTCAAAATAATTTTTTAAAAATCTGTTTAAAAAATCCCTTTGCACATAGGAATTACTCCTATTTTAATAGGACATTTCCTTTTTTTCTTTCTTCCTTCCTTTTTTCCTTCTTTCCTTCCTTCCTTCCTTCCTTCTTTCTTCCTTCCTTCCTTCCTTCCTTCTTTCTTTTCTTCCTTCTTCCTTCCTTCCTTCCTTCTTTCTTTTCTTCCTTCTTCCTTCCTTCCTTCTTTTCTTCCTTCTTCCTTCCCTCTATCTGTCCCTCCCTTCATCACTTCTCTCTCTTTGTCTCTCTCTCTCTCTTTATCTGTCTCTGTCTCTTTCTTTCTCTTTCTCTCACTCTCCATTTCTTCCTCTCCCTCTCCCTTTCTTTCCTTCTTTTGTCCCATGTATGGTAGAATCAGAATTTAAAATGAGTAGGTGATAGCCTTCCTATCCCTCGACTTGGTCAGGGCACATGTGCACTATTTTATTCATTTCTAGATACACTTTGTGAACTTTAGAGGACAATGACTTCTTTGTCTCTGTTCCCAGATGTAAGCATGATTCTGATTATTCTCTTAAATTATCTTGAAAGACAGGAATAAAGTAGTCGGCAACCAGTAAAAAATAAAATTATGGTACACAAGAATCAGTTGACAGAACTAGTAATATTTAGCTTAGAAAAGAAAGGTAAGGAAGACATGAGAAGAGATGCAATCTCTTTTCAAATGTTCAGAAGGGTTTTCATGTGAAAGAGGAATGAGACCTATATAGCTTGTGCCTAGAGAATAAAAATAAGGAATAATGTATAAAAACCAAAGGCAGTAGATGGCACAGTGGGTAGAATATTGACCCTGAAATCAGAATGATGACCTGAGTTCAAATTTGACCTCAGATACTTAATTCTTCCTAATCATGTCATTGTGGGCAAATAACTTATACTCACCCCCACCCCCCAATTGCCTCAGCATAAATAAATAAATAAATAAACAAAAGAATTGATTCATAAATAGATAAAAGTAAATGAATGGGAAAAAATAGGCAGGAGTCAAATTTAATCTTGATGTAAGGAAAATCTCCCTAACTATCAAAGCTAATCAAAAATGGAATGACTTTTATCAGTAGGTAGATGACTTTACTTTATTAGAGTTTGTCAAACAGAAAATATATGACAACTGAAAATTCATTTTCTTGAATGCATATATAGATTGGACTGTGCACACAGATGTTGAAGTAGATAAAGTGTTAGAACTGAAGTAAGTAAAACTCATCTTCCCCAGTGGCCTTAGACATTCTCTAGCTATATGACCTTGGGCAAGTCTCTTAACCCTGTGTACTTCAGTTTCTTTAATTATAAAATGAATTGCAGAAGGAAATGACAAACCATTCCCATATCTTAGCCAAGAAAATACCAAATGGGGTCATAAAGAATCATATATAATCTACAGGACGTAACAAAAGCATCAGCATCAGCAGCATGAATTGGACTAGATGGTCAGCAAGAACCTTTTGGATATGATCTGATGATATTCCAAAGCAGCCTATCTAGTACTTACAAATTTAAATTCTATTCAAAATGGAGACATATTGTTCTTTGAACTAGCACTAAATAAGACTTTGAATTAGTTTCTTCAACTGGCATGTATTTTAAATGACTTCCATCTAGAGCTGCCATTTTCAGACCAGTTTCTTTAATGTGAAGGGGAAAAAAAAGTACCTGATGTTGTGAAATTTTAAGTGTTTTGGCCTTTTCCATTCTTAAAAATAGCCTAGTGATTTCCTTTTGACTTTTAAAACTTATCAGAACGATCTTTTCTCTGAAAATTTTGTCTACTAAAAGGTCAAGAAAACTATAGAGATTACTTAAGAACAAGCTCAGGTTAGTTCTTTAGTCTTAAGAGTTATTCCTGAGGGAACAAAAATAACTCCTTAAAAATGATGCATTTTCTTTATTAACCCAAGAGTTCTAATTAAAGAAAAGTTGCTTCAATTTGTGACAAGCATTTTTAAAAAAGATTTTGCAGTATTTTTTGTATTACATCAACTTATAGAATGCCAATCATTCCTACATTAAAAAAGAAAGTGGTTTTACAATTTGTCTTTTTGATTTAAATGTAATATATTGAAAAAAATGTTAAATCAAGTTATTTTATAGATTGGCAATAGAAACACAAACCTCAAATAATATAAATATTTGCTAAATTGCTTCATAAAGGAAATCAACAGAAAAATGGTTAAAGTTCAGACTGATCTATAAGAGGAATTAACATTTTCAGATTTCTATTACCCTACTTTCATAAACATTGTATTTCAACCAAATTAGGTTCTTTGTTCTTCACACAGGGTATTCAACATATTATCACTATACCCTTTAATTGGCTACCTCCTCCTCCATTCCTGGCATGTACTATGGCACTTCTTCTGTTTCTTCAATCCATTCAAGATTTAACTCAGATATCCAATTCTACACAAAGATTTCCTTTCACCCCAGCTGCTATTTCATATGATCCCAAATTAAGTATAGATGTATAGATAGAAACTGATATTTCTATTTATACATGTATTTATCAATCTATCTACCAATTTATCTATCCATAATATTTAGGTATATGTGAAAATTTTCTCTCATCCTATAGATGGCAAACTACTTGAGTAAAGGGACTTTTACATTTTGCCATTATATTCTTAAGATCTTACCCAGTTTCTGGCATTGCTAAGTCATTCCAGTCACTGGCATGATTGAGCAATTTAATAAAGATGTGCTAATTGATGAATCTACCAATCATGCAATGTAAAAAGACCTAGCCACAAAGATATACCCCTATCCCTTCTTTTAGTCAGGGGAAATGTGTAGAACTTTCAATCTGTTCTAAGTTGATCTTCACTCCTTTTCCAATTTGCAGTTTTAAATGATAAGAACAATAATAATTTCTTGTTCCTAGATTTAAAAAAAAGCATTTAAAGTTTTATATATATCTATATCTATATCTATATCTATATATAGATATATATGTGTGTGTGTGTGTATTTGTATATATACACATATATGCACATATGCATAAGGATACATGTATATATATATATATGTATATATTTGTATACATTTAAATACATGTGTGATATCTATAGATATGGATATATAAAGCATTTCTACTTGGAAGTCAGTCACTTTACAAGTATACCCTAAACTGGAATACATTTGAAACATATCTATAGGATGGTGAGGGAACAAAAGCAATGACTTTAGGATCAGATTCTATTGGTGTTTATCAAATCTCTTTTATTTCATCTACATAAAAGTGCTGCCTAATTTTTCATTCAAATCATTGCTCAAACACTTGAATAAAACAAATGAAACTCACATCCCTGGCAGAGTCCCCTGGAAATCTCTATCAAGTTTTCCATAAAACCATTAATGATTCTGACATCTAGCCTTCTCAGTGGCACAGAAGATTCTCAAAAGCAAGAATTCATGGACAATTTCTTCTCTGTGCAATGGGAGTTCCAAACCCCGATGAAAAAATAGGTTGCAGCTATGGTTTAAAAAAAAAAAGTTGGGAAGAAACTTACTATTTAGATTTGACCACATAAAAATTAGTAACAACGGCAACATATTTATGTGATGCTTGAAATTTTGCAAAATATTTTATGTCCATTATCTCTTTTAGAAGCTTATAGCATTCTGTGACTTGTGGCAGATTTCCCATTTTATTGATGATGTGCACTGAGTTTTAAATTTTAAGTGATTTGGCTATAATGACAACAGTAGTAAGAGGCAGGTTTGTTGGAAATAAGTTCCGTTTGGAATCAAGTTCATCGTATTACCAATTCTAAGATCAGGACAACTTAACCTGAGATCCATGAATAATCAAGGAGTTTATAGACTCCTAAGAGAGGGAAAAAAAGTAACCAAAAAGGTATAAACTGTTACATTCATATTTGATGTAATTGGGGTCTTTTTTATTTATGTTATTTGATCCACTTAATCATATTATTCTGAGAAGAGTTAAATATGTTGAAGATGTCCAAAGAGTTAGCATGTAAACATGTACACATACACACAATTAAGAATTTTGCACAAAAGAAAGAAGTCCAAATCAATCTATTAGTCCAAATGTCTAACATTAGCATGAGAGGGGAGAAAAGCTTTCATTATTTGAGCAAAAGCCAAGCATAGCTGATGTTCTAACTAATACTCATATAAATGGAGATAGGTCCCTGTTGGAAGTGTAATACTATTTGGAGAGTTCATTTGAATGTGGCAGAGGCCAAGCTAACCTTGTGCTGAAGCCTCCAGTATCCATTTGCATATCTTTGCAGTATCTTTCTTTAATTTCTTTTTGAAGAAGTTCTTTTTTCATGCTCCCTCTCTTCAAATCTTCCCACATCTGATTATCTCATGGACCATTTCTCTTTCAGGCATACTGTCCAAGTTGGCAGAGATATTCCCTTGTGCTCTGCTTAACATAGTTTGAATGGGATAAAATCCTCCTCTTAGCAAAATCCTACCAATATTTCTGTATCTTTTTCATAAGAACACTTAGAGAGAATTTATAAATGCTTTGTTGGAATTGAGATCAAATATATATGGAGCTAAGGTATATAATGTTAAGTGTATTGCCGCTTTGTAATGACAGATTCCAATTCTAAGTGTTTTTGAGATGCAAGATGATATGAGAGATGACTGATCTGAGAATTAAGAAGAAATAGAATGAAATTGTACCTATGACAAATTATTATATCACCCTGGACCAGTCATTTAACTTCTAAATTCTTCTATTACTGCTTCAAGACTATAAGTTGAAGAGAAATTATTAGTAGAAGTAATTGACTGTGAAGGAGTTCCTTACAACAATTCAATCACAAGACAAACATGAATAACGGCATGAAAATAGTATTTTAAATTGATTTTCTTTTGGTTAGAGAAATAAAATCATAAATGTAGAATTAGAAGGAATTTCAGAAGGCCTTCAACTCCAAAACCTCATTTAATATATGTGGGAGGGAAGGAATATATCCTAGAATTTTCTTAGGAATTTGTCTCAAGCTTAGTGCCCTAAAAATCACAGATACCACTTTGAGTTTTTAAAGAAAATTGTCCTTCCTGAATTTTGTAGTGTCTCTTCTTATTCCTTTAACCTTTCACAGATCACTGATATTTGTTTCTCGAAAATCAATTCTACTATGCATTTCTGTATTTTGAATTATACTTCATCTGGGACTGGCAACTTGTATAGATGTTTCCTTTTGCTTTGCTTTTCTTTGTGTTGTGTTTTGTTTTCTTATCTGCCTAATTATCTTGAGTTTCAATTCCCTACTCAAGATATTTTGTTCTGTGGTTTTCAATCAAAATAGCATTCCTTTCCCAGAAAAAAAAATAGAAATAAAAGTTGAAGAGATGTGCCTTCTCTCCACCATACTTGATTACTATCTTGTGCACTATAATTAATGGGGCTTAACTTTCTTTGATTGTTTTCTTTTCTCCAGTACCTCCAAATTTGTAGTGATATGTGATCTCAACACTGTATTTTTTTCAAAGGATGCAGATTGCAATACTTCCAAGTTTCCATGCTTTCTCATTCTGTGTGACTCTTATCTTTCTTTACTTTTAAATATTCCAAAGAGAGAATCATGTAAAATTTCATTTTTTATAGATCTCTTAACTTTTCCTAAATATGCAAAGAGATTTTGGATCCCCAGAGGATTTCCTTCGTTTTCATTAGTTATTAGCTACTTGTAATCATATATTTCTCAGATGTTATTTTAATTCTACATGTTTTACAAAATTAATTAATAATAGATGCCAGACTTAACAGAGTCAGAATGTGTCTCTCAGTTGCCCTTTTGTTGACTTGTAAATTAAATTTTTTTCACTTAAAACATTTCCATATTTATTAATCACGTTGCAAAAGAAAAATCAGAACAAAAGAGGAAAATTATGAGAAAGAAAACACAACAGAAAAAGTGAAAGTAGTCCTCTTCAATCTGCATTCAGATTTCATCAGTTCTTTCTCTAGATCTAGACTTGTAAATTAATTTTTAAAGACTTCTTAAAAAATAAAATACTTCAATGTATATAGCATCCTTGGAAGAAATTTTGATTAGTTTTTGTCTAAAAATTAAAACATAATAAAAAAACTGAGGTCAACTTAAGTGCTATGAGATTATGTAAATTAAAAAAAAGAAACAAAAATAGTTCAAAATAAAGGCCCTGTACCAAGTCACTTTCTCTTTTCTATCCAATTATAAGTGTAGTCCATTGTTTTAGTAACTATCCAAGTTTATTGAAATGATAGACCAACTCAATGGATTGTCCATATGCTTATGTATTATTGTTTGGACAATAGAAAGTCTTCATTAACTTGTTTTCATTTGTTTATTTCTCCTGTTTTGGATAGTTAGAACTAAATATGTTAGGAACTAAACATGGTCTTTGGGCAGATCTTCACTGTTTTCTAGTCTGAGGCAATTAGCAGTGTTATTCAGAAATATTAACATCTTGAAAATTTAATCATCCCTTCACAACTCTACTTTCTTTTGTACTCCATCTTGGGCAACATACATCACAGCAACAAACTCTCCGTGAATTTGTCGGGCTATTTTACTGACTCAATTTAAAAAAAAATAATAATTTAACACATATTTTATGCAAAATGGACTAAGTGCTGTATTAGGGTTAGATGAAACAAATCTAACACAAAAACAAATACAATGTCAATGGGCTTGAAGAGCTTGCAGTCTATGATAGAAGTCAGGATCTTTAAAAAATGGTATGCAAAGGAGACACCATTAAACACTTGAGAGAAAAGTGCTTGGAGAAAATTTATAACTGAAGCTGCATTTTAAAGAAATGTAGAAGCCTGAAAAAAGTGAGGAAGGAATAAATTCTAGAAATGAAGGAACATTTTTACAAAAAAAAAAAAAAAACAGGAATAGGAGGTAGCATTTTACTTAAGAAAATTAGTTTTCCTGGACAGAGACTAAATGAATAAAAATAATAAGAAATTACAGTACTTGTATGTTGATAATCAAATTTTAGCAGGGAGGCAAGGATAATAGATACTCATACACAAAAACAATTACCTTGGAAGTAATAAAGAGCCATTCACAAATATCAGGAGTAATGGTGGTAATATAGTCAAAACTGTCTTTTTGGAATGTCAATTTAGTAGCTATTAATAGGATGGATTGAGGAGTGGAGAAAATGGAGCTAAGAATAATTAGGAAACTAGAGATGCTGCTCAGAAGAATAGTAATGTTGTCTTGTAGTAAATTAAAGTTTGTGTGAGTAAAGATCATGGAACGCATGAGAAATGTGTTGCATCAGAAAAATCAACAAGTCTTATAAATTGTGTGGATAGTAGTAGAGAAATGGACAGTTTGAAAAAGAAGGAAGACTTAAGGGTGATCCCAAAATTATGAATCTAGGTCATTGCCAAAATGATGATGCCTCTGACAGAGAAATATGAAAAAATGGAAAGAAGAATGAGCTTGAGAAAAATGAATTCTATATTGTAAAAGTGAATTTGAGTTTGAGGGGACATTCAAGTCAAGATGTACAAAAAGTATTTTACATGTATGAGATTAGAATTTAATAGAAAGTTTGTCCTGCTGCTGTTGTTTTTTGTTTCATCCAGATGCTTCATTTTCTTAGGATATATAGTTCCTGGTTACAATTGCACAATCAAAATAAGTGCTAATGCTTGTGACTGCAAGGAAACAGGGGCCCTGATTGCAGCTGTAGAAACAAGAGAAGTGCTACTGCTTGAAGCTTTGGAATAGCAGTAGCTACATCTGGGTAAAGACCAGAGCAAAGAATCGGAGAGCAATAATCACACTTCTCTCAGAATCTCACTTTTTTAAATATTTGAAAACTGGTTGATTCCCAGATCCAGTTCTGAAAATTATAGTACATAAAAGCTTGGGATACAAAAAACTTGGGATGGTGGGCAGAGACCAATTTAAATATGAAGTCCAAACTAATATATAAATATATATATAAATATAAATATAAATATAAATATAAATATAAATATATATTATATATATCATATATATGCTAAAAATGAGCAAAGAGGAAAAAAATGCTTGGTCATTAAAAGGTACTGTTAGTGGCAGAAAGTACTAATCCATGAATTCAACAGAAAGCAATAACTTGAAATCACCTACCATGAAAGCCCTAAGGAAAAATGTTAATCAGACACAAGCCAAACAAGAATTTCTAAAAAAGTTAAGAAACAAAGAAGAATGGTAGGAGGATAAAGAAAATTATGAATAGATAATTAATAGCTTGGTAAAGAGACATAAATATATTGAAGAAAATGTCACCTTAATAAACAGGGACCTAATAGTAAAAGGTCACAACAATTCACTGAATAAACTCCTCAAAAACAGAATCCAACAAATTGAAAAAGGGATACAAAATATCACTAAAGACAACAATTCCTTAAAAAATTAGAATTTGAAATCCCTTGATAATTAGAATTAAATTCAGAACTGAATAAGTGAGAGCTAATAGATCCACAAGACATCAAGAAATAATAAAGCTAAGTCAACGTAAAAGAAAATGTGAAATATTTCAATGGGAAAAAAAAAAGCCTCAGCTAGAAACTAGATTAAAGAGAGATAATTTAAAAATAAAAAAAGAATCTAAATATTATATTTCAACAAATATCAAATAAAATTCTCCTGGTATCCTAGATCCTAAGGTAAAAATAGAAATTAAAAGAATTTACCAATTTTCCTGAAAGAAATCTCAAAATGAAAATTCCCAGCAATAGTAGACCCAAATATTAAAGGTAACAGGCCAAAGAGAATATTAGTTCAAGGATCCAGAAATAAAGTAATAATATTTAACTGCCCAGAAATAAATATTACAGATGTCATAAAATCATAAGCAGGATCACTCAGTTTCTAATAGCTTTCATATGATTTTTCAGAAAGCAAATGACTTAGTATTACAACTAAGAGTAATTTGCCCAGCAAACTGAATGTAGCCTTCAGAGAGAAATCAATATTAATGAAATAGAGCACTTTCTAGCATCCTTGGTGAAAAGACCAGAGATAAATAGAAAATCTGACTTTTGAGCACAACACTCAAAAGAAGCACAAAAAGATAAATATGAAAGATAAATCATAAGGTAATCAATGGTGCTAAGCTGTTTATTGGATATAAAAATATATGTGGTAGTGATTCATTTAACTTCTAAGAACATTATCCTTATATATTAGTTATTACTTAGTAGTTATTATATTTTACTCCATAGGAGGAAAAAGGAGGAGCAAGGGTTAGAGAAAAGGGGAAATGACAAACAAATGGTAGATTAAGGGAGATAATGCTTAGTAACAATTTAGGTTTTAAGGAAAGGAAGGATTAAAAAAAGAAAAGAAGACACAGAAGAAAATATGAAAGAGGGAATTACATAATTACTTGTGACTATGAATGGGATAGACTCATAAGATAAAAGCAGATTATCAGAATAGATTGGAAATCACAATCCAATAATATGTTGTATATAAGCGATACTCTTGAAACCGAAAGACATAGATAGAGTTAATCTATAGACTAAATCAGAATCTAAAATGTTTTCTTGGATTAAAAAAAAAAACAGACTTAGTAATCATGACTTTAAATAAAACCAAAGCAAAAAGAGACCTAATTAAAGGAGATAATCAGAGAAACTACATTGTGGTAAAAAGGAAGCTTAGATAATAAAGTGATAATAAAAACATGTAGGGAATTTCTTTAATAAAATTCTCATTTCGGACTTCCGGTTAAGATGGCGGAGAGGAGGCTCACAGTTGCATAAGCTCCGCGCTTTCTCTCACTATCCACTTCATTACAAGCCTCTGAATCAATGCTTGACTGAAAAAAACCCACAAATAGTTACCAAGAGAAGCCATCCTTGAGATCCGCCAAGAAAGGTCTGTCTTTACTGGAGGGCTGGGGCGGTTTTAGATCGGGCGCAGGCTGAGGGCAGCGGCAGTGAGAGCACGGGAGCAGACTGGAGAGGGGGTGGGGAGTGATCGCAGCTGTCTCTGCGGGGAGAGCTTCGCTACAGGTTTGGAACCTGCAGCAAGTCAACAGCCCAGCAGAGAAGCTAAAAACTCCGGGGCTGAAGAATACAACCGCAAACAGCTGGAGTCTCTCAGGACCTGGCCGCCCCCCCCTTCCCCCCCTCAGTGACTCAGCACGCTTTGGGATCTCAGAGCGCAGGCGCAGCACAGTCCTGCTAGTGCCTCACTGCTGCCACCTGCAGTCTGTAGAGGAAGCTCGATAACACACCCAGCCCCCCCCCAAAGAAAGACTCCAGTTTTTTCTGTTTTTCTTTGGTAGTTTGTCTCTGATTAATAGACAGAATGAGCAAGAAGCTGAAGAGGACTTTAACCCTAGACAGCTTCTACACAGATAGAGAGCAGACTCTAAATCCTGAGGAGACTAAAAACAGGCAGTCCCCAGGTGATTCCCCAAAGGAGGAGATCGTCTGTTCCTCAGCACAGATGAACCTCATAGAAGTGATTAAAAAGGCTCTCACAAGGGAGCTAGAAGAAAAATGGGGAAAGCAGAGTGAGGCTTGGCAAAAGGAGAAGGAAGCTTGGGAAAAGGAGAGGGAGGCTTGGCAAAAGAGCCTGGAGAAGTCAGTTAAAGAGAGAGTGGATAAAGAAGTAAAATCCTTGAAAAATAGGATTAGTGAACTGGAAACAGAAAACAGCTCTCTAAAAAACAAAATTGGCGAAATGGAAAAAAATTCCACAGAACAAAAGAACTCAATTGGACAATTAGAGAAAGATTTTAAAAAAGTGAGTGAAGAGAATACTTCACTGAAAATCAGAATTGAACAAGTGGAATTGAATGACTCGAGGAGACAAGAAGAATCAGTCAAGCAAATCCAAAAAAATCAAACAATGGAGAAAAATGTGAAATACCTTCTGGGGAAGACAACAGACCTGGAAAACAGATCCAGGAGAGACAATCTGAGAATCATTGGACTCCCAGAAAAACATGATGAAAAAAAGAGCCTGGACACCGTCTTCCAGGAAATTATCAAAGAGAACTGCCCAGAAGTCATAGGAACAGAGGAAAAAATAAACATTGAAAGGATTCATCGATCACCCACTGAAAGGGATCCTAAAATCAAAACACCAAGGAATATAGTGGCCAAATGCCAGAACCCACAGATGAAAGAAAAAATATTGCAAGCGGCTAGAAAAACCCAATTCAAGTATCAAGGAGCCACAATAAGGATCACCCAGGATCTGGCAGCATCCACATTAAAAGATCGAAGGGCCTGGAATATGATATTCCGAAAGGCTAAGGAACTTGGTATGCAACCAAAAATAACTTACCCAGCGAGAATGAGCATCTTTTTCCAGGGAAGAAGATGGACATTCAACGAAGTAAGCGAATTTCATCTATTTCTGATGAAAAAACCAGAACTTAACAAAAAGTTTGATCTACATATATAGAACTCAAGAGAAATCTAAAAAGGTAAAGATTAATCTTGGGAACTATATTTTGACTATATAGATGCATAAAGAATACATGTATACCTTGTTCTAGAAATTGATGTGGAAAGGACATTGTACCAGAAAAAGGGTAAAGTGGGGGTAGTACATCTCATGAAGAGGCATAGGAAACCTATTATATCTGAGAGAAAGAATGGAGGGGGATGAATATAGTGGGTATCTTACTGCCTTCAGAATTGGCTTTAAGTGAAAAATCTTAAGACATATTCAATCTATGGTGAAACTTCTCCCATCTCATTGAAAAGTGAGAAGGGAAAAGTGGAAAGGGAAGGAATAAGCTAAGCGGAAGGGAATACGGGAACTGGGAGGGCAAGGGGTAAGATAGGGGGAGGAACTCTAAGGCGGGGGGAGGGACACTAAAAAGGGAGGGCTGTGAGAAACAAGGGGTGCTCACAAGCTTAATACTTGGAAGGGGGGGAAAGGGGAAAGAAGGGAGGAAAGCATAAACCGGGGTTAACAAGATGGCAAGTAATACAGAATTGGTCATTCTAACCATAAATGTGAACGGGATAAACTCCCCCATAAAGAGGAAGCGGTTAGCAGAATGGATTAAAAGCCAGAATCCTACAATATGTTGTTTACAGGAAACACACCTGAAGCGGGGAGATACATGCAGGTTAAAGGTAAAAGGTTGGAGCAAAATCTACTATGCTTCAGGTGAAGTCAAAAAAGCAGGGGTAGCCATCCTGATCTCAGATCAAGCTAAAGCAAAAATTGACCTAATTAAAAGAGATAAGGAAGGACACTATATCTTGCTAAAGGGTAGCATGGATAATGAAGCACTATCTATATTAAACATATATGCACCAAGTGGGGTAGCATCTAAATTCTTAAAAGAGAAACTAAGAGAGCTGCAAGAAGAAATAGACAGTAAAACTATAATAGTGGGAGATCTTAACCTTGCACTCTCAGAATTAGATAAATCAAACCAGAAAATAAATAAGAAAGAAGTCAAAGAGGTAAACAGAATACTAGAAAAGCTAGATATGATAGATCTCTGGAGAAAATGTAATGGAGACAGAAAGGAATACACTTTCTTTTCAGCAGTTCATGGAACCTATACAAAAATTGACCATATATTAGGACATAAAAACCTCAAACTCAAATGTAGTAAGGCAGAAATAGTAAATGCATCCTTTTCAGACCACGATGCAATGAAAATTACATTCAACAAAAAAGCAGGGGGAAGTAGACCAAAAAATAATTGGAAACTAAATAATCTCATACTAAAGAATGATTGGGTAAAACAGCAAATCATAGACATAATTAATAACTTCACCCAAGAAAACGATAATAATGAGACATCATACCAAAATGTATGGGATGCAGCCAAAGCGGTAATAAGGGGAAATTTCATATCTCTAGAGGCCTATTTGTATAAAATAGAGAAAGAGAAGGTCAATGAATTGGGTTTGCAATTAAAAATGCTAGAAAAGGAACAAATTAAAAACCCCCAGTCAAACACTAAACTTGAAATTCTAAAAGTAAAAGGTGAGATCAATAAAATTGAAAGTAAAAAAACTATTGAATTGATTAATAAAACTAAGAGTTGGTTCTATGAAAAAACCAACAAAATAGACAAACCCTTAGTAAATCTGATTAAAAAAAGGAAAGAGGAAAATCAAATTGTTAGTCTTAAAAATGAAAAGGGAGAACTCACCACTAACGAAGAGGAAATTAGAGCAATAATTAGGAGTTACTTTGCCCAACTTTATGCCAATAAATTCGACAACTTAAATGAAATAGAAAAATACCTCCAAAAATACAGCTTGCCCAAACTAACAGAGGAAGAAGTAAATATCCTAAACAGTCCCATCTCAGAAAAAGAAATAGAACAAACTATCAATCAACTCCCTAAGAAAAAATCCCCAGGACCAGATGGATTTACATGTGAATTCTACCAAACATTTAAAGAACAATTAACTCCAATGTTATATAAACTATTTGAAAAAATAGGGATTGAAGGAGTCCTACCAAACTCCTTTTATGACACAGATATGGTACTGATACCTAAACCAGGTAGGCTGAAAACAGAGAAAGAAAATTATAGACCAATCTCCCTAATGAATATTGATGCTAAAATCTTAAATAAAATATTAGCAAAAAGATTACAGAAAATTGTCACCAGGATAATACACTATGACCAAGTAGGATTTATACCAGGAATGCAGGGCTGGTTCAATATTAGGAAAACTATTAGCATAATTGACTATATCAATAACCAAACAAACAAAAACCACATGATCATCTCAATAGATGCAGAAAAAGCATTTGATAAAATCCAACATCCATTCCTAATAAAAACACTTGAGAGCATAGGAATAAATGGACTTTTCCTTAAAATAGTCAGGAGCATATATTTAAAACCATCAGTAAGCATCATATGCAATGGGGAAAAACTGGAACCTTTCCCAGTAAGATCTGGAGTGAAGCAAGGTTGCCCACTATCACCATTATTATTTAATATCGTATTAGAAACACTAGCCTCGGCAATAAGAGTCGAGAAAGATATAAAAGGAATTAGAGTAGGCAATGAGGAAACCAAACTATCACTCTTTGCAGATGATATGATGGTATACCTAGAGAACCCCAGAGATTCTACCAAAAAGCTATTGGAAATAATTCATAATTTTAGCAAAGTAGCTGGCTACAAAATAAATCCCCATAAATCCTCAGCATTTTTATACATCACCAACAAAACCCAACAGCAAGAGATACAAAGAGAAATTCCATTCAGAATAACTGTTGATACCATAAAATATTTGGGAATCTATCTACCAAAGGAAAGTCAGGAATTATATGAGCAAAATTATAAAAAAGTCTCCACACAAATAAAGTCAGACTTAAATAATTGGAAAAATATAAAGTGCTCTTGGATTGGCCGAGCGAACATAATAAAGATGACAATACTCCCTAAACTAATCTATTTATTCAGTGCTATACCAATCAGACTTCCAAGAAAATATTTTATTGATCTAGAAAAAATAACAACAAAATTCATATGGAACAATAAAAAGTCGAGAATCTCAAGGGAACTAATGAAAAAAAAATCAAATGAAGGTGGCCTAGCTGTACCTGATCTAAAATTATATTATAAAGCAGCAGTCACCAAAACCATTTGGTATTGGCTAAGAAATAGATTAGTGGATCAGTGGAAAAGGCTAGGCTCACAAGACAGAATAGTCAATTATAGCAATCTAGTGTTTGACAAGCCCAAAGCCCCTAACTTCTGGGAAAAGAATTCAATATTTGATAAAAACTGCTGGGATAATTGGAAATTAGTATGGCAGAAATTAGGCATGGACCCACACTTAACACCATATACCAAGATAAGATCAAAATGGGTCTATGACCTAGGCATAAAGAACGAGACTATAAATAAATTAGAGGAACATAGAATAGTTTATCTCTCAGACTTGTGGAGGAGAAAGAAATTTGTGACCAAAGATGAACTAGAGACCATTACTGATCACAGAATAGAAAATTTCGATTACATCAAATTAAAAAGCCTTTGTACAAATAAAACTAATGCAAACAAGATTAGAAGGGAAGCAACAAACTGGGAAAACATTTTCACAGTTAAAGGTTCTGATAAAGGCCTCATTTCCAAAATATATAGAGAACTGACTCAAATTTATAAGAAATCAAGCCATTCTCCAATTGATAAATGGTCAAAGGATATGAACAGACAATTTTCAGAGGATGAGATTGAAACTATTACCACTCATATGAAAGAGTGTTCCAAATCATTATTGATCAGAGAAATGCAAATTAAGACAACTCTGAGATACCACTACACACCTGTCAGATTGGCTAAGATGACAGGAAAAAATAATGATGAATGTTGGAGGGGATGCGGGAAAACTGGGACACTAATGCATTGTTGGTGGAGTTGTGAACGAATCCAACCATTCTGGAGAGCAATCTGGAATTATGCCCAAAAAATTATCAAAATGTGCATATCCTTTGATCCAGCAGTGTTTCTATTGGGCTTATATCCCAAAGAAATACTAAAGAAGGGAAAGGGACCTGTATGTGCCAAAATGTTTGTAGCAGCCCTGTTTGTAGTGGCTAGAAACTGGAAAATGAATGGATGCCCATCAATTGGAGAATGGCTGGGTAAATTGTGGTATATGAATGTTATGGAATATTATTGTTCTGTAAGAAATGACCAGCAGGATGAATACAGAGAGGCTTGGAGAGACCTTCATGAACTGATGCTAAGTGAAATGAGCAGAACCAGGAGATCATTATACACTTCGACAACGATATTGTATGAGGACATATTTTGATGGAAGTGGATTTCTTTGACAAAGAGATCTGAGTTTCAATTGATAAATGACGGACAAAAGCAGCTACACCCAAAGAAAGAACACTGGGAAACGAATGTGAACTATCTGCATTTTTGTTTTTCTTCCCGGATTATTTATACCTTCTGAATCCAATTCTCCCTACGCAACAAGAGAACTGTTCGGTTCTGCAAACATATATTGTATCTAGGATATACTGCAACATATCCAACATATAAAGGACTGCTTGCCATCTAGGGGAGGGGGTGGAGGGAGGGAGGGGAAAAAATCGGAACAGAAATGAGTGTCAATATAATGTAATTATTAAATAAAAAAAAAAAACAATTCTCATTTCTCAAATATATAATTAATTAAATTTATTTTTTTTTAAATGTCACAACTAAAAAGTGCTAAAAGGATATAAACGGGTAATTTTCAGAAAAAATAAATAAATCAGTTATTTGTAGTATAAAATATATCATATGTAATATATAATGTACTACATATAGTATAAATATAGTAAATATATTATGAAAATGCTTTAAATCAGTAATGCTTAGATAAATTCACATTAAAACAATTCTGAGATACCATCTTACAGTTATCAGAAATAACAAATACTGTAGAGTATGTGCAAAAATTGGTACATTAATAAATTGGTGATGGGGTACTGAACTAGTCCAGCCATTCTGGAGAAAAAAAAAAAGAAAGTATGCCCAGAGGATTAGAAAATCTACTATTCAATCCAACAATATCACTAATATGTCTATATCTCAAGAGATCAAAGAAAAAGAAAAATGACCTCTATCCACAAAAATAATTTGTGTATTGTGATTGTAAAGAATTTGAATTTGATGTGATGCTCATGAATTGGTAAATGACTAAATTAGTTGTGGCATAGAATTGTGATAAAATACTATTGTCTTATAAAAGATTATTTTGGAGAAGTAGTTTCACCAAAGAAAACAAAATGAAGGGGAAAAATGTAGTAAGTACTATATGAACTGAAGCAAAATGAAATGAAAAGAATTAAAATATCATTGTGCCAAATTTTAACAATGTAATGATGATCAATTGTGAAAGATTTGTCTATTCTGACAATTCAATGAACCAAAATAATTTTGAAAGAGTCATGATGAAAAAATCATATCCACCTCCAAAGACATACAGAATTGATGAACTTTGACTACAAATTGAAGTGTGTGTGTATATATGTATATATGTATATGTATATGTATACATATATATTTCTTTTTTCTTATTTTTTATAAATGATTAGTATGGAAATATGTGTTGCATGTATAATTGTTATCTCATAGCTTGTCTTCTCAATGAGTGGGACAAGAAGTGAGAGGGAAAGAGAGACTTTGTAATTCAAAATTTAAAATGAACGGTATATGAACATAAATAATATATTTTTAAAATGTCTTCTATATCATAAAGATTTTATAACAATAGAAAAGTAGGAATATGTATATAGGTTAGTAATTTCTAATGTCTGAATCCCTTTTTCAGTATGAAATATTGCTAATAATATCTTATTATACCCCTTTTACATTGTTCTAGAAGATCTTAAGGTGGTATATCTGCCATTATTCTTATGGAACCATGTCACTTTTTGGTTTTCATTCTATAGAACTTTCTTTTTTTCTAGTCAATAATCCATGTGACAGATGATGATAACCCCTAATAAAATAATAAAATGATAGATTTAAAATTATATATATGGAAGTATAATTGTACAGATTGGACGATGGATGGAATGAGAAGATTGTAGAGTAAAGTAAAAGATCATCGGTGGGTCTTTGGATGAGTGGAAAGATGTTGATATTATCAATGGTATCAGTTAAAGATAATTCAGTCTGACATTTGAAATACTTCAGTTTGACTTGCCTATTCTACAAACTTTCTTTCCATCTTTTTGTCATCAAACTTAAACTGTTCTATGACATTCTTTCAGATAATTTTATGGTGAATATTTATGAATTTCTGATAATCATGAGAAATGGTTAATGAATTATTACATAATGACTTATTATGTAACTTTACATATTGATTAGGAAAGCTAGACTAGACTGTAGACCCAGGAATCAGAAATTCATCTTCAAATACTAGTAGTGTGACCCTGACCAACTCATTTAACCCTGTTTGACTCAGTTTCCTCATCTGTCAAAAGAACTGAAGAAGACAATGGCAAATTACTTCATTATCTCTTCTAAGAAAATCCCAAATGAGGTCATGAAGATTTAGATACAACTAATTAACTAAACAGTAACAAACACTAGATTTGTCATAATGAATAGGAAAAAAAACTTCACTTAGAATCAGAACAATATGGGTTAAGGATCTAATCACAAATTAACTTAAATTGTCTTCAGTTTAACCTAGGGCAAATCTTTCTCAAAATTTCATACAACTCTTAAATCTTTAATATGATAACCAGTTTTGCTTAGTATAAATAATGAATCCACTGAAGTTGTCCCATATATTTGAATTGTTAATATTTAAAATTATGATTCTATACAATAAGGTAATTAATTCCAGTACACTGGAAATTTGTATGCAAATGCAAAGTATAAGTTGTAGACTGATTTTTGTGAAGGTGAAAGTGAGGTTATTAATGACTGGGAATACTCTACAGCTGTGAAATCACCTGCATATACATAAAAAGCAAAACAAAACGACAAAATCCTGATATTTTAAAACTAAGACTACCTCCTATAAAAGCTTTATCCCAAAGAATTTTATTGTTAGTTTTATATTTAAGCAATATATGAGAAGATGACTGTCTCTTGAATCACAGAATCAGAATACAAATTCCATTTCTCATATTTGCTACTCTGTTATCTTGAACAAGTAGCTTAAAACTTCTTTAGACCTCAGTTTTCTCAATGGTAAAATCACTATTCTAGATGATCTCAGATATTCTTCTTAGCTTCAGATCTTTGTTGTCAAACTAAGGAAGTGTACCCTTTTCTAAAGAACTGAAATTAACTCATTAAGAAAGAGCTATCACATCACAGAAGTGACCATTTACTCCACCGACAAATAAATGCAGTTATTTGTTCATGGGAATTAATTTAATGAGAAATACTTTTGTTATGGACAGTTTAGCAGCCCTTTTATTGAATTGACAGTACTATTTAGTTGAGACTGCACAAGGAATTACCACTACTACTATTACTCCTCCTCGTCCTAACCCTATTCCTCCTCCTCCTCCTATTGCTGCTGCTACTACTACTCTTACTGCTACTGCTACTACTACTCTTACCACTACTGCTACTGCTACTACTATTCTATAACTACTACTAGCACTATTTCTATTATTCCTACTCCTACTGTTGTTACTACTATTACTACCACCATGTTCTCTTGATAAAAAAAAAAAAAGTAATGAGACCCATGTCATTTTTATTGTCTTTCTAAGTATTAGTCAAAAAATAAACCAACTGTGTGCTTTTTCCCTAAAACATAAAACATATATCCTTGAGACCGTTTGCCCCTTGACATGAATGATATTTTTGAAAATTTTTATAGTTAAAAATTGAATAAAAATTTAAGGGGAAAAAAGCGTGTTTCTCTGATATAAATCAGAGCATTATACTGTTAAATGTTAGTAAATATGAAAATATTTTTGTATAAAGTATGTTAAATGAGACTAAAGTTTTGGAGTTTTGTGTTTGTTGATTTTTTCCCATTGCAGTATTTTTTGCCAAGTAGTTATCCACACTGACCAAATATCTATCCAAATTTTCCTTTAAAGTGAGAGTTTTATAATTGTCATTGAGTAAATGTAAATTAAAGATTTATTCCATTTGAATAGTTGAATCATCATCTTTTAATATTGTGTTTAAATAATATAAATAATGATTTAGGTTTATTTTCTTAATCATTATTAAAATGGACAATTTTCAAGAAAAAGATAAATAATTATCAAAGGTAACATTAATAAAAATAATAATCCTCACATTAAAATTTTAAAAACATATTAACTGAAATTGGAGTTATTGTAGTAAGAAGTAGACTATCCTTCTTTTACTTGGACTTGGTGAGAACAAATTTGGGTTATTGTGTTCTTTTTGTATTTCTTCCACTTCACAGGGTCATCCACAGAATACCCAGAAGTGTGTCCATACCATCTATAAACCAAAGGGAATCAATGGGAATCTTTAATCTGGAAAGAGAAGCCTCAGAGGCATAGCTATTTCAACATCTTTGAGAAACTCTGTGGTAGAAGAGAGATAGGATTCTTTTTTTTTTTTTTCCCCAGGCCCCAGAGATGAATTGCTGGAATTGGCAGAGAATAATTCTGGTTAGATATCAACAAAGAAGAACTACTAAACAGTTAAATTGATCCAAAAAAAGATGTAAATGGAATGGTATGCATTTTCTTAAGGTGATAGATTCTTTCTGTTTAGTGATCTTGAAGCACAACTTCTATGATCTCAATTATGTTATACTCAAGGATATTTTCAGGCATAATAGCTTTCATAATCCTTAAATTTTATGAAGCTATGCAGAGGTTTTCTGGTGGTTTGTGGTGTGTGTGTGTGTGTGTGTGTGTGTGTGTGTATGTGTGTGTTGTGTTTTCTTTTTGTGGTTGTTTTGGGTTTTTTCTTTTTATCTATTTTGGTGGATTCCTTGAAATTTTGATTGTTTAAATGAACTGGAAGTGGTTGTGTAGTACACAATTTTGAATACATAAATATCTAGTTTGCTTTTAAGCTCTGTAACTTTCTAGATATATAACATATGCAACTCCCTTAACCTTTCTGGACTTCACTTAACTCATAAATTTAAATAACTTATTTCTAAACACAGTTTGTTATTGATGTTGTTGTCTGTCTGCTTGAGAATTTTATGTATCACAGATACCACCCCCCTTGATAGTCTCTTAAAGCCTGGAAAACTCTCATTAATATAATTCTTTCAAATGCATGACATTAAAACTATAGAATAACAAAGGAAACTATTTCTATATATTTAAAGTTAGAGGCTGAGAGAGAGAGACAGAGACAGAGACAGAGAGACTGAAACAAAGACAATGAGACAGAGGCACACACAGAGAGACAGACAGAGAGAAAGAGAATTAGATAATCTTAAGAAATGTTGGATGAGACTGAAAGGTGAACATTTTCTGGAGAATGTCTGCCCATTATTCACTTTTGAAGTGATTTAAATGAGAATTATTGAAGATGGAAAAGTATCTCTATCTATCTAAATCTAGATCTAGATCTAGATCTATTAACAGCTGTAGTGTTGATACTGAGAATTAATGTGGGCAGTGTAGAAGCTTCTATAGAAGAATTAGCCAAATTTGAGTTGCTCATAGACTCAACATGAACTTTGGTTTGAGATCTCTTCTGATTGGACAGTAAAACATTTTGAGGAGTGAGCAGTCTGATCATGTTAGCTCAGGAAAAAGCCAGCTTAATCTTTAACTTCAAGTTATGTGCTACTGAAATAAATATGTAATCTTTTATGATGATCTTTTAAGAGTGGTTGTGAATTGTATAAATTGGGAAATATCACCTAGGATCAACTATAAAACAGAGGAGAACCTGGTCAACTGGAATGGGTGAGGATCAGGAGAAACATGTGCCATTGTGTAATGCAGATTCACCTAAATGGACCTGTTGCACTAAAGTTTGAAGTCCAGACTTGTGAGTTACCCCAAGAATATAGTTTTTCTCTGTCATGTGCTTCACTAACATATTATTTTAAGTATGTGCCTATTCTTCTTAACAGATAATAGCTTAATTGGTGGGAGATTGTGGTGCAACTTTTTGTTTGCTTTTTTGGAGTGTGATGTATTCAGTAATAAATCACCTGATCACTATGACTACCTATAGCCTCCCAAACTGTTAATATCTTCCTTTTGCAAACTCTCTTCATCTGCTCTGTATATGCCTTACAAATATTAATTATTTTCAGTCAAACTGAAATAGAAATAGGTATAACTAAACCATGATAATCCCAGAGGGTCACATATTGACTTAGAAAATCACATATTAACATTATTTATGTTTTAGTATATTTTATATATTAAATGTTATTTATGGTCCTTTGTGTGGCGATTAATTTATATACTTTTTTATCCTTTGACTGAAAAAGTTAATCAAAATTTGGTCCCAATGATATATGAATTCATGCTGCTCATGGCCCTTTGTTTGGCAATTAATTTGTATCTTTTTTTTTTAACTTGGACTGAAAAGGATAATCAAAAGCTGGTCCCAGTGAGGTATGAAAATTTCAAGACATTTTGTTCTTTCACTAATTGAAAATTATTTGGTTAAAAACAATTTGCAATATGCTGTCAGGTTAAATAATTGAATTAAATCCTAAATTCTCTGTCTATCCCTTTTAAAGTTTCATCATTCAATGAAAATTATGAAAGTTCTGATGTTGGTACATTAAGCAATCCATTTTTTAAAATCAAGAACATGCTTTTTACTGATTTCCTAAAATGTTACCTGTCTTGAGTGGACGCAGCTTTTTATTGGGTCTGTCACAAGTGTCTGGGTAATCCTCTCACTATAATAAATGTGAGAATCAGCTCCTCATTTCCATAAAAATAGATTTTAAAAAATCACTGTGCTGGGATTTATTAGATTTTCCTACAAAGCCTTATAATTATCTCATATATCAACCATAACTCATGCTTATTATAAGTGCCAGTTATAATCATTTGCTGACTTTTTTTTGATATTGAAAGAATCCTGGAGAAATAGTTTGAGTTTAACTTAGATTGATGAGTTCAAAGGACCACATTTTGTTGTCATTGATAAATATTTGGAGAGATGATTTTCCATTATTACTTTCATTATGACACTGAAAACACTTGGTGGCACTGTCTGCAATAATTTAAAGATTTAAGGTGAAAAAGAAAAAAAAATCTATTAACTCCCTCTTTTGGCCCCTTTACTTCTGGAATGTGAATATGTCTACTTTTCCCAGACTTCATCTTTCAATTACTAATAAGCAGAACTACTCCCTAGTCATCATCCTTGCTCCTCTGTGCATAGATAGTGAAGAAATAACAGGGGAAAGCGTATGTTGTGGTTCAGGCATTGACTTTTCATGACCCATTGTAGCATTATTGTCTATGGGCTTTTCTTGGCAAAGATGCTAGAATGGTTTGCCATTTCCTCCTCTAATTCATTTACAGATAAGTAAATAGGTGAACAGAAATAAGTGATCTGTCCAGGTTCACGTAACTAGTAAATGTCCAATGCCAAATTTGAATTCAGCTCTTCTGACTTTAAGCCCAATTCTCTCTCCATTTTGCCATATAACTGCTCTGTTTTAATCTTTATATTCTTTTAATCCTCGGGGCATCTAGGTGACATGGTTAATAGAGTTCTGAGCCGAGAAGCAGAGCTAGGTCTAAAATCATAAAGTCATGTGATGGCAAGAGCCATCTACACCCAGAGAAAAGACTGTGGGAACTAAGGGTGGATCACAACATAGTATTTTCACTCTTTTTGTTGTTTGCTTGAATTTTATTTTCTCATTTTTTGATCTGATTTTTCTTGTGCGGCAAGATAATTGTAAAAATGTGTATACATATATTGGATTTAACATATAGTTTTACCATGTTTAACATTTATTGGATTACTTGCCATTTAGGGGAGGGGGTGAGAAAAATGGGGCATTGGAACACAAGATTTTGCAAGGGTCAATGTTGAAAAATTATCCTTGTATATGTTTTGAAAATAAAAAGCTTCAATAAAAAATAAGAAAAAAATAAAAATGTAAAAAAAATAAAAAAAATAAAATCATAAAGTCAGTAAGTGTCTGAGGCCACATTTGAACTTAAATCTATCCTGACTCCATGCCCAGATCTCTTTGTATTGAGCCATCTAGCTGACTGTCTCCTGTTCCCTACAAGAAAATCATCAGAGCTCATCAAAACTCAAGCTTTCCTTAGCATGTTGTCAATGGCTATTAACTTCCTTTAGCCTAAGAGCAGAAAAAATCCTAGAACCATTTCAAAAAAATTTTTTTTTGTGGGGGAAGGTGAGGAAGGTTGAAAGACAAGCATATAATACCAAATTATGGGAATCACTAGCATATTTCTGCAATTATCTCAGGAGCCCCCAAAAAGTGATTTTCTTCTACATGGAGGATAGACTGAGAGAATTTTTTCTACTGAATAACTTTATTTCTATATAAGTCCTTCAGCATTTGTTAGCCTCATAGGCTACCTGTTAATAATGGAGAACATTCACAAAACAGGTTTATAAGTAAGCTAGTATAAAACTAAGAAATCAGAAGAAGCCTAGGGAAATAAACCACCTTTTTTTTTTTTTTTTCAGACCTCAACACCATGCTGGTCTCACAGACTTCCTTCTTAAGAGGAAGTTCAGAGAGCTGAAGTTGCCACTATACCAAGTCTCCATCCCAAATCAATTACTGTCAATTAAAGAGCTGCATTCTTTATTTTCGATATTGTTCATAGTCCATCATCACTGCTATTACTGCTGTTTTAAGAACTTTGAATGATTAAGATATTTTGACTAATATACATATCTAAATTAATTAATAAAAAACATATGAAATAGATACTATCTGCATCCAGAGAAATTTCTAATAAATATAAGCATGTATAAAATGATTTTACACACATACACACACACACACACACACATATATACATGCATACATATATTTGTTTCTAATGGTAGCCATCTCTGGGATATGTAGGGGGGAGGGAAAAAAAGGAAAATTCATATAATAGATCTATTTATAAAGTCAAGTTGTATATAATAGATGTACAGGTTCATGTGCAATCATTTTATTATTATACTATACTATGGAAAGATAATAATCAGTACATAAAAAAGGTTATTTCATTCTATTTCTATTAAATCTAGCTACATGTTTCCTCCTTTCTTGGATGACTACCTGAATGTCTATCTAGATGACTGTGCCTATAATCCTATCTAGAGATTAAGTCTTGACTCATAATATCTGGGAGAAGCCCATTTGGTCAAATATGAATAGTCTCTTCCACTTAAGGATGTCCAATACAAATCTCTAGACTAGTTCTTATTGTAGCCCTCACTAAATTTTGTTTCTCTCTTGTCCCTGACCTTAATCATTCCATCTTGTGTGCTTTTGTTAATACCCTGTAATTTAACCAAAGGCAAAGTGATTACAAAGCCATGAAGCTTATATCTGGGAAGAAAAGTCTTTTCCTACTTATCCATTTCCTATTTATTCTATCCCTAAATCCCAAATGTCACTCCTACTATATCCAAGGAGCTTATTAATTGACATGTTGCAGTAGGAAATTTTATAGAGACTGAAAAGTTAATTAGTGACCATTGCTTGCATTGCATTATTTCTTTTATAGGTCATGAAACAGGTAATCTCATTTTGCATATATGCAAATTATGCTACAAGTTCATCTCTTCAGGTGGGATCCTTTAACTTGTTCCCTGGCAAATCTCCATCACAACCCACAATTTTATTTACATTGCATTTTTTTTTCCTTGTATGTCCTCATTTAAGAAATCCTTTTTAATGAATATAAATGACCATAAACAAAAGATATAAAGATGCTCTCCCCAGACTAATTGAGGAGTACGAGGATGTATATATATATCCATCTTAGATGGAAAATATTTCTTAAAATATTTATGAGAGGATATCAGTATGTTGGTATTTGGAGAGATCTTGGAAGAAATTAGAGGTGACCACAATTGGTCCAAAGCTTCTATTGTGAATGTTAAAAAATATTCACATCCAAAAAAAGAATGGAGACTTTGAGCAATCCTCAGAGGTAATTAGCCCGACAGATCTTGGCACTTGATTGAATGTTTTTTGAAACACATTAAAGCCCCTTGAATAGGAGCCGAGTTAAAAGCTTTTAGGTCTAGACATGAGGTCATCATTCTTCATTTTCACCTTCTGAGGATTTTTTTTAATTGATGCATTTGTGATGGAAATCAAAGCCCTTATTGATAATGCTATAAATGAGTTTCCCCTTGCAATTGAGTATTTGCCTACTTTGGTCAGTATAATGGCAATGTAATTTGAAGACTATTTCATGTAGTTTACATTTTAAGTATTGAAAAACACATATAAAAGAACTCTAAAGTAAAAACAAAATGGGTTCAAGTCCCACTTCTGGTGGGTGAGACAGTGGAAAAGTAACTTAAAGAATTAATATGTTTCAGTTTTCTAGGCAGTTGTGGTGATAGCCTCTGAGATCCCTTCCAATTTAAATGGCATAATATAGGATCACTTATATTAAGCATGATTATTTAAATTTCCATGTTAAATAAAACCTTAATACAATTCAGTGGCTAATAATTGATGACTTCCTAATATTTAAAAGCCTTTGGAAATGCAAAGATTAAAGGAAAAAAATAACCTCTCCCTCAAGTATCTTACATTCCAATGAGGGAATACAACTTTGGTTAAGCTTATGGTTCAAATGATTCATGTTTTTTTGACTCAGTGGAACACATTAAAAGATAGTCTGCTGTAATAAATCTTAAACACCTAATATCTGTGCATAACCTTTTTTTTTCATTATAGCTTTTTATTTACAAGTTATATGAATGGGTAATTTTACAGCTTTGACAATTGCCAAACCTTTTGTTCCAATTTTCTCCCTCCTTCCCCCCATCCCCTCCCTCAGATGGCAGGTTGACCAACATGTTAAATATGTTAAAGTATAAACTAAATACAAAATAAGTATATATGTCCAAAGAGTTATTTTGTTGTACAAAAAGAATCAGACTCTGAAATAGTGTACAATTAGCCTGTGAAGGAAATCAAAAATGAAGGCGGACAAAAATAGAGGGACTAGGAATTCTATGTAATGATTCTTAGTCATCTCCCAGAGTTCTTTCGCTGGGTGTAGCTGGTTTAGTTTATTACTGCTCTATTGGAACTGATTTGATTCATCTCATTGCTGAAAATGGCCACGTCCATCAGAATTGATCATCACATAATATTTTTGTGAAGTATATAATAATCTCCTGGTCCTGCTCATTTTACTCAGCATCAATTCATATAAGTCTCTCCAGGCCTTTCTGAAATCATCCTGCTGGTTATTTCTTACCGTACAATAATATTCCATAATATTCATATACCACAATTTATTCAGCCATTCTCCAATTGATGGGAATCCACTCAATTTCCAGTCTCTGGCCACTGCAAAGAGGGCTGCAACAAACATTCTTTGTGCATAACCTTTTTTAACTTAATGTGATCAAAATTATTTTGTTTTGTATTTCATAATGTGTTAGAATCCTTACAAAGTGTTAACTCAATGGAATTGATAGAAACAATGCTTAGGTAATTGGTTCACACATTAGAGCTCACATCTTTAAGAGAGTTTGCACATTAGAGCTCACACATTAGAGTTCACAAGTTCGGGAGATTCACAAGTCAGAAACCCCAATCCTACTCCCTCAGAGGAGGAATCAACCTTTGGGTTCACACCTTTAAGAGATCATATATAAGGAGCTCCTAGAGTCAGTTGGGAGATGGAGAAACCAGAAGTCAGTGAAGAGACTTGAAGAGATTGAGAAATGAGAAGTCATTTGGAGAGATTGAGAGCCAGAATTCAGTGGAGAAGAGGCGAACCAAGATCCAGAGAGAGCAGGAGGTTGAAGCTGGCATACAAGCTGCAAGAGCTCTTGGAACCAAAGAGGGAGATAAGCCTCTAAGAAAACTAACTGGGCTATTTTGAAGGAGACAATAAAGGATTTAAATTTTTAACACCTGGCTGCGTTTGAGGTGATTATTACACAGAACCAAAACTAAGGCTGCCTTCAGAAAACTTCCCCAAGAAACCTGCTCCCAGAGAGAACCATTATATTTTAGAAAAGATGAGAACACCACAATAATGTCTCCTAGTTCTTTGTCCATAAATTTCTCCCTTCTCTAAAAATCTGACAGGTATACTCCCTTACTCTCCTAATTTGCTTATAGTATCACCCTTTATGTCTAAATTTTAAACCCATGTCAACCTTTTATTGTTATAGGGTTTATCACAGAATATCTGAGGATAAATATTAGCAATATCTAGGTCTTAAATATGATTTACCTATTTGAGGAGCTACTCCAAACTCCTTAGGGAAATCATGGCCAGTGGCAATATTTTCTGAAGCACAAATGGGAATTTGAGTTAAACTCAAAGGATTGAGCTAAGAGAATTCTGAGATTTTAGATAGAGTCTCTAGGCAAAGGGTCACATGGAAACACTGCTAGTGGTTACTCTACAAAGTATTATTTCCACTAAATACCGGCTATATTCCCAAGATCTAGATGATAGTGATGCAGGCAAGCCAGGCAAAAGTTGTAGATACCATCCTGAACCTACTTTCATATTGAACATGCTTATGAAGTAAATAGTAGATATTTTATTGGTTTGTATAGTTTTATTTTGTTTTGTTTTTGAGTTTGGAGAACAACTAAAACTTGAGAAAATCAGGAATAGTCTAGTGTATTGTAGGAAATAACAAATGAATGTGAACCTGAAGGAAGGTAGGTTTTGTCTTGAGAATAGTCTGTTTTGGGGTAGAGCCAAGATGGTGAAGGAGACATGCTTCTTTCTGATATTCTACCAAGACTCTCAGACTAATTACAAAATCCAGCCTCTGAATTAGCTCTGGACTGGCAGAACCCACGAATATTGGGAGTATAACAGCAAAGGATAATTTCAAAGATTGACAGAAAAGATCTGTTTCAATCAAGCATGAGGGAGGCAGACCAAGCTCAAGCATGTCAAGCACAGACACCACACAGGCAGTGCAGACACAGGGTAATGTGGACTCTGTGCACAGGAGAATCTACGGGGAGAAATCTCCAGAAATGTTGGCTACTCTGCCAACCAAGCCAGTAGTTCAGCAGAGAAGATATAAAACACTCAACAAAAACACAAAAAGTACATAGTGAACCCTAAAACACCATAATCTCATAAGACCTGGCCACTCCCACCCAGCACCAGAAGTCAATAAACACTGAGTGGCTTACCTACAAATGTATTTTGCATATCTGTGCATAGCCTATGTCAAACTATTTTCATTCTCAATGGGGTGGGGAAGGATGGAGATATTTTGGAACACAAAGTCTGAAAAATATTAAAATTATTTTAAATGTAAATTGTAATAATAAAATATTAAGTTTATTTTTTCTCAAGAGAGATATTCGATCATCTGGCCTAAATTATATGCAGTGTAAGAAGAGAATAGATAGAATTAAGAAATATTGAGTATGAAGGATTGAGGAGATTTGAAAACTGATTTCTATGTAGTTGTATGTGTGCGCGCGCGTGTGTGTGTGTGTGTGTGAGTGTGAGAGAGAGAGAGACAGAGACAGAGAGACAGACAAAGAGACAGAGAGAAAGAGACAGAGAGACAGAGAGAGACAGAGAGAAGAAATGCTTGGCCAGAAATCAGAATGCAAAAATGTTTACAAGTAGAGAGAAATGATTTAATTTGCAGATCCTACTAAGTGTTCTAATAAATAGAAAGGATAATCTCTAATTAATGCAGAAGTCAAAGTATACTTTTCTACTACCTATGGGGGGAAGAGGCTTTCTCAAGAAAACATATACTTAAAATAATCTTGGAAAAGGATTGATTCAGAATGTTAGAGAATGTTTTCAAAATGCCTTTAAAACTACCTAAGTAAAAATTATTTCTATAAAGTTAATGTTTTAGGAACACAGGTTCTATTTAAAATAGAGGAAGTATTGTATGTTCTTTGCTTCAGTTTAAACAAGAATAAAATCCACAGTTTAGGTTTTTGTTATGGCATGGTTAGGACATCCTTTAAATCCCACCAGAGCTGCAAATACTATGATTTTGAAATTGTATCTGAGTATAAAATGTCCTAATATTAGGGACCTCTTTAATACAATTTAATTTATTTTGTCAAAGACTGTTTCCTTTTTTCTTTTGGTTTGCATCACTGTCATTATCCACCATTATTCACAATCTCAATGGAACCTCTCCCTTGTAACAAATAGATAAATAGTGAAGTAAAACAAATCAACACACTAGGTATATCTGAGAATATATTTTAAAATGTAATTATGACTAATCAACTTTCTGCTTCAAAAAAAAATGGAAAACATGATCCATCATTAGTCTTCTGATGCTTATAGCAATCTTCAGTGCTTAAATCAGAATTCTAAAAAGTGTACTTTATGTAATTTTCTTATGGTTTTGTGTGATGACCACAAATTTTAAAATCAGCCAGAGTCAGGAATTCAGGTTAAGGGAAAATTCTCTATCTTTATTCTTTGTGGAGGTGAAGGGGGGATGGGATACGAAGTGAGAGCAGTCATGACATGAACCTGACCAGCAGTCTCTCTGCCTCTCTCTCTCCACCCACCAAAATTGTCGCTATGTCATTTCCTATACAACACATCAAAACTTGCACAGAGAGTGGGTAGGGCCATTCTTTCTCCAAGCATATATTAATAGAGTATCGTCCAATTGCTATTTAGCCTCACATGCTTGGGACCTCAGTACCTCAACTCGAGCTTCAGCCCATTACAGTTTTGCTCATTTTATTCTGCATCATTTCATAAAATATTTCTAGATTTCTCTGATTATATAAAATTTGTTATTTATGATACAATAGTATTCACTTACATTCATATGATATTAAAAAAAGTTTTCAATGACAGGAGAAAAATAATAAAGAATGTTGGGGGGAATGTGGGAAAACTGGGACACTAATACATTGTTGATGGAGTTGTGAACTGATTTAACCATTCTGGAGAGCAATTTGGAATTATGCCTAAAGAGTAATCAAACTGTGCATACCCTTTGATCCAACAGTATTTCTACTGGGCTTATATCCCAAAAATATCATAAAAGAGAGAAAGGTTCCCACATGTACAAAAATGCTTGTAACAGACCTTTTTGTAGTGCAAGAATCTGAAAAATGAGTGGATGCCCCATCAGTTGGAGAATGGCTGAATAAGTTATGATATATGAATACTAAGGAATATTATTGTTCTATAAGAAATGATAAACAGGATGATTTCAGAGAGGCCTGGAGTGACTTGCATGAACTAATGCTAAGTGAAATGAGCAGAACTAGGAAATCATTGTATACAGCAACAGCAATATAATATGATGATCAATTCTGATGTACATATCTATCTTCAATAATTCAGACCAGTTCCAATTGTTTAGTGATGAAGAGAACCCTCTTCACCCACCCAGAGAGAGGACTATGGGAACTGAGTGTGCTTCACAACATAGCATTCTCATTCTTTTTATTCTTGTTTGTTTGTATTTTATTTTCTTCATCATTTTCTTTTCTGGTTTGATTTGATTTTTCTTGTATAGCAAGATAATTGTATAAATATGTATGTGTATGTTGGATTTAACATATATTTCTATCATATTTAACATATATTGGACTACTTGCCATCTAGGGGAGGGTGTGGGGGAAGTGGGGGAAAAACTGGAACACAAAGTTTTGCAAGAGTTAATGTTGCATAATTTTTTGTGCATATGTCTTGAAAAATAAAAAGCTTTAACAAAATTAAAAAAAAATTTTCTCCATCTCATGTATACATATATTGTTTTTAACATATGCTTTTAACATATTTAACTTGGATTGGTCAACCTGCCATCTAGGGGAGAGGATGGGGGAAAGGAGGGGAAAAATTGGAATAAAAGGTTTTGTAATGTCAATGCTGAAAAATTGCCCATGCATATATCTTCTAAATAAAAAGCTATAATAAAATTTTTTTCTCCATCTGATTGTAATCCAATTTGTTTCTAGTTCTTTGTCACCACAAAAAGTTTGTGATATAAGTAAATAGGCACAAGTATAGCTCACACAAGTACTTTCCCTCCATCACCATTTTTAGGTATATGACTTCATATTTTCCCCATGATCAAAGGATATGAATAATTCAATGATTGTTGAAGTATAATCCCAACTTGTTTTCCAGAATAATTACTAATATACAGCTAACAGCACTCCAGTATTGTGACTGTCCTCACACATACTTCCCATAACTGATATTTTATTTTCAATTTTTACCAGTAGGACCAATATTATCCTTAACATTTCCCATTCTTTAACTTCTTATAAAATCCATTTCCAAATTCCCTCAATTCTACATCCACCAAATTCTTGTCTCTATCTATTTCTCTTAAACTACATCTAACTTAAGCCAGGTCATGCATATCTATCTTGAAAAAAAATGTTTATATTTTTCCCATTTGCATATGAAAATAATTTAAAATTTATTTTAGACTTTTAGTTCCAAAATCTCTATCTCCCACCCACTCCATTGAGAAAGCAAGCAATTTGACATAGTCTGTAAATGTGTAGCCATGCAAAACACAATTTCAGGTAAGTCATTCTGTGAAAGAAAATAAAGAGAAGAAAAAAAAACAAGCAAATTAAAAAGAGAATTTATCTGTCATCTGCATTCAGTCTCTACAAGTTTTTTTTCTCTGTATATGGAATGCACCTTTCATCATATATTCTACAAAATTGTTTGGAATCATTGTATTATTGCTGAAAATAGTCACTCTATCTATAGTAGATTATCATACAATATTGCTGTTATTTTGTACAATGTTCTCCAGGGTTTGTTTATGTTACTTCACATCAATTCATGACAGTCTTTCCATGTTTGTTGGTTTGTATTTTTTCCCTGAGAGACTGTTGCTCATCATTTTTAAAACACAATTGTGAAATCACTATTGATCAGAGAAATGCAAATTAAGACAACTCTGAGATATCACTACATACCTGTCAGATTGGCTAAGATGACAGGAAAAAATAATGATGAATGTTGGAGGGGATGCAGGAAAACGGGGACACTGATGCATTGTTGGTGGAGTTGTGAACGAATCCAGCCATTCTGGAGAGCAATCTGGAATTATGCCCAAAAAGTTATCAAACTGTGCATACCCTTTGATCCAGCAGTGTTTCTATTGGGCTTATACCCCAAAGAGATACTAAAAAAAGGAAAGGGACCTGTATGTGCTAAAATGTTTGTAGCAGCCCTGTTTGTAGTGGCTAGAAACTGGAAAATGAATGGATGCCCATCAATTGGAGAATGGCTGGGTAAATTGTGGTATATGAATGTTATGGAATATTATTGTTCTGTAAGGAATGACCAGCAGGATGAATACAGAGAGGCTTGGAGAGACCTACATGGACTGATGCTGAGTGAGATGAGCAGAACCAGGAGATCATTATACACTTCGACAACGATATTGTATGTGGATGTATTCTGATGGAAGTGGATTTCTATGACAAAGAGACTTAACTGAGTTTCAATGGATAAATGATGGACAGAAACAGCTACACCCAAAGAAGGAACACTGGGAAATGAATGTGAACTATTTGCATTTTTGATTTTCTTCCTGAGTTATTTTTACCTTCTGAATCCAATTCTCCCTATGCAGCGGGAGAACTGTTCGGTTCTGCAAATATGTATTGTATCTAGGATATACTGCAACATATTTAACATATATAGGACTGCTTGCCATCTTGGGGGGGGTGGAGGGAGGGAGGGGAAAAAATGAAACATAAGCGAGTGCAAGGGATAATGTTGTTAAAAAAAATTATCCTGGCATGGATTCTGTCAATACAAAGTTATTATTAAATAAAATAAAATTTAAATTAAAAAAAAACATTTTTAAAAAAATGTGGCCCATTTCAACAATATACAAAAAATTGTTCGGCCCCTCTCTAATTGATGGACATCCTCTCAAAGCTTTGTCACCACTGAAAGAACTGCTATAAATATATCTGTGGGTCCTTTCCCTTTTCCATTTTATTTATTTTTTTGAACCTCTCTAGGACACAGACCTACTAATGGTATTGCTTGATCAAAAATTATGTCTCTTGGCATAGTTCCAGATTGCTCTGCAAAAAGATAGAATCAGTATATAAATTGAATAATAGTATCTCAGTGTTGGAATCTTTACAAACTGCTAACTCATTAGAGTTGATAGATTATTGATCTGATCTTACAAGAAGATGTTTTGGGGCAGAACCTGAAACAAGGTACTAAGTAGAACTAATTGATACAATGCTCGTGTTTGTATCTTTACTCACTGGAGTTCACACGTTTGGGAAATTTCAGGGTTTAGTATGAGATATCTGAATTCACACCTCCCTTGAAGCTCTTAGGGCCAGAGAGCACTATGGGAGAAAACCCATAATCCCATTCTCTCAGAAGAGTCATATATAAGCCAGTGAAGAGTGATTCATTCAAGAATATTTTCCACTTGGCTGGCTGGTGGCGGAAGGAGAGTTTTGGGAGGAAGAAGCTACGAGTCGAGAGTTGAGCAGGAGATTGAGAAGGCTCTTTGTGGTGGCTGGGCTCCTGCACTTCCCCCACTAAGACCAAGCTGGTCTGAAAGACTCGCCAGAAAGCTAGCCGAGCCCCAAGTGAAGGAGACAAGAGATTCATTCCATCTTTGTGCTGGCTGGAAGCTGAAGAAAGCAGAGGCAGAGGCTGAAGGACAAAATCTTTGGATTTGGAGACATTCGGAGGGAGCTCTTGGAACCAAGCAGAGAGAGAGGCCTCTAAGAATCTAGCTATCCGGGCACAAGGAAAGAGACAAGACTTGGAAAGATAAATAAACATTTGTATTTTTACCAGTTGGCTGCATTTGGGGTAATTATTGATCTGAACTGATACTAAGGCTGCCTCCAAGAAAACCTCCCCCGAGAAACCTGCTCTCTCTCCTAGAGAGAACCATCATCTCACATATATATTTTAAAGAAGAAAAAGAACACCACATCTCATTGCTTTAATTTTCTATGAATAATAGATTCTTAAATGTTGAACAAATATTGAAAAACAAAACCAAATAAAAAACTTTTGGTTAGCACTAAAAAGGAAAGGTAGCAAATTACATAATACAAGTCTTTTTCTATCTGAGCTGATCTTTTAAAAAATAGATTACTTGTATAATGACAAAAATAGAATTTGTATACTATTTGCAGGATCCAATATGATAGAGTAAGCAGTAAATTATTGTAACTCTCCCATATTCACTACTGTGCAAGGGCCCCAAGAGAACTCCTAGAAAAGCAGAACCAGCTGTGAGATGGAATGAAACAATCTTTTAGACCAGGAAACTTGGAAGATTGTCAGAAGTTCATCTCACTCAGTAAGGGGGTGCACAGTTCTGGACCCAACCAGCTGACAGCAAACCCTGATTAACCAAATCATCAGAAAATTCTGAGACCCCTATGATGGAGTTGGAGACTATCAATGCCAGAAACCCCCACATGCCTTAGCATATCTAGGAGAGTCAGGGACTTCAAATCCAAGAATCACCATATGCTTCAGCAGAGCCCCAGGAAAACAGGTAGACATCACCTCTACAGGTGCCCAAGCAAACAAGCAAACAATACAAATTCCAGCAATCTTCAGAACAGTATCAGATAAACAGGCAAAGTCCAGAAACAAGACCTCTATATATTTTCAGTGTACTTCCTCCCAAGAAAAGAAGAAACACCTTACCAAATCTTAGCACAGATAAGACACCATCATTAGGACCCCAGATGCCAGATTTCTAGAATTTCCATCCACCCTAACACAGCACCAGACACACAATTCCCCCATGGACTTCATGACAGCATTTTATTCAGCACCAGTTAAGAAGACATGGTCTACAGCCTTTGCCACAAGAAGCCTGACACAGTGCCAATTTTACTCTGGAGAACAGAAAAGAAAAAGAACTAAAAAAGAGCAAAATAAAAAAAAAACAACATAAAGAATATGATCTCAGAAAATTATTGTAGTGGCAAGAAAGACCCAGACACAAACTCAGAAGAAACAGTGTCAAAACATCTAAGGACAAACCATCAAAGAAAAATGGAAAGTGGTTTCCAGCACAGAAATAACTCATGGAAGAGCTCAAAAAGGATCTTAAAATCATATAAGATAGCTAGAAGAAAAATTGGGGGAGGAATGGATAATGCAAGATAATTATGAAAAAAAGTCAACAGTTTGAAAATTTGATTAAAACATAGAATTGGCCAAATGAAGAAGAAGATACAAAAGTCTGCCAAGGAAAACGACTCCTTAAATATTACAATTGGTCAAATGGAAATAAAAATGTTTGCAAAAGGTAATTTAGGAAAACAACATCTTAAAAATAGAAGCTAATGTTTTTATGCAACATCAAGAAGTTCAAACAAAGTGAGAAAGACAAAGTGAGAAAATGTAAAAAGAACTGACATGAAAAATAGATCCAGGAGAAATAATATCAAAATAATTAAACCAGATAACATCTTTGAAGAAATTATCAAGAGAAACTATCCTTGCCCTAATGTCCTGGAACCAGACAACAAAATAATTAACAGTGATTGTGCCAATCAGAAGATCAAGAACTAATGTACCTGTCATATGAGTAGACTATGTGAATGACCAAACAAGATATAAAGGGCACTGTGAAATGCAAAATGGATGACTTTTATTATGTTAAATTTAATAGTTTTGTACAAAATCCATGCAATAAAAATTAAAAGGAAAGCAGAATTGTGGTGAAAAATATTTACAGCAAATGATTCTGATAAAACCTTCATTTCTCAACTATATAGAGAACTGAGTGCAATTTATAAGAATATCATTCATTCTTCAAATGATAAATAGTCAAAGGTTAGAAACAGCAGGGTTTGGATGAAAAAATCAAAGCTATCTATAATCATATGAAGAAGTATTTTAAATCACTTTTGATTAAAGAAATACAAATTAAAACAAAATGAGATACCACCTTATTATCTTTCAAATTATCTAATGTAACAAAAAAGAAAAATGATCAATTTTTGAGAGGATGTGAGAAAATTGGGACATTAATGCACTGTTGGTGATGTTGTGAACTGATCCAAGTATTGTGGAGATCAATTTGGAACCGTTCCCAAAAGACAACCAAATTGTGCATACCCTTTGATCCAGAAATACAACTACTAAGTCTATATCACAAAGAGATCTATGAAAAGGGAAAAAGGACGTATATGAGTAAAATATTTATACCAGTCCTTTTCATGGTGGCCTAAAAGGCTGAACAAGGTGTACAATGTAATGGGAATATAATGGAATATTATTATGCAATAAATAGACAATTCAGAAAAACCTGAACTTTTATGGATTGATGTAAAGTGAAATGAACAAAAGCAGGAAAAAAATGTACAGAGTATTAGCAACATTGTGTAAAGATCAATTCTGCTTGTCTCAACTCTTCTCAGACAAACAATGATCTAAGACAAGTTCAAAGGACTCCTGAGACAAAATACTGCCTGTATTCAGATAAAAAGTTATTGTCTCTGAATACCAATCAAAACATATTTTTTCACTTGCACAATTCTTTCCCATGTTTTATGCATGTGTGTTTTCCTTTTGATCTGTCTTTTTTTTTTTCTTTCCCAACTGTTACTAATAGGGAGGTATGTTTTACATGACAATACATGTATAAAATATATCAAATTGCCTATTCTCTTTAGAAAACAGGAGGGGAGGGAAGGAGAACAATTTGGCATTCAATATTTTTTTAGTAATAAATACTAAAATTTGAAAATATGTCCAAAGGAATATATAATTGTGCATACTGTTAGATCTGTCAATGTCACTACTAAGTTTATATCCAAAGAGATCCTAAAAGAGGGGAAAGAACCAATATGTACATAAGTGTTTGAAGAACTTCATGTTCTTCTTGTAAGGCCAAGGAATTGTAAATTAAATGAGTGTTCATCTATTGGGCAATGGATGAATAAGTTATGATATATGAATATAATGGAATATTATTTTTGTGAAAGAAATGATGAACAAGCTAATTTTGAAAACAATTTACATGTATTGATGATAAGTAAAGTGAGCAGAATCAAGAGAGTTTTGTACACAGTAACAGCCAGATTATATGATGATCCACTATGAAAGACATCTCTTCTCATCAATGTTGTGATCCAGCACAATTCCAATAGTCTTGGAATAGAAAATGTCATCTTCATTCAAATACACAACTATAGAGAAAGAATGTGGATGAAGCATAGTATTTCACATTTTTGTTTGCTTTTTCTTTCTCATGTTTTCTCCTTTTAATCTAATTTTTTCTTTTGTAACCTGACAAATATGGAAATATATTTAGAATTGTACGTTTGACCTATATTGGATTGTTTACAGCCTTCAGGAGGAGGCAGGTAAGGATAGGAGGAAGAAAAAAATTTGGAATTCAAAATCTTACCAGAATGAATGTTGAAAACTTATTTAAATGTATTTTGAAAAAATACAATTGTTATTTAAAAAAAAATGAATGCCAAACAAAATTTTGACATATGCCTGGGAAAATACTATTAAATAAATGTTATATCACAAAAATCAGAGGGAAAAAAGGAAGAATGAATAATCATGTTTAAAAATGATAGAAAACTAAGGAATATAGTCAGTTTAGTAGATAAAAGAATGAAGATTTTAAAATTTTAGGACATGTTAAATGGATAGGTTAAAACATTCGAATTACTTTCACTGAAGGCTGCATTTAGGTTAACACAATCAGTTGTACAGGAACATAATGAGAAATATATACCTAGATTCATGGATAAAAAGTTCATTTTTGTTTTCCACATTGTCAATATAAGTTAGCATAATGGTCATACTGAAAAGGCTTGTCTAATGGAAAATGACATGAAAATATAAAGGGGACTACTTCTTCTGTTGAAATGTTAACTGTAATTGGCTTTGTTCTAGGCATAATTTTGAGAAATGTATTGATAGACAGCATTATATTTTTTAAAAATGAGCAAAGGAAAAAGAATTTGAAAAAATACATATAATATAAAGAAATCTAGAGACATTAGAGGTTGGGGAGAAGGAAACTATAACTGTTTTCAATTATTTAACTGGCTAGTAAGAATAAAATTCAATAAACTTATTTCCTGTTTTTTGGAGGATAGAATTTAAGCAAATGAAGAGAGGTAACAGAGAAACAGATTGAGGCTAAAAATAAGTATAATATTGTTAGAATGATTGTTGGGAAGTGGGGGGACAAAGCCTTCCCTTTTGAAATGCCCAGAATACTGATGTGAATATTTTAAAATGCATTCTTTCATTAAACAAGAAACTAAGGTATGTGAATTGTAAGATCACACCAAATTGAGAAAGGAAGGTTTGTGTAGATTTAAATTCAAAATTGCATTTTAAATTTAATTGGGTATGTTTTAGAAAGTAGATTTAACTTGCATCAGTATAAAGGATCACACTGAAGCAAGCAAATTATTTTACTTGAATTATGAGATACAACATTTGAGAAGGCCCTTTCCATCTATTCTTTGCAATGCAAGATGTTGTCAACAGTATTAGATGGAATACTGATGTGTAAATGCCAGTTTTTATGTGTGTTTGTTTCAGTATAAAACTAATAGTCATAAATATCAAATCTCTAGAAAATTATACTCATCTTAGCTTTCTGAGCAAATGATGGACTAGATAGCTGTGATTAATGATCCTTTAACAAAATTCTCCAAATTTAGCCATTCTGGTCCTCAGGCAGCAGTGGGGATTTGAAAATTATTCAGTTATGATGGATGTACCAGAGTTTGTATCCAACTAGTATGTTCTTCAAATTATCTCTGCATAGATTAATGAGAGTAGAATGTTGGAAGAAAAAAATGTTATGTTATATTCCAATAAATCTTCTGGGTAGCTAGTTTTTAGATAGAACATTTTATCTCCCATCTCTGGTTGTTTTCCAGGTACTAAGCTCAGTGCCACATACTCTTTCCTTCTTTAACTCTGAGTAAAAGAATCTTAAGTTGCCTTTGAATTCCAGTCAATTCAAGCATTATTTCTTATATGAGGCCTTTCCTGATCCTCTTATTTTACAATGTTATGTCACTAACCCTCTTAAAGTTCTTTTTTCAAAAATATATAATAATAATACTATGCATTAATAATATTTAGTATTTTGAGATATATGCTAGCTATTTCTATTCTTGTTGATGTTTGTCTTTTATTCTTGAAGAGGATTATATCAGGAAGGTGATGCCTCAATATGGAAGGGAATGGATTCAAGTGAGGGAGGACTGTGCAAGGTTCACCTGCCTCGTTTTCTTCTCCAGAGACATCTGGGTCCAGTGGCCAGATTAAAAATCTGAAGATACTGAAGTAGAATTTAAATGACTAGAGTCACAAACTAGTAGGCATCCAAGTCAGATTTGAACCGAACTCTTCTTGAGAAAAGGCCCAATGCTCAATCCATTGTATATAATCCAGAGCTATATTACATGGAATATGGTTTCCATCTTCATGCATGCTTTATTATGAAATACATTGAATGTTCTTCCAGGGCAGGAACTATTTTCTTTTTATGTTTATATCCCCAGTACTCAGCTTAGTGCCCCTCACATAGTCATTCATTAATAAATACTGGAATTTGAGATATTTAAAGGAATTACAATATGCTACTGGGCTTTTGCTTTGTTATTTTTCCTTTTCAGCTTGAGGGATATAGTTGATATGACTAAGCACTAAGCAGGATATTATGAGGAGCTCCGGTATCCAATTAACATCAGTATTCTTCTCAATAGAGAATATAACAAGTATTTCCCTCCTATATTCATTCTACATCCATGTTCCTTTGTCTGAAGTTTCTCTCATTGTTTATTGAACCTTTCTGGACAGTGACTTCCTTTGTTTCTTTCATTATCAACACATTTTGAAAAGTATTAGATATAATCACATAGTAAGTTCTTGGAATACAAGGACTAAAATTTAACAATTATATACACCAGATAGCTTTCCATTCTATTGTAGGGAAACACCATGCATATGCCTAAATGTGTGTGTGTGTGTGTGTGTATGTGTGTGTGTGTGTGTATACAGACATGTATTTACACACATATCACCTATATATATATGTACATGATGTGTGTATGTACATATATGTGTATGTACACATATGTATTTATTTTTAAGATAAGATAATGGTAGTGTATGACTTAAATTGTGAGAAGCTGGGCTGCACAGTGATAAGAACACTGGGCTTGAAATCAGGAGTTCTAATTTGACCTGAAAAAAAAAAAAAACTACTAACTGTGTTAACTTGGACAAGTCATTCAACTCTAATTGCCTTAGTTTCATATTGGAGAATAAGCAGGTGAAAAAATGACAAACAAGTCTAGTAGGTCTGCCAAGAAAGCTTCAAATGGGTCAAAAAAAGTTGAATATGACTGAAATAACAAAGCAATAATAGCTTCCTTTTTATTGTGGAAAAACAATAACCATTGACAGAAGTATGATTATAGATATTTATGCATTTGTGTGAATATATTTAAATATAGGATATAGATTTACATACATATAGAGTATCTATGTATCTTTCCATATATTTATATCTATCTATCTATCTAACTATATCTATATATGCAATGACACTATTAAAGCAGATATTCAAGTTAAGAATGGTCTCATGGAAGATGATAATTGGACTGAACTTTAAAAGGAAAATAAGAATGATGGGAGGCTAAAGTGAGGCAGAGTGAATTCCAGGTATGTGGAATAGCTGGTGCAAAGTGACAGAGGTAGGAAATGGAATGTTATATATGTAAAACAGTAAGATCAGTTTGAATTAATCATGGGATCTGAAAGGAAGTTGTGTAAATTAAGACTGACAATGAAGATATAGCTGTTCTTTCAGAAGCTTCACTGGGAGATTTTACTATATAGGAATGGTTTAGTGCTATCTTCTAGAAAAGTGCTAACTCATGATTTTAAAACTCTTCCCCTCTCCTTTAGAGCTAGGTAAATTCACATACATTAATGGATTATTTTATACATTGTTTGCCTCTCCTTTAATTTTTATGACTCATAATTAAAGATTATCATAATCATGAATATTGAATGGATAAAATAAATTTATTTTTGAACAAGGTATAGTGAAGGAAACAATGTACACCAAAAATAAATTTCATTACCTACTACATGCTGGGCACTAAAGCTACAAGAGCAAAAAAGAAAAAAAAATGAATGTCCCTTCCCCTCAAAGAACTTACATTTTCCACCAACATATCATGGCAGCTTATCTGGGACTCATGGTTATTAAAGATATTGTCAGAGATTGAGGAATTAAAGGCTTGTGCATTGTCACAAAATCAATGTGTATCAGAGACAGAAAAGGATTCTAGTATTATTTGGGTCTCATTTTCTTGTGTTGAAAAGTGTCATTTCTATATTGACTAATCAAGAATCATTAGTGACGCCTTTATAGTCCAGGTGATGTGACCCTTAAGGATAGAATCAACCTTAAGGAGGTTACCCTATATTTTTATCTAGAATTGATTTTAGAGATCACCCAGTCAAATGTCTTCATTATAAAGGTGAAGAATCTTAAAACCCCAAAATCTGTATGCTGAAGAAAAATTGCAAAAAAAAAAAAAAAAGGGATTTGAACTCAGGTTTTTAAAATTATTTTTATTTTTTTAACTCCATATTTATTGCTCTTTTTGCTATAGATCACTTTGCAAACCTTCGAGCACTATATAAATGTTAACTGCTGAGCTACATTTCTGGAGGATTTTCCAACTATAAATCTATATTACTATGATTTTTTTTTTCACCAGAGGCAAGTTCAGCATGGAAAGAGAATTTGTGGAGAGGAGGATGACATATTAGATCCAATTTGTTGAGAATGTACATGCTTCATCATTTCCCAGTATTTGATTTTTGTTGTTATATTTCCTTTGCTTTGGACAATGTGCTTAAAACACGATCTATTTAATTAATGGTTGTTGATTAAAATTATTTTAATTAAACCCATGTCTTCTTGAGTCCAGAGCTAGTGCCATATGGAAAACTCCATGATGCCTCTCCATCCTTTGGTTATAAGAAGGGAAAATCACTGCAAATTTCCACATAGTAATATTTCAGTCCTTTAAAAACACCAATTGCATATCTATGTTTATAGTCTCACTATTTTCAATTATTCATTTGATTTTATAGCTATTGAGATGCATTACTAATTAAAATTATTTAATCTAAGTGATATTGGTTGACATCAGGGGAGATTAATTAAATACCTTTCATACTGTCTCTGTCACCAAGGATTATGACCTGTAATTCTACTTTTTGGCAGAGAAAGCAATACTCCAGATTATTTTTTGATTAGTAATGTCTTTTTCCCAGGTGTATTCTCTCACATCAAAAATATTTCTTATTTCCTTGTTTTGTCAGACATAGAATGAATGAATGAATGATTTTTCACACAGCTGCTAAATTGCCAAGAATTGTGACCGCCTGAGAAATTTCTAGTTAATAGGAATGTCAGCAAGACAAAAAAAAAGCATCAGCCAGAACCGCATAAAATTTTTTATACTTAATCTCCTTCTATCTGTCTTCATTTTACTAATTTACTTAGGAACAATGGAACTTCTCAGAATACTCCAGTCTTTAGAGACACAGATTTTTTTTCAGGGGAATGAGGGTAATGGATGAATGCAAACTTGCTGGGTAAGTGGGAACAACTTATCACCTTTTACCTAGAATAATGGAAGAGAAATCACAGCACTAATGAAACTGATGACAACTATCTCTTCTCATCACCAGTTTGATTCAGTCAAGTACACTTAGAAAGATTCTTTCCCTACTTATTGGCTTTTTTCTTTACAAATATTTTTTATATTGAGTTTAATGCAGAGAAATTGTAAACCAAAACTCTCATAAAAAATGTACTGCATTCCCTGATATCAGAAAATGAATGATTATTTTCCCTTTCTACAGAATAATTAATCCTTAAGTATACATAAAGATTGGAAATTTAAAAAGAGTTACATGTGTCTAATATAATCATGATATGTGTTTACAGATATAGATAGCATGATCTTTATAGATATAGATAGATTTTTGAGGTCTTGTTCAACACCCAATTTTATTTTATTTTATTTTTATTATAGCTTTTTATTTACAAGATATATGCATGGGTAATTTTTCAGCATTGACAATTGCAAAACCTTTTGTTCTAACTTTCCCCCTTCCTCTCATCCCCTCCCCCAGATGGCAGGCAGACCAATACATGTTAAATATGTTAAAGTATATGTTAAATAAAATATATGTATATATATATATATATATATATATATATATATATATATATATATATATATCTCCATACAGTTATTTTGCTGCACAAGAAGAATTGGACTTTGAAATAATGTACAATTAACCTATGAAGGAAATAAAAAATGCAAGGGACAAAACAGAGGGATTGGAAAAGCTATGTAAACAACCAATTTTATAATGAAGAATACTAAAAACAAAGAAAGAGGGTGATTTAAGGCCACAGAGGGAGGAAATATAAGAGCAAATATTGAGATTGAAGTAAGGTAATTATGAAACAAAATCTCTTTTCATCACGACACTCATTCTCTTTCTTTTCCTGATACAATAGCACTGTAAAACAGACTGGAATGCATCTTTTTGTTGTTGTTGTTATTAAAGATGGTCATTTGATAAGTACATTGTGTTAAAATTAATTATGAAAACAGTTATGAAAACTGAGTTCTAAAATAAAAGTTTTGTGAAATGCATCCTAGTATAATGAATAGCATGGCCAGTGTAGAATTAATGAGACCCAGATTCAAATGTCACCAAAGATATTTATTAGATATATGACTTTGGAGGAATCATTTAATCTCTTTGAGACCCAAATATATGTGTAATACTAACCTTTCAGATGGCTTGCATTCCGAATTGGCACAAGGCATTCCCCATACCAAGAAAACCATAAAAATCATTCAAAACACATTATTTTATTAGGATCAAGTTTTTATTTGTCTTGTTTTTCAGGGAGAGTTGGAAAAGCATTCCTAATAAAAATCATTATCCTACCCTTTGTAATAAAGAAATTATGACATTAGAGGGCTCCCAAACTTAAAATTCCCTTTGTAGTTCTGTTTCTATTATAAACTATTAGTGTGGAGTCTAGGTTGAAATGAGTTTGAAGCTGAGAAATGGAAGAGTAAAGGTAATATTACTATTATGTGTACATCAAGTCCCTGGATAGTAAAGATGATGGCATCAAAAATATATATTCAATCATCTTTTCCTAAAAAAAAAAATGAGGTTTTAAGAATTCTAGTAGATCTGTTTGGGGATGGAGATTTTATATATATATATATATATGTGTGTGTGTGTGTGTGTGTGTGTGTGTGTGTGTGTGTGTGTGTGTAAATGTGTATTCACGCACATACATATTATGTGTATGTTATATGTTATATATGTGTGTATATATAAACATATGTGTATTTATATTTCTGTTTTATGGAAGATATCAAGTTTATGTTTCCTCTGTGTGAGCACACTTCCATAAGTTCTTTCTCATTCTTTAATATTTTATTGTACTCATATCCATGGCCTTCGACTGAAGACAAAAGAGAGTTTGTTACAGTGAATAAAGATTCAGTCTCTGTGTCATAAAACCCCAGTTTCAAGATCTGATTCTGAAACTGTATGTATGACCCCTAGACAAATCAACCTCTCAATGCCCCCAGGCAACTCTCTAAAATTGTAATTTCATAGCAAGGACTGATCTGCTTGGTAGAAGGAACTGGCTCAGAGGGAATTCCCTGAATTATTGAAATCACATCATTCAAAAGTATATTCTAACAACCAAATATATCAGCATAGAAGCCCTAGTGGAAGGGAGGGCTTCACAATCTGTTGGCGTATCCTTTTACCTGGGCTCTGGAAAAGCACCTCATTCAATTGTGAAATTCTGACACCATCTCCTTGAGGAGGCCGCACATGTATTCATCTTCAACTTTTCCCCTTGTAAAGCTGAATTTCAGGCATTAGAATTACTGTGGGAAATCAAGGATAACTTTATTGGTCATATTTCACAATCTTTCTATTAGATTGACAAGAGAAGATGATTTCCAATTGTTCATAGATCATTTGACACTTACTTCCATGTTGTGCTAACCAAAAGTTAAAAATATGGCCAAAGATGATGCTTTTATTTGAGAATTTACTTCCATTACATTTCAAGATTTATTGGGCTTCCTAGTGCATGCAAAGTTCTGTGAAAGGTGGTAATAGAAGGGAAGGAGGCCTTTCATTGTAGGAGCTGACATTTTATTGGGGGAATAAAACAATCCATAGATAATTATCTAGTATATTGGCTCTCTTGTATTGCCTATGTTTTTGCTATTATTGTGCTGGCTTGTCCCTGAAAAGGGGGCATAAAAGTCTGCACTCCCACAAACAACGTGTGGAATTCTCTTGTTAGTATTAATCCATAGAATCACATGGTTTTCATTATAAAAGCATCTTAGCTACAGTTTAATGAACCTAAACCTAAACCTAAAAAAAAAAAAAAAAAAAAAAACTTAGTGTATCCTTGTTAACAGGTAGATAGTTTAACTTTGAAGAAGTCCATGAAGTAGAAACCCACTAGCAACTCAAGTAGTCCATTCTACTTTGATAATTCTAAATACTAGTAAAATTGTTTCTTCCTTCCTTCTTTCTTTCTTTCCTTCCTTCCTTCACTTTTTTCCTTTCTTTTCCTAATTTTACCTCTTTGAAACTTTACCAATTTATGATTTGTTTGTTTTCTAAGGCCAAAAGTGATTTCCTTGATTACATTGGAATTTTATATCTTATTCTATGTTGTTTAATTGAAACCAAAATAATTGAATTGTTCATTTGCAATTTACCCACCTGAGCATGATCCTTGGACTTGAAATTCAAAAGAGGAAATGAATAGAAATCTGAAGTAAGAAAGTAATATCAGAATTCGTATTTTCTTGAAATTTAATTGCCAAAATAATAATTAAAAAATAATAATAATAAATAATAACAATAACATCAATAATAGAATTCCCATATAGATTTAAAGTTTCCACATATTAAAAAAAAAACAAATCTGATATTATTTTTAGCTTGGTGCTATTATTTTCCTCATTTTAAATATGAGTAAATTGAAGCAATCAGAGTTTCATTGGTTTGCTCAAGGTCACATAGATAGTAAAAGTCTAAAATCAGATCTGAACTCAGAATTTCCTCAATTCCAACACTAATGTTCTATCCCGTGCATTCTCTGGCCAAAAAGGAAAGGGTGGACAGTAATAGCAACTATAATAGTTTCCAGGGTACACGGTGGAATAGGATTATCCAAGGATGAAATTAATTGTAGAAGTATATGGTTCAGATAGAGGGCATCAAGAAGAGATAGCATTTGGAAGGATTTTCTTTTGGTTCAATAGATAGTAACTATGAATCCAAAGAAGAAAGTTTTCCAGTTTGCTGTGTTGACTGAGTATGCTCTGGTTATCATTCTACTGTCAATAAGCTCAATAATTTTTCTTTTAAATATTAGCACATTGACAAAAACAGAGAGATACTTAATGTAGCAAATGATGAAAGGGAAGAGGGAAGAAAGAAGAAAGAAAAGAATACAATAATGTATTAATCACTTATTATATGACTGTCACTAGGCTAAATAATTTTATTATATCTTATTTGATTCTTACAGCAACAATGAGAGATAGCTGTTATTATTGTTTTCATTTTCCAGTATAGAAAACTGAAGGAAAATGAGGTTAAATGATTTGTATAGTATAGTTTTGCTGTTTATTTCTTTTTTTAAAAAATTTTATTTAATAATTACTCTATATTGACAGAATTCATGCAAGGGTAATTTTTTTACAACATTATCCCTTGCAATCATTTCTGTTCCGATTTTTCCCCTCCCTCCTTCCACTCCCTCCCCTAGATGGCAAGCAGTTTTATATATGTTAGATATGTTGCAGTATATCCTAGATACAATATATGTTTGCAGAACCAAACAGTTCTCTTGTTACACAGGGAGAATTGGATTCAGAAGGTAAAAATAACCCTGGAAGAAAAACAAAAATGCAGATAGTTCACATTTGTTTCATAGTGTTCTTTCTTTGGGTGTAGCTGCTTCTGTCCATCATTTATCAATTGAAACTCAGTTAGGTCTTATTTGTCAAAGAAATCCACTTCCATCAGAATATGTCCTCATACAATATCATTGTTGAAGTGTATAATGATCTCCTGGTTCTGCTCATTTCACTTAGCATCAGTTCATGTAAGTCTCGCCAGTCCTCTCTGTATTCATCCTGCTGGTCATTTCTTACAGAACAATAATATTCCATAACGTTCATATACCACAATTTACTCAGCCATTCTCCAACTGATGGGCATCCATTCAATTTCTAGTTTCTAGCCACTACAAACAGGGCTGCCACAGACATTTTGGCACATACAGGTCCCTTTCCCTTCTTTAGTATTTCTTTGGGATATAAGCCCAATAGAAACACTGCTGGATCAAAGAGTATTCACAATTTGATAACTTTTTGGACATAATTCCAGATTGCTCTCCAGAATGGTTGGATTCGTTCACAACTCCACCAACAATGCATCAGTGTCCCAGTTTTCCCGCATCCCCTCCAACATTCATCATTATTTTTTCCTGTCATCTTAGCCAATCTGACAGGTGTGTAGTGGTATCTCAGAGTTGTCTTAATTTGCATTTCTCTGATCAATAATGATTTGGAACACTCTTTCATATGAGTGGTAATAGTTTCAATTTCATCATCTGAAAATTGTCTGTTCATATCCTTTGACCATTTATCAATTGGAGAATGGCTTGATTTCTTATAAATTTGAGTCAGTTCTCTATATATTTTGGAAATGAGGCCTTTATCAGAACCTTTAACTGTGAAGATGTTTTCCCAATTTGTTGCTTCCCTTCTAATCTTGTTTGCATTAGTTTTATTTGTACAAAGGCTTTTTAATTTGATGTAATCAAAATTTTCTATTTTGTGATCAGTAATGGTCTCTAGTTCATCTTTGGTCACAAATTTCTTTCTCCTCCACAAGTCTGAGAGATAAACTACCCTATGTTCCTCTAATTTATTTATAATCTCGTTCTTTATGCCTAGGTCATGGACCCATTTTGATCTTATCTTGGTATATGGTGTTAAGTGTGGGTCCATGCCTATTGCTGTCTATTTCTTCTTGCAGCTTTCTTAACTTCTCCTTTAGAAATGTAGATGCTACACCACTTGGTGCACATGTGTTTAGTATTGATGTTGCTTCATTATCGTTGGTACCCTTTAGCAAGATATAGTTTCCTTCCATATTTTTACTTTTGCTTGATCTGATACAATGACTGTACTAGCTTTCTGGAGGATCTCTGGACAGGCGAGAAGTAATGAAGGCAGGAGAGCCACCATGAGGCTGGTCAAAGATGGAGTCTGGAGTCTGAAGTCTGAAGTCTTCTCTGTGACTGAGATCCTCAGATTCCAGACCTCTCAGCCCTTAAATATCTCAGTATAATTACATCACTATAGCAACTGGGCAGGTACCAACTATAGAACCATTACATCACCATATCACACTAAGTATGCCAACTACAGTGATTAAACCATTATATCACATTAAGTATTTGTTTAACTAGAGAACTATTATCTTATCAATCACACTGAGTAGGTGCTTAACTATAAGCACCCTGCTGTCCTTGATTCAAGTACAACTTTCCAGAGTTGTAGCCCTTTACAATCTGAGATTAGGATGGCTACCTCTGTTTTTTCTTTTTTTACTTCAACTGAAGAATAATGAATTATGCTTCAGTCTTTTATCTTTACTTTGTATTTATCACTCTGCTTTAAATGTGTTTCTTGTAAACTACATATTGTAGGATTCTGGTTTTTAATTCAGTCTACTATCTACTTTTGTTTTATGGGAGAGTTTATTCCATTCACAACCATAGTTAAAATGACTAATTTTGTATTTCCCACCATTTTAATTACCCCAAATTATGCTTTTCTCTTTCCTTTCCCCTTTTCCCTCCCATTCATTATTTTGCTTCTGACCACCAATCTCTATATATTTTGGAAATGAGGCCTTTATCAGAACCTTTGATTGTAAAAAATATTTTCCCAGTTTATTCCTTCCCTTCTTGTCTGCATTAGTTTTGTTTGTACAAAAACTTTTCAATTTGATATAATAAAAAAATTTTTATTTTGTGATCAGTAATGATCACTAGTTCTTCTTTGGTCATAAATTCCTTCATCTTCCACAGGTCTGAGAGGTAAACTATCCTGTGTTCCTCTAATTTATTTATAATCTCATTCTTTATGTTTAGGTTATGAACCCATTTTGACCTTATCTTGGTGTACGGTGTTAAGTGTGGGTCAATACCTAGTTTCTGCCATACTAGTTTCCAATTTTCCCAACAATTTTTGTCAAACTGTAAGTTCTTATCCCAAATGCTGGGGTCTCTGAGTTTGTCAAATACTAGATTTCTATAGTTATTGACTGTTTTGTACTTTGAACCTAATCTATTCCACTGATCAATTAGTTTATTTCTTAGCCAATATCAAATGGTTTTGCTAACTGCTGCTTTATAATATAATTTTAGATCTGCTGCAGCTACGCCACCTTCAATTGATTTTTTTTTTCATTAATTCCTTAGAAATTCTTGATCTTTTGTTTTTCCATATGAATTTTGTTATTATTTTTTGTAGGTCATTAAATAGTTTTTTGGGGAGTCTGATTGGTATAGTGCTAAACATATTAGTTTAGGTAGTAATGTCATCTTTATTATATTTGCTCACCCTATCCAAGAGCATTTAATATTTTTCCAAGTTAGATCAGACTTAATTTGTGTGGAAAGTGTTTTGTAATTTTGCTCATAAAGTTTCTAATTTTCCTTTGGCAGATAGATTTCTAAGTATTTCGTACTATCAGTAGTTATATTATCAGTAGTTACTTTAAATGGAATTTCTCTTTGCAACTCTGACTGTTGGATTTTGTTAGTGATATATAAGAATGCTGATGACTTGTGTGGGTTTATTTTGTATCCTGCAACTTTGCTAAAGTTATGAATTGTTTCTAATAACTTTTTAGTAGAATCTCTGGGGTTCTCTAAGTATACCATCATATCATCAATGGTTTCCTCATTGCCTACTCTAATTCCTTTAATCTCTTTCTCAACTCTTATTGCCATAGCTAGCATTTCTAATACAATATTGAATAGTAGTGGTGATAGTGGGCAACCTTGTTTGACTCCTGATCTTATTGGGAATGGTTGCAGTTTGTTCCCATTACATATGATCTTTACTGATGGTTTTAAATAGATGCTACTGATTATTTTAAGGAAAAGTCCATTTATTCCTATACTCTCAAGTGTTTTTAATAGGAATGGATGTTGGATTTTATCAAATGCATTTTCAGCATCTATTGAGAGGATCATATGATTTTTGTTAATTTGGTTATTAATATGGCCAATTATACTGATAGTTTTCCTAATATTGAACCAGCCCTGCATTCCTGGTATAAATCCTACTTGATCGTGGTGTATTATCCTGAGGATCATTTTCTGTAGTCTTTTTGATAATATCTTATTTAAGATTTTAGCATCAATATTCATTAGGGAGATTGGTCTATAATTTTCTTTCTCTGTTTTCAACCTACCTCGTTTAGGCATCAGTATTATGTCTGTGTCATAAAAGGAATTTTGTAGGACTCTTTCATTCCCTATTTTATCAAATAGTTTATATAGCATTGGGCTAATTGTTCTTTAAATGTTTGGTAGAATTCACATGTAAATCCATCTGATCCTGGAGATTTTTTCTGAAATGGGACTGTTCAGGCAATTTACTTCCTCCTCTCTTAATCTGGGAAGCCTATATTTTTGGAGGTAGTCATCCATTTCACTTAGGTTATCAAATTTATTGGCATAAAGTTGGGCAAAGTAACTCATTATTTCTCTAATGTCCCTTTTCATTTTTAAGAATACTAATTTGAACAGGGACACTGATACAGTGTTGGTGGAATTGTGAACACATCCAGCCATTCTGGAGAGCAATTTGGAACTATGCTCAAAAAGTTATCAAACTGTGCATATCCTTCGATCCAGCAGTGTTTCTACTGGATTTATACCCCAATGAGAGTTCTTTTCTTTTTACCTTTTTGTGCTTCTCTTGAGTTCTATATTTGGAGGTGAATTTTTTTGTTGTTGTTGTTCAGCTCTGGTCTTTTCTTCAGAAATAAATGAAATTTGACTATCATTAAATGCCCATCTTATTCCCTGAAAGAAAATGCTCAGTTTAGCACAGTAGTTTATTCTTGGCTGTATTCCAAGTTTCTTTGCCTTTCTAGCAGATGCCAGGCCCTTTGATCCTTTAAGCTAGAAGCTATTAGGTCATGGATAATCCTTATTGTGGCTCCTTGGTATATGAATTCTTTTTTCCTGGCTGCTTGTAATATTTTTCCTTGGTCTGATAGTTCTGAAATTTAGCCACAGTATTCATTGGAGTTTTAATTTGGGGGCATCTTTCAAGAGGTGATCAGTGAATTCTTTCAATGGCTTTTTCACTTTTTCTTTCTAGTTTGTTTTTTGTTTCACTTTTGTTCAGGGCAGTTTTCTTTGATGATTCTCTGAAAGATAATCTCTAGGCTCTTTTTTTCATCATGGTTTTCAGGAAGTCCAATAATTCTTAAATTGACTTTCCTTGATCTGTTTTCCAGGTCAGTTGTTTTCCCAAGTGGGTGTTTTACATTTTCTTCTATTTTTTTTTTTTTTTTTTGGTTTTGCTTCATTACTTTTTGAAGTCTCATTGAGTCATTCACTTTCATTTGTTCAATTGTGATTCAAAGTGAATTATTTTCTTTTTTTCCTTTTAAAATTCTATTTATATTTGGCCAATTGAAATCTTAAATAAGTTGTTTTGTTCTATGGATTTTTCCTCATTTTATAAATTCTGTTTTTCAGGGAGTTGCTTTCTTTTTCCATTTCCATTTTCCAGTAGTCAAATCTATTTTGTAAGGAGTTATATGCTTTTTCCATTTCATTAAATCTATTCTGTAAAAAGTTTTCTGCATATAATTTCTGTGTTTCCTTTTCCAAACAATCTTACTAAGTTGTCATTTCCTTTTCCCATTTTTCTTCTAAGATTTTAAAAAATTTTTTCCAAGAGAACCATGTAAACTTTAAATCACTCTTTGGGGCTTCATCTAAAGAAGATCTGCTTATAGTGACCTCAGGATTTGAAATCTGTTCTTCCCTTTCACCATAAAAAAACTGTATATGGTAAGAGTTCTTTTTATTATCATTATTATTATTTTTTAAGTTGAGGCATGTTTTTTTTTAAGGCAAGAGGGAGATTATAAAAACTTCCTCTTCAAGCAGCTGTGACTGTGCTGGATCAGTGCTGCCTAACTTCTGGTGCTGGGTAGGCATGGCTAGATCTTTTGAAGTTCTGGAGTTTGGGGATTCATTGTTTGCCTTTTGTATTTGTGTTGGATGTTTTATAACTTCTCTGCTGATCTACTGGCTTGCAACCAGGGCAGAGCCAACACTGCTGTACATTCCTCCCAGTAAATTCTCTGTGTGGTGCCAGCACTCATCACCTTTGCTGGGTCTGTTTGCACTTGGCTTTGCTTTCTCTGTGCCCGATTGAAACACATCTTTTCTGGAGATGTTCGAAATTATCTTCTGCTGGCAATTTGTTTTACTCCCAATATTCTAGGTTTCTGTCACTCCAAACTACTTCAGAGGCTGTATTTGCTATTATTGCGAGGATTTTGGGAAGAGCCTAGAAAAAAGATGTGTGTCCTCTCTACTATCTTGGCTCTGCTCCTATGGAGGAAATTATAACACAATAAAGTTAGCTTTAGTAAGATAGAAAGCATTTTAAAATTCCAAGGAGTGTGTATTTAATTTTATAATATGGAAACATTGGTGTGGATGGTGTGGGATATGTTTACAGCTGTGTTATAGCAAGAACTCTGGCTACTCACTAAGATTGGATTGCAGTTGAGCAAGACTTCAAAACAAAAATCCATTGAGGATTACATTCCAATATTCCAGGTGAAAGAAAAGTTCAACTACAGTTACAGCTGTGTGAGTAATGAGTTCAGAAGTTATTCTGGCAATAGAATTAACCATATTTGGGATAGAAATAAGGAAGAGACCTGAGATTTCCTTGATAGGGAGGACCCTTTGAGGAATTCCTCTATAAATAAAGGTGGGTAAATTGTTGGAAGTTTATAGGCTAAAAGTTTACTCAGAATACAAAGGGATTAAATTACTTGTTTAGGGATACAGGGCCATTACATATCAGAGTTAGTATTTGTACTTCTTTGATGTTGAGCAGTCATGCATAATTAAAATTTTACCTTTTTAAAAGATGAAATCAATTTTGAAACTCACATCTCTTCAGGATTCTCTTCCTCTGGGATTTCTCCCTCTCTCTAATAGGAGAGTATGAGGATAAGAGACATAGAACACAATGTGAGCTCATCCCACACACTCCATCATTTAAGGGGAGCATCTAGGATACTTGGAAATGTTTTTCATCATTCCCCACCCATCTGCCTAATTGGACTTTATAGCCCTCAGAAATTTACCAAATCCAAAACTTATATCTTCTCAGTATTTCCTTCTCATAGAGATCCTTCCCCTTTTTCTTTCTAATTAGAAAATATATATATATTTGTGTGTGTGTGTGCGTGTGTGTGTGTGTGTTTATGTGTTTATGTAGGGGATTAGTGGGACACTGAAAACCTCTTGCAAAATACTCTACCTTTAAGAACAGCACCCAGAAGAATTCAACTAATCATTGCCCATTAGAATACTTCTCTGGACTTCATGATTTTTAGAAAATCATCATTCTTTATGAAAGCAACTCAAAAATTCTCACCTTCTCAGATTATTCCTCACATGGACTGCAGGACTGCATCATTACCCTGCTCCCTTATATTATTTTCCTCTCCATTTTATGTTCATTTTATTTATTGTCTTCCCAAATTTGATTGTGAATTCACTGAAGAAAGATTGTTTTCTAAGTTTTGTGTATCCTTTCTTAGCATATCCTAGTATATAGTAGGTAATTCATTAATTTTATTTACTACTGACACAATATTTTGTATTTGAACATTTTTATTATGGTAATACATAAATGACTTTGGAAGGAGCTACCATCTTGAATCACAAGCAAAGCATGAACATGTCATGTTATTTCTACCTGGTGTCAGGGTATTCAAAGTGTAAGGACAGTATGAGACCCAAAGCCATATATTTTGTTTTGGTTTGACTGAAACTATAATTGCATAGCAAATTCATATAATATTATTATATTTTTAGCCTCTCTCCAATCCCCCCTCAAAAACAATTATGTCTGAAAATAACAATATTGAATTTAACCATATAACCTAAAAACGTGTTACATATCAAATAGTCCTAGGTGGGTTTACTGACTTATTCACTCATTGACTCACTTACTAAAAAAGTCATTTTTACTTGAGTCTATCTGCCTTTTTGATTTATTTTACCTTTCTCTCTGACACACATGAGGAGATGTTATTTTCTGTCAATTACTTCTTTCCATCTCAGTAAAGCAGTCCTTTTGAAAATGCTTTGATTTGCTTAATATACTTCACATATGTATACTCATGGCCACATAAATTGTATCCCCAAATTGACGATGACACAGGCATAGTCCAAATGCCCCACTTTGTCTCAATGCTTCCAATGGCTGCCAGAAATGAGACTGTCAGAGTTTCCCACCTGTCACTGATTTGGAAAACCAAGGCTAATAGCACATTCTCCCTAATGAGCACAAACCTTAACAGAAGAAACTCACAGAAGGTGTTGTTCAGCTGTTAATTCACACTACATCTGTTAGCTCATTTTCCCTTTAAATAAAATCTCCATTTGCAAAGGGCATTCCTATCTGAAGCAGAGATCAGAAACCTAAAAAAGTAAATGCCACTCTTTAGGATTTTTTGGAAAAAAGAAAGCACATGTGATTTCTAATTAACTTATGATTCAATTATTGAATATTGGACATATTTGCTTCTAATAACAGAGGAATTATAGAAGTAGCTTTAATTTTTCTTGGCTTTAAAGGCCAACAAATTTCATAATGAACATTTACTGTGACGAATAGGTTTACATTTCTAGTTAGGGGGTAGAGTACATTTTTTTCCCTTGTTCTTTTCTCCATTTTTAAAAGAGGGTATTTAAAAATAGATTGAATAATAACAGCAAGAAAACAACATGTTGGAAATAAAATGGAAAAGAGAAACAGTGTATTTCCTAATAAAATAATCATTTAGTAAGTTATTCAACTAAGATAGCCAAAGAAATAGAAAGAAGGTAAGTGAGATAAAAAAAAAAGAAATTTTGCAAACACATACATAATGTGTGGATACACATGGATACATACATACATATTTGAATGTTTATATGTATATATTTTTATGTATACATGTGTATATGTGTGCATATGTATGTGTATCTTTTTTCCATAATTATAATTTTTTACTGACAGAACCCATGCTTGGGTAAATTTTTAAAACATTATCCCTTGCACTCACTTCTGTTCCAACTTTTCCCCTCCCTCCCTCCACCCCCTCAGCCAGATGGTAAGCAGTTCTATACATGTTAAATATGTCACAGTATATCCTAGATACAATATATGTGTGCAAAACCGAACACTTCTCTTGTTGCACAGGAAGAATTGGATTCAGAAGGTAAAAATAACCCGGGAAGAAAAACAAAAATGCAAACAGTTTTATGTATGTGTATCTTTAACAAACTTTACCTTATGTATGCATATATTAGTGTTCAGGGATTTAATCTTGCTAGACTCTTCATGACACTGGATGGGGTTTTCTTGGCAAAGGCACTAGAATGGTTTTCCATTTTCTTCTCCAATGGATTAAGGCAGACACATATTAAGCAACTTGCCCAGGGTGAGAGTCCAAATCTGGATTTGAATTTAAATCTTCCTAGCAGAAAGGTGGTTAACATGAAAATAAAAAAAAAGCAATATTAATTTAAAAGTAAGGATTGGATCTTTTCAATTTTTTATATTGTTTTTATCTTTGTTCATCTTTTATGGAACTATATAATTTGATACCATTTTCAAAGTAACAAATTCTTTTGTGCAAAAGGTAACAAATGTGGAAGCAAAAATATGGACTTGCATCCTGCCACTAGGACTCAATTAAATGTGTGACCATCACAAGTCACTTGACATCTCAAGTCTTAAGTTTCCTCATGTATAAAATGAGGTGATTAAACTAGATAAATCTATGAGATCTTTTTCATCTCTGGATAAAGGAAAAAAAGACATGTTTTATGTACTGTGAATAAATCTAATTATCCAATCCTCATACTTATTGTTGCCTATTAAAAATATGCTTTCATTTCTCCAAGAAATGAAAAGATAAGAAATGAATAAAAAGGAAAGGAAAAGAAACATTATACATATACATATATAGTTAAATGAATTTTCTTCTTGACCATAACAAAAATTGTATGACTCATTCTGCATATTTTAACCCACTACTTCTCAAACAGATGGACATCATTCATCATCATTCATGCTCTGGTGCCATAGGTGACCATTGAATTGATCAAACATATTTTTCCCCAGATTAATTGTAGCATTTTTTTCCTTATGGTAATTGTAGTTATTATGGTTCTAGTTGTACTTGTTTTAAGATCAAACTTGTTATAATTATTAAAATGAAATTCAAATAAAAGAAATCCCTCTTAGCTTATAAACCTGTGCCTATTCATCATCTTATTGTTGCCTAGGTCTCTAATATGTTAAGTAACTTGTCTAGGATCACTAAGCATCTGTAAGAGGTGGGAACAGGATACTCTGTTCTGGAGAAAAGCAAAGCTTTGCCCCTGAAGCAAGACAACAGGAAAACTCCAAACCCAGAAAGGCGTAAGAGATACAATACATGTGTGCAAAAGCAGCTAAGCCCTAGCAACAGAACAAAATAAAAATCCCAACTAGAACAAATCAGAATTCCTGAAAATCAAAGGAGATATGAAAAAAATTGAAAGGAAAACATTGAGCTAATAAAATTAGAAGATGATTTATAAAAAATGAAATGCACAAATCATCAGTTATTTTGATATGATAGGAAAGAAGGAAACCAAATTAATGATATCAAAAATTAAAGGGGTGAAAGACCCTAGTTTTGGTGATAAGAACTCACGATTTGACAAAAAACACTCTAACTTCTTTATAGTGTTTTCCTATGGGAACTCTTTTCTGAAGGTGATCAGTGGATTCATTCAATGACTATTCTCCCCTTTGTTTCTAGAATATTGGGACAGTTTTCCTTGAAGATCTCTTGAAGAATCCTATCCAGGCTCATTTTTGGCATGGCCTTTAGGAAGATCACAATTTTAAAATTGTCTCTTTTGCGTCTATTTTTCAGGTTAATTGTTTTTCATTGAGGCATTTTACATTTTATTCAATTTGTTCATTCTTTTTAGTTTGATGGATTCTTGATGTCTCATGGAGTTATTAGCTTCCATTTCCCCCATTCTAGTTTTTAAGATATGATTTTCTTCAGTTAGCTTTTGTATCTTTTATTTCCCCCATTTGGTTAATTTTACTTTTAAAGATGTTGTTTTCTTAAGTGATTTCTTTTTTATTTTGCTTTCTGCCAGTTGTGCTTTTTAAGGGACTGCCTTCCTTTTCTAAGCTGTTGAATCTTGCATACTTTTCATTTCTTTTTTTCATTTTTTACTTTTTCAAGTCTTTTATGATCATTTTAATAAAGCCTTTCTGAGCTTGAAACCAATTCATATCATTCTTTGAGATTTCCTCTGTGGATACTTTATCCTTGTTCTGAGTTGGTGTTTTGGTCTTCCCTATCACCACAGTAATTTTCTAAGGTCAAGTTATTTTTTAGATTTCTTTTTCCTTCCCTTCCCTCCTCTCCCTTTCTGTCCTCTCCCCTCCCCTCCTTTTCTTTCTTTCTTTCTTTCTTTCTTTCTTTCTTTCTTCTTTCTTTCTTTCTTTCTTTCTTTCTTTCTTTCTTTCTTTCTTTCTTTCTTTCTTTCTTTCTAGGTTAAGTTATGCTCATATGATAAAGAAACCCTTTATCAGGGTTCTAACCTGTAGGGGCTAACTTTTCTTGCTCTTTTCAAGAAACAGGCTGCTTTCCCAGAATTTGTCTTATGAACTAGGATTAGAGACTGCCCCACTGGTCTGTTTCTCTACTGAGCTAGGCCAGAGGATCTCAGTTGCTGATCTTCTGAGATTAAGATCCTCTCACCGACTTTCCTAGGCTCTGTCTGACCTGGGCTGAATTCCCCTTTCACTCCAGTGAGCCTGACCTTTCTTGAAGTTTTTCCCATTTATTTTGAGCTTTCATTCTGTGAGACTGTTCAGTCTTAGTTTCATATACTTTTTGAAGGAAACTTGGAGAACTCAAGCTGCTTTCCTATTTCACTCTGTCATATTGGCTCCACCCTTGGAAGTCAGAAGTTCTTTTTTGAATTAAGTTGTGTAATGATTTGACCTTACAAAATTCTATATTAACTGATTGAATACAACATTCTAATCCATAAACATTCTTTTGAAACTTACCTGGGCATTCAAATCTGGTTGCTAAGACTACAAGATTCAAGTCACCTCTATACTTAGTATGTATGATTCCTTTATTTATATCAAAATCATTGGAAAATGTGTATATGGATCCTAAAAAATAATCCTAGAATTCAGTCAATAAACATTCATTAAACACTTATTGTATAAGCACTATATACTAATCACTGAGTTTATAAAGAAAAACAAGACAGATACTTTTTCAATGAATTTAATGAAATACATAATATTTAAGAAACAATATTAATACAAGTCATCTATAGATATTAATGCCATTTATATTTATGTTTGCATGTGTAAATTCCACATTGTTTTCAAAACACTCTAATTTGTCTATTTTTTTTTTCTTTTGAGTATCATTTGTTCTCTTCTGACAAAAACATTTTCAGTTACTTTCCATTTTAACATTATTATGTCTCCTTTACAATCATCAAAACAATCATTTTAATGACTAAAAAGAATAGCAAATTAACCTAGTTGTAGCAAATCAAATCCACAAAAGTGGATATGTCCAAAAATATATCCCTTTCTGCACCTTGAGTCTTTCATCCTCTTTCAGGTATTGCTTAATATGTTTCATCATAGATTCACTGGATTAGAATTAATTAGAATTAGGCCTTATACTTTTTCTTTGCACTATCATTACACTGGTATAATTCTCCTGGTCACTCTAATTTTATTTGATGACATTGAATATCCTCCAGGATTTTTGAATTAATTTGTTCCCTCAGTAATTTGGCACAAGAATATCACATTAAATTAATTTCCCTATTTGTTCAGTTGCTCTCCAGTTGATGACTGTTCTTAGATTTTAGTATTTTCCTCCAGATACCCACTATTCATAATCTTCTTTTTTTTAAATCAGGACTTAGTTGGGTTTTCTTATTATTGATGTTTTGGTTGTTTTCTTCAATTATTCCTTCTTTGGGTTAACCTAATTCTTAAATTGTTCTACCCTTCCTCAATTATTTCCCCATTGAATTAGTTATGCATTTCAACTTCTGTATGTGCATGAATCTTTTTAATGCCCATTTTTTGTTGCTTTCAAATATGAGCAAAGTTCATCTAAAACAGATACAGACTCTCCTACCTTTTTCTGAATTATTGTTTTCAACCTAGAAAAAGTCCTCAGAGGATATCTAACTTAATATCTTCATTCTGAAGATGAGAAAATAAGGACAAGAAAGAATGACTTGCCCAAGATCACACAAGTAATAAGTGTTATGACAATGTTTTGAATCTAAACCTTAGATTCAAAGGGTAGTATACCATGTACTATTTACCACAAAGATTCCCAGAACATTTTTTTTTTCCTGAACTATAATAGAAAATCATAGACTTACAGATAGAATATGTTAGAAATCATCTTATATAAATGAACCATTGTACAGAGGGGGAAATTGAAACTTAGAAAAGTTAAACGATCTACTTGATGTCACATAGAAAGAGTAAGAGAAGAAATTTGAATCTGGGCCTTCTGTCTTTTAAGTGTATATATCTACCTCTCAAATGACAGCAAGAAAAGTTATAGTTGAGTTGGAACATACTAAGGGCTTTGCAAACTATTTTTTAAATAAAAGCTCAGAGTTTTTTTTAGTAGTAAGTAGGTTTTCTACACTGTGTAACATTATTGGGATTCTGAGTTATTTCTCATGCAGTAAAACCCCATTATAAAGCACCTCACTAGATCAGAGATTTGATTATACTGTGGGTCAATATACCATGGTCCAAATCCTGCCCTTCAGCTGCACTGTGATATATAGTGCATCTGGCTCTTTAAATAATAGAGCAAGTCTAAAACACAGCTGTGATCCTCTTCCCTTGACACACACTTTATCACACATTGATGCCTTACAATTTGAAGCTGAAAATCTATACATTAATGCATTTTATCAACTTTGGAAGCCAAATGTTCCAGATAAAATTTCTGGATTGTTAAGTTTATTCTGCTAATGAGAAATGAAAGAGATTGATTTTGAAATACAACATAAGGTTATTGCTAACTATATTCAGGGTACACTGGCTTTCCCATTTATGTGTAGTGAAAGGAGCCTTTCAGGCTACTTTCAAGTACAGGTTCTAGATTGTTTGGGGAGTTTTAAAGGGGAAATGAAGTTTCATTTTATTTTTCATTTAATTGCAAACCACCTTGTTATGTCCTGCATTTTAAATTTTTTCTTTGAAGTTGCTTATGTGTTCTCTTTGGAGTTTTAATGAACTCTAGATCTTTTTAAATATCCTGTGCAATTTAAACACTTTTGTAAAGATGCTTCAATAATTTTGTTTTAAAATTTTGGTAAGTGGAAATTTTAGTAGTCCTTTGAGGATGAAACAGATCACTATTTGTGATGACCACATATATAAAATCAGTCAGAGTCAGGAATTCAGTTTAAGGGAAAAATCTTCAATCTTTATTGAAGTAAAGAGGTGAAAAAGTATTGCAATAGCAATATGGGCAGCTGCAACAGGAAGCCAGCTAGCAGAGGGGGATTGGAGATGAAAGGCAGTCGCAATGGCAATGCGAGCAGCTGTGTCAAGATGCCAGCCAGCAGTCTCTCCTTCTGCTTCCCTTCCCACTCCCTTGCCTCCACCCACCAAAAACGTCATTTTCTATATAACACATCAGGACTTGCATAAAGAGTGGGTGGGGGCCATTCTTTCTCCAAGCATATATATTAATAGAGTATGCTCCAATTACTATTTAGCCTTACATGCTTGGGACCTCAGTGCATCAACTCGAGCTTCAGCCCATTGCAACTATTCTATTTTATAATAACATGTTACTTAAAGTCTAGAAAGCTGGACCAATAATTCCATTGGCATAGGATTTTAACAGATAAGAAAACTCTCTCTCCTATGTAAAAAAGGTAGGTATAGTATTTTTATAAAGGTTTTTCTTTTCAAAGCATAAGCATAGATACTTTTTAACATTCATCCTTGCAAAACCTTGTGTACCAATGTTTTTTTTTTTTTTATTTCTCTCACTTTTCTCCCACATGGCAAGTAATCCAATATATGTTAAATATATGCAATATTTTATCAATATTTGCACAATTATCATGATGTACATGGACAATCAGATCAGAAAGAGAAAAAAATGAGGAAGAAAACAAAATACAAGCAAACAACAACAAAAAAGTGAAAATTCTATGGTATGATACATACTCAGTCCCCACAATCCTCTCTCTGGGTGCAGATAACTCTCTCCATCACAAGATCACTGTCACTGGAATAAATCATCTCATTGTTGAAAAAAGCCACACCCATTGTGACTTCATCTGGATGCATTTTATATTTAGTGCCCTCAAGATTTGAGGTCTGTTGTTCCTTGGCTCCATAAAAGCTAAAATCAAATCTCTTTTTGCTGTTTTGCTCATGTTAAAGGTTGAGCCCTTAGGACAAAAAGGAGATTGTCCCAAGCTTCTTCTACATAAACAGTGGTTTCACACTGCCTAATGGCCAGTTCTGCTTGCTTCTTTCCCATGCTGGGTGGGCATGGCCAATCCCATTTTTCTGGGTTCAGGGGCTCACTATTTGCCTTTTGTAGTTGTGCTGCATGTCTCATAGCTAAACGGAGGATCCACGACTTCTGAATGAGGATAGAGTAGCCAACACTACTGTATTTTGGCTAAGAGCCTCCCAACAGATTCCCCCTCCCTGTGGAGTTCACTCTGCCCTAGGTAACCATGTTGTACCTACTCATCACCCCAGCCTATACCCAATTCAAGCAGTTCTTTTTGGAAGTTCTTGCAGAATATATTCTGCTGGCAATTTGTTTAACTTCAAATAGCTGTCACTTTAAAACCCATTCAGAGGCTTGATTTGGTGTTCATCTGTGGGAAGCCAGGAGGAGCTGAGATGAAGATATCTACTCTCTACCATCTTGGCTCAGCCTCCTCAGCTACAAATAGTCTTAAGATGTTGCTCATACCAGCTAAAAAGTTAACTGATTTGCCAAAGATAGGGATAAGAAAGGGAGAAGGGACTGTAAAAGGAGAGGGCTGTTTGATGGAGATAGTGATCAGAAGCAAAACAGGGGAGGAGGGAAATGAAGAGAGGGAAGATAAAAGTATAATTTGAGGAAAATAGGATGTACAGATGTGGGGCTTGAATCCAATTGTTTGCATCTCTGTTAGGTGTAATGTGTGGGTTAGCTTTCTTGAGGATCTCTGGATGGGCCTTGGTCTTTAGGTGGAGAAGTGATGAAGTCAGGAGAGCCACCATGACACTGGTCAAAGATGGAGTCCGGAGTCTGGAATCTGGAGTTTAGAATCTTCTCTTGTGTCTGTGTCTGAAACTTTCAATTCCCAGTCCTCTCAGCCCTTAAATACCTCAGTACAATTACATCACTACAGTAACTGATTATGTGCCAACTGTAGCCATTACATCACCATATCACACTAAGTATATGCTTAACTAGAGAACCATTATCCCATCGATCACATTGAGTAGGTGCTTAACTATAAGCATCCTGTTGACCTTGATTCACATATACCTTTCCAGAGTTCCAGCCCTCTACAATTTGGCTCACTTTTCACCTTTCCAATATGAGTTTCTTGTTTTATTATGTGCACTCCAGAAACTAGCAAAAATTAAATTTTCTTAAATTAATTTCATACTTTTCTACAGAAAGTCACAGTGCTTCTAGGAAGTCCAATCCTATTGTTAGTAAATTTTGTTTGTTTATTTTCTTCCAGTCATATGACTTTATTAGTAAAGGTAACTCATTTAGCTGCCATACCTCCTATCAATTCAGATGAACACCTTTGCAATTCATGGTTTAAGAAGTTTGTCTGGTAGAATTAGAGAATAAATTATTTATCCATAATACCATATCTCATATGTATGAGCTTTAAAACTTGAAATCAGATATTATTGACTCCATGGTTAACTTTCTACTTACTATTTTCCATTAATTTTCATTTGAGATAACATATGTGGGGAGAAATGTAATGATTTTTTTTTTAATTTAGTTTGACAAAGACAGTTGCCATTAAGTTGATGACCTGGAACTAGGGAATTATGATCATTGCAAATAAGTCAATGGGGAGGAAATAGAATAAGAGATGAAGATGAGAATAAGGTGGACTATAGAAGAGTGTTTTAAATAATGGGAGTGGTATAATATATGTGGATTAGTCGGAAAGGAATTCAGAGGAAGGGAAAATGTAGGGGAAGAAAATAGGGAAGGGATCCATGGAAGAGAAGGTGCTGCCAAGAGGTTAGCAAGGCAAGTTAAAGAATAGAAAGAAAGTAGAAGTGTTAGCAGAAATAGGAAATAAGAGCTATATACAAACACAATAAGAATAATGTGGAGTAGAGTCATTAGAAAAAAATGTAAGGGTAGTAATCATTGATCTCAAATTCAAACTTTTAAAAAGATTCAATCAAAAGGGAAATCTACATTATATATCAACCATGTTAATTTTGTTTTAGCTGTATGTGTATATATGTAACATGTATATTTATGCATGTATACATAAATGTTTGTATGTGTAGATGTGTATAAGCAAGTGTATATATGTGTATGTGCATATGTCTATGTGTATATATCTATGTGTACATGTGTGTATGTATATATATATTTGTGTGTATACATAAATCTACCCATAATTAATTGTAATCTGCTTGCAGTGGTTCAGGCACGGTGGGGGAGGGGATGGAGAAAGGGGAAAAATAAAGCAAAATAGTGTACAGCAAAGAACAAAAGAAAACCTACAAGGAAGCAAAGAACATATGGACAGTAATGAATACAATATCTTCTATTGATGTATGTGCTTTCTTGAAATAAAAATTTATTGGTATATATTTTGAATCCTTCCTGATATTCTTTTGGATACATGACGATGTGATTTTTTGTTTTTTTGTTTTTTTTTTTTTATTTGTTTTCCTCCCTTTCTTTTTCTATCTTTTTCTTATTTTTTTTTTTTTGTTTAAATTTATATAAATATATTTTTTAAAAAAAGAAAATAGGTCAAGCTATTAAATTTTACATAATGACTGCTCATCAAGATTGGATTTATAGGTGGTGCAGCTGATATAGTGGGCTTCTGCCAGGAAGACCTAAGTTCAAAACAAGCCTCAAACAATTACTAGCTATGTGACCCTGCTTACTTCAGTTTATTTTTAAAATTAATTGGTAATAGAAAAGGAAAAGCACTCCAGTATCTTTGCCAAGAAAAACTTAAATGGAGATGCAAAGAGTCCATCAAGACAAAAATGAATGAATAAAAAATTTCATAGTAAATAGTATGCTAGCCGTAGACTCAAGAAAGTGAAAGGAAGTAATTCAAATTATTCCTCTCACACATACTAGTTGTCTGGTCCTGGGTAAGTCATTTATTCTATTACAGCACCAGAAAAGTATGTAAGACTATAAATCATAGAGAACTTCTGTGTTTATGAATATATAGTATAAGTTTCTTTTATGCTTGGCATTATAGTTCCAGACTCTAAAATATAGAAATAAATGAACAGATATATATTTTTGTATGCTAATTTTAGCAAGTTACTAGTGGATTGAATTTAAAGGGAAAAAAAAAAAGAATTTTCCCAATGTAATAAATAGAATGACTGGGATAAATAGAACATGAGACATCAGAATTGGCCAGCTATTCAGTGTATTAAATGTCAACTGTACTGAGGAAAAAATGAATAGTTACTGTATAGAAATGTTCAAGCAAGGTAAATTATGATGCACTTTAAGAAATATAGCTAGCCAAATGAACAAGGGTTCTTTTTTGAATATCCCCTATATTATCCCAAAGTAGAATAATTTGTCTTAGTAGTATTACACTATCCTTCATTGTAGATTGTGTTGAAAAGATTACCTGACTACTTATCAGGTTTGTTTTAGAGCATAGTCTTTTTAAAGAATAACTTACTATTAGGTATGTTTTAGGGAACAGTATTCAAAATAGGTTAAAACTTGAGGTCTCTTCCATCATGACATCTGTGCTGCTTTGGTGCTTCTGGATAACTTAAGGACATGTCCTTAGAGGTTCCTTGCTGGTCATGAGGAGAAAAGAGATATCAAGATTTTTCAGCTTATTAAGCATTAGCTTTCCTAGCTTCCGAACATTTGAGTTATGCCTTTTGTGCTTATTGTTCCAGTCAAAATGACCTTGTTATACGGCTCCACATGTAGTATTCCATCTCCCAACTGTATATATCCATACACAAACAATTTCATTTTTTTTTAAATTTTATGTAAAAAAATTAACATTTTAAAAATATTTTAGTTTCAAATTTCTCCCTCCCCTCTTCTTGAGAAGGCAAACAAGTTGTTATTGATTATATGTGTGAAGTTATACAAAATATATATTATTCATGTTGCAAAAGAAAGCAGAAAAAACAGGAAAAAAAAGGAAAGCAAACAAAAAAAGTATTTCTATTGACAGAGTTCATAAGTTCTCTCTCTAAAGGTGAAAAGTATTTTTAGTGTTGGGTTTTTTGGAATCAGAATAAACTAAGGCTTTCACACTAACTGCATCCTTTAGCACAATCTGAACCCTGTTTCTGAAATGCTTTCCCTCCTCCCTCTCCATTCAATTCAATTAAATTCATAGAAGCAAAACACTGTCTCTCCTTCCTTCACTCTCTTTCACTCTGTCTCTGCCTCTGTGTCTGTCTGTCTGTCTGTTTCTCTCTCTTTGTCTCTCTCTCTGTCTCTCTCTGTCTCTGTCTCTCTCTCTCTTTCTTTCTCTCTCTCTCTCTCTCTTTCTCTTCCCCTCACATTTCTTTCCTGCCTTATAGAGTCCTTAAAATAAGGTAGCATTTTTTTAAGTCTTTAGTATCTGTCACATAGTATAGCATTTGGAATACAATGGGAGATGCTCAAGAAGGATTTATTGAACTGAAGTGAGACTCACTATAGCCTTGTGAAATAGATACAGAATTTAGCATTTACCTATTTGATAACTGAGGAAATTAATTCTCACTTAGCTCAAATGGCTCAGACAACATAACAAAACCAGGATTTGATTGATTAAAAAAAAATCAAGTTCAAGTACCTATTGACTTCAGGTCTATAATTCTGCCCATTCCACCATTCCCCATGCTGAGAACACCTCCCTCCAAAATATACAAGGTTTCTGACTTTTGATCAAGTGAATTATGAACTATAATTTAGACCACTGAGTTCCTCTTCCAAACAGGAAAAAAATAAAACAAACAAGTAAATCCTTTCCAAATAAATATTGACTATGGGATAGAAGATAGAACAAGTCTTTATGAATTACACCATCAGATTACTTTACAAAGGATAAATTTCAAAATCCTGAATAGCACAAATAACTGATTTTTAATGACATCATAGATCCTTGCTGTGCCTGATTAGCTTCTGGCATTACTTATAGCTCTGATTTTGTGATGGAAACTTACATTATGATCCATGCATCTTTCTGCCTGCCTTGACAAGGTAACTCCTCCATTACTGAGCCTCTTCCATTCTTATTAAATTTAACTGTAAACCAATCGTGTCAGGGCTGAGTTATCCCTAATCTCAGCTCTATTGATGAACTGCAAAGGTTAAAATTAAAGTGTGATTTATGCTGTGATCAGGAGCATGGTGGTAAAGTGCCAAGTGATCTGTGCAAAATTATAACCATAAATATGTTTCAGTCTTTGCTTTATCACTAGTTGCTAAACAGCTTCTCCTTTCCTTGTTTCCCTTCCTTTCTCAAGGAGATTCCTTGGGGAGAGAGATTCAGGAAGGGTGCTGATAAAACTCAATATCACTCTCAGCTAGATGCCTCTGGGAAGAGGTTTTCCTCTACTTCTCCCTGTTCTTTCTGATACCTCAGCCTTCCTTAATATTTTCAAAGAAATACTTTTGAATGCACCACGGGGGATCAATTAGAGTGCAGAATAAAAACCAGCATTTCCTACTTGACTATATTTTTATTTTGTTGACCTCCATATATTCAGTGATTCAGTTACACCAGCCTTCTTGATGCTTCTCTTCAATGACTCCCCCCTCCCAATTCTATACTTTCCATTGACTGGCCAGGATGTTTTCTGTTTTCATCTCTGCCTCTTGACTTTCCTTGCATCTTCAAGACTCAGTTCAAATCTAGACCCTTGTTTCCAATTTATACTATATAAATCTTGGATGTAATTGATAAAACACTAGCTCTAAAGTCAGCAGGAACTGAGTTCCATGCTGGCCTCAGGCATTTAATAGTGACTAGCTAGATGACCCTGAGCAAGTCACTTAACCACAATTGCATCACCCACAATAAATAAATAAGTGTAAATAAATAAATAAAATTCTTGATGGATTAGATGACTGAGATCAGAGAAGTTTGAATTACTCCTGTCCATATAAGTAGTGAATCATTGAGCCAAGACTGGAATTCATATTTTTCCATTGCACCAGAGACCTCTAGGTGAAAGGGAAGATTCTATGGGAATGAAATGAAGTATTTGTGTATGGGAGGGTGAAAAACAGATTTCAGCCATTTCTGTGATATAAAAAAGTGAATACAACTTTTTAAAAAATAGGCAAAAATAGTGTCCAAAGAAGTCTGCCAGATATAGTGATATGGGAGAGTCTCCTCTCTAAAATTAACTGGAAGCTACCAGAAATGTCATCAAAGGCTGAAAATATATATCACTCCTAGTTAAGGAAATGTAGTTCTTGTATATTGTCCCTTCATAGCTCTCTTCATCTTTCTTGATAATGCTTTTCCTCTATTAACTATCTCCAGTTTTGTTTGCCTATATCTCATCCATATCTAGTTGTTTGCATGTGGTCTCTATATTAGATTGTGAGCTCCTGAGCAAGTAATGTTTTGCCTTCTTTGTACTGGCAATGCTTATCACAGAATCTGTCAAATGAAAGATGCATAATACATGCTTATTAACTGAATAACTATCCTTTTCCCAAGAAAAAAATGACTTTCCCATCTTATTTAATTGAATAAAATATGCATCCTATAAGTTCTATCTTTAAAAAACCTGTTGGAAAGAGAAATAAATTTGTAGAAAAGAAATAATATCTTTGCCCTTAGAAAGCTTATATTTTACTAACAGTTACATAATGTACACTGGGATTTAATCATCAAATATATAAAAAGGAAGGTATGATTGTAAGAGGTGGTACATAATAATAATAAGGAAAGGACTGAAGGATGAACCAGGACTCATAGGAATTGATTCCAGATCTGTATTTTGGCGGAAGCTATGGATCCTAAGAAGAAAGACTCCTTCATTATCGAAGCTCTTATTAAGGGTGAGTCTCTTCTATAGTGAGGATTCAACATATTCATTCATTCAGGCCTCCCACCACATGGAGGAGATGAATGATACAAAATAAGGGCTAGATTACACAACCTAGCTCATCCAAAGAAAGGAGAAAAATTTGGAGACTGAGACTACCCCAGATTGTCTTATATGTAAATGAGTGAACATCTTCAGGACTGATTCGGCCAACTGGAGATGCTGTTTTACCTTCTTTGTCTAATGTGGGCTCGGATCTAACAGCCCATGAGAATGTCTTATTAGGGGAATGACTATCATTGCATTGAAAGATGAAAAAGATGAAATGCTATCTCCAATTCCCCCCTATTTCTTTTTCTCTATCTTGATTTTGCAATAAAAAGTCAATGATCCAGCCTTTCCTTCAGTTTAGAAGAGCTTATTTTTATACTCAAGAAACTGACAGGTCATTTATGAAAAGTTTATCTAACTATTTATTAAGTCAGTTCTCTATGGACAGAGAGGAGCACAGTGTGATGTTATGATTAGACATGTGCTTCATGAATATATACATTAAGTCAGATTTTATAAATATATTATATTATTGCTAAATAGGCTAGACAGGTAGAGATATTAAATTTTAGTGTAATTTGGTTTTTGTAATAGACATGATCTGACAATTCAATATACATGGAATAGAAGTATACATAGAATTTTAAATGAAAAACTTTCTTTTTAGAGAAATATTACAACTATACCCAAATACACATATTTGAGATCTCTCCTAAACAACACTAAATAAATTACATATATATGCAAATATTTATATGCATATATGTATTTACATATGGACATATAAATATTCTCACACATATATGTATATATGTACATATATGAATAATTATGTGCCTATATAGATGCCTAGATGTATTTATAGCTGACTATAATTTACTAAGAAAACTGCCAGATATCATAGAATCAGAAGGTAAAATAGCCCTTAAAAGAATTCACCAACCACTTCCTGAAAAAAAAAATGCAAAATTAACACTTCAAGGAATACCATGGCTAAATTTCAGAACTATAAAACTAGGAGAAAAATATTATAAGCAATCAGGGAAAAAAAAATCAAACATTGAGGAGTGATAATAAGGATTATCCAGGACCTAGCAACTTCTACCTTAAAGGAGCGAAGGACCTGGAATCTGACATTCCAAAAGGCAAAGGAATGTTCTTTTTAATTTTAATTTCAATTTATTTTTATTAAAGCTATGTATTTTTAAAAACATAATTTGTCAAAATTAACTCTTACAAAACCTGTGTTTCAAAATTTTCCCTCATTCTCTCCAAGCTCTCCCCCAAATGGCAAGCAATTCAGTATATGTTATACATGTTAAAATGTATATTGAATCCAATATATACATTTATACAATTATTTTGCTGCACAAGAAAGAATCCAATCAAAAAAAGAAGAAAAAATGAGTAAGAAAACAAAATGTAAGCTAACAACAAAAAGAGTGAAAATGCCATATTGTGATCCACACTTAGTTTCCATATTCCTCTCTCTGGGTGTAAATACTTTCTTCATCATAAAATCACTGGAACTGGCCTTAATCATCTTATTGTTGGAAAGGGTCATGCCCGTCAGAGTATATCTTTGTATATTCTTGCCATTGTGGTGTATGATGAAATCCTGGGTCTGCTCATTTCATTCATCAGTTAATGTAAGTCTGTCCAGGCCTCTCTAAAATCATGCTGCTGATCATTTCTTATAGAATAATAATATTCCATAATATTCATATACCATAACTTATTCAACTATACGCCAATTGATGGGCATCCTCTCAGTTTCCAGTTTCTTGCCACTACAAAAAGGACTGTCATAAACACTTTTGCAAATGTGGGTCCCTTTCCCTCCTTTAAGTTCTCTTTGGCATATAAGTCCAGTAAAACACTGCTCGATCAAAAGGTATGCACAGTTTGACAACTTTTTGAGCATAGTTCCAAATTGCTCTCCAGAATTGCTGGATCTGTTCATAATTCCACTAACAAAATATTCATGTCTAAGTTGTTGGATGCAGCCAAAGCAGTTACTGGGGGAAATTTTATATCTCTAGATGCTTAATTTAAGCATAAAATAGAAAAAGAGAAGATCAATGAATTGGGTTTACAATAAAAAAAAAAAAAACAAATTAAAAATCCTCAACTAAATATCAAATTTGAAATTCTGAAAATAAAAGAGAAGATTAATAAAATTGAAAGTAAGAAAACTATTGAATTAATAACTAAAACCAAGACTTGGTTTTATGAAAAAATAAAGTTATTTATTTAATAACTTTAAATTTAATTTAATTTAATTTAATTTATTATAATAGATATAAATATGTAGTATATATAATATATAATAAACTATATAAGTGTAATAAATAAAATTAATTTAATTAATAAAAATTAAAAATAAATTTAAAAATTTAGTTAATTTGATTGCAAAAATAAAAGAAAAGAAAATTGTTAGTCTCAAAAATGAAAAGGGGGAACTTTCCACCAATGAAAAGAAAATTAGAGCAATAATTAGGAGTTATTTTGCACAACTAATTATCAATAAATTTGATAATCTAAGTGAAATGGAGGAATTTCTACAAAAAAATATAGATTGCCTAGGTTAACAGAAGAGGAAATAAATTATTTAAAGAATGGCACTTTAGAAAAAGAAGTAGAACCAGCTATTAATCAACTCCCTAAGAAAAATTTTCCAGTGCTGGATAGATTTACATGTGACATCTAACAAATATTTGAAAACAACCAAATCCAATATTATGCAAACTATTTGGAAAAATAGTGCAAGGAGTCTTACAGAATTCCTTTTATGACACAGATATGTTGCTGATACCTAAACAGGGTAGAGTTACAACAGAGGAAGAAAATTATAGACCAATTTCCCTAATGCATATTGATGCAAAAATCTTAAATGTAATATTAGCAAAGAGATTACAAAAAGTCACAAGCAGGATAATACACTTTGACCAAAGAGGATTTATACCAGAAATGCAGGGCTGGTGCAATATTAGGAAAGCTATTAGCATAATCAAATTTATCAATAACTAAACTAACAAAAACAATGATTATTTCAATGGATTCAGAAAAATAATTTTATACAACACCCATCCTATTAAAAACTCTAGAGAATATAGAAATAAATGGACTTTTTTTCTTAAAATGATCAGTAATATCTATTTAAAACTATGAGCAAGCAACATAGTTAATGGGGACTAACTACAACCATTTGCAATAAGATTAGGAGTAAAACAAGGTTACCCACTATCACATTACTATTCAATATTATATTATAAACATTAACTTTGGCAATAAGAGAAAAAAAGGAATTAGAGTAGGTCACAAGGAAACCAAATTATCACTCTTGCAGATGATAGGAGGTATACTTAGGGAACCCTAGAGAATCAACTGAAAAACTATTAGAAATAATGCTCAACTTTAGCAGAGTTTTAAGATACAAAATAAATCCATATAAATCATCAACAGTTTTATATATCATGATCAAAGATTAGCAGCAAGAGACACAAAGATAAATTCCATTCAAAACAACTTTTGATAATGTAAAATTTTTGGGAATCTACCCTCCAAGGAAAAGTCAGGAGGTATATGAACACAGATATAAAACACTTTCTACACAAATAAAGTTACATCTAATCAGTTGGAAAAATGTCAAGTGCTCATGGATAGAATGAGCAAATATAATAAAATGACAATACTCCTAAATTAACCTGCTTATTTAGTGCGATACTGCAATGTTCTCTTGTTCAGTTTTCTTGGGGTCTCTGTAAGCAGCCTTCCTTTCAGTTCAGTAATCACCACAAATACAGCCAGATGTTAAAAGTCCAAATCTGTTATTGTCTCCTTTAAAGTCTTATTTCCTTCACTTGGGGCTCCACTAGTTTTCTGGAGGCCGTTGGGACTCTTGGTTTCAGTGGAGAAGCAAAGGAAGAGAGCCTGCCATCAAGGTGGTGTGAGATGGGATGAATCTGTCTGAGTTCAAGGGTTTGTGCTCCAGCCTTCAGCCTCCAGCCTTTTGTCTGCTTGTCTCTGAATCTCTGAATCTCCCTGGCTCAGGCTTCTAGCTTATATGCTACACACTGAGTACAAACCAATCATTATATCACTAAGAAACCATTATTTGTTGTAGTATTAAATGGATGTTAAACTAGATATAACCATTGTCTCCTCAATTCCACTTAGTGCCTTGTTTTAAGTTCTGTCCCATAACATCTCCTTGTAGGATTAAATCAATCATACTAAACCATGCTAAATTAGATAACTATTGTCTCAATCAATTCCACTGACTTAGTACCTTGTAAGAATCCCTTGTTTCAAGTTCAGAGTTCTGGCCCATAACACTGTACCAATCAAACTCCCAAGAAAAATATTTTACAGATCTAGAAAAAAAATAACAAAGTTCATCTGGAAGAACAAAAGTTCAAGAATTTCAAGAGAATTAATGAAAAAAAAAAAAAACACCAGGTTGTGCCTGACCTAAAACTATACTATAAATCAGTAGCCATCAAAACCATTTGATATTGGTTAAGAAATAGTCGATCAGTGGAATAGGTTAGCATCACAGGACAAAATAAGCAATAACTATAACAATCTAGATTTTGACAAACCCCAAAGCCCCAGTTTTTGAGATAAGAACTCACTCTTTGAAAAAACATTCTGGGAAAACTGGAAAGTAGTGTAACAGAAACTAGGTAATGACCCACATCTAACCCGATATGCCAAGATAAGGTTAAAATGAGTTCTGGATTTAAATATACAGAGTTATATTATAAGCATTGTAAGCAAATTAGAAGAACATTGGATAGTTTACCTCTCACATAGGAATTTGTGACCAAAGAAGAATTGGAACTCATTATTGAACATCACATAGATAATCTTGATTATATTAAGCTAAAAAGTTTTTGCATAAACAAAATTAATTCAGGCAAGATCAGAAGAGAAGCAATAAATTGGAAAAAATTTTTTTAACATTTAAGGGTTCTGATAATGGCCTCATTTCTAAAATATATAGAGAATTGACTCAAATCTATAAGAATTTAAGCCATTCTCCAAATTGATACGTGATCAAAGAATATAAAAAGACAATTTTCAGATGAAGAAATTAAAACCATTTCTAGTCATATGAAAAGGTGCTCTAAATGCAAATTAAGTCAACTCTGGTGTACCACTACACATTTCTCAGATTGGCTAAAACAACAGGAAAAAATAATGAGGAATGTTGGAGGGGATGTGGGAAAACTGGTACCCTAAAAATTGTCCAGAACTAAGCAGATTATAATTCTAGTCAATGCTGACCAGACCACAACTTACATAATATTAAGTTCATTTCTAGCTAAGACATTTAAAAATAATTAGATTGTGATATAATTCATAGAAGTACATTTTTGCTCTTGAAATGTTTCCTGATAATGTCAATTAAGATCTTGGTGAAGAAATTGAAAAGCTGTAACTTAGAAAAAAGACAGTTTCTTTGAGATCTGGGGCATGCTGACTATTTTTGTGTTTTAGTAAAAATGTATCTTTGTAAAATGTAGATGCATGAAAAATTGGTTGTGGACAGTTTAGAGAGCAGGAAGCAATCGGAGGAAAAACAATGAAATCCAATTAATATATCATATTCTTTATAGTTCTAGGATAGGGTTTAAAAGTGACTACTTGTATAGATATCTGAATAATTCAGCAGTTTTTGCTAGTGTTCATTGGGGCCAGGGTGAGGAGAAATGGGACAAAGGAGATAAATAGGAACATTTTGATTTAGTGTGTTCTTCAAATATTCTTCAACCACATATTTGTAAAGCATTTCTTATATTAGCTCCCCTAAAGAAATTATAATTTAAAGGAATCCTATTGTGAAAGGAATAAAAATCAGTGGGATTTATTAGCCTTTACATAAGGATTCATGAGTTGCCATGAATACTATTGTAAAGCTAATCAAACCTACTTTTTAAAATTTCTTTAAATATAAATCCAAACTTTCATAGATATTCTTTAGCAAAGTCAAGAGGCACTTATACCCAAGAAATATTTTTAATTCCCTATCCAGCTACTTTGGTAGCTGGATTAAATCTGTAAAGAAAAGAGGGAACAGGAATGAGATTGTCCTGAAAATTTTTGTGACCAAGCGGCATTCTTTATCTACTATATACAGTTCAGTATCCTTTAACTATGTGACCCTGAAAAGTGTCCCAGATTCAACGTATGATTTAATTAGCTTCTATTCAAAAATCATACTTCTAGTGATTCAATTTTAACAGATCAAATCAAGGAAAGACATTTGACTGAACAGAATTACAAGATAAATCATAAGAAAAATCACCTTATGCATTGTCAACAGATTCTATATTTACAATAAAAAGGGAAAATGTATAGTGCACATCTATAGGCAGGCAACATGAAAATTGCTACTACTACTACTACTAGTACTACTAGTAAAACTACTGTAGATAATATTATTAATAGCTAGCATTCATATGCTATAATGTTCCAGAAACTGTGACATTTTACAAATATTATTTCATTTGTTCTTCACAACACCTCTGAAAGATAAATGCTATTTTAACTTCCAATTTACATTCTAGGGAACTGATATAACATATAGCATAGAAAATCTGAAAACGGAGATGGGATTAAAATTTTATAGAGGTAAGAGATGGAATCTGAATACTTATAGGTGCCAAAATTTTTGAACATATACTCACATTAAGCATGCTATTAAATCTAACTATACCTTACTTGTGTCATTTATAAAAAAGGAATATGAATATCTCATTCAGAAAGACACTTTAAACCTGAATGAAACAATGACATAATTATAGTTATAATTAGTTACCATGATTTATTATGATCATAATAATCAGTTTGATATTAATCTTCATTTTTAAAATATACATTATTGTATTGTTATTGTATATTGTTCTCTTGATTCTGTTTATATTGATCTCCTTTAGATTTTAATAAGACAAATACATTTTTAAGGTAGCTACTTAAACTTCTGATCTAGAAAAAAATTAGGTATTCCTCTCCCAATATAATAAACAGAGATAATATAATATAAATTAATAAAATAAACAGAGATAATCTCTTTTTAACTAATTGAATGACTCTATTCATTACTGAAATATAAGTACAACTTTTATTTGCCAGAATGCTTGAATAATTGAAATGTTATGACTAATTCTTTTTTCTTTGGGTAGTTGATGGTTAAACTTTTAAGTCACTTTGATAGCAATTTAATATTTCCAAAGTACTCCTTTAAAAAAAAAAAAAAACAACAATATTGTAAACTAAACTTTGCATATGAAGAGGTTTCTAGAGATTACAATTTGATTAATTTCCCACAATTATTGAGTGATGTGACTAAGGCTAGAACCCAAAACATTGTGTTCTCACGATATAATATAAATTTGTTTTTGTTTACCATACCTCTCTATCATTATGCTTTTTGACCTCTGAAAATAATGTATTATTTCATGACTTTTTTTCAGAGAACAATGAACTAATAATGGCTTATGGTTGTTTCTTTAATAAATCAAAAAGATATAATAATTTCAGGTTATAGTGTAATGGGCTGAGGCTCGAGTTGATGCACTGAGGTCCCAAGCACATGAGGCTAAATAGTAATTAGACCTTACTCTATTAATATATATGATTGGAGAAAGAATGGCCCTCACTCACTCTTTGTGCAAGTCCTGATGTGTTGTATAGGAAATGATGATTTTGGTGGGTGGAGGCAGGGGGAGTGGAGAAGGAAGCGGAAAGAGAGACTTGGCTGGCTGGTGGCTGGCGTCTTGTCATAGCTGCTCACATTGCTAATCCCCCTTCATCTCCGATTCCCCTTCACCTTCGATCCTTCTTCATCTCTACTAAGAATAAAGATCCACAATTTTCCCCTAACCAAGAATAAAGATCCACGATTTTCCCCTAACCTGAATTCCTGACTCCGACTGATTTTAAAATATGTGGTCATCACATGATTGTTGTGAATACAAATGTTAGTTCTACTTTTCCATATAAATACAAGAATGATTGACCCTGTGCAAAATGTGAAAGTATGTCAAGTTTTTCTTAGGTTTCTCTGAATCCAATCCCACCTTCTGAGATGTTTCTCACAAGCTTCTTTGAGGGGGTCAGTACCCTGATATTATGATATCTTCATTTGGGGGAAAGATTCTATGGAGGGTTCCCCACACACACATTATAAAAAGTTTATTTCAGAAAGTATGCTAATGTACAATTACACTTCAGCATGTGAAACACTTTTTTTTTTAAATAACTTTTTATTGATAGAACTCATGCCAGGATAATTTTTTACAACATTATCCCTTGCATTCACTTCTGTTCTGATTTTTCCCCTCCCTCCCTCCACCCCCTCCCCCAGATGGCAAGCAATCCTTTACATGGAAATACTTTCAACTTCTTATATGGATGTGACACATATTGTTGTTGTTTGTTTTTTTTTCTATGAGAGATAGGTATCACTTAGAGCACAGAGTTGTTGACAGCACATTTGCATAAACCAAAAGTATGCTCACTGAAAGAAATTTATCAGCTCAAGCTCAAGCAAAAGAGTTACTAACTTCCTGTGTCTTTTATCACATTCTGTAGCTCACCTGGATCCCATATTCCAATCTAGCATCATCCATTGACTATCACACAATAATCTTGATGACTCCTATTATGCTATTATGTCCCTTCATTTTAGATCCCTAGTTTTTATTTTCTCAGAAAAGTAGAAATGGGATTTACAAAGGTGAAAGGAATTGCAATTGTGAAAATTAAAACAAAGGATTAGTTTTTTTATCCTTAATGAAGATGCTTTATGTTCCTCCATTCTCCTGAATTTTCTGGATTCTTAGAGGCCAATACAAGCTGGAATAGTAGCAGAGGTTTTAGAAAAGATTTAAATCTAGAATATAAACCTTATCTATTATGCTCAATTTTATTTTAAAAAGCATGTTAGGAACCTAGGTCCTAAATTTAGCAAAATTGTTTATTCCTCTGGGTTTCATTTTCCTAAGCTATAAGATAAAATAGTTAAACTGGACCTTACATGTATACTAGTTTTTAATTTAGTTTAGTTTTATCTTACTAACAGATTATATATATATATATATATATAAAGAAATGAAACTGAAACCTAAAAAATGGAACATAGTGATCAGGCTGCTATAGAACAAAGGAAACAAAACAAATGGAGGAACTGCCAATATAGTCGCTCATCAGGAACTGTGACCAAATAAGATGAAAGCCTATGGGAAATAAAATCAGGAGTGAGGAATTAAATTTCTGTAGTGAAATTAGGCTCTTTCTATAGGTTACAGTCTCTATAGTACCAAGCCAATGGGGGAAACAGGGAGGGACTTGCTTTTTGGGACAGAGTTAAAGACTATCCTTTTGCACTTCAAAGGTTTGCCTGTTAGCTTAGACACTCACTCTTTCAATACTATAAAATTAAATCTTTCCTGGATTCATCAGCAAGTGAGTAGAGTTCTCGGTAGGGTGTTTGTATCTTACAATCAATAAGACACTCTTGCCTCAACATTTCTTGTATTTAATAATTTGGGGCAAGAAAATGAGGAGGAGAAGGGATACTGAACCTTGCTAACATCTGCAATTTAAACCACTTAAGTTTTTGGGCAAAATCTCCTCATGCTTCAGAGACTAGGATAAATACATTCTGTTGCCAGGACATAATAAGGAAGTTAGTAAATTTTTAAGCTATATGTTTTCTTTCCATTTCTCTATTCTAAAAGTCAAAAACAACAGAAATTGGCCACTAGATGTAGATCATTTAATATACTCTCAATGAATGCATTTGATTTTTGATTTTGGTTTGTTATTCTTTGTTACAAAGGATTTTTTGATGGGAGCAAAAGAAGGATAAGTTAAAGAGAAAAGATACTAATAAGAAAATGTTTAAAAATCAAGGAAAATAGACATATAGATACATGTTCATGTGAAGATCCAATTAATTAGCCTTGCAATTGTTATAGCTATGAAACAATGAAGGAATATATATTTTTTTTAATTTCCCATATAGGCGAATTCATCACAAATGGAAGAATAATTTATTTTTAAATCAATCTTTTTTTTTTTTAAGAGAGCCTGGAGAGACTTACATGAATTGATACTAAGTGATATGAGTAGAACCAGGAGAATTTTGTACAATGGCAAGGGCAAAATTATATCATGATCAATTCTAATAGACATGGGTCTTTTCAACAGCAAGTTGATTCAGGTCATCCAGAGGACAGTGGGGACTGAGTGTGGACCACAACATAGTATTTTCACTTTTTTTTGTTGTTGTTACCTTGCATTGTGTTTTCTTTCTCATTTTTCCCCTTTTTGATCTGATTTTTATTGTGCAGCATAATTGTGAAAAAAATATAAAATAATTGCACATGTTTGACATATATTGGATTACTTGCCATCTAGGGGTGGGAATAGGGGGAAAGGAGGGAAAATTTGGAACGCAAGGTTTTGCAAGCATGAATATTGAAAATAAAAAAAATCTTTAATAAAAAACTAAAATATTAATCCTTTTGTTCACCTTATATAGAATTAGTTCTTAGTTCCCTTATGTGAATTATCCATAATGGACAATTCACATAAGGGAACTAAGAACTAATATTTATATTTATAAATTGGTTACTTTTCATAACATCTTAATTGTCAATTTTATTTGTAGTAGTATTCTCTTTGATCTTGTCCACAAATTTGAGATCTGTATATATCTAAAAGTGAATATTAAATATTCCCAAGAATATGTATTTGATGGTTGAAATGTTATGGGGAAAATATTCCATATAGGTGCTTAGCATATGTAAAGATAATTAGTTGATAGAAGATATATTATACAACAAAACTAGGCAACATCGAATCAGTAGAGAAAATGAGCATTTTTCCTTATTTTCTCCCAACATTTTAAACTGATCAGAAAAGCTAAGCCCATAAAATACTGGACAGCAAGACACGATATTATGGTTACTTTGCCCTCCAAGATGAAGTTATAATAAGAAATCACACTAGGAGTCTGCAGAATTCAAGTGACTTGAAATATAGGCCTGTATAAGTCTGAAATCTACTGGTTGGAAATCCTTTTTAAGAGCCTAATTCTTATGATGCTCATTGTTAAGTTCTGCTATAAATAAATGCAATTCCAACAATGGACAGGGTGGCAGTTGCTGATAGCCAGAGGTTAGAGCATGAGAGATTCTGCCTGAAATCATAGTTAAGATCATAGAATTGCTTCTGTCTTTACTATACTTTATTCTTAGGACAGTATATACTTGGAACTGGATGTTGAGATTTAGTTTCTGCAAGAGAATTTTTTTATCCAATTTCATACTAAGGGTAAAGGCAGAATAATGCCAAATTGGACTAATTGCCTATCCTGAATAAAAGTTTTTATTTCTCAGTGCTGTCCCTGGAGCAAGAAATATATCAACCTTTTCAAGCAAAATAATAGCCAGCTCAACCTTTTACTTATTCTGGGAACTTAAGCTTCAGGAAACATTTTGTAAATCATCTTCCCATCTACTCCCCCACACTCTTTATAATAGCAAGTTTTTCAAACCTGACAAGGGATCTTGAAGGGGAAAAACAAGATAGCCTCCCCCCTCATCAGTGTCTGCAAGTTTTCAATAAGGAGGACAGGAAATATATATCTATTACTCCTCTTTTTTATTTTTATTTTCAATAGCCATGGAGGATTTTCAGAGTGTGGAATAGATAACTTTTCTTGGGAGTTACTTTGTCCTATGCTGAGAGTTTGATGGCTGATTGACTTTCTGTCCTAGGAGTAATAATGTAGATGAAATTATTCTTTGAAATCTATTTCAGAATATTCATGCATATTTAGTTTATGTATACATATATGTGTATTTACTTTCCAGGAGTCTAACCTCTTAAGGTCAAGGACAGATGCAATGTAATCTTCACTCATCTCTGTTGATATACACTTCTAAACTCTGTGTGTGTGTGTGTGTGTGTGTGTGTGTGTGTGTGTGTATGTGTTTGTCCCTCAATATCTCTGTTGTTGATAGAAAAATATATACTAAAATGAAGGTGTTATGCTATCCAGAATGGAATATTTTGGCTTTTTGTGGTACATGGTTGTAAGAGGGACTGAATCTTAAAAAGAACTTCTGTTTTCTCACTTGGAAGGCTAAAAGGAAGAAGAATTGTAACAAAATGAGTATAATGAATTTTGTAAAGAAGTATATCTGCATTATTCTAGATTGTTAAATTTCATTTTCCTTTTACTGATTAAGAGAACAGGAGTGATGATTAACTTAGGGATCTTGATAATGTTTTGAGCAGACAAATTTATAGAAAGTGAGAGAAAACAGATATGGAGATCAATATAGAGGTATGACTAGTATCCCTATGTTTTGAACCACTACTTTCTTTCTTTCTACTTCTGTTACTATTTGTGCTAATATCGAGGAGAAATGTGGCTGAAATAGAATCATATGTAAGCATAATTTCTCTGTAGCAGATGTGAAAAAGGATGGGAATATTCCTTCTCTCTCCTGTCATTTTTCTCCAATTTTCTGAAGCAAGGATAGAAGGAAGGAGACAGAAAGTTTAAATCTAAATCTTTTTTTTTTTTTTTTTTTTTTTTTTTTTTTTGCTGAGGCAATTGAGGTTAAGTGACTTGCCCAGGCTCACACATCTGGGAAGTGTTAAGTGTCTGAGACCAGATTTGAACTTAGGTCCTTCTAACTTCCGGGCTGGTGCTCTATCACAACTATGACACCTAGCTGCCCCTTCTATCTTCTTTAAAATTACATTTATTGTTTTTGTTGATACTGATGCTGCCTTAATTTAAATAAAGATTTGATTAATCATAACTACATTAATTTATTTGTTTCATTATTTGTGAATAGAAAATGAAAACTAGAATATTAGTGACTTGTTATGCAGAAGAAAGTGAAAAGATGAATACAGCAAGATCTCTTTTTGAATCATCAGGATTCTATTTCAACTACTTCTCTGAGGAGATATAAGAGGGAAAATTTTATCACTTGCTATTTTATACAAATTTATCAAAATCAGAATAAGATCAAGTTATGTAGTTCATATTTTCCTCCTCACTAAACTAGAACTTTGAAGATTAGCATTTTCAAACCTGGTGGGGGATAACTGCAATGCCATTCAAATTGTCTTTTCCCAATTTTTCCTTCCCATCTGTGTTCATAAAGATCTTAATACAAATGGTTGAGAAGAAATCAAGGATAATTACTAGAGAATAAATCAAATATTATGGGAAGAGGAAGTAAAATGTTTGAAAAAGGATGAGCAGTACTCATTTTCCAATATTGGGACTACTCAGGATGGAATAATTAGCTTTCCTCTTTATTTTATAGAGTCAATGTCCAAAATAATGTGACATATAAGATCCATTTGAATTTGGGAAAACAAAAAAAAATGCCAGAGAAAAGATAAAAAGTGAAACTACCAATCCCCAATGAAAAAGAAGTGATAAACTGCTCAGAAAGAATTATACATCATCCTTTTCATTTAACATGTTATACATGATTTTTTTTTTTCTTTATCACAAGATCAATTCAATTTGTAATGGGATTATAGTTAATGACTGAATAAAAGTAAAAGGCAATAATATTTTCTGTTTGTCAATTTTTATATAATCATTGTTTAATGCTATAAAACTCATCTTTGTCTCTGTTTCTGTCTCAATCTGTTTGCTGTCTTTCTCTTGTTCTGTCTCTCTTTTAAATTTTATTGTTTCTTTATTTTTAGCATTAAAAGTATTTTAAATTCCAAATTTTCCTTTTCACTCCAGTCACTACACTGAGAAGGAAAATAATATGATAAAATATATATTTTGAACCCAGGCTCCTTGATTCCAGTATTTTTCTCAATGTACCATATTGCCACTTAAAAGAGTAATTGTTTAAAAATAATTATTTAGCAAAAGTTTGAGATCCTTAGGACATACTATATAATGGATAGTGATTTTTACAGTATCCAAGTAGAATAATTAACAAATCATGGCTGAAGCAAAACTCACATGACATTTTGTGACATTTAATTATGTTTAAGGTCTGAAGTAATGTGGCACACTCTGTTGACAATAAAAAAAAAGAATAGATTTGAAAAGGTTGCATGCTTCATTGCAATTTATTATGGTGTAGAAAATTAATATTATTGAGAAATTAAAAGGAATGGGTTCTACTGAAAAAGAAAATGAATTATATCTAGTTATCTCTCTTGGCTTAAGCAGGCTTTAGGATGTTAAAGGACAGTCTTTTTCTTATCATCTATCTGATTTGAAGCAGGTCCCTTTTCCTCTTAATACCTCACTGTCCTTATATGGAAAGAGGAGATTAAAGTAGGTTTCTCTAAAGTCCCTTCTATTTGTAACTCTAGAATCACATGATATTAAAGAAAATGATAGATAATGTTTGATACCTCTGGCTTCTTAAGTTAGAGAGTTAAGTATATATATATATTTTTTCCCAGAAGGAAACTTTCTCTTATTACTTTCTCTGAGTTTACACAGTCCTTCATACTTCCTTTTAGGTAGCCTTAGACTCCTAGGCAACAGCTCCTGAAAATAAAATGCAGATTTGTCAATTGTGGTTCATTATAATGAAAATAATGAAAAGAAAGAATTAAAGGACAGTTTATAAGAAGTTATTTATTGTTCAGTCCTCTTCTAATTTATTTTATTATCAGAGTTGATGTAGTACATCATATAAGTAAATCATGTAAAAATACATCTTTCTGTCAAAATAACCACAAATAATCAAAATGGCCCTTTAGAATTTATAAAATGCTTTTTGTGCCTCATGTCACCTCATTCTCACAATAGGTCTGTGAGAAGCACAGGAGATATTAGGATATTCATTTTTGTTGTGTGTCTTTCATTCTTGAAGACAACATCAACTTGAAGACATCAAGGAGGTGATACTATGACATGCAACTGAATTGGATTTGAGTGAGTGAGGGCTGTGCAAAGTCATCAGCCTCAATTTTTCCTTTGGGAGTATCTGGGTCCAATGGCCAGATATAGATCAGGAGGAATGGAGATCCAGATGCAGTGGGAGATCTTGGCTTTATTAAGTTAAAGTTTTTAAGAAATCTCAGTTTGACTAAGGCAACTGCCAATTCAGTGTTTAAACCTAAGTAAGAAATGAGGCAACGAATGCCCTTTTTACCTAGACAATAAATGTAAGTGTTGAAAAAGAAGATATTCTTATTTCTTATTTGCCCATATTGATATAGATAGTTAAGTATCTGAATTAGGATTCATTCTTTCTGTGCCATATTTCTCAATGTTTCATCAAAGAAGCATCAATCTAGACCCGAAAATGTCCTCAAAGACTATCTAGTCCAATATTCTTATAAGTAAACTAAATTCCAGGGAAGCTGAAACATGTCCACATAAGACAGAAGTGTGAAAGTTGGAATTCGACCCAGAACCAATTCTCTTTCCACTGAACTACACTGCTAGAATTAGCCTTACAACTGGAGCAGGTAGATACTTATGCATTTAATTTAAATAGATATGGTATAAGTTTTGCACATTTCCAAATCTCCTCCTTGACATTACTTTTATCTTACTACCTTCACTTCCTCTGACACTTAACTCTTTGCCTTTAGACACTGAAGGATCAATTAAGAAACAAAATGAATATTTTCATAGTGAGCTGAATATAATGCATGGTTCTCAGGTAGAAGCTGTCTCTTATTCCCTCCTCTAAGCTCTCACAGTACTATATACCTTTTTTTACAGGAAACCTCAGACTACAAGTTTCCCAAAACACATTTTTTTCTTTTTCTTTTTCTTTCAATTGCATTGTTCTTACTTGAGCAGAGGGAGTCTGTTGTATTCATCTTTGTATGCTCCCTAGTGCATCACACATTGAAAGCACTCAACAAAACCCTGTTGAACTGATTTGAATTAGTCCCTGTAAGGCTAATAATTTAAATAAGCTTTATCAACCAAAATTAATTCATCACATTTACCACTCAGGTTTCTAGATACTCGTGGGAATTGGAAACAGGCCAGGCATATATTGATGTGGGCAAAGGGAGAAAGACCTTCTGTATGTAGGAATATGTTATTCTTGGGGCAACTGGGTGGCACAGTGGATAATGCTATAGGCCTGGACTCTGTAACTTACTTCCATCTCAATTAGTCACTCTGTGATTCATGGCAAATCAACCTCCATTGAATAAAATCTTGAGTAATGCTGATGATATAAGTGCATTAGAAATAAAGACAGAGACATAAATTCGCTTTCTTCCTCTCTCTCTCTCTTTCTAAGTGTTTGTGTGTGTGTGTGTGTGTGTGTGTGTGTGTGTGTGTGTGTGTGAGAGAGAGAGAGAGAGAGAGAGAGAGAGAGAGAGAGAGAGAGAGAGAGAGTAGATGTATTTCTATATAATTCCTGAATTTGTGTTACCTTCCATTCCTATCTCAAAAAAGATATGAACTCAAGGGTGACTTTGGGCAAGTTACTTCTGGGAAAAAAAGAATAACAAAAATACCCATGTCACAGACTTTTTGTAAAGATCAAAGGGAATAAAATATATAAAGTGATTTCCAGACTTATTTAGCAATGAAATTGAACCCCATAAGTGACCATTGCACTAGCTTGGGAAAAAGAAAGTTATTCTTTATTGATGGTGATGAAGAAGATGATGATGATGATGACTGATATTTTTATAGCCCTTGAATGTTCCTAATCATCTATGAAAATATTGATTCATTTTTTCTTACCATGGACTTGACTCATTTCAATTATTATTATCCACATTTCACAGCTGAAGAAACTATGTCTTAGTAACTTGCCTAAGATTTTATAACTTGTAACTGTTACAATCACATGTGAGATTGGCAGAGAGGAAGAAGAAAATGGATATTTCCCTCATAATACCTTTTTTTATCATCAGGGATAGTGAAGTGACCTTCACTAGACCTTATACGCCAGGGCCACATGTGTTAAATGATTTTAAAAAATGGTGCTAAACAGGGGGATTGAGTTATATAGAAGGACCAGGAAAAATAGAAGGAAAAGAAATTTGTAATATTCTAAAGAATTTGAGAAAAGAATATGTTTTGCTTGTATAAAAAAAATTCTCCATTCCCTAGAACTCAAGGAAGAGAAAATATAAATTATCACTATATTTCTGGGTTGATTCCCTTCACTCCCCCCAATTCATGTCAAAAAAATCAAAACAAAGCTTTTGCCTAAAACTTGGGAATTAAAACAAAATGCAAACATAAAGTCTTCTCTAAGGAGTTTCCATTTTGTTCTGTTAGGCTTGTCTGCATTAGTTTTGTTTGTACAAAAACTTTTTAACTTGATATAATCCAAACGATCTATTTTGTGATCAATGTGATCTCTAGTTCTTATTTGATCAGAAATTCCTTCCTCCTCCACAGGTCTGAGCAATAAACTATCCTAAGTTCTTTTAATTTATTTATAATATCATTATTTATGCCTAGATCATGAACCTATTTTGCCCTTATCTTTGTATATGGTGTTGAGTGTGGGTAAATGCCTAGTTTCTGCCCTACTAGTTTCCATTTTTCACAGCATTTTTTGTCAAATAGTAAATTCTTATCCCAAAAGCTGGGGTCTTTGGGTTTGTCAAACACTAGCTTGCTGTAGTTATTAACTATTTTGTCCTGTGAACCTAATCTATTCCACTGATCAACTAGTCTATTTCTTAGCCTGTACTAAATGGTTTAGATGAACGCTGCTTTATAATATATTTTTAGATCTGGTACAGTTGTACCCTTCCACAAGAGCACCTTGTGCACTTTATATCTATCTATATCTGTACTTATATTAATGTTTCATATCCATCACACCACCTATTCATAACTCATTTGTACTGTCTAATATAGCCTACTTATACTTATCACACAAACCTAATGATATATTATACTTTCAATAATCTTGAATTAGAATTCTTTAGGGGTTTTATTATCCTATGACTCACAGCTACACAACAACATAAAAAATAATTTCAAAGTTAAAGAGAATTGAAGCAATTAGTCCTTTTATTATAAGATAATATTTTCCTTGAAATGGTCAAATATCTCAGGGGAAAAAATCTAGAAATTTCAAGTGAAAAATTGAATATTCAAAGAGTCGTTTTGATTTAAACATCTTTATAATTGCTTCTGCTTCTTGTTTTCCCTGAGGTTTAAAAATAGTCAGAGAAAGTCACTGCATCAGAAATCAGTTTCATTGTGAAAACCAAATTATATTTCTTGCAACAACTTTTGAAAGAGCTACATTTTCACCTGTAATTTTGATGATTCACAAATTACCAAGAGATGACCCGGGAACTCCAATGGAAAAACCATTCACTCATGTTCATTAGGTGAAATTAGCCTCATTACTAAGGAAATTGAGTTGAAACTAGTTCACAGACTCTTTTAAGTGATTTGTCCAACCTATTTAGGACAATTTTCCAATTGATTTAAAAACTGCAACTGGGATTTGTTGAGAAGCTTTCTAAAATATTAAATTATTAGAATATACACCTTTGATAACCATTCTCTATAAAGACATTCTCAGGCTATTTCCCTAATTACCAAGGATGGAATAAACTAATGTAAGAGCTTAAATACTCTTCATTTAATAAATATTTTCATCATCTTCAAGTCTTGCAACTTCCTGAGCACTTAAAAATACTCTCTAAAGATCTTCACATACTTCAATAGAGTTGTTATGGCAACAAAACTGACTGAAATAAGTTGCTAATTATCTATAAATGTTCAAAGGTCAAAAAAGATGTTAACACATATCTGTTTAAAAGTATCATCATTCTCATTTTTAACTCTTGATAAAAAGGGGAGAGATACAGTCAAAATAACACATTAATAGGAAGTCTCAATATTTATGAAACTGCTTCCTACACATTTTTTTTGGTAGATTATTAGGGGGAAAATTATTAGGGTTAAAAAGAGGCTATTTGTTTGCTCACATTCTGTCTCAATTAAAATATTAATAATAATAATAATAGTCCTTTATAATATAAATTTTATTGTTCTTTGTATTCTAATCTCTTAGTATGCAGAACCTGGAAAACAGTAAGCATATGATAAATGCTTATTGATTCATTAATTCCCTGAGATTTTGCAAAAGTTTTCATCTCTAGAAAGAAAGGAATGATTCTCTCTCTTTTTTTTTGTTTGTTTTGGTTCCCCAACCTCTGTTCCCCAGTATTTTATTAATGAGCAAAATAATTCTATTGTGGAAAAAAAAAAAAAACATGTGATAGATAATAAAAGTGCTATTTAATCCAGAAGAGATATGACTAAGGGGAAGATATGAGAGCATTTTTGGAAGTCTTCTCCTAAGGAAGAGGAAGAAAGATTATTTTTTTTTACCCCTAAAAGTTGAAAAGGAGAATCATTATTGTAAAGCGGTAAGTCTTGCTTTTTATATTGAGGGAGTATTTTTTCATTCTTAGAGGGTTTCTTTTAAGTTTTAAAGCTTTTTTTTCCCCTCCAAAGCATCTGAATATATGATTTTCATCCTTCATCTTTGGAAAACCTTGTGTTCCAATTTTTTTTCTCCCTCCTTTTTCCCCAACCCCTCCCTTAGATAGCAAGTAATACAATATATGTTAAATACATGCAATTCTTCTGTAGGTATTTCCATAATTTTCATGTTATACAAGAAAAATCAGATAAAAAGGAAAAATGAGAAAAAAATAAAATGCAAGCAAACAACAACAAAGAGTCAAAATACAATATTGTGATCCACACTCAGTTCTCACAGTTTTCTCTCTAAGTGCAGATGGCTCTCTTTATCATAAAATCATTTGGCCTGACCTGAATCACATCATTGTTGAAAAGAGCTGCATCCATCAGAATTGATCATTGTATAATTTTGCTTTTGCTATCTGCAATGATCTTTTGGTTCTACTCACTTCACTTAACATCAGTTCATGTAAATTTGTCCAGGCCTCTCTGAAATCACCCTGCTGATCATTTCTTATAGAACAATAATATTCCATAACATTCATATTCATAGATTATTCAGCCATTCTTCAAAGATGAGAATCCACTCAGATTCCAGTTCCTTGCCACCACAAAAAGGGATACTACATACATTTTTTCACATGTAGGTCCCTTTCCCTTTTTTATAATCTCTTTGGGATATAGACCCAGTAGAGACACTGCTGGTTGAAAGAGAATGCACAATTTGATAGCCCTTTGGGCATAGTTCCATATTGCTTTACAGAATGCTTGGATCAGTTCACAACTCCAAAACCAATATATTAGTATCTCAATTTTCCCACATCCTCTCCAACATTCATTATCATCTTTTCCTGTCATCTTAGCCAATCTGATAGGTGTGTAGTGGTACCTCAGATTTGTCTTAATTTGCATTTCTCTGATCAGTAGTGATTTAGAGCACCATTTCATATGATTAGAAATAATTTCATTTGCTTCATCTGAAAATGGTCTATTCATTTTTTTGACCATTTAACAACTGGAGAATGGATTGTATTCTTATACATTTGAGTCAATTCTCTACATATTTTTTTTAATGAGGCCTTTATCAGAATACTTGGATGTAAAACAATTTTCCCCAGTTTACTACTTCCATTATAATTTTTTCTGCATTTTGTATATGCACCAAAATGTTTAACTTCATATAATTAAAATTATCCATAGCACATTCCATAAAGTTTTTTAGTTCTTCTTTGGTGACAAATTCATTCCTCCTCCACAGATCAAAAAGGTAGACTATCTGTTCTTCTAATTTCCTTACAATATTAGTCTTTATGTCTAAATCATGAACCCTTTTTAAACTTTTCTTAGTATAAAGTTTTATGTGTGGGTCAATGCCCTGTTTCTGCCATACTAATTTCCTATTTTCCTAGCAATATATATATATATATCAAATAGTGACTTCTTATCACAGAAACTGGCATCTTTGGCTTTATCAAACACAAGATTAGTTTAGTGATTGACTATTGAATCTTGTGAATATAACCTATTCCACTGATCAACTACTCTATTCCTTAGCCAATACCAAATGGTTTTAATAACCACTACTTTATACTATATTTTAGATCTTCTATAGCTAGGTCACCTTCATTTGCATTTTTTCATTAATTCCCTTGAAATTCTTGACGTTTTCTTCTTCCAAATGAGCTTTATTATTATTTTTACTAACTTGGTAAAATAATTTCTTGGGCGTTTCATTGGAATGGCACTAAACAATTAGATAAAAGAGAATGGCCATTTTTATTATATTACCTTGGCTTACCCATGAGCATTTGATATTCTTCCAATTGATTGAACTGGCTTTATTTGTGTGGAAAGTGTTTTCTAATTGTATTCATGTAGTTCATGGATTTTTTTTGGCACATAGACTCCCACTTATTTTATGTTATCTATCCATATTTTAAATGGATTTTTTCTTTGTATCTCTTGCTGCTGGATTTTCTTGGCAATGCATAGAAATGCTGATTGTGTGTGTGGATTTATTTTGTATCCTACATCTTTGCTAAAGTTGTGAATTGTTTCTAGTTGATTCTCTAAGACTCTCCAAGAATACCATTATATCATCTGCAAAAAGTGATAATTTGGTTTCCTCATTACTTACTTTAATTCCTTTAATAACTTTTTCTTTTCCTGTTACTAAAGTTAATATTTCTAATACAATGTGAAATACTAATAATGATAGTGGGCAATCTTGTTTCAACCCTGAGTTTATTGGGGATGGTTTTAATTTATTCCCATTATGTATGATGTTTACTGATGTTAAATAATCAAATGCTTCTGATTGTTTTAGGGAAAATTATATTTGTTCCTAAACTCCTTAGTTTTTTTTTTTTTTAATTGAATGGGTATTAGCTTTTGTCAAATGAGTTGAGAAAATCTATTGAAAAAAAAATATGACATATTAGTTTGGTTACTCATATAGTCAATTATGCTAATAATTTTCCTAAAATGGAACCAGCCCTGATTCTTGGTATATATCCTATTTGTTCATGGTTATTATCCTAGTGATGATTTAATGTAATCTCTTTGATCATATTTTATTTAAGATTTTTGCATCAGTATTAATTAGGGAAATGGGTCTATAATTTTCTTTCTCTATTTTGACCCTAAAATTTTGGTATCAGCAAGATATCTGTGTCATAAAAGGAATTTCATAAGACTACTTTCACTATTTTTCCAAATTTTTGCATAGTATTGGATTTTATTATTTTTCAAATATTTGTTGGAATTTTCATGTAAATCAATATGCCCATGGATATTTTTTTCTTAGGGAATTGATTAATAGCTCAATCAATTTCTTTTTCTAAAATGGGACTATTTAAGTAATTTGTTTTATCCTCTGTTAATCTTGACAATCTATGTTTTTGTAAGTACTCATCCATTTCACTTAGATTATCAGATTTATTGGTATAGAGTTAGGAAAATAATTCTTAATTATTGCTCTAATTTCTTCTTCATTGGTGATAAGTTCACCCTTTTCATTTTTGATAATAGCAGAATTTTTTTTTAAAGAATAAAAATCAAACTCCCCTGGTGTGGAACTAAGATGGTAAAATGAAGTCAGGATCTGATCAAGCTTTCCAAGTTCCCTCAAAAACCACATTAAACCAATCCTCTGAACAGAGTCTGACAGCATATAACCACTTTCCAGTACAAGATATATTGGAAAAACTTTAAGAAAAATCAGTTTCATTGAGGTGAAAAAGGTTTTCAGCCCAGCTCAGACAGTTTGGGAAAACAAGTGACAGTGTCTTAATCATAGCAAAGCAGCAACTGAGAACCTCTGTCCTGACTCAATAGAGGAACAGTGTAGTTTAGGAGCCTCCAATCCTAGGTCAGAAGGCTAATTCTGGGAAAATAGGCTCTTTCCTGGAAAAAGCAGATAAATACAAGGGGCTCCTGTGCTCAAAGGCAAGGGTCAAAGTTGTACCAGGAGCTCAACCACAAAAGTAAAGAAGAGCAAATGCCAAAAAAAAAAAAAAAAAAAAAAAAAAAGAGCAAGAAATAGAAAAGAATCTTGACCAATAAAAGCTACTATGTGACAAGGAAGATCAAAACACTAACTCATATGAGAACCAAATTTCCACAGAGGAAATCTCAAAGAGTGATATGAATTGGTCTTGAGCCCAAAGAGGGTTCTTGCAAGTGCTCATAAAATACTTTAAAATAAAAATAAGAAAGGCCAAAAAAATGAAAAAAAGAAATAAGAAGTATGCAAGAGAGAATCAACAGCTTGGAAAAGGAAGGGCATTCTTTAAAAAATACAGTAGGTCAAATGCAAAAAATAAAATCCACTGAAGAAAGCAACATTGAGGAAAATCACACATTAAATCCTAGAACAGGGAAAAAGGAAGCTAATGACTCTATGAGACATCAAGAATCAGTTAAACAAACTAAGAAGAATGAAAAAAAAATGGAACAAAATGTGCAATACCTCATTGAAAATAGCCAACCTGGAAAGTACATCCAGAAGAGAAAATCTAAAAATTATTTGTCTACCTAAAGGCTGTGACCAAAAAAAGAGACTGGATAACATCCTTCAAAAGATCATCAAGGAAAACTCCCCAAATATTTATGGAATAAAGTTTACATAGACATTGATAGAATCCATTGATCACCTCAGGAAAGAGATCCCACAAGCACAATCACAAGAAATATTGTTGCAAAACTCCAGAGCTGCAATCTCAAGGAAAAATACTGCCAGCTTCCAGACAAAAACAATTCAAATATCAAGGACCAATCAGGATTACCCAGGATCTGGCAACTTCTATAATAAAGGAACAGAGGGCCTGGAATACCATATTCTGGCAGGTAAAGACCTGGAATTTTCAGTTTTCAGATGATGAAATTAAAGTCGCTTAGTCATATGAAAAACATGCTCTAAATTACAATTTATTAGAGAAATTCAAATTAAAACAACCCTGAGGTACCTTTCACACCTCTCAGTTCAGCAAAAATAAGAGGAAAAGATAATGATAAATTTTGGAAGTGATATGAGAAAACTGGGATATCAATTTATTGTTTCAGGAATTGTGAAATGATCCAACCATTGTGGAAATCAATTTGTAACTATACCTAAGGGCTATAAAAGATGCATACTATGTGTACCAGCAATATCTCTAAAGGGTCTGTATCCCAAGAAAATCATAAAATAAGACAAAGGAATGACACCTGTAAAAATATTTGTAGCAACTCTTTTTGTCATTGTAAATAATTGGAAAATTATTAGATGACCATTAATTGTAGACTGACTGAATAAATTGTGGTATATGAAGGTAATGGTATACTATTGTTTTATGAAAATGATGAACAAGCTGATTTTAGAAAGGCCTGGAAATATTTACACTAAGGAATGCTGAGCAAAACAAGCAGAACTAGACATACATTTTACATAATAACATAAGAAGGTATGATGATCAACTGAAAAAATTGGTTATTCTCAGTGCTTTAGTGATCCAAGATAATCTCAATAGATCTTGGATAAGAAATGCCATATGGAGATTGAATGTAACTCAACACCTGCAATATTGACTCTTTTGACATAGTTTTTTTTTTTTTTCCCTCTCTTATGGGTTTTCCCTTTTTTATTCTGTTTTTTCTCCTCCAACATGATGCATAAAGAAATATGAATTAAAAATAAACAATTTTAACTAGAAAAAAAAACCTACCTGTTAATCAGATAGGTTTACCTGTGTAGTAGTTGTCTCCCAGGAAGTGGAGATCTTTAAGACAAAGTCTGAAAGACTACTTGACAGATTTAATATATGTATGATTTTGTTCAGCAATAAATGGACGTAGATGACTTCCAATGTCTACATTAAATATCTTTGAAAGTAATACTTTCTAAAATCAGACCATATTAGATTGGGATAATTAGGTTGTCTGCGGGATAGAGCACTGGGGCTGGAGTCAGGGAGGTCTGAGTTTAAATCCAGTTGCAGACACTTCCTTGCTGTATGAATCAAGGCCATTCACAATTAAATGCTGTTTCCCTCAGTTTTCTAATCTATAAATGGTGATAAAAATAGTGTCAACCTCACAGGAATGTTATAAAGATCAATTGAACTAATGCTTATAAATTTCTTAGTACAATTAATGTAATAAATACTTAATAAATGTTAGATATTTTTATTATCAGCAATTCTATCAGTGTGTACATGGAACTTATCAGTGCATAGGGTGACTCCTCCATACAAAAGAATTTAAAGATAGAAGAGACATTAAAGATGTAATTGGCTCTCAGAGAAGAGAGAATGGGTTGTTAAGATTACAAAAGTAAATAAATGAGCCAAGTTTCAAAAAAAAAGTTTCTAATATTTTAAACCCAGTGGTTTCTAGTGGATCATACTTTTTTTTTTTCCTGATTATGTGGCTCATAGGATAATATGCTACTCTTGGTGTCAGAAAGGCCTGAATTCAAATCTAGCCTCAGATACTTACTGTGAAACTCTGGGTAAGTCAATTTAATCTCTATCTACCTCAACTGTCAAATGTGGATTATCAAGGGTAGCTGCCTCCTATTGTTGTACTGAGAATCCAATGAGATCCATGGAAAGTGGCTAGGACATAGTAGGTAATTAATATGTGTTTCTTTCCTTCTTTCTTATTCTGATTTCTTTTAAACCTTTTTCTTGTATTACTAGTGGGTTGAATTTTGACTCTTACTTGAAATTCTACTTCAGACACATATTGGTAATATAATATACCTTTAAGTAAGTCATTTAGCACTTATCTCAGTTTCCTCAGCTATAAAATGGGGAATAATTAGTTCACTTTTATCACTATGCTATTGTGAGGCTCCAATGAAAGGGTATAAATATATAATGCTTTAGAAATCTTGAAGCCTTCATCAAAATAAAGTTTATTATTTTAGCTTTTCTATCTCCTTCAGTGGTTTTTAAACTGTTGAAGCTTTCTGCTGTCTGCTTCTGACAGTAAAATCTATACTTTTAACCTGACTTGGGAAAAGATAACATCCTTGAAAAATTCACTTATTTTTCTTGATGGTTCATGGTCATCCTTATGAATCATAATTACTATATCATAGTTGTTGTCTTTAGGGGCTCCTTTAGTTTCTTAAGAACTGTTTTCTTTAATACTAATGCGGTTGAATTGTGTTTCCTATATTAATGTGAAGTAAGACATGGACCTTTTAGTACTTTTGAAATGCAGAAGAAAGGTCGCTTACATTCTGGGTAAATATTCTAGGTGAAACAGTAGATAGGATGTAGGACTGAAATCAGCTGTGTCACTTAAACCCATTAGCTTCAATTTCCTCATCTATTCAATAATCCAGAGAAGGCAATGACCAACTGCATTACTATGTTTGCCAAGAAAACCCTGAACTGGTTCTTGAAGATTCTGATATAGCAGAAATAATGTAACTATAAGAACTTCTTGAATCTAAGTCCAAGATTCTATTTACTATACTATCCAGCTCCCTCAAATGGAGAAATACATAGAGACATGGCTAGAAAACTGAAAAGCTACCTATTCAAATCTTACCTATGATAAATCTTGGCTATGACAATTTTATCATTTTCATTGTACACTTAACACTTGACGGTTGTAATTGCATAATAAATATCTACTGATGCACTTCATACCTGGACCTTTATACCCAAATGGGGCTGTTCTCCCTTTGGGATCTCCAGGGTGATCAGAGTAGATTCTGCTTGCTCACTATGTCTCCATCATTTTGTTTTTGAGTTCATCATAGGTAGAGTTGAATATAATATTTAAATCTACAGAACATTATATTTAAATGCATTTTTGTATGCACTTTTACTATTTGGTGAATTTTAATGGCATAAAAATTCAAATCCAATGAAAATAACTTTTAATTCAGAGAGAGGGATTAGAAATGTAATTCCCAACTATGAAAGAAAGTGTTTTCCTAATTGTGAGATAGCATCATCCACTCAGACTTAGTTTTGGTTATTCTGCCCTTATATGTGTGAATAAGAGGAGAGATGCTGAAGATAAATCCAATAAAGAGCAGTGTTATTGTGACTAGGTAATTAGAAAATACAAATTAGTTACATATTTGAAATATAGAGAGTATTTCCAAATCTAAATCAGCACATTAAATCACATTTTATAGCTATAGAGTACTGTTATTGTTGTTGTTAGTTTTGTGTGTTGTTGTTATTAGTTCTTTCATTCTGAAATGAAATTCTGAATTTCTTTCACATTGAAATCACTACCATCCCTTAAGGCACAGAGACTCATGGGTGTTGGAGAGGGTCACTACTGACTTTTCCAGCTGGTAGTGCTGTCTCCCTATTAAGATTATTTTATTTTTATAATATTTTAATATAATTAATTTTAATATAATATTAATATAATAAAATAATATAATTAATATACCAATATAATATTTTATACTATTATATAGACTTGCAATGTCCTTAAAGTAGAGAGCATACTCGAAGGTGGAAACTTGTTTTGCTCACCTGGGATCTTGTCACATTGCCTATCACAATGCCTGTATGTAAGAGGGAAATGAAATGAAATGAAATGATGATGATGATGATGATGATGGTGGTGGTGGTGGTGGTGGTGGTAGTGATCATAAAATAAGGTTAAGCTTTTTTATTTTCAAAACATATGCACAGATTATTTTCAACATTCACCCTTGCAAAACTTTGTGGTCCAAATTTTTCCCTACTTCCTCCCACTCTCTTCCCTAGAAGGCATGTAATCCAATATATGTTAAGCATGTAAAATTCTTCTCTATATATTTCCACTTTATCATGCTGCACAAGAAAAATAGATTAAAAAGGAAAAAATGAGAAAAAACCAAAATGCAAGTAAAATAACAAAAAGAGTGAAAATACTATGTTGTAATTCACATTCAGTTCCCACAATATTCTCTCTGGTATAGATGGCTTTATCATCAAACCATTGGAACTAGCCTGCATCATCTCATTGTTGAAAAGAGCTACGTTCATCAGAATTGATCATCATATAATCTTGCTGTTGCTATGTACAATGATCTCCTTTTTCTTCTCACTTTACTTAATATCAGTTCATGTAAGTCTCTCCAGACCTTTCGGAAATCATCCTGCTGATTATTTCTTATAGAAAAATTATGTTCCATAATTTATTCAGCCATTCTACAACTAATGGACATCCACTCGGCTTCCAGTTCTTTGCCACTACAAAAAAGGTCTGCCATAAACATTTTGGCACATGTGTGTGAGATGATGAATTTTTGACAGGTCATGGAGCCTTTTAAAAAGAAACAGCATTTCAAGGAGTCAGAAGGGAGTTGAGAATGCACATATAATGAAATCATAGATCTCTTTGATAACATAGATGATCTCTCTTCATTGATTTAGCAGATATTTATTGGATTCCTGTGGTGTATAGAGTTACTGCAGCAAAGTGGATAAATTACTATACACGAAACTCATTTCAGATCTTATCTCTGAATCCTACTGAATTCTTGGGCAATTCACTTGCTCTCTTATTATTTTAGCCAAGTCACTAATGCTCTAAGTTGTTTGTTAGGTACTTGTCTTCCTTGAGAGACAGTTTCCTTACCAGGGAGTTGTCTTCATCAATGAAATCATAGGTTTATCCCTGTCCTTACTATGTATATAAAACATAGTTTCTAGATTGAGTCCCTGCTTTTAAACTGTTCAAATATTTTAGCTCCTTCTAGTACATTCACATTTGCACTATGAGTTCCGTTTCAGAATTTAGGACTAATTCTAACATATTAATAAGGCGTATTGAAAAACTGTTAGTAGTTATCAAGGTCTTATTTAATTTTCCTATCACTTATTTTCCAGTCTTTGAAACCTCTCAGTATGGCTTTAAGTTTATTGGAGTTTAGGATTTCAATATGTTAAACTGGGCTGAGTTAGGCCACTTACAGGTTATTGTTAAATACTATATTGTTCTTGAGTAGTAATTGTCATGCTCTATTTATTTTCCATGTTCTAATTATTTTACATCAAAGAGAGACAGCTTTTTATTCTTAAACCTCTGCCAAAATAACACAAGTTGTGGCAGGTCCTTCTGAGATGGAAAGGATTTGAGTGAGAATTTGATAATGGGTAAGTAAATATTCCACAGCTGGCTTTTTGGGGACAGGGATGCATTACATACTTTTAAGTTTAATATGTATCATTAATATCTATTGTATCACTTTTTTAAAGTCTACATGTTTATCAAAACAATAAAATTGGTTGGTGTTTGCAAGTTGTAAATGTTCACATGAAAGATTTAATTTTTGGTTCTCATGAATTAGTAATAGCTGCTTCTAGTGTATTCCTAGAAAGAACTCTCTAGGACCCTGGCAGATAGCAAGATCAGCAAATTGGGTTAGCACATGAGTACCTAGATGAAGTTTGGGTAAAATCAAAAACAAAACAAAACAAAACAAAACAAAAAAAAAGATCAATACCATATCATAACTGAAACTATAAAACCTGAAAGATTTCTAATGGGGTGGGGCAACCAGAAATGGATTGGATTCCATTTATATTTTGAAATTGTGAGTTGTGATATTCAGGACTTGTTTTCAATTTGACTATTAATGTGATACCTAAAAATGTCTTGGGCAGACCTATTGAAGTTTTGTTCTACTTTGTCTTCAATTTGTTTTGGAAGATGGGATTGGGGGGGAAGGAAGGTTTATGAATCCATAAGACTTATAATTTTGTTTCACTAAGGTAAGTCAGAAAGCAATGTATACAAGAATATCCACTGGAACTCTGAAAAGAAGGATAGAGCAACCACATAGAAGTGACTAACAGCTGATTGAAAGAGAAGGTTCTCTTCCTTCCCAGAAGATCTGATAGAGAGTAGAGAGTTAGAGCATAGCAAATATCATATGCCAAGATGGGAAGATTGGAATTTATTCTTATGATGATGGGGAATTTTGTGACCAGGTGTTGATCATGTTGCATTCAATGGTATAAGAAACATAATATGGTGGGAGTCTGCAGACAGTTTCAGAAAGGAGAGACAGCCAAATTGAAGAAAACAAGGAGAAGGTTCCTGCATTTACCTAGTTCAGGAAAAATGAACACTTGAACCAAGATGGCATAGAGGGAGTAGAGAAAAAAGGGCATATCATTAATTGTAAGTTGGCAGCAATACTAGAAGTATTTCTATTCCAACCCTCAAGGAAGTGACATTGCAAAATCAGAATTGATAGGACTTTTAAACTGATGGATTGTAGGAGAATAGCCTACAATTACTCGAGTTTTTGAATCTATGTGACTGGAAAAATAGTATTGTCTTTTAAAAAATATGAGAAGAAAAACTAGTTTTATGGAGAAAATGACATATTAAATTTGAAGTATGTGGAGTTGAGGCAACTAAGACATCAAAAGGAAGATTCCTTGAAGGCAATAAAAGATATGAGAATAAATTTCAAGATAGAACTTTGGCTTTAGAGGAGAAGTATAAGTAGGGATGGTTTTAACATAAACTCTTGAGGGAGTCTGGTTTACTGAATTGAATATTTAAATGTATATTTCCCATCTATATCTATATATTTATATCTAATTCATATATACACTTATGTATGCTTATACTTGTACATGCATACCTGTATATGTATATCTTCATGTGTACATGTATATGTATATTACTATAAGTGTATATGTTGTTATCTGATTTATTAAACTTCTATAAAGTATCTATTACATACCAGGAACTGTGTAAGTGTTGAGGATACAAGTAACCAAAAAAAAAAGGCAGAAGAAGGAAGACAGTTCTTGTTTATAATTTAATAGAGGGAAGTATCAAAGTACGCTGGGGACCATGGGGTATCAGTTTTTGCATATCTTGTTTCTTGGAATTGAAACCAGGCGGAGCAGCAGATATAGAGGCCTGAGGAGATAGGAGTCCAGTTTCTGCTCTCTAGAAAGGAAGGTTTTGGGAGGACATTGGTACATCACCCTCCAGTTCTCCCAATCAGAAGGGAAGGGGACTATAGGTCAATATTTGAATTAGAAGCAGTATTATAAAATTAGAGGTAATGACTTTAGCATGTAAGTATAAGTATATGTGAATGTTTATATATACCAATCAGCCAGTAAACATGTATTAAGTACCTATGTGGCATAAAATGTACCATGGCACCTATGTTTATGTGTGTGCACATGCACACATACAGACATGTTTGTGTATGTAGATATAAAACAGCACATGTATGTATATTCATACATTATGCTTTTGTATACATGTGCACAACCATATATCTATACACATAGATACATAGATACTTAGATACACAAAGATAGACACAGTGAATAGAGATAGGGATAAAGATAGAGACAGACAATCATTGCCCTCAAGAAGTTTATAATTTAATGGGGTAAGAAGACTCATAAAATGAGGCTTACAAATATAAGGTTGGCAGATAGGGATGGGAGTCAGGAATTCTTAATGTAGGGTAGGCAGTTAAGAAATGAAATGTTCTGTGCTGAGCTCCCTTCTTATATGCAAATGAGATTGTGGGTGTACATGTATGTTTGAACATTAGACATACATGTGTATTGTATATGTATGTGGATATTCTTTGTATATATTCATGAATATATATATATATATACATATATATGCATGTAGACATGTATATCTATTGCATAAGCATGTGTATGTTGCTGATTGTCCATTTATGAAGGTCAAGAAAATGCAAGCAAATTGTATTTAAGTGAGAGAGGGCTCTAACTGTTAAAAGCTTGTGGCCTCAGTCAAACTGAGACTTGTTAGAGACTTTACCTTAAAAAACTCTAGTAACCCTGATCTGGATTTAACCACTGGACCCAGATGACTCTGGAGGGGAAAATGAGACAGGTGACCTTGCATAGCCCTTCCTTCCTATCTCTCTCCCTTCTTCCCTCTTTCCTTTTTTGTCTTTCTCCCTCCCTCTCTCCCTTCCTTCCTTCTAATGAGGTTTAGGTTTTGGGTTCCCGTTGGTCAGGGAACCAAAATATGATGAGATGTAGTGGCAGGTTTGGGGTTCAGGGAATCAAATGAAGAGGTTTGGCTCCTCTACACCCCCTTGGGATTCGGCACAAGGGTGGGGAGTTTTGGGAACCCCCCTTCTTGTGGCACAGAGATTTTTTGTAAAGGAATGTACAAACCCAAAAACATAGTTGATAAAATTAGTTTATTTCAGGCATTGGGAAGTAAAGTTTAGAGAAATCCCAACAGAGAGGCATAAAGTCTTGTTAGGGAAATAGGTAAGGGAGATAAAGAGAGGGTAGCGCTGGAAGAGAATATCATCCCAGTGGGCATAGGGTTCCTTGGCATAGCATGGCATAGCATGACATGGCATGTTAGGACCTCTGCAAAGAAATGAATTTAAACTTGCCATTTTATAAGGAAGTCTTTGGCTACACATCAAGGCCTGCACCCCCTCTAGATGAGGCTGGTGGATGAAGTTGGAATTGAATAGAGTGTTTCTCCAATTCAATGGGATTGGTATCTCCAGCTTTGAACTCAACCCACCCAGACAATAGAATGAAGCTGCTTTCCCTCTGGTGGGGTCCTCACAGTGGCAGGACTGAAGAAGAATTTGTCCTTCATGGAATTTCAAGTGCTTTATCTCATGACTCATTCCCAAAGTCATAGACAGAAAGAAAAAGAGTTTGGTCCCCTAGTCACTTCCTCCCTTCCTTTCTTCCTCATTTCCTTTCTCTTTTCCTTCCTCCCTCCCTTCTTTTCTTCCTTCCTTTCTTCTTCCTTTCTTCCTTCTTTTCTCCCCTCCTTCCTTCCTTCCTTTCTTCCTTCTTTGCTTGCTTCCTCATTCCTTCCTTTACCTCCTTCCTTCCCTCCCTCATCTTTCCTTCCTTTCTTTTTCTCCCTGCCTTTCCTTGCTTTCCTCTCTTTCTTCCTTCCCTCTATCTATGTAGGGTATCACACCTTACCTACATATGTGTGCATATACACATTCACAAACAAACATATATATGTTTAAACTTACACACACATGTGGTTTTTCAGTTGTACAGTTCTGTCCAAGTCTTGATGATGCCATTTGGGGTTTTTTTTGGCAAAGATCCTGGAGTAGTTTGCTATTTCTTTGTCCAGTTTGTTAGTCAAAGGTTAAATGACTTGCCCATGTTTACAGAGTCAGTGTATGTCTGAGATCCAGTTAGAACTCAGGTTTTTCTTATTCAAAGTCCAGGGCTCTATCTATTGAGCCACCTCGTTATCTCCAAACATATATAAATATGTGCAAACATAAATACAAATATATTTACAAGAAAATGGTATACATAAATATCCATTGGTACAGGTATATATATATATATTAATAGATATGCTTATCTATTGATATATTAAATATGAATATTCATCTGTTATTGTTTCTACAATATACCCATTATTTATAATTTCACAAGCCAATTGAATTGCAAGAAGTTGATTAATCAAGGATATGCAAATGTAAATATATATATATGTGTGTATGTATATATATATATATATATGTCACTGGATATAGCAATTAATAAGCAAAAAACATTGAAACATTTTAAAGTAAAGGCTCAGTAAAATTTAGGGTGGAAATTAAATGGATGATATAAACATTACACAAAGAGTAGAATTATTTGACAATGGTTAATCGTGAAAAAGGAAGAAATATTTTGCTATTCAGAGAACAGTTAGATGATTAAATGTCAAGAGAACCCTGTTCCTCTAAAATGGGGATTCCTACTTGTGTTTGCACTATGTTTGAAAATTAAGGTAAACTGAGAAAAAAAATGTTTTGAATATAAACAATTTATTTGTTAGACTACCAGTAACAAACATATGAATCAATGGTGTTTTTCAGTGACTAAAGTTCCAAAGATAGAACTCACCAGCCTTAATATACTTTGGGAAATATAGATTTGAGTAAGTGAAGAAGACAATATATTTGGTTATATGATACAGAGCATTGTGAGAATGGGGATAGTACAATTGGTTGTTTTTTTTTTTTTTTTTTTTTTTTTTGAAGAAGGCTAGCATAATCATGTTGAACTAGTCACCACCCTTCTCTGACAATTAACTATTGTTAATTGTCTTATATGACCAGTCAGCATCTTGCAGACCTTGTTAATAGATCTCAGTTAGAAAGCTCTTAATGCCAATAAGGATTTAATAGAAAGAAAAGACCTTCCTTAATTATGCAAAGACAGGAAAAGATGGAAAATATTCCTTTTGTTACCTTGTAACTTTAAATTAAGCCAGAGAGAAAAGCTGAATCAAGTATGTAATTAATGCAGCATAAAATCAGTTAAATTCATACATTAGAATATAGAGGTAATGTGAATATTGATATTTTCATTTGAAAGTAGAAACAAACAATAATCCTAATCACCTTAAAGAAGGGATAAGAGCAATAAGCATGTATGTAAAGCCTACATCTCCATGGACATTGTGTTAAGTGTTTACAAATATCAGATGAAAGAACAAAATGATGTTTCTGGAAAGGGAAGGGGTGAGCATCACAACAAGGATTTTCAGTCTGAATCTAATAACTAATAGTCATATTCTTGTATGTGTTAATATTTATAAAATGTTTTGTCTATTGTTTTTTTTTTTTCATTTTTGTGATAGATGATCTCTAAATTCCCTTCTAACTGTAGTGTTCTATTGCATGAAGTATTTGAATGATTTGATTTACCAGTCCAACAATTAATACAAATCAGAATGACTGGCATATCAGTATCCTATCATTAGCAAAAGCTCCTTCTCAAAATTTGAGTAGTTTTGAGTTCTACAAAGTTTATTTAAGATGTCATCTCTCATGTGAAATTTCTTGATCTACTTTCACTTCCATTAATTGTTCTATTTCTTGTTTCTTTTTCAACAATTTTTTCTAGAGCATTTTGTATTTAACTCATTTGGTTTCATCTCATTTTATCAATTATATGTATCCAGGTTTTATTTCACTCCTTCCCTTCCCCAGTAAAATATAAAGTCTTTCAAGGGAGTAATTGAGTAATTTTTCATCTTGCTAGTCTCAGCATGGCACACATTGGCTTGGGAAGAGTAGGCTACTAATCAAAAGATTATAGGTTTGAATATTGAGAGAACTTTTGGTGTGCACACAATCCAATTCCCACATTTAACAGATGATAAATTGAAAGGTTAAATGACTCATCCAAAGTTGCACATAAAGTAATGAGTAGAGTTGAGATGAAAACCAAGGTTCTTCACCTCCACATCCCCCCACTTTTTGCATACTATCATGTTACCTGTAGTCTAATACTTAGGGAATGAATATGGAAAACTATGATAGCCCATTATGATCAATTAAATCTTTGAAGTCTGTATGGATTGGATTTGTTTTGTTTTGTTTTGTTTTGTTTTCTCAGTGTTCACAGAAGTCCTCAAAGTTTGAGTTTATTATGTTATCTTCATTAGACAATGCAAGCTTATTCAGTTAAAAAAAAATGTTAGGGAAAGGCAGACTGCAATAAAGGCCCCAGGATCAATCAGGTTTAAAAAGAAGACTCAGGATTCTTGATTCTTGAGTCTTACTAATTTGATGGCTGAGAAGTAGTTATCATCTGGTCAAAAGGCTAATTTAATCATTTGGAGCTGAATGTCCCTATGGTGAAAGCTATTTCAATATTGGCACGTATTTAGCTTTCAATCCATAATTAATCTTTTGCAGACCATTTTTTGCATAATGTAAATCTGTTTCTTGCTTTACTAATTGCCTATCTAATTTACTGTGAATAGAAGAAACTAATATTACATCTGCTAAAGTAACTAAAATGCAGAATGGAGGAAAACATCCTCCATTAATATCTTGCTTGCCTTTGCTCCCCTTTCCCCCCCTTTTTCTCCCCTTTGGATAACTCCTGACATTCTGCAGAGTTGTTTTTTTTTTTCAAAGTATTGGTTACAATTTATTTTTGTGAAGGGCTTTATTTCACTCCTGATACAAATATTTATCTAGTCACTATCCTATGGATGCCATATGTCCTATCTTAGCATTCCAGAACCTTATTGTTTGGAAGAATATTTTGAAACCCATGATGAGAGCAAGGGCAAGTGTCTACTTAATAAAGGATTAACCACTAAGCCAAGAATGTTTCCTGAATAAAATAGACCCTAAAGGGATTGTTTTGACCCTCTAAATTACTTTTTCTCTTCCTATTTGTTAATTATCGGTACATTTTATGCCTTTTTTTTTAACTTTCCTTGATGGGTGTCATCACCACTTTGGTACCCATGGTAACTTGCTTGCATATGACAGTTCTACCATGAATCATCTTTGGACTGGAGCTCCAAGTCCTACCTCATTTTCTATTTGTTTGTTTATGTTTATTTGGTCATTGTTTTGTTTATTTTATTCTATTTTGTTTTCCTTATTATGATATTTATTTCTAGCATTGGAAATAGCATTATAAATTCAAGTCCCTAATAACTCCAGGATTACTCAGTTAGTGATGACTGTGCTTGGAGAGATGGTCCCATCAGTTACCATAATACTTATCAGAAAAAACATGGCCAAGAATGGAAAAGGGACCTCAAATCCTGACCTAGATTATCAGGAGACACAGACCTTGAAGGAAACAGTATAGAGACAAGTTAATTTTTTTCTTTAAATTTTCCATTTATTGATTTATTTATTTATTTTTAACCCATGCCAGGTAATTTTTTACAACATTATACCTTGCACTCAATTCTGTTCCAATTTTTCCCCTCCCTCCTTCCACCCCCTCCCTCAGATGGCAAGCAGTCCTTTACATGTTAAATAGGTTACAGTATATCCTAGATACAATATATGTGTGCGGAACCGAACAGTTCTCTTGTTGCACAGGGAGAATTGGATTCAGAAGGTATAAATAACCCGGGAAGAAAAACAAAAATGCAGACAGTTCACATTCATTTCCCAGTGTTCTTTCTTTGGGTGTCACTGCTTCTGTCCATCCTTGATCAAATGAAACTCAATTAGCTCTCTTTATCAAAAAGATCCACTTTCATCAGAATACATCCTTAAACAGTATCGTTGTTGAGGTATGTAATGATCTCTTGGTTCTGCTCATTTTACTTAGCATCAGTTCATGTAAGTCTCACCAGTCCTCTCTGTATTCATCCCGCTGGTCATTTCTTACAGAACAATAATATTCCATAATGTTCATATACCACAATTTACCCAACCACTCTCCAATTGATGGGTATCCATTCATTTTCCAGCTTCTAGCCACGACAAACAGGGCTGCCACAAACATTTTGGCACATACAGGTCCCTTTCCCTTCTTTAGTATCTCTTTGGGGTATAAGCCCAGTAGAAACACTGCTGAATCAAAGGATATGCACAGTTTGATAACTTTTTGAGCATAGTTCCTAATTGTTCTTCAGAATGGCTGGATGTGTTCACAATTCCACCAACAATATATCAGTGTCCCTGTTTTCCCACATCCCCTCCAACATTCCGCATTATCTTTCCCTGTCATTCTAGCCAATCTGACAGGTGTATAGTGGTATCTCAGAGTGAGACAAGTTAAATATAATCATTTAACTGCCCCACACAACACTTCATCTTTTGATATTTTTAGTAGCAACCTACAATGAGGCTATAATTATTGACTTGGTACCACTATATGTTTTGTTTTCTGCCAGACCTACTTGTTAGTCTTTTGTATTAATGATTTCTATCTTGTAGAGGAAATAAATAACTGTCTAATGCCCGATTTGCATTGTATATTAAATACTATATCTTTCTCCTCCCTGCTATTGAAAAGACAGATTTGACTTAAACCATATCTAAACTTATAGAGAATTAAGGTATGAGAATATAATGGCAGAGACTATGGTTTAAAAATAACAAGCAAATAAACAAAAATTTTGACCCATCACTTAAGGGAGTATTATCTCTCCTACTCATCCCCACCTCCAAAATTAATTATTTTGTATAGGTTCATAGGGACTTTTTTGAGAAGAAGATAATAACCCCAATATCCTTGTTTTAGTTTTGGTTCTCTGTATTATTACACTAATAAATAAACATAGAAAGAAATAAAAAATCTGGCTGATAATTATATAAAAGTGCAATCAACAGTTTCCATGGATAGACTAAAATTAAAGCTAAATATTTCTTCCTTTCTTCCTCCCCCTTTTCCCCACTTTTTTTTCCTCCCTCCACCCATCTTTCCATCCCTCTCTTTGTCCCTTCCTTTTTTCCTCCCTTTCTTCTTCCCTTCCTTCCTTTCTTTCTTCCTTCTTTCCAAGAAATTGCTCTAAGAATCACTTCTTCATTACAGTCTTGTAAGCCCTGTCAATGTGCAATGAATTATTTTTCACATAATGCTGACTTTCATCCATATCAGTGTAAAAGATGGGGAATCATTATCTTTCATTAATGAATAGAAATGTAGTAGAACAGAACATGTGTCTCCAATCGAGCAAAGGTAAATCCTCCTTCCATTTTAATTGAAGGTTGCATATCTGTATAGCCATGATAACTGAAACTAATGAGAGCATGAAGAGAGAAGATACTGACCAGGGAGGCTTTCCCTTCTCACCTCTGTCTTTGCACATCTTATTTTAAACTTTAGCTATTATCAATCTTCTTCTTATCCCAAGTAAGCATTTCCAGATTCTTGTTCAAATTAATTTAATTGGTTTGAATTCAATTTATATCATCTTTTGATAGCCTTTAAAGTTCATAATACTATGTATATCTGCAATTCTATTATCTTCATAATTATGGTAAAATCAGATTTTTCACTATTGTTTTGATTTCTTTTTGAATTAGATTGATTCTACTGATGGGAATTCCCAGTATAAAACTATCCCAAAGTTGCAGATAGGTCATTCATAATCTTAGAAAGTTAGCGAACATTGAAGGATTATGTGACTGATCAATGTCTACAGACCCTGGATGATTCCAGTTCTGCCTTGCTCCAAAGTTGACTGTCTTCTTACCTACCACATTGGACAGCATTTGCCTTATTCTTAATCATGGGTATGTTATTTAATTCCTTACTAGTCTAGATAATCTTCTATAATGACAGCTGACTTGTTAATCTGTATTAGTGGATGAAAAATAGGTACATTTCATTGATACATATAAATATATGTCTATACATAGGTATATTATATATATATAATATATATATATGAATAATAAATATGAAAAAGAAACTAATTTATTGAAAAAACAGCTTTGATGAAATGGAAAAAATGCATTGAACAAAATATATCATTTAAAAGTCCAATTACCTAAATACAAAAAGAGATTTAAAATGCTAACTGAAAAAATAATTCGTTAAAAATATAATTGAAAAAATCATGTGAATGATTCAATGAGAATTCAAGATTCAATCAAACAGAATTTTAAAAAATTAAAAAAAAGAACAAAATATGAAATGCTTCATTGGAAAAACAACAATCTGGAAAGCAGATCTAGGAGAGACAATCTAAGAATTATTGGATTTCCTGAGGAAAGAAGGAGTCCTATCAAATTCCTTTTATGATGCAGATATAATACTGATTTCAAAACCAACTACGGTCAAAACAAAGAAAGAAAATTATAGACCATTTTCCTTAACATCATCTTTGAAGAAATCATCAAAGAAAATTAACCTGAAGTCCTAGAACTAGAGGGTAATATAGCCATTGAATGAATTCACTGATTTACCTCTGAAAGAGACCCCAACATGAAAACTCCAAGGAATATCATAGCTAAATTTCATAATTATCAAATTAGGAAAAAAATTGCAAGCAGCCAGAAGAAAATAATTCAAATTTTGAGGAGCCACAATTAGAATTACCCAAGACCTAACAGCTCCCACTTTAAAGAATCAAAGAACATAGAACCTGATATTCTGAAAGACAAAGAAAATTGGATTGCAGCCTAGAATCAATCATCTGGAAGAATTGAATATTATTTTTTAGGGGAAAAGAAGGACATTCAATGTAAAAGGTGTCATTTATTTCTGATGAAAAGACCAGAGAAGAATAGAAAATTTGATTGTCAAATGCAGAACTCAATAGAAGTATCAAAAAGAAAAGAAAAAAAGTATTTTCTTTCAAAAATTAAAAATCTTATATCCCTATATGGTAAGATGATATGTTTAATTCTTGAGATATATCTCTGTCATGAGTATACTTAGAAGGTATAGGTATAATTTGATATTACTATGATCACAGAAAAAAAAACTAAAGAAGGAAAAGTGATTCAATTTGAAGAAGAAGAAGAAGAAGAAGAAGAAGAAGAAGAAGAAGAAGAAGAAGAAGAAGAAGAAGAAGAAGAAGGAGAAGAAGAAGGAGAAGAAGAAGAAAAAGAAGAAGAAGAAGAAAAAGAAGAAGAAGAAGAAGAAGAAGAAGAAGAAGAAGAAGAAGAAGAAGAAGAAGAAGAAAGAGGAGGAGGAGGAGGATTTAAAATGGGGTAAATTACGTATTATGAAGAGGGCAAAAAGATCTATTTCAATTGAGGCAAAGAAGAGATGAGGATGAGTATTGTGTGACTCTTACTCTCATCAGATTTAGCTCAAAGTGATGTATGTTCATAGAAAAGCTTTTCTTACCCTATAGGGAAGTAGAGAGAAAGAGGGAAAGGAAACAGGTAAGCTAAGATAAGGGAGAACAGAAGTAGACAGGAAAAGGGATAAGAAAGTGGAAGGGGCTATAAAAGGGAAGAACTGGTTGAGGAACAGGATGATCAGTAGCAAAATACTGGAGAGGAGGGAAAGTGTGAAAGGAAAGAGAAAATTATAACTGGGGGAAAACCAGATGACAGTAAATATAGAGTTAGTAATTCTAATTGTGAATGTGAATGGGATGAATTGTCCCATGAAATGGAAGTAGGTATCAGGCTGGCTTTAAAAGCAGAATCCTACAATTTGATCTTTACCACAAACACATTTAAAGCAGAGTGACACATTCAGATGCAAGGTAAAAGGTTGAAGTACAATCTATTTTGCTTCTCTGAAGGAAAAAAAAAAGTAGGCATAACAATCCTGATCTCAGATTAAGCAAAAGGAAAAATAGAACTAATTAAAAGAGATAAGGAAGGAAACCACATCCTACTAAAAAGGACTATAGATAATGAAGTATTATCAATACCTAATATATATGCATCAAGTGGAATAGCATCCAAAATCCTAGAGAGTTAAGAAAGCTGAAAGAAGAATCAGGCAGCAAAACTATACTGGTGGAGTATCTCAAACTTGCTCTCTCAGATAAATCAAACCACAAATTAAATATAAAAGAAGTTAAGGAGGTAATAGAATTCTAGAAAGTTTAGGAAAGAAAGATATAGACAGTTGGAGACAATTGGATGGAGACAGAAAGGAATATACTTTTTTTTTCAATAGTACATGGAATTTATACAAAAACTGGCCATGTATTAGGAAATAAAACCTTCAAAATCAAATTCAGAAAGGCAGAAATAGTAAATGCTTTCAGATCATGATGCAATAAAATTTACATGCAAAAAAAGGCCAGGGGTAAAATAGACCAAAAATTAATTGGAGACCAAATAATCTAATCCTAAAGAATGAGTGGGTGAAATAACAAATCATAGACACAATGGATAATTTCATCTAATAGAATGACAATAATGAGACAGCATAACAAAATTTATGGGATGCAGAAAAAACAGTTTTTAGGCTGTTTCATATCTCTAAGTACTTACATAAAATAGAGAAAGAGAAGATCAATGAATTGGGATTGCAAGTAAAAAAGTAGAAAAAGAACCAATAACCCCCCACTTAAATAACAAATTTAAAATTCTGAAGATAAAAGGGGAGATTAATAAAATTGAAAGTCAGAAAACTATTGAATTAATAAACAAACATAAGAGTTGACTTGATGAAAAAAACCACTAAACTAGATAAATCTTTAGTTAATTTGATTAGAAAAAAAAAGAAGAAAATATAATTTCGTCTTAAAAATTAAAAGGGAGAACTTTCCTGCAAGGAAGAGGAAATTAATTAAGAGGCAATAATAAGGAGTTGGTTTGGTCAATTATATATGTGTGTGTGTGTATATATATATATATATATATATATATATATATATATTATATATATATAATCTGATAATCTTAGTGAAATATAAGAATACTTATAAAAATATAAAATGCCCAGGTTAACAGAAGAGGACATAAATTACTCAAATAGTTGCATTTTAGAAAAAAAATAAAACACACTATTGATCAGCTCCCTAAGAAAACATTTTTGCAGCCGGATTTACAGGTGATTTCTACCAAACATTTAAATAATGATTAATTCCAATACTATGCAAACTATTCGAAAAAATACGGAAAGAAGAAGTCCTATTAAATTCTTTTTATGACACAGATGTAGTGCTGATACAGAAACCAAGTAGGGTCAAAAGAAAGAAAAAAATTATAGACCAATTTCTCCAATAAATAATCTTAAATAAAATATTATCAAAGATATTACAGCAAGTCATGCACAGGATAATATATTATAACAATGTACAATTTATAACAGGAATGTAGGGCTGATTCAATATTAAGAAAACAGCATAATTTACTATATCAATAACCAAGTTAACAAAAATAATATAATTATTTTAATAGATGCAGAAAAAGCATTTGAAAAAATCAACACCATTTCTATGAACAACACTATGGAGTAAAGGTGTAAATGGGATTTTCCTTAAAATGATTAGTAGCATCTATTTAAAACCACCAGCAAGCATCATATGTAATGCATACAAACTAGAACCATTACCAATAAGATCAGGGGTGAAGCAAGGTTATCCACTATCAGCATTACTATTCAGTATTATTTTAGAAATGTCAGCTTTGCACAATAAGAGAAATAAAAGAAATTAAAGGGATGAGAATAGGTAATGAAGAAACCAAATTATCATTCTTTGCAGATGATATGTGATATTCTCACTTAGAGAATCAATTTAAAAAACTACTAGAAAATATTCACAATTTTAGCAAAGTTGCAGGATACAAGACAAATCCACATAAATCATCAGTATAACAGCAAGAGATACAAAGAGAAATCCCATTTAAAATTACTTTAGATAATATAAACTATCTGGGAGTCTACTTGCCAAGGCAAAGTCAGGAACTATATAAACACAACTACAAAACACTTTCCATACAAATAAAATCAGATCTAATCAATTGAAAAAATACCAACTGCTCATGGCCAGGCCAAGCTAATATAATAAAAATGATAATACTACCTAAATTAATCTATGTATTCAGTTCCATGCCAATTAAACTCCCAAGGATTTATCTTACAGAGTTAGAACAAATATTAACAAAGTTCAACCAAAAGAATAAATGGTCAAAAATCTCAAGGGAATTAAAGAAAGAAAAAAAAAGAATGAAGATAGACTAACTGTACAAGACCTAAAACTATATTATAAAACAATGGTCATCAAAACCATTTGGTACTAGCTAAGAATTAGAGTAGTCAATCAGTGAAATATATTAGGTTCTCAGTACAAAACAGTGCATAACTATAAATCCAAACACCTCCTATGTGGGATAAGAACTCAGTATTTGACAAAAACTTCTGGGTAAATTGGAAATTAGTATGGTGGAAATTAGGCATTGTCCCACACTTAACACCAGATACCAAGATAACATTGAAATGGGTTCATTATTTAGAAATAGAGTGATATTATAAGCAAATTAGAAGAACATAAAACAGTTTACCTCTCTGATCTGTGGAGACAGAAACAATTTGTGGCGAAAGATGAACTGGAATTCATTATTGAAAATCAAATAAATAATTTTAATTATATTAAATTAAATTTTTTGACCAAACCCCCCCTCCCCCTAAAAAAATTTGAAGGGAAGAAATAAACCAGGAAAACTCTTTTCACATTCAAGTATTCTGATAAAGGCCTCATTTATAAAATATATAGAGAATTGACTCAAACTTTTAACAATTCAAGCCATTCTCCAAATGATAAATGGTCAAAGGATATGGATAGACAATTTTCAGATGAAGAAACTGAAACCATTGCTAGCCATATGAAAAGGTGCTCTAAAGCACTATTAATCAGAGAAATGGCGATTAAAACAACTTTGAGGTACCACTACATACCTCTCAAATTGGCTAAGATGATAGGAAAAGATAATGATGATTGTTGGACGGGATGTGGGAAAATTGGGAATATATTACTGATGAAGTTGTGAACTGATCCAACCATTCTGGAAACAAATTGGAACTATGACCAAAAGGCTATCAAATTGAGCATATCCTTTGATACAAGAATATTTCTACTGCGCTTATAATCCAAAGAGATCATAAAGGATGGAAAAGGATCCACATGTGCAAAAATGTTTGTGGCAGCCCTTTATGAAGTGTCAAGAAATTGGAAACTGAGTGGATGTCCCTCAATTGCAGAATGGCTGAAAAAATTATGGTATATGAATGCTATAGAATACTCTTTTTCCATAAGAAACAACCAGCAGGATGATTGCAGAGAAGCTTGGAGATACTTATATGAACTGATGGTGAGGGAAATGAGCAGACCCAGGAGATCATTGTACATGACAGCAACAAGATTATATGAAGATCAATTCTGATGGACCTGGCTCTTTTAAGCAATGATATGATTGAGGCCAGTTCCAATGATCTTGTGATGAAAAGAGCCATGTACATCCTAAGGAAGGATTGTGGGAACTGAGTTTGGATCATAACACAGCATTTTCACTCTTTTTTGTTATTGTTAGCTTGCATTTTGTTTTCTTTCTCATTTTTTAGCCGGAGTCAGGATAAGCAAAAGTCCTTGGTCTTTAGGGGGAGAAGTAAAGGGGATCAACAAAACTGCCACACACTCTACACCAATCTCCCTTCTCCTCGTCCTCCTCCAAAGTGACTCTGGCTTGTCTTACTCTATCCCTAATCCCTCCTATGATTATCTGTATACACCAAAAGATCAAGCCAACACAGAATAGTGACAAGGACCATTTTTCCAAGCGTATGCTAATAGGGTATTGTCCAATACGTAATTAGCCTTAAGTATTCGGTTATCTGATTCCAGTGCACCTATTCAGGGTTTCAGCCTTTTACAATATATGATTTGAGATATATTTTAACATATTTAACTATATTGGATTGCTTGCCATCTAAGTGAGAGAGTGGGAGGAAGGAGCAGGAAATTTGGAATATAAGGTTTTGCAAAGGTCAGTGATGAAAAATTGTCCATGCATATGTTTTGAAAATAAAAAGCTTTAATAAAAAAAGGAAAAAAATGCAAAGTACCCTGGAAATAATAAAAAGATCGCAATCAATGGAAATGTACATATGCTCAAATAATCTGTTTCAAGGTATTTTTACTCACCAAGCCTCTCTGTAGAAAAGTATTTCTTTTAGATTTTCAGCTTTCTTTGTTAGTGTTCAAAAATCTTGAAGAAAAACATTATCTCAAAAATCATTCAAATGACCTTTTGTTTTTCCTTTTAGAATATGAAAAAAACTGAAGTTGGTTAGTATAACTGGCTAAGTTATTTTGCAAATTTATAAGAAACTTGGATTCCAAACCAAGTGATTTTTTTTCACTACCCTATGCCATTGAATTTTAATACATTTTTGGATAAATATCAAAAGTATATGGATATTGTAAAGCATTGCTTTGATCAAATAGGCTTGTGTTATATGTTGCCTAGAGGTCTTACAGGTAGCTTAATGGATGCTATACAGGTCTTTGACTCAGAGACATCTTGTTTCAAATCTTGCCTTGAATATTCAGCAATTGTCTGACCCTAAGTAAATCACATACCTCCTTTCCTCTCCCTCACTAGTTATTTTAACAAAGTACAACACTTCATAATTGCATTTTGTATAGGTAGGTAAAGATACTTGAATAGTTTTTAATTTTCTTCTCTGCTTCATTTCACAGATAAAGAAACTGAGGTAAAACAGGGTAAGTGCCTTGCCCAGAGTCACAGAACTAGTTTTAAGACTGACTTTGAATTAAGGTCTTCCTGACACAGTATTCTATACTGCATCACCTAGATAATGTTAGTTTTAGTTTACTCATCGTCATCCATACAACTGGATTGATAATTATCCTTTCCTCAAAGGGTGGTTGAAAAGATAAAAGTATTTAATATATGAAAAGGGCTTTTCTAACATTAATATTTCATCAATCTTAGTTGTTATTTTATTATAAATTGTCAAAATATAAAAAAGCCTAAGTGCACAGAACTCTTTCTAAAATATATAGAAACATTTTCTTACTTTTTTTCCCTTCCTTTCTTCCTTCCATTCTTCTTTCCTTCTTTCTTTCCTTTCTTTCCTTCCTTGCTTCCTTCCTTCCTTCCTTCCTTCTTTCCTTCTTCCTTCCTTCCTTCCTTCCTTCCTTCCTTCCTTTTTCCTTCTTTCCTCCTTTCCTCCTTTCCTTCCTTCTTCCCTCCCTCTATTTCTTTATTCATTCTACCCTTCCTTCCTTCCTTCTTTCCTTGTTTCTGTTTTTCCTTCTTTCCTTCTTCCTTCCTTCTTCATTCTCTCTCTTTCTTTTCCTTCCTTCTTCCCTCCCTCCCTCCCTTCCTTCCTATTTTCTTCCTTCTTTTTTCCTCATTTCCCTGTTTCCTTCCTTCTTTCCTACTTCTATTCTTCCCTGATTTCTTCCTTCCTTCTTTATATTTCTTCTTTGTTTCTATCTCTTCTTCTTTCTTTTTCTACTCTCTTTACTGAGTGCTTTAAAAATTATAACATGAATCTTGGACCCAAAATGGTCCCAAGATAACTTTTTTTTTTTTTTTTTTTTTTTTTTGGCAAAAGTGGTCAGAATAATGTTGTGTTTAAATTTGTCAATGTATTGGTTATTTGGGAATTTTTCCATCACTTTTTTCCCCCTATTCTTTCTTATAAGATATATGAGAGTAAGTGTTGTGTGATAAAATTAAGTAGCTTCAAATTTAGGAAGACCTGTTCAAACCTTGCACTGAACCCATAACATCTCTTCAACTCAGAGCACTGCAATTCTTCTCTTTTGCAGAGAAGGTTTATACTTGCATTGTTTGATCATTTTTTCTTAAATTCAAGTTCACAATTTCCATGAAATCAAAATTCCAGTCATTTTTTAGAAGTCAATTATTGTCTTCAAAAGGAAAGGGAAGAATTGCCGTGTGATAAATAGTTTCAGTCTCTGGATTGATCAATTTCTATAATGAACTTAAATATCATCTTTGTAAACCTGTGCTAATTCAAAATTTGATTTTGAAATTACAAAGTCAATGTTTTATCAAATCAAATTTATATTGTGAAATACCCATGTGGAAAGTATCAGCGATCATCCCTACCTTCAATGAATGCAATGAAACATTTTTCTCTATATAAATCAATATCCTAGTTCAAATCATAAAGTACATGTACATATGCTTACTTGAGGTCATATTTATGTGGTGCTTTAAAGCTCTTTTGCATTTTTCATTTGACCCTCAAAATCCTTTGACTCCATTCCTATTTTATTCTCTGGGCAGCTAGAGCATGCAATGAATAGAGTACCAGGACTGGACTCAGTGAAATCTGGATTTAAATTTAGTCTTAGATACTTCCTAGTTTGTTATCTGACTTAAGCAAGATTCTTTCTCTTTCTCTTTCTCAGTTTCTTCATCTCTAAAATGGGAGTAATGATTACTCCAATCTCCCTTACTTGTTGAAGGATCAAATGCAAGAATAAGTATAAAATTCCCAGCACAGTATCTGGCAGTAAGTACAAAATAAATGTTAAAGAATATTTTAATCTTTATTATTGCTAGTATTACTAACTTATAGATGAATAAATTGACATTTGGTGTAGCTGATATCAATATAGTCACATGAGAAATTAGTATCTGAAGAAAGATGTAAACCATGTTTTTTTGTCTTTAAGTCTAGTGCTCTTTTCATGATATTATTTTGTTTTTCTACTCTTTTAATTTAATGTAAACTAATCCAATAAATGGCCTTGAAGGAAAGGAAGAGAAAAAATATTAATTTAGTATTTACTATGTGCTAGGCAGCATGCTACACATTTGGGATACAGAGTGAATTTTTGCATACTCTACTTTTCAGAAAGTCAATTCTTGTTTTTAGAAAATTAGATTTTATGTAGAATGATGACACTGCAAAGGGAAAATAAAAGTGGGGATAGTTTAGAAAGTATAGGGAGAGGGTCATTGTTTTGAATACATAAAAGTCACAAGCAAATTTGAAAGGTGAATGGGGGCCAGTCTTTCTACAAAATGGAAACATAAGTCAGAACTCATCAATGGGAAATAAGAGAAGAAAGTTTGCTACTTGGAAGGATAAACCTGGATGAGGTTTTTGGCCTTTGGGATGGTTAGATGTTTCAGGGTGAGGAATGAGTAGCATTTGATAAAAGTCCTAGGATGAGACAAATTAAAAACAACATCATTTCTCAAAAAATTTAACTTTTTTGGAGGTATACACTGTGCAAATAGATAAATTCATATGTGATCTTTTTGAGAGACCAAGGGAGATTACTAATGGATAATGGGATTTCATTGATTTTCCCATGCACATGAAAGTGCCTTTGTAGGTGAGGAAACTTTCTTTTCTCCTAAATGTTTATTCACATTGTAATTGTTTTTCTTAAGAAACAATTTGAATTAATCTCCCCCTTTTATGCAATTTTTAAAATGACAATACATATTGACATAGTCTGATAAATTAAATTCCATAAGCCGTATTGAAAATGTATTACCTTTCTTTATATTACATTGATCAGCTTTCTATAAGGAAGAAAATGGGGTATTTGTCCTCATTCTTTTGGATTCAATTTTATTATTGCATTGATTAGAATTTTAAAGTCATTCAAAGTTGTTTTTCTTTTCCAAGTTGCTATGATTGCACAAATTATTTTAATTTTACTCATTTGCTCTTCAAATGAATTTTATGAATTCTCTATGAATTCATAAAAGTCTCCCAAGTATCCTCTGATAGTGTCCATTTAACCATTTCTTATAGCAAAACAATATTCAATTACATTGGTATAAGTCAATTTGTTTAAATATTTCCCAGATTAGGGAAAGCCTTTAGGCTTCCAGTTTTTGACTATCATGGTAAAAGCTGTTTAAAATCTCTGTATACACACACATACACACACACACACACACACACACACACAGAAAGACAGAGAGAGAAATAGAGACAGAGAGACAGAGAGAGGTAAAACTATCTCTATTTACATCTCTCGCTCTCCTTTCCCCCCCCTTTCTCTCTCTCCTCTTCACTTGCTTTCTTTAAGGACATAAGCATAAACTGGTTCAAAGAATATTTAAGGATAGTTCCAAATTCAGAGATCTATCAAAAGTGGCACCATCAACCTATTTTCTAACATTTTATCTTTTCCTCTTTGGATATCTTAAGGGTATAAGATGACATTTGAGGTGCAGCTACATGATGCAGTAGATAGCACACCAGCCCTGGAGTCGGGAGGACCTGAGTTAAATGTGGTTTCATTCATTTTACCCTATAACCCTGGGCAAATCGCTTAATCCCAATTATCTCATTGCTCCCCAAAAAGACATTTAAATGTTTAATCTTCATTTCTTCCTCTGAAAACTGCCTGTTCATGATTTGGTCATTTAGTTTCAGGAGAGAAGCTATTAAAAAAAAAACTTCAAAAGTATGGAGATCAGTAAATATTTCCTGTAGATTACGGACCATGCATTGAGGTATAACAGATATTAGGTTTTCTAAGATAAAAGAAAGAATGCTTATTTGGGGAACATCGAATAAGCCAGTCTGGGGGAGGGGGAGGAATTAGAAGTTATAATAGAGACTGTCTTGAAATATATCTGGAAAGGCAATTAGGAAATAGTATGTGAATGAATTCAAATCCCAAGAAGAATATTTTAAATTTCATCTTTGAGATAATACAGATTCTAAAGGTTCTTGAAAATAGAAGTTACATGGTTAAAATTATATGTTAGACATGTATTGGTCAACCTATCATCTGGAGGAAGGGATGGGGGGAAGGAGAGGGAAAATTGGAACAAAAGGTTTGGCAATTGTCAATGCTGTAAAATTACCCATGCATATAACTTGTAAATAAAAAGCTATAATTAAAAATAATAAAATAAAATTCTATGTTAGAAATATTATTTTGGCACATATGTGAAATACAAATTGAAATAGGGGAAGACAAGAGATTAAAATGGGAGATAAGGTAACAGTCCAGATGACTCTTCAACTAGAGTGGTGACCATATGTGTGAAAAGAAGAGACAAGATGCAAGAGATATCTTGGTAATATGTTTGATGACTTAACAACTTAAAATATCATTATTAATATTATTTCCTTTCTGAACAAAACTAGTTTGACCTCATCTACTTTATATCCGCAAAACCTTCAAAATATCACTATCTACTAGAAACAACTTGTAATTTCTATACTTTAAAATTAAGTCATGAAGATCAAAAATAATAGCCTCCACAATCGTAAAAATTTTGAAGATGAGACTTAAGGTTGAGCTGGTATTATCAACTTGTAGTAGTAAAATTGTGTGACAGTTATGCTGGTCTTTATTATTCAATGGATTATATTATACAATGAAAGAAAAAAGAATAGCATTTTCAAAATTTTTTTTATTATACAACCTAATCCTATAGAGTCTTTCCCTCCCTCCTTTTTTTCCCCTCACTTTCCTTTCTCCTTTCCCACCTCTTCTCCCCTTTTCCCTTCTCTCTCTCTCTCTCTCTCTCTCTCTCTCTCTCTCTCTCTCTCTCTCTCTCTTTAGCTCTCTCTCTCTTTCCCCACAGATACAGTGTCAAACGTCCATTTTTTCTGTATTCAAAGCAAGCCACATTATGTCATTTTTAAACACATCAAACTTGAGGTCACATTGTTCTAAGTATCCTTAAGAATAAGAAATGTATTAAGTATCCAAGGAATCCTCCCCAAGTGTAGACCAAAAAGATATCAGAAATAGGTAATTAATATATCCTTCATTGGTCAAATGCTTCTTTGGTCCCTTTCCTTGTGTCTTTCTAATAATGGAAAACAGGTAGGGAATGACAGGTAGTTGTTCACTCAGGCAGCAAGATGCTGACTTGAAGTACTCCACTAATCTATGTTTAAATTAAAGGGGGTGAGAAGAAAAACACTAACGTTGATGAAAAGGGTATTTGCATACACAGTCTCTTTTCTTCAAAATTTCCAAATCTGGAAAGGAACAGAATGTATCAACAGCACTATATATGTTACTAAAATAGTTGTTTGGCAATATAATTTAATTGGAAGAAAGAAATGAGAAGTAAATACAATCCCTTCTCTTTCCATCTTCAAATACACTTCAAACATTCAAAGGACAACTTAGTAAAATTTATGTTTGAGGTCCTCATTTGATTTGAATGTCTATGTCTTGTTTCTCTGGCTCATTGCCTTGTCCCAGAAATCCTTGCTAGTTCACTATTTAAAAAAAAAATCAGAATATAATCGCCAAGTCTTCTTAAAAGCAAATAGTTCCAAATGTTCAAAAAAAGGGGAAAGGCATTTTTTTACATTTCAGATAAAGCATACAAGACATATCAAAAGCTGTAGTAAAATAAAGATACTTACCTTCCAACTCTTTCCAGAGCTCTCTCCAGCCTCAGTCATGTATATTCATGTTCATAGCAGACTCTCACAAGTTTTGACTGTAGTGTGGCTTCTTTCCAAAGTATTCACCTCCTTCTTTTGACCTTTTGTCTGTTCCCCATAGACATTTCCCTCTAATTTTCCTCTATCTGACAGTGTTGGGAAGTTTTCTTCTTTGTCTACAATTCTCTGTAGCTGCCAATAGTTGGTGCCAAATCCCTGCTATCAAAATCCAGATAGTAGTAACTTTTTCAGAGGACAAGACTTTAGCTATAGGAGATACTGCAAAGTTCTCTAATTTTAGGTAAAATTTTTGGTCTCCAATCTGCTTCTCTAGAATGATTAAGATCTGGTTCTGATTTAATTTTTCCTTTCTCTTGCATTATAGTTCTACCAATCTTTGGCTTCATATCTAACAGTCATAAACACTTCTAGTACTACTATGCTTTTAAGAATTTCTTCTTCCCCTATATCATGTTTCTATATACCTTGAACAAAGAAACCCTTAATAAATTCTAAATATAAATAAATATATATATATATTTATATAAATATAAATAAAATAAATAATAAATGAATTGCTCAAATCTCATCTAAGTGTGTAACGCCATGAAAAGTCATCTTTCTTCATCTGTTTCCTTTTCTGTAAAAAGGAGGTAAGAAACATTTACCACAAAGATTTGTTTTGAACATCAAATGAGGTAATAAAGATTTGAAAATTTCAGGTGAAACTTTCATAAATTTTAAAGAGATTTAAAAGTTGAGCTTTCCTTTATATATCTTTGAATTATATTTTTTCAGATGGAAATAGTTTTAGGACAAGTCACTTTCCCCTTTTATTATTTAAGTTGAATATTGAACGGGAGATCATATAATTACTTTTTATAATTGAAAGAAAGTATCAGGATCTATGTTCATTTCCTGTAATATCAATAAATATTTATTTTCATTATAGTAAAAATAATAGACAGATCCATAAGAATTATTCATAATTCCTATGATTAGTTGTTTTTGCTATTTTCTACCATGTATATTTTGAGAGATTCTTAGTCGATATAGTTTGAAGTTATTAATGCAGTTTTGCAATATTTATTTAAAAAATTACTTTTAAATTTCTAGAGATCACACAATGTCATATGTCCAGATAATTGTAGATTACTGCTTTGTCCATTAATATATTTCCAAATCTAAAAGTTGAATTATTGAATTTATAGGAATAATTTGGACTTCATATTTGTAATATTAGGTTTGTCTTCTATTAGTTTATAAATAAAAGATGATGATAATAAATGAATATAAATAAAACAAATAAATAATATAAGATGATGATAAAATAAACTCTAAAACCTATGAAATACACAATATGAAGAAAATGACTATAGCCAATAAAATGTACATTGTTTCTAAGTGGGGACTGCTTTGTTTTCTTTGTTATCTCTAGAACCTTGTCCAATGTGATACATTTAATAGGAGTTAAATAACTTCTTGTTATAATTAATTACACTAAATGAGAAAATGCTGCATGCCCCTACTTCCAGGAATGCCATATTTTATTCACCATGAAAAAAATTATTTAATTTAAGAAAAATATTTGAGTGTGAAAAGCAATTCATTTTTTAAAAAAATCCAATGAAAGATGCTTACAATAGGATAGTTTTCAGGCTTCAGGGTACATTGGACATTATTTCCTTCTGAGCACATATTGATTAGAGAAATACTTCACTCAGTAGCTGGTATCATTTGCTTAAATATTAAATTAAATTTAGTTATCCTTCTTTTTACCTTCTTTATTTGCATTCATATTTCTTCCTTTTTAGTGCATGACACTATGTTTCTTTATTCTCACCAATATGACTCCACAAGAATATAGTTACTTTTTCTCATTTCGAGGACTCTTTTGTGAAATGCTAACTTTATCCGAGAGAATAATCAAATGAACTACTGACAAAGTAATTAATAGACTTAGAGCTGGAATTCATTCTGATATCCATATTTGGAATTGAGGAAATTCATTCCCCAAGATCTGTGATTTTCCCAAAAAAAAAAAAAATAAAATACAATATCAGTCTCACAAACTCACAAACTCAATAGCTATATCAAAGGTATCAAATTATTTCTAAGTAAATAAATGCAATCCAATGCACATTTTGAAAAGAAGCAGTAAATTGAGTGCATGTAGGGGAGAAAGAAAGGAAAAAAAAGCTTAATTACAAATTTGATATTCTAGAGAAAAACACTATCAAAAGTCATTGGAATTTAGATCAATATATTGACCAGTCTTCATTCCAACAGACTCATAACAAAACTTTTTGAAGAACACAGTAGACTACAGGTGCTAAAAGTCGCATATGTTGTCACATATGGTTTACTTTGCAGAACTGTTTGGTACAAAAGAGAATTCTAATAAAGAGGGCATTAGTTCTGGGAACCGGCGATGCTATAAATAATATCAGTGCAATATTTGAAATTTACTGTTATGTTAAATATAAACTTTTACATACAATAAAATGTAAAATTTTAAGAGAATTATCATTTGGAAGGCCCACTCTTTTCCCATCCATGTAATATAATCTGTATAGCAATTTTAACAATACCCATGATTATATTGGATTTTAGATAATCCAAAACAAAATCCTTCCCCAATGCCATTTCCTCTGAAACTGGCTTTTTTAAAACTTTCATAAAATCTTTTTAATGAGTAAAGTTATCCTTGATAAAGGTAATCCATAGTCCAGTATGAATCCCTTTTTCAAAGGGAATAGATGTCAAGAATAGTATTAGCAATGGATTTTATTTGTTTTTTTCATTTCATTAAGATATAAAAATGCTTACTAACAAATAGAGAAATGTGGAATAGTAAATTATAGTACACATATATTCCCCTGAAAATTAAAGATAAATCTTTGCAATTGTAAAAGTTAATTATTTCACTTTCATCTCAGGCCTGCAATGTTAGATCAAATCAGATTTCAAACTATTGGCAAGCCAGGATAAATCTTAGGCAACCCCAGTTCATTCAAATGCAACATCCTCTGAAAGTGTTTTTTTTCTTTTTTGAGAAGTATCACTAATATGATAGGGCCTTTATCTCTTTCAAGGAACTTTGAGCTTGACTCCAAAAGAACTGACTTCAGAATTCATGACTTTACTAATGTACAACAGCTTCTCATTCTCAAATGTGGCTAACTTAACATTTCATGTCTTATGTTATGGATCCTTTGGCAGGCTAATAAAGGTAAAAGAGCCTTGATCATAATGATGTGTTTAATATATAAAATAATATACATAGTATAATAAAGATCATGAAATTTTTGAGATTTTCTTTTAATTCCCATACAAATTCACATTCCCCCTTAAAATTACCTACAAATCCAGCAAAGTTCATTGATTCATTTTTATGATTCCTTTTATTGCATTCTTTTATATCACCTTGTTTCTATTTGTACTAAGTTCCAACCAAAATGCACAGTTCATTAATTTTGTGCTACCACTTCATGTGCAGGCACATGTGGGGTTGCATGTGTCCATTCAATTGCAGGCGAATCATCTGTGCTTAGAATTTAATCTTATCCTATTCAATAGAAATTATTTACCATATGCCAAAAGATAGAGATTTCAATCAATCAATCAATATTTATTTACTGCCCATCATGTTGCAGGTACTGTTCTAAGCACAGGAAATATAAAAAGAAGCAAAATATAGTTTGGTAGTTTGTGTCTTCAAGGAGCTTACAATCTCTGCAGGATAATTGTGTGTGTGTGTGTGTGTGTGTGTGTGTGTGTGTGTGTGTTCATGCCTGCATGTGCACTCCTGCACATTGGAAAGCTTTGGAAGAGAAGAATATTAATATCTAATTATATATATAATATAGATAGATAGAGTTATATATATTTTTATACACACATACACACACACACACACACACACACACACACAAAATCAACCTCAATCTTAAAAGAAGGCACAGTATTTCAGAGGTAGAAATGAGGTGGGAAGGGTATAACAAACAGTGTATAAAGGCTGGGAAATGGGAGATGGGATGTTGAGGTCAAGGCATGGAAGCTGGTTTAAGTAAAATATATCCTTCTCATCTTCATGTGTTGAATATGTCCTCTTCCTTACTTTAATGCAGGTGCCACTTTTATGAAATTTTCCTCAATCCCCCAAGTGAAGTACTCATTAATTTGAACTAATTTTCATAAAGAACTAACATTTTCAGGATTTTTCCATTTCCCCTTCCATATATTGTTTCTATCAGATTCAATTTTTGGACATTTGGTACATTCAGTAAATTAGAAAATCTTCAAATTCAGGGACTCTGTTATTGTTATTTGCATCGCAAGTACTTCGGAACTAGTATTTTGTAAGTTACAAATGTTTCACAAATGATCACTTTCTTGAATTTATCCATTCAACAAAGAGCAAATGTGTTCTTCCCTTTCAGTAGAAGGCAGGGATCCAATCTACCATATTTATTAGTGGTCTTATTGTAATGCTGACATTGCCAAAAGGCTATAAGATAAATAATGTTAACCTCCAAATCACTATGAAATTATTTGCCTCCTGTTACTACTGTCTCCTATATTGAGAGGATAGTTATTAAGTACAGAGACAAAACTGAAAACTATAATGCTTCTTAGAGTATTGGGATTAAGTCATAGGATTAACAACTCTGCAATGATTTGGGGCTTGTGACTGTTGCCATTTTGTTTCATGTAAGATTGAATAGAGTCCCTTGTGAACCAGATAGTCTTGAAAGTTTCTACTGCATTTAAGAAACAACTCATCTTTTCTGCCCCCTGAAAGAGTATCCTAGGGAAGCAGGGAAAGGGCTCAAGGGAAGAAAGGAGATATAGCAATTAACCTAAGAAGTATAGGATTATTGATTCAAGGCCAAAGCATAACCCAGTTTGCCATCTTAAGCAGGATAAAATTTTTGAGTTAGTATGTTGTAAGAGTAATGGACATTCAATTAGTAGAATCTTTTTCCTCCTTGACCCTCAGTTTCTGCATTTTCAAAATAAGAATAACAATGCCAGTAGCAACAGTCCTATCAGATCTGATAACCTAGAATATTTGAATCACTATCTGAGTTTCAATTATGATCATCTTGTTTGTATACCCAGGATATAAAGGCAACCAGGACTCTAGCAGAGCCAGGCACAAATGGATGTAGCCTCTAATCATAAAAAGTAGAGAGGGAAACTGAAAACTTTCAAGTGAGATACATTACCATCTGAATAAGGCAAATCAAGCATGAGCCCCTCTGAGGCAGGAAAGTGATCATGTATGCTGAATTTGTAAAATGTGACAATGCCAGCAAACTATTAATGGGATGGAAAAGCAATGCTGAGTATGAGACCAGAGTCTAAAAATGAGCATCAGAAGTGGGTTTTCTCCCTTTTGTTAGCATTTGAGGTGCTTGATTCAAAAGCAACTCAGTAGCAAGAGGTCTGCAAACAATTTTAAAATTAGTTTTTTTTTTTTTTTTTGCAAAATTAGAAGCTGTTTATTCTTTGAACATGAAGGATCACTCCCATCCAAAAGGACAATAAACACATATCCCCCAAAATTATTATTTGAAGCAAATATCCATCCTTTATGCCTTTGTCTCTCATACCTGTAATAGTTTCGCTGTTCACTTCATGGGATCCATATCTCCCTTCAGGATTTGTTCAAATACCTTTTCTTTCATTATTTTTTTTTCTAATTACCGTTCCCTAAAATCACATTGTAATAATTTTGTGAAAATACTGCACCTGCATATTTGTGAACATGCTGTATCCCTCTAATAGGACGTAAGCTCCTTGAGATAATTGTGTTAAATTTATATCTATGTCAGCAAAACCTATAGCCTTTAGCACCTTGAAGGTACTTAATAAATGCCTGTCTGATTGGTTGACTGAGTAAATGTCCATGGTCATCCTATTTAAAGGGGTATCAGCCAGGTTTTTCCCTAAGGTTAGGAGGCATTATAGTGTTTTCAAGTAAATAAATAATAATTAAAACAACTAATAAAGATTCTTTAAGAGGAAATAAAATGAAACTCATTTAGCATGTGGAGTTGTAAATGCAAATAGTCTGTAGTATGAAAGGATTCTGTGATTTGGAAATAATAAAAGCCTCAAGAGGAAGTTAGGCAGAAAACACAATGACTAAAGAATTTGGCCTAAAGTAAAGAAGACTATTTCAAATCTGGCTTCAGACATATAGCACTAGTGTCACTCTGGACAAGTCATTAACATTTGTTTACTTTAGTTTTTTTTTTTTTTTTTTTTTTTTTAATTGTATGATATGGATCACAATAGCACATATTTCTAAGGTTGTTGAAATCCAATAAGATATTTATAAATTCCTTAACATAGCGCCTGGAACTTGGGAGTCACATAATAAATGCTTGTTTCCTCTCTCCTCTTGCAAGGATTTAAGTAAAACAGTAAAAAAAAAACAAAACCAAAAACAAACAAACAAACAAACAAACAAACTATGATCACTTGCAGGTTAGGGGAATAGAATTAACTACTTGGTACTATGTTCTCTACCTATTCATTTCTATTCACTCTCAAAGGTCAAAGTTATAGGTCCAACACATTATAATATTATTTTTAGCCATGATTGAATATTAGGTATCTCGACATAATTGAGAGTGTTAGAACTTAATTTAGGAATAACCAGATTTCATCAATAAAATGGACACAATAATACTACCTTACTTATAGAGTTAATGGAAAAATCAAATAATTTAAGTAAAAGTATTTGTAAACCTTAAAATGATATATAAATGTGATTATTAATTTTAAAGATATATGCTACATTTTGTATTTATGTATGAAACAGTTTCCAATTATGTTTGCTATAAATTATGCCACTGTCCTAACTAGAGGACATCATGAAAGATCATAAGTGATATTTGTTTATAAATCAGGTTTTCATAAAGATGATTTAGAAAATACAGAAGAATCAATGCTAGAGACTAGGAATTAAAAATAAAAATAACTAAAATGAGATCCCAATGAATATGGGGAGAAAAGTAATCAATTCTTACCACAAAATGAAGCAGCATTCCATTTACTAAAGAACAATGTTTTGGTGCTAAATGTAAGCCTAAGGCATTCTTCTATCTAGTCAGGAGAAAATAAGTGTTTTACGTTTTTGCTAGGAAGTATGAAAATGATTTTTATATGGACACAATTAATAAATATTTCTTCTAGGGTTGAGCCTTCAGAAAAAAAGAGAAGATATAGGAGCTTAAAATCCTGCAGCGAAGAACAGATATTAGCTTTCTATACCATGGTTTACAATACTTTAAAAATGAGCTTCAACAAAATTAAAGCAAAGTTTTGATAAACATGGGGAAGCTGTGTTTAGCCAAAGAATTACCATCCTATTTAAGAGAACTTTGATTGAACCAAGATCAACTTTGTCCTTAGTTCATGTTTTTTTTTTTTTTTTTTGGTTTGTTTTTGTGTTTTTGTTGTTGTTGTTGTTTTTAACTACATGTACACTAGAAGCTATAAAAAGGTGCACTGGATAGAGAACCTGTGACTGGGGTAAGAGCATCTGATTTTAAATCTACTTCAGATACTAGACATATAACTCCTAGACATATAACTCTGAGCAAGTCACACTTTTCTTTTCTGTTAAATGATGTAAAGAAAGAGATGTATTTTTGCAAAACCTCAACTGGAATTGCAAAGAGTTGGACACAATTCAAAAATGATTAAACAACCCTAAGAAAGGGGATGACTGAAAAAGCATTGGATAAATTTTGAATGTTTGGATACTTCTTTGACCTGTGATTTATTGATACGAATATTTCCTCTAGAAGATGCAAAATGTAATATATACCCATTATCTCATATTATTCAAATCTTATTCCTATCAGACTGTATGTTGAACAATGTCCAGTCACTAGGCTAGAGAACTAAATCTATTGCTGTTACATTGATTCTAAATTGGGATCAAGTTAAAAGAAAATGAGGGCTTGGACTTTCTGCTCTATTGGCATTAGAGGATTTCATTTTATGTGTGTGTCTGTCCAATGCTCTTAATCAGTGTTAAAATTACTGCAAAGCAATTGATTTTTCTTTTTTTTACTACTATTCAGTTAAACTATTTATTTCTGAGGCTTTAAATGAAGTGGAAGTGTGAAAAATACAAAGAGTGGGACTATCTCCTTTTGTCTAAACAAGTTTTATTGTTTGTCCTTCATTCTCAAAGATACCCATGACATCAGGAAGATGATGCTATGACACGCAAGTGAATTGAGTTTGAGCGAGTGAGGGATGTACAAAGTCACAAATCTCACTTTCTCTTCCAGATCATTATGAATATTTAAATTATAATCTGGCCTTTCCTGCCACTGAAATATATAATTTGCTACAATCATAAAAATGTCCAAGTTTTTGTTTTTGTCTGATTGTATGTGTGTATTTATGCAACTATTCTGATTATGTCATCTAATGTTAACAGGAAAACTATAATGGGCAGTAAAACAGGATGGAATGTGACTCTCTCTATGGAATAGAATATCTATACTACATATTTCTCCACTGGAATAATGCATTTATCATGAATGCAAGGAAGATGGTACTAATAAATTCAAAATCAGAAATATGAACTCTCCTTATGGCTCTTCATTTCTGACTAAGGAAGAGATTTTTCAAGAAGTTGAGCAATAGTCTTCCATGTGTGCTTTTAATTGTTCTAAGGAGCAAATGGAAGAGTATTTCTTTTTAATAAGAATACATTACTATCATTCAAATAAAACAAAAACAGACAACAAATTCTTGTGTTCAAATGTCCAGCCATGCATAACTTTTGGATACTTGATCTCTATATCATCTATTTCCTCTTCTGTTTTCAGTCTCTCTACATCTCTATGACTGCAAAGTCAACATAGACTTGCAAATAAGCACTCCAATCCCTTTCTCTAAAATACCATTCCCTAAATGCTGCCCTCATCTTAAATTACCATCAACTATCGCATCTCATTTTCACTGACAAACTTCTAGAACAAGTTGTCTACTCTTGTTGCTTCCACTCTCACACCTCACCTTCAATTCTCATCCCTTAAAATATAATTATTTACAATAGCAATCCATTGGCATTACTCTATACAAATTTCCCAGCAAATCTCTGAATTGCTAAATTCAAAGGCTTTTTCTCATTCCTCATCCATTTTGGCTTTTCTTTCAGGATGGACATACTTGAACCACCTCTCATATGGTATATTCTTTCCTTCCTGTTTTTTGTGCCACTATTTTTTTCCTCATTTTCTTCTTACCAGTCTGCATATTACTCTTTCCATTTTTTGCTTAATAATCATTTATTATTTTACTAATACATGAGGTCTATCCTGGGCCCTGTTCATTTCTCTTTGATCTCTGTCTTGGTGATTTCATCACTTCCAAGTGTTCAATCCTCTTTTCTATATATAAGTGATTCTCAAATCTACATAGACATTCTCATCACTTTTGTGAGTGGTAGTGTTACAGTAGGAAAAGTGGACACACTAAAACAAAACATATACCACCAAATTGATGCTTTCTAATTTTCTTATTATTGGCAAGGATACCAAAATCCTTGCAGTTATACAACACTATAAACTGAGTCATATTTAACTTCAACCTGATTCAGCCTTAACTTCATTCTCCCTCATTTTCTGTGCAGTCAGTTAAATGCCAAGTCCATTCAATTTTCTCAGTACATTCTTTCATCCATCACTTTTTCTCTAGTCTTTCCTAATAACTCTAATTGAGCCTTTATCTCTAATTTGTAATAATCAAATATTTTTTCATTGACCACGCTATATTTAGCCACTCAAATAACCCATCCTCGCCTCATTGATGCTCCCTGGGTAACAGTATGACTAAGTTGATGCTTTACATAAAGAGATCCATTGGTTCCATGAGACCTTTAAAACAGAATTAACTTCGTGAGCATTGTAAGATACTCATTATCTGGATCCATCCTACTTTTGTGGACATTTCTCATTATTAACTAGAAGCATTGTTATAATAAATCCCCCTGAACTCAACATGCTTTTTCCTATATTTGTTTCTTCATATAGATTCCAATATCCTTTCCGACTGTGATATTTGCCCACCTTTAACAAACCTTTAATTACTTTAAGTGTCAGCTCACATGTCATCTATTATGTGGAATCATTTCTTCCTCCCCCACATTATTCTTATTTTTCTTCCAGAAATCAAGTTTTTTTTTTTTTAATATATGTGCATCCTCTATCTAATTTCTTTGATGTTAAGATCTATTTTATTTTTGCTCTGTTCTTCAGTACTTAGGAAAATTCCTTATACAAACTAGGTGTTGAATAAAGAATCAAATTGGAGGTATGTGTTCATTATATATTTTTTAAAAATAAAATTTTCCATTTTTCATTTCAATATGGTTATGTTTTCATTGCCATGCTAATTTAATTCATATTTAATATGCATAAGGGAAAGTAATTTGTACAATATAGAGAGTTAATATTAAGATAGCATTAATTATTAAGAGAACTAATTGTGAAATGAAAATATATTGGAATTATAGAATAAAAGTTAAACACAGTGACTATAAAGACCATGAAAACAAGTTCTAAAATGAAATATATAAAATATATATAAAATATATTGAAATATATAAAAGTTTATTGTTCTCCCTGAAACATCAAAGTCTAGTATTGGAGGATTTGAATCCAGTTCTTTTTAACATCAGGCCCATTATTCTATTCACTATATAAAACAATACTTCATTTGATCCAAACTCCATAACAATCTCTTTTTCATTTTAATGCACATATTTTGAATTATTCCTGGGTATAGATGTGGTAAGGAGAAGTGGAAGAAAACAAACAAAAACATGGTCAAGGCCAACAGATAAGATGGAAAGTTATTGTTGAGTTGGGATTTTCACCAAAAGAGCACATGTTAAGATCAAACTCTATCAGAGTACTCAAGAATTTGCTTGTTTCTAGATGATAACCATGACAAAAATTGATGTTTTCAACATCAATTCCAATCAAATCCAATGCAATAAACAGTTAAGTTTCAAGCTCTGTGCTTAACAAGTGCTGCAATTTAGGATTAAGTACTTTTCTATATCAAAATATGATTTTAAGTGATTTATCTTAAAGGATTTCTTTCCCTGAAAATCCCCCTAAATTAATGTTATATTAAAAATTGAAACTTCTTTTTTTTTTAAATCCTTATCCATTGAAATCAAATCTGTATATTGCTTTTTTTTGTTTATTTGTTTGTTTAGTTTACATTAAACACATACATGAATCCTTTTCTGATTCCTACCCACTGCTAAATGAGAATTACCTATCTTCTAATCAAAGTTTTAAAACTTTCCATGCGTATTTTTGATTTAGTAATCATATGAATTTTTACATTATATTTTATGTGCACATAGTTTAAATCATCCACAATCTGGTTGATGCCTACCTTTTCAAAGTTACATCATATGAATGCCTTCAAACATCCAAAGTGGCTGAACAGTTGATCCTGAACTAACAGATTTGTATGATGAGATAAAAGATGGATTTTAAGTGATGAGAGCAAGGGAATGCAACAAATAGCTATAGTGTTGGATAGCTCCAAAGAAGGCCTCTATTATGTTGGGTGAAATTGCTGTAGCTAACTTCTGAAAAAATCTGGACAAGATTCATAGAGGTCACATAGATAATGATAGTTTATGGTCTGTGTTATTGGAGGGAACTGTTGAATAATTAAGATCACAGATTCATTTGATCACAGAATGTGTTTGAGAGTGCATATAAGATCATTTGAACTAGAATTGAAAATCATACCAATTGTAACCATTTTTGCTCTACACTTGATACAATTGAGACTCTAGAGGTAAATAATAATAATTTATATTTGTATAGTATTTTATGATTTGCAAAGCTCTTTATAGATGTTAATTAATGGTAAATTCACAATACCCATAATAGGTAGATGCGCTTATATAATTTTATAGATAAGGAAACTGAAACAAAAATAGATTAAGATACTTGCCCATGATTGCATAGGTAATACATATGTGAATCAGGATTTGAACACACATCTCATATTTCAGTTGTAGCATGCTATATCCTGTACCACCAATCATCAGGTAGATTAATAATTCCTCTGCTAGACTGTAAGATTGCTAAGGACATATGCTATATTTTAATTAGTGTAGGATTCTTTCAGCAGTCAATATAGTCTCCTATTTTTAATCCTTTAGAAAGTACATATTCAATTTTGTTTATTCATCACTACAAATTTCAAAATGTAATTGTTCGGAATTTGTCTCTATCTTCCTTCTGGATCGGTATTATATCTTTATAGGGTCACAATCACAATCACATTAAAAACATTTATCCAGTTCATACTGACAAGGAAAATCAACCCCAGTCCTCAGTGTCTTACTATCTAGAATTCAAGATATTGGGGTAGGGGGATTTAGTAGTATCAGTTATAGCCTTACTTCCCCCTGCATAATTAAAAGGGATTTTTTTTTTTCATCTACAGACCACTGAACCCTTTTGTTTGTGGAGATTTCTGCAAGTAGGAAGACATTATCAAATGAATATCATCTTATGGTAATAATTGATGCTACAACTCAATTATTACTATAAGATGATAGAATTCATGTTAAAAGAATCTTTGAATCCAAGGAAGGAAGAGAACAATTTTTTATAGAGCACCTACTAAGTGCTAAATGTTAGGAGATATTATCTTGTTTGATCATTATGACCTTAAGAACTAGATGTCATGAAGACCTTATTTTACAATTCACGAAATGGGGGTAGCTAAATAGAAGTTAACTGAATTGCCTAAGGTCATACAGTGAACATTTGATGTATTATGTGTAGTATATTCAAAACTCTTTTTACAGATAAGGAAATAGGTTTAGAGAGGGGAAGTTACTTGACTAATATCATACATAGACTTTCTATAAGACTAAAGAGTAGGATACTAAGTTAACTGCTGAAAGCATCCTACTCTAATTAAAAGATGGCATTTGTCCTTAAGAATCTTACAGTATAGTAAGGGGAGATTATTAATCAATTTGATAGTTGGTGGAACAATATATATTACATCTAGAAAAGATAAGGGGGAGAATGTAAGAGGCAGAGATCTTGGTTCTTAATTCAACACTTTTCACTGCACAACAGTATTTTTTAGCACAAGTCCAGTTGCCCCAAAACTCACTCAGAACCCCTATTCTTAGAAATTCTTTCTTAGATTGTTGGGTACCTTATCAGCATTAAGGATTAACTCTTTGCTTGCTCTGAATATTACTTGCAGAGTTTCACAGTCAAAGTCCAATGATTCACTCCAGAGTTGCTAATAAAATGGTAGACTATCATTTATCCTGAGCAAAGATAGGCAACATTGCCTTGAAACCCAGGTCACTAATTACAGTCTTGGTGACAAAGTTAGTGAGGCTAGAGAGGGAAAAATGTCAATACTGGATTTAGAAAGGATTGATTTCATCCAAGTCCTAGTCTTTAAAGCTGCCAGCTTCAAAGATCCAGGTGTGCATATAAAAATGGGCTTTAATACTGTTGTCAGAGGGATGAGACTTGTCAAGGAGAAGCTGTAAATAAAAAGAGCTACAGGGGTTCAGTTTATTTCTAGAGACTTTTGCAGGACCTATTCAAGCTATAGGTGGAGGAAATTGAAGTTTTCAGTGAATCCTACATACTTAATGATGTGTTTGCAATTTTGGTAATTAGGATTCAGTCAATTTAAAGATTATAGATTTTCCAAGATAAAAGAATGGGTATATAAAAATGTTTCTGATGGTAGTCATCATATATTTCAGAATAAAATATTGAAGAGTAAAAAAGACTACAATAAAACATGGCTTTAAACTATTTTCTGAATAATGAATATATATATTTCTGTGCCAGAAACTGCCTCTGAGTGATCAAATCCTTGGACATATAACAGCCTGGGTTGATGACAGTAGGAATGATTGCATCACTGAGCAATTCTTGGAATCCATGCCATAGCTCAGAGAATATCAGTTAAGCAGCAAGGCTAAGAACATTTAAAGTCTCTAGATTGTAGGATTGTGTTGTAGAGATAGAAGAGATTTAAGAGGTCTCATCCCATCTAGGGATTTCATAGGTAAAGAAAAGATGGTGCCAAGAGGCTTAATAGCTTGAACATGATACCATTACATAGTAAAGTTCAGATACTGCATTTGAACTTATGTTTCTCTGACTCCAGATTGTGCTAAGCTAAAAGCTAAGATTTCCAGGTAAAGAAGAAACTCTGTAAAGTTATTTGGAAATATAAGGTCCCAAACCCAAATAGCTTTAGGTGAATAGGACTTTGCCCAAGCTTGGTAGAATTCTGTGGAAAGAATGTGCTTCCTTCCTGAAGCATCTGTCATCTCTTTATTTTTGGACCTATTGTGAGGTTGTCTGCACCTGCCTTTGATCCAATACTATCAGAGTGCTAATCAATCAATCAGTAAGCATTTATTAGACATTTATGTAGGAACAGGGATTGCATTAAATATGGAAGATACAAAGTCAAAGATGAGAGGAAAAAAATAAAACTTGCCTTCAGGGGTTTCTGTTTTATCATAGGGAAACACTGAAAATATAAGTATATTCAAAATGTATATAATCATAAGTTCAAAAAGGTTTTGGGGATGAGAAATACCAGTATCCTTATATGTAAAAATAGAGATGGTGATATTTGAATGATCTGCACTAAAGGTTACAGAAACAAAAGTATAATGTTAACATGTCTTACAAAGATATTTAAGCACTGCATAAAAGCAATTTATAGTAGAATCAGTATGGTTATTTCCTCTCCTGATGCAAATTGTAACCCATTAATATCTTTGCATTTGTGATTTGTGAACAAGTCTTACCATGAGTCAGCTATGGAGGACTCTCTAATTCAGTGGTTCTCAAACTTTTGTTCTCAGTATCTTCATGTTGTTAAAAAAAAAAAAAAAACTATCGAGGATCTGTTCAAAGAGTTTTTGTTCACATGGGATATATTTTTAGCTATTTACTATATTAGAAATAAAAAATGATTTTGAATTTGTAGCCCTTCTGAAAGGGTTTCAGAGACTCCAACAATTCTTTGGACTACACTTTGAGGACCACTGCGTCTAATTAGAGAGCATGTTTTAAAGTTACTGATCTGATTTTACCTCTTTTTATAACTTTCAAACAAAGCAGGTATGGTTTTTTGTTTCTAATATGCAGATTTTGCTGATACACCAAGCTATGAATGAATATCTATTTATCTATCTATCTATCTATCTATTCAATATATGTTTATAAAAAAGTATTGTTAGGTATCATTTATATATGAATATGGTGAATATTCTTTGAGGTCAGAGTATTATTTTTAGTTTTAGTTTTACTTGACCACTTTACACATTCATAGTCATGTCATTTTCCCCCATGTACTAAGAGATAAATAAATAGTTTTTCATTTGAGGGTAGATTTAAAAAAAAAAAAAACACTAATATATTTCTCTAAGAGAAAACTTAGGGGAGACATAGCTAATCAAAAACCTTTGTTATGCTATAATGGACAAGCAGTATTAGACTTGTTCTTTTGGGCCCAAGAGAAGGGAATGAGGGAAAATGCTTACAAATTTCAAAGAATTTGATTTCAACTTAAGGTTAAAAAAAATCCCGAAGACTTCCCCAGTGTTGAATTAGTTGGCTCACAAATGTTTTCCATCACAGCTTGATGAACATTTGAACGCTTATATAGGCTAGCTTAGATATATTTCTGAAGATCTTACCATGAATTCAGAATGAGAAGGGATATTAGAGGGCATTGATTTGAACTTCTTCCTTTCATAATTGAGAAAATCAAGGCAAAGGATTTTAAGCATCCTTCCTCCTTCCCTCCCTTCCTTCCTTCTTTCCTTCCTTCCTTCCTTCCTTCCTTCTTCCCTCCCTCCCTTCCTTCCTTCCTTCCTTCTTTCCTTCTTTTCTTCCTTCCTCCCTCCCTCCTTCCCTCCCTCTTTCTCTCTCTCTTTCTTTCTCTCTCTTTCTCTGTCTCTCTTTCTTTCTTTCTCTCCCTCTCTCTTTCTTTTCTTTCTTTCTTTCTTTCTTTCTTTCTTTCTTTCTTTCTCTCTCTTTCTTTCTTTCTTTCTCTCTCTCTCTCGGAACAGTCATTTCACTGGTATGAGCCTCCAATCCCTTGTCTATACAATGAGTAAGGTGTAGCAGATTGTATCTAATATGTCTTCCAAAGCTACTTCTTATGATCTAAAAAAAGGACATGAATAAGGTTTTGCAAACTAATTTGGCTGCCATTAAGGTGCCATATTGAATATTACTTTTGGTTAAAACTTGGATAAGTATGCTAGCACCAGTTGAAGAACTCAGATAACACTACCATTACAAAAGTTTATAATACTAATAAATCTGGATTTCCAAATGAGCAGCAGCTGTGTCCTAGCTGGCAATGGACATAATATTCTAATTTATATGTGGACTTATTTTGCAGTGGATTTTTTAAAACAAAACTCAGATCTCCCTTTTGTGTTTTCCAAACTCTATATTCAATCAACCAAACATGTTTCATGTCTCTGAAAACATTTGAAAATGAACATAAAGCATTTTTTTTGTTTCTTTTTCTTTTCCTCTTTTCTTCTATTTTTTTTCCTTTATTTTTTTTTTCTTTCTGTGCATAACTACATGAACATATATTTCATGAAAAAGATCTGGGCACAGCTATTAGTCTGGATACACAATAAAAAAATCAGTTAATTCATCTATAAGCTTTTACTAAGCACCTAGAATCTGTGTGTTCCTCATCTGTAAAATGAATTGGAGAAGGAAATAAAAAAGCACTTCAGCATCTATGCCAAGAAAACACCAAATGGTGTAAGAGTCAAATACAAATGAAAGGGCTGAGCCATAGTATTTCAGAAAGTTATATTAAGTCATGAGGGATATGAAGGAGAAAAAAGAAAGAAAGAATTCTAACCCTTAATCAGCTTATATTATATTTGGGGAGTACTTGGAGGAATATCCATAGAAGGGATATGAAAAGTAAATATCAGTAAATTATCCAGTTCATCTTTTATGAAATACATAAAGATATAAATTGTTGTCCAAATTACTAGATGAAAACACATTTAGTTTTAATTATGGAAATAAAGATATTTGGGTTTACACCATATACACACATGCATGTGTTCTTCCCCCTAGTAACTGTGGGAACTTTAAAAGGTCATTAAACTGAACTCTACGTCTTAGTGCCTCCCTTATAAAATAGAAATATTAATTACACACATTTTCTATACCTAAACTTAAATCTTTAAGACAATCCTGTTTCATGCACACACAAACACATATACACAAACAAACAATATACTATATATGATATAATCATTCACTTATATATATGTGTGTGTGTGTATGTAGTACACTATATATGCATGTGTGCATATTATCGTTATATATTACTTGTATATGTGTATATCCCACCCATTTTACAGAAGAGGAAAACTGTTAGGGATCAAAGAAGTTAAATAACTTCTTCACAACAAGTAAATGTCAGAGGTGCCTTGGATTCAGTGCCAGATCTACATCTCCTTCCAAAAGACCTTACTTCTATACAACATTGAATCTTATGTAATTTACCTCTCTAAAGGCAGGAGAATCTATTTCTTGTATATTTCTATGAACCTCTGGTTCATGAACTTTATGTATTGAATTTATCCTGAGAGAAAATTCACAACCTGAAAAACTATAAAATATATATTTTTTGTTTTTCTGATTATAAATTGATGCAACTAAGGTCAGAGAGAATGAGAACAGGGATTGTTGAAATACACGAAAAGCCTATCTTATAAAGAAACGCTTCAACATCAAAGGACTTTAATTGTGTAATAAGACCTAGAAATTGCAAAAAAAAAATTAATTGTATTCTATTTGGTTGTTATTATTGTTACACAAAGGCAACCTGAAACTGTTTCTTATGTAATAAAGGAATTTAGGCCAGAGAGAAATTTCTTGTCCTAAGAATTCAAGGCAGGATTCAGAAATAGAAAGAATCCATATTCAAACAAAGAAGGCTTTCAAATGCCTATCTTAGTATATATATGAAGGTTGCCAATGGTTGAGAAACACAGGAGCAGATCGATATAATAATAGGCTGTTCACTGGCAATAACACTGAGGCTATATCTTTGCCAAAATAGAACAAAGAATAAAGCACTCTTGAAGTGGGGTCTTGACAAAACCAAATATTTTGGTTAAGGTGTTATTTCTCCTTGAAATACAATAAATGATCATAAAGCTGTAATATAACATATTAAGGACTGAAATAATATGCTATTTCCCCATTCTAAGAGAAATCAATATTCATTTGAAAAACTTCCTAAAAATTTTAATTAAGCTTTTTTATTTTATATATATAATAAACATATATACTTCTAACACTGTGTCTAATAAAATCTTTTGTACTCAAGGTGTAAAAAGTTCTAAGGTATAAACAAGTTCAAATAAGATTTAGGTTGTCCTCCACTGAAATCTCCTTTTAATAAACTAATGTTGGGATGGAGGCAATCCTAGGTTTAAGGAAGCTATGGCATCAGATTTCAGGCTTAACATGAGTGTACCAAAGTGGCATAAAGTTGGAGAAGAATAATTTCTATAGTACAAGAAGCCATCTTCTGTAAGCAAAATCATAAAGTTTCACTAAATCTTTAAAGAACTTAACTCTCTGCAAATACTCATCTGTCAATGACTAAGCTTATATATAAGGTCCATGTTTCTGATTTTTCAGTGAGCAGTCAGACTTCAGGAATAGAAATTATACCAAAGGAGTTTCAAAACTCAGATTATTAATTTTGTCTTCTCCTAATGATTCACAACCACAAGAACCTGAGCAAGCCTCCTGTCTTTTCTAAACCTCAGTTGATCAATTTATAAGCAAATATAATAAGACTAATCAAAGGTCATAGACCAGTAACAAGAAATTATAATAAAAATGTACTTTTCAGAATGTCTATATAAATACTCAATAGAATAAAACAGAATAAAACCTGCCTATATTTCATTCACTTTGTGTGCGTAGCTTTTGTGGATATTCCATTAATAATGCAAAGCTCTGTGAGCTCAAATGGCTTGCTCAAATACCATAGAGGCAAGCCTTTTTACATGAATTCAAAACATTTTTAGACTTTTCAGCTCCTATGAAAGAAAGGCAAATGGAACATTCAATGTACATTTTGAGAAATTCTGGGATTTACTCTCAAAAGATACTCTAACTTCAGATAATGACTACCAGATTGCCAAATCTCCATGTCTTGGTCTTTAGGACTTGTTATCCTAGAAAAAAGATATCCACTTGTAGATAATATAGTGACAGTCTATTCCAAATTTGAATACACCGGTCCTCAAAGGACAAGCATGCAGCCTGTGGGGGCTTTCATCCTTGAAATCTTACCACCTCATTGTCACCCATTTAAGTGAATAGAATCATGCAGTGGTACTATCAACTCCTTATTCCTGAAAGTGATTTCTCTCTTTATGAGCAAACTGCCATTATTGTCATTATTACTACTGATGCCTAAAGGGTTTGGCGATATGTTTCTTTTTACTATGGGATTGATATAAGCACCATCTTTACAACCATTACATCACCACCACCACCACTATTTTCATCATCATCATCCTCATTCTCATCCTCATTTTCCTCATCCTCATTGTCCTCCTCAACTGCTTATATAACAGTTTTCAACAAGATCTACCAATATTATCACATTTTATCCTTATAACTACCCTAGGAAGTAGGTTTAATTATCATACCCTTTTTGCAGGCAAAAAACTGAATCAGGAAGGAAACAAGTTACTTAGAGTGACAACTAGTAAAGATTGTAGTGCAGTTTAGTCTTATCTCACATTTTATTTTTGGTGCATTTAGATCCCTAAAGCAGCATCTTTTTTATCTTGTACTTTTGAAATTAATTTTTGAAAATAGCTCAAGAGGATTGCATTTATTCATTTTTTAAAAAAAATTCATCTAATTATATAAAATTGTGTCTGAGGGAAAAAATGGGGGAATAGATGAACAAATAAATAAAAAGCATGTCTGGCATCATGCCAAAGAATTGACCAGTAGCAATAAATCTAGAATGGTTAATGTAAGTTGTTCAATACTCCTCAAACTGTATCCTGAAGGAAAATTAAGATAGAGTAGGCTGGTCTCTTGAAGGGAACAGAGTATTGTATCTGTGAGTGACAAAATGTACCATATAAAGTCTAAGGAAATAAGATAAAATTATTTCATGTCTTTCATATCCTCAACTCTCTTCATTTAACTTCATTTGCATCATTTAGGGGCTAGAGATGTTTTTTAAATTTTTTTTAATTTAACATTTATTTTAGGAAAAGGGAAAGATCTTCATGTTTGTTTTTTTGAAATCAATTAATAATAGTAACTTATTTCCTTTGGACTCCAAGGCTAGTACTATGGCATCTAGCTGAATGAATGAATGGATAACTGCTAGTTAAGTCCTCATCATGCACAATGTTCTGACCTAAAAGTTAGATGTACAATTGGAAAAAACAAAGCAAGGTCTTCTTTTAAAAAGGACATTATATTAACTTAAGGGGAAGACAGTATGAACAGGGAAATGCTGAGCAAGGAGGATTGATTTGATCAAGAAAGTGACAGGGACTGTTGACTCAGGGAAACTGACTTCAGGAATGATGGTGATGGTAATAGTTGTAGTAATCAGTTATAATTAATAATGTTGTTGATGATGATAACAGCAGGAGCATTTGTGTATTATTTGTATGTTCATAAAAGTCCTTTGTAAACTAACTTTTTTTGTTTTGTTTTGTTTGTTTTTACTTAAAAGAGCTCCATGTGTTAGATAGTCTTATTACTCCAATTTTCACATAGGGAAACTGAGGCAGATTGTAGGAAAGTGACTTGCACAAGGTTACAAAACTAGTACTAGTAATTATCTGGTCAGTTTTGAACTCAGTTCCTCCTTGACCCTTTGATTGATCAGTATTTTCAGAGAGAGAGATGGAAAGGGCATATCAGGTAGATCCCTACTGAGGCAGCATGAAAGAGACTGGGAAGGAGTTCTGTGTTGCAGTTGGGTTGAATTAGTTATGGCAAATGCTCAAATGTTTTTGGTAAAATCATAACATATATCTTCCTTTGAAAAAGACTAGATATTTCAGGGGGATTGTGATGCTAAGTATAATGGGAAACATTTCCTTTCCAAAGATTCTCATCTTATGTAATTTTCTCTTTCTAATTTACTAAAAATTAGAGTTATAGAAGAAAGTGTACCTTGGGTCAATATCTTCACATATCCCTTTGTTTTATGAAATATTGGTCTTTAAGATCTTTGGAGGCCAAGTGCTGCTGTCTGTTTCACATTCCAGAATCTTTTCAAGGCACTTTCCAAAAGTGTAAACAAATCTTAGCACTATTTTACTGAAAAAAATGTTCACCTTTAAAACTGAATTTTAGCTGATAAAGATAACAGTGGGCAAAGAGTTATAATTTCATTTCTTAAAATGTAAATACTCCAGCCAATTGGTATAGTACTTGTTGTTATCAAGTAAAATTTTATAAAAGTGAGATTATTTTGTCACTGTAAAGTATTCCAGCATCTTCAAAAGAACTACCAGGGATAAATGTAGGAAAGCACACTATTAATGTGTTTCAGATAGTTAGTTCCTATGTTGCCAAAAGAAGTGGGCCAACAAAGTGAGATTACCTAAAATCAAGATGATATGTTTGTGGATTTCCATAAGCAAGATGGAATAGAAGTAGGATAAAAGACAAAACATTATCTAACAGCAAGGGAGTGTAATGGATCAAGTGCTGGATTTAGAATCAGGAAAAGCTAACTGTGAATCCTGCCTCGGTTACTTCCTAACTGTATGATATAGAATCCAACTTCTTTAACAGTGCGTCAATGTGGGGGTTGGAAAATTAGAATTGGTTATCTAAATGTTTGATTTGTATGCCTATTTTATATATTTCTATGCTCAGGATCCCAGAAAAACTTCTCAGGGGAATAAAGGTTACTGGTAGAACAATAGCTTAATAAGCCCTGGTCTAGAGCAATCCACTTATCATTTGTTCTAGATTCTTCCTATGGAAAAAAATAGAAAAATTCATAGTATCAATCTAGGGATGTTGTAGAGACTGAATGAGATAATATATGTGAAGTATTTTGTGCACTTTAATGTGCTTTATAAGTACTATGTATTATTGTGTATTGGCTTCCCATTACCTTAAGCTCTTCACATTCTGCCCATATCCTATCTTTCAAGGATTACTTCCTGCTAGCACCCCACTTCCCATATACTATGTTCTAGTAAAACTGGACTATTCGCCATTTCACTTACCCAGACCAAAAGTACTTGGATTTCCTTTATTCCTCCTTTCTTTGACCATTTAGACAAGTCATAGTTTTCTTCAAGGCACAGATCAAATCCCTTTATAAAGATCATTCTAGTTATTGGTGCCCCCCTCAATATTTTGTATTTACTTAGCATTCCTTTATCTGTTGTATAAGTTACCTTCCCTAAATGAATGTAGGCTTTTTGGGGGTAGGAGCCAGAAGTAGAAGGTATTACCAGAATTTGTCATTTTAACTAGCACATGACAACTAATTCTTGTTGAAAGAATATGCAGATTGATTTTTTTTTAAAGTATAACAAGGAGATGGCCAACATGATCATGTCATAATGGACTATAGGAATTGATATGCTTTTATTTAATGAACTTTTTTTTAAACTTTATCATAGAATGATAAAACAGAGAGGAATCTTAGTCATTTAGGCAAACTACTTTATTGTAAATGATAGACGAGTGTTTTAGAGAAAAAATCAATTTAGAATTTGAAAGAATTTAAAGCCCATGTAATCAAACACACTTATTTTACAGATGAGGAAACTGAGGATCAGAGATGTTAAATATCTTTCCCATGATCACATAAATCATGTCAGAGATGAGATCTTACAGATTACACACAAGAATGCATAAAGGATTAGCTATTTTTTAACCTTGCATTATCCAAGTATGGGAAATTCCTTCACCCAAACAAATAATCTTCTAAATCATTAATTTAATCGGCAAATACTGGGAAACTCTCTTAGGCATAGCGAGGTGAGATGATTTGCCAGATCATAAAAATTAAGCCTCAGTTCGAATTATGCTCTAAATCTAGCTCTAAATTCAGCACTCTTTCTGATTCCATGCCATAAGTAGTAAAATGTAAGCTAAATTAGAAGGCATATATTCTCTATTAGTTGGGAGCAAAAATCCTCATGGAAACTTACAAAACAAATAGTTACCAAAATGACTCTCATGGCCTACTGACACAAGCTTTTGTATATAGTGAGACTGATGGAGTATTTAACTAGAATTTAAAAATTTAAATAGAGATTATTTATTCATAATATCTTTTATCCCTGGAGTCAAGCACAGTGTCTAGCACATAGGATGTTTGTTTATTGATAGATTAAATGGAAAATTGAATAGTAGAGATTGAGAATCCTATTGATTTTAGACCGCCTATAGTTTCCCTGTTGGTTGCTTCTATGGGACATCTTTGTCCAATCTCTGAGCCAGTGAATTATTGGAACACTGAAACCACATAGAAATGTCAGCATTAAATATCACTGAGAAAAAGGAAATGAATTATAGTTTAACAGACAGAAACCCACTAATTATATATATGAGTGTCATTTTAGATTCATCTTTCTGTTCTGTCTAATTATTGATTAGATAAAGCAAAAGCAAAAATCAATACCAAAATAGAATCTAGGAAAAAGGTGAGAAGTTCCTGCTCCCACAGAAGCTTCAATCTAATCTGTTCACGTAATTGTGCATTCCAAAAGACATAAACAGAAGTAAAACTATTGATTGACTATGATGTTTTTCAAGCAAAGTTTAAGTGATGGAAAAGAACTGTCGCAATGAGGAAACAGAAATCTCATCAAATAAACAGCAAGTCTTTGCCAAAATAAGTGAAATGGAAGCCGGGGGAAATACCAGTTGTATATTAGACAAATTTACAAAGTATATCAGAAAAGAAAGATAGAAGATTAAGAGTGGCAACACTTCACAAATCAGTGAAAAGAAGTTGATGGGAAATCAAGCTTGTAGTGGAGCTTGGCAAAAGCACAAGCTAATTGATAGTATTCCAAAAACATTTGTAGATGAAATTGGAAGGAGGACAATAAACAGAAGAGAAAATGGAAGAATTAAAAAACTCATATTTATATAACATTTTTTAAGATTTGAAAAGTTGTTTAAATTTTTATTTCCTCTGGTCTCCAAAACAACTTTGTGAATGAAGTAAACATTATTTTAAAGCATAATTATGATTCCCATTTTACACATGACAAAATTGAGGCAGATTATAAAGGAAGTATGCCCAGAGTCAAAGAACTAATCATTTTCATTTTCAGAGGCTGCATTTAAAATCAGGTTTCCACGATTTTCAGGCCAGTGCTCTAAATACTGTATCACTTATACACACAAACACATACATATAATACATGTATGTATGTGTCACACATATGTATGTGTGTGTTGATGTTTCTATAGTGTTCTTTCTTCTCTATATCTCAAGTATTCTCAGAAGACTAAGAAGATAGTGAAGGAGTTCTAAACAATTAATGACTGTGATACATAAAAGAAATAAGGATTTTTCCCTTTATTGAGGCTCTCCAAAATATATACCAGTCTACCAATAAATGTGAATGCAACTGATGACTAAGGAGTTCATTTATAGCAAGTTATGGAGGAAATAAAATTTTCGCAGTGAATATCTGAGTACATAATATGTATTTTAATACCATGGCAAAGATCTTTTCCTCTCTACTTTTAGAATGGTGATTGTTCTCTGTCTTAAAAGAGAAAATTGTATACTCTTTTTCAATGTGTAAGATATCACAATGATGTATTCCTTCAAAAACAAAATCAGAGAAGTAAAAATTTCTAAAAAAAGAATGGAGTCCTGTTTTGTAGGTTTAAGAATACAAAACTCTGACAGAGAAGCGAAGTGTAATAAGAAAGACTTGTTACTTCAGAACCAAATAATAGCAATGAGGCTCTTGTTACTGTGATACTACTGAATCCTTGGATTGGAAAGGACTTAGATACTTTCTGAGAAAATGTGGTGTGAATTCCCAAATACCAGGAGGAGAGTTGATTTGAGAGAAACCATGTAAATGGCCATGAAAAGCAGTGGCTAGCTACACAGTATGAATGAGGCATAATGGGTGAACAATCAAATAACTGCACTATTATCCAATGTGATTAAAAGTAACAATAACAACAACTATAAAAAGTGTTGAAACAAACAACAAAAGCCATAAATTTACTTGGGTTGATTTTGCATTGAGGATTTTGGAAAGATCTACTAAGAACTATATAGGGTAAGAGGAAATGGACAAAAAAAAATACATCCTAGTTCAGGGAGTTCCTACACCACAGGTAATGGAGATTCATCTATGTTTTGAAGATATGTGGGGAAATGTTTTGGACAAAAGTTATGTAAAACATGTCCTGGGGGTGAGGGAGTTATAAAGAGGAATTCTACTTTCTCTTTGACAAGGAAACACAATAAAATAATATTAGCAAGTCTCTTTATGTCCAGAACTCTAATAAACACACACACACACACACACACACACACACACACACCCCTCTATCTGAACTCTGAGAATTCAAATTTTTACAATCTCTTTTGATACAAACAGAAGATTAGGAGGATGAAATGCCAAATTCTTATACTAGAAATGGGTTCCTGGCAAAATTTTCTGGCTACTGAAATATTTTATAATTCTTTAAATATTCTTGGAAAGCCCAGAAATTCTAAGAATGTTACCATGAAAAAATATAATTTTATAAGTGATTTGGGTAGTTGGATGGGAGCTGCAAAGTCCATGTGAGATAAAGCCTAATCTAGCTCTAAGTACACTATGTAATAAGGATATAAATGAGATAGAATCATAATAATCACAGTCCAGTGGCAGAGATCTGGAAATCAAAGTCAGGAGCCATTATTATCATTAAGATATAGATGCAAAGTACAAATGAGAGCTCATGGCCAACACGTTGTTGCAATTTAGAATGGAGAAACTACTTGGGTTCTAGATGCATCAATTAAACACAACTAATAATGCTTTTGAAATATAAATATAACATTAGAATGCATAATGCCAATAATTAAACAGTCCTTTATTATTCAACTACAGTACTGGAGACTTCAAATACCAGGAATGAAATAATCACTATTGAAGATTTTACATTCTAAAGAGGGAGACAATGGCAGCAATAATTATAATAGCTAGTATTTACACAGCATTCTAAAGTCTGCAGAATACATCACAAATTAACAGCCTTTTAAGGGAGATGCTATTATTATCTTCAATTTACAGATTGGAAAACTGAGCCTGAAAGGTTAATTGACTTGCTCTGTCCTATAAAGCTAGTGAATGTCTGAGACAATATTTTATCTCTGGTCTTCCTGGCTCCTGCCAATGAATCATCTATTTGTCTTTCAGTACTTATAAAAATATAGTGTGGATATGAAGTCAATAGATAAATATCTATACAATTTTATTCATCATAAAATAGTTTGACATGGAGGGTGCCAGCATCTAGGGACATGAAGAATGTAGAAGGTGAGGTTTGAACTACATCCAAATGAAGAATAATGCTTTGTGAAATACAGGGGAAAATGCATTTCAGCCATTATAGGTGGTGAATGCAAAGATACAGAGATAAGTATTTTATATAAGTAATAAAGAAAGTCCATATTGCTGGAACATAGAATGCATTAAAGTGAGGATCATGCAAATGGCTTGAAAGACAGATTGGGGTAAGGTTGAAAGTGATATAAAATCTAAATAAAAACGTTTATATTTTATCCTAGATTGAATAGAAAATTCCAGAGTCTTATTTAATAGGAGTGTGACATAATCAAATCTGCATATAAGAAAAATTATTTTTGGTTTGGTGTAGAAGATGGAATGGAGTAATGAAATATTCAAGACAAAAAGATCAATTTGAAGCTTACAGCAATTATTTAGATGAGAAATGATAAGAGGCAGAAATAAGATAGTAGTTGAAAGAATGGAAAGAAAGGCTTGGATAGAGCTGTTGGGGTAAAATGGTATTTGACAATTGACTAGATATGTGAAATAAGAGGAAAGTATTGGATAATAACAATAAGATGAACCTGGGAGATTTTAGAAATCCTGGTGCATTTTGTAGAAATATAGATGTTTGAAAGAAGTAAAAATGTCATGGGAAAGAGGAACATGCTAGTTCAAGATGCCTCTGGGACATTCAGTTTGAGATGTCCAATTAATAAATAATAATTCAAGATTAAGCTCAGGGGAGAGACTTGGACTGGATATATAGATCTTTGAGTTATATTCAATAAGATGTTCCTTAAAACATGAAACCAGTTGAGTTCTCCAAGAAAGAGTTCATAGAAGGAGAAAAGAAGAGAGACCAGATATCAAAAGATACTCATTATGATGTGCATGATGGGCTATCAATGAATACTGAGAATGAGTGTTCAGACAGGTAGCAGGTGAATGAGGAGAAAATTAGGTTCACACTCACATACAGGGGAGTGAATATTCAGGAGAGAGTGTTTAATAGTGTCATATAAAATAGTTCAAAAAGAATGAACACTGAGAAGAGAATATCATATTTCACAAGTAAAGAGCAGTAAGATAGAAACTTTAAGAGGAAATCGAACAAAGGATTTGTAATTGAGTTTCAAGGGAAGATGTCAAGTTCCAAAGACATGATGACTAACTTAGAAGGGAGACTATGGAAGTATTTTAAGTAAAGATATTTTTTCAATGTTTTTTGATGATATAGAACCTGAGGTTATGGGATAACAACTTGAACGATTATTGGGTCTACTGAAAGGGTTTTCATTCTTGCTTCTTTTTTTTTTTTTAAGGTTGAGGGACAATTGGTCATGTTTAAAAGCAGCAGATTGTATTGCTAGAGATTGATATTTGATTGTATATGAGATTTGTATATGATTGATAGAGATTGTATATGAGAGGGTGGGAGAAGGAATATTTATGGATGAATAGTTTAAAGAATCAGATGAGGTGGGAAAACTTTATCAAAGAGAAGGGGCACATCTTGTCAGAATCGGAGGGAAAATAAGGGGGGAAAGTATTTAATATAATATCTAAGGGTTTTGAGAAGAAGAAAATGAAAGAAGAGGTAATCACACAAAATATTCTCTTTTTTTTCAGTAAAGTTAAGAGGCAAGATCTTCTACTGAGGAGGTAGGAGGGAGCAGGCAGTGACCCATAATAAAGAAAGAGAGGATTTAGATGGTTTCTGTAGGGAATGAAATAAGGATACAATTAGGGAGGAATAAAAGGACTACCTTATTTAAGTGAGGGCGCAGTTGAGGTTGAATAACCTCATTTAACCTTGAGGTTGAATTGCAATGTATTCAAGCAGCACGGTTGTAAGATTTCCTCAAAGCCTCATTCAGTAGCTAGTGAGGAGGAACACAGGAGATGGATGATGGGAATCAGCTATTGTTGAGGTTGATTGATTGCTTGATTAAGAGCTCCTTTTTTGAGCTAAACATGCTTATTTTCTTTTACTTATCTTTATATGGCATGGATATAAGGTATCTTGATGTCCTGCCACTCTCCAGCTGCTCATTGTTCTCAAACTATATGCTCAGATAATTTTCCTAGGTTCAGATAACCAGTATGGGTCAGAGATGAAAACTGAACTAAACCCAAGTCTTGTTTGATTTTCAGATTGTTTCTACACTGACAAGGCTAAGCTGACTCTTTTTCTTGAGTTTGGAAAAGAATTTCATAGTTAATTAGTAACTTGCTATGAAAGAATATGATTTATTAGATGTGGATCTAGGCCCAGGAATCCAAACTCCCCATGTACTTTTCTTATCTCTAGGCAATATCATTTCTTAAATAAAATGTGAGAAAGATCATTTCTAGAGCAAAGAGTTTGAAACAACTGACTTAACTATGCATTGGAGATTCATTCCTTGCAATATCTTCAAACCCTCAGTTCTTACTGAATTGGATAGTTAGGTAATCATGGAATCATGGAATTGTAGAAAACTTTCCTTGGAGATCATTCTTGTTCTTCTTACTTTTACTTCACAACTGGGTCTATTGACTAGCATGCTAGAGTTGAAATAAGACAGACATAGGCTTAATTCTACCTTTGACACTTAACTGTTTGAACACAGGTACCTCAAATAACCTTTTAAAATTTCATCATGTTCATTTTGAAAGTAGGATAATAATATGTAAATTATCTACTTCAGAGGATTTTTGTGAAACTGAGAGGAGATAATTTATATAAAACATCTTGCAAAATTTTAATGTTATATAAATTCCATGTATTTTTAAAACAGAGGATTTTGAGTAACTTGCACAAGAGAACACAAACAATTTCACATTGTCAAGAAGAGTGAACAATAGTCTGAATTGGGTCTGAAGTGACAGGATATTCTCATGTTTTAACACAAGTATTTTTTTTTTTCTTTTATACCATTATGCCTGGCTATAGCAAACTGTATCTTGATTGGAAACTTTGGAGGTAAATTAACTAATCATTTTATAAAATTGAAAATTTATCTTGGAATTTTTCCCCACAGTTTATTTTAGAATCATGGATGTCAAACTGAAAGGAAGCTTAGATTTAAGTAAGTATTCTTCATTATTTTCCACATATGTGGCTCTTTTCAAAAGTGAGCTAATTCAGCCCAATTCCAATAGACTTGTGATGGAGAGAGTCATTTGCATCCGGTAAGAGAACTGTGAATACTAACTGAACTGTGATTGCAATATAACATTTTCACCATTTTTTGTTGTTGTTTTGCTTGATTTTTGTCTTCTTTCTCATTTATCCTTTTTAATCTAATTTTTATACTGTAGTATGATAATTGTGAAAATATGTATAGAAGATTCACATATTTAACATATATTGGATTAATTGTAGGGAAATGTGTAGGGAAAAGGGTGGGGGGAAAGGAGGAAGGGGGAAAATTTTTGGAACACTAGGTTCTGCCAGGGTGATTGTTGAAAATTATTTTGCATATATTTTGAAAATACTAAGCTATCATTTAAATATATTTTCCACATGTGCTACACTATGCTAAGCATTGGGGACAAAAAGAAGAGCAAAAAAAATTTTTTTCCAGAGTGGAATTCACATTCTAATGGTATTTACAAATGAGGAAATGAGGCCCTGAAAGATTAATAATTTGATTAAGGTCACACAGGAATCATCTTCATCCTCCTCATTATCATCATCAATTATCATCACCATCATCATCATCATCATCATAATTCACATTTAGATTTACTAAGCATCATTTCATTTGATGTTCACAACAATAAGGGGTAGGTGCTATTGGTATCCCTATTTTGCAGATAGTGAAAGTGAGGCAGATGGAGAATAAATAATCTGCCCAATGTAAATATAAACAAAGGAACCAAAAAATCCAACTAGCAAATGTCTGATGCCAGATTCAAACTCAAGTCTTCCTGACTCTAAACTTAGTGCTCTATTCACTGTGACACAAAACTGGAAGTGGCAGTCCCAGGATTCCATTCTTCTGACTCAAATTCAAATCTATTTTCTTCTACTGTTTATAATTTTTCACTCAAATAACAAAAGAAAAAGAGCCTCCCAGTATCTTCCCAATGACCATGAAGGACTCTGAAACCTTCGTCTAGTTTTGTTTATTCATATCTGAAAATATACTAAAAATAATTCATTGAAAAAGGTCATTCTCCATTTTTCTTCCATATGGTTCTTTTCCATTAGATCTAGGCATGTAGCAAAGAAGCAACAGCTTGTTTTCATTCCACACAGGGAATAGACAGATGGAATGGAGAGAAAAAAATATTATTTCCATGTTTATTAGACATGAATATAGGAGTATGTGTATCAAACTTTTGAAATGAAAGTTCAATCAGCACAGAAATCATGACATTTCCTAAAATATAGGCACAAATCAGTGAGCATAAAATAATGAGTTTTCTTGTTAACAAGTTCATTTATACAAGTTCCTCTTTTATCTAGTATACTCATTTATCCAGGAAAACATCTTACAGTGTACACTAGTATTTCTGTTATTCAGTTTTGCCTTTGTTTCAACATTTCTCTATTTTTTGAGGAAATAATTTCAGTCATGAGGAAAATATCCATTTGAATATTATCAGTGTTCTAGGGAAAAGAATTGTGACCTAGGCTAGGGTTCACAATAGTCAGGAAGAATGTATTAAACATTTGTGATTTGACAGATAGTGTGCCAATGCCCTCAGGGAGATCATGTCCAAATGAGAAAAAACATAGGTAAACAGCTAAGTAGGGACAAAATATATACAGAATATATGGAAGTAAATCTCAGAAGAAAAATTACTAACAAGAAGATAAGATGGAGCTCTCCTGCAGATAGTGAACTATGATATATTTTGAAGAAAGAAACTAAGAGACACAAGTAAGAGAGCAGGAAATTCTAGGCATAGGAGGTAGTCAATGTTAAAACCTTGAGATGGGAGATGAAGTGTCATGTTGAAAGAATTGTGGGTATACAGAATGTGAGGAGGAGACTAAAGAGTAAGATGTTTAGGAAGTTTTGAAGGATAGATTATGAAGCTTTGTGAATGTCAAACAGACATATTTATATATGATCTTTTTGATAATATGTTGCCCCCCTCATTGGATGGGGTTTAGGGGTAGGCAAGTTTATGATTACATGTCATTACTATATTTAGAAATATTTTCTTGGCAACTATGTGGAGAAATGATTTGAATGGGGAAATATTTGAAGCAGGTAGACTATTTAGAAGCCTATTGCAACAGTCCATGGCAGAGATGATGAGGGCCTGTAGAAGTAGCCATGTGAGTGGAGAAAGAGGATATATAAGCCAAAGGTGCAGGCAGAAATAAGATTTATCAAAATAATACTTATGTAGAGAGAGTGAGAATGAGGAGTCGAAGAATACATCAAAATTGTGAACATTTGTGTCGGGGGAAATGGTGATGTCTTCAACAATAATCATGGAAGTCAAAAGTTAGGATAATTTTGAGGAAAAGACACTGATTTCTGTTTTGGAAATGTTGAGTTTGAGATTTCCAAGAGATAATTGATGTATGATTGTAAATCAGGAGATTGAATATGGTTACATATAGAGATGTCTATATAATTTTCAGAGATGAAACTTAACCTATAAGAATTAATGAGATCTTTAGGTGAGAGAGAATCACTGAAGAAGAGGACTCCATTATAATAGAGTATTTGAAAATATCCACAGTTAGTAAATGTAATACAGATGAAGAAAAAGCAAAATAGAATAAGAAAGAAAAGACTATTTGATTGCAAAATAATCAGGAAAAACAGTTTTAAGAAAGATGGAGAGAAAAAAAGTGTTCAGAAGGAAAAGGGGATCAACAATATGAAATACTACAGAAACCTCAAGAATGAAAATTGAGAAAATTCCATTGGATGTAACAATTAAGGAATCATTATTAAATTTGGAGATTAGTCAAATGAAGTTTTTGAAAGCCAGATTGCAGAAGCTTTCGAAGACATTGATATGAAGAAGAGACAATGATAAAAGTTTATCTTTACTGGAATATCTTTATATAACCAGTTTAAGTTCAGCCTTTTGCACATGTTAGTGATATGACCAAAATCAAATCACTTAATTTTTCAGTGTTACTGCTTTGCAGTGGAATGAGCAATGCATTTAGAGATTAAAAATAGTTTGAATTTTAGATTGGCTGTTTGCTCTACTACATGGATGACTTGAAGGACAGTATTGTGTGGCTTCAGTTTTTCCATTACTACAATGAAGAGTTTGAACAAAATAATATCTAAGGTCCATTTGTCCATTTGAATCCAAGATTTTTAAGATCATGTTTTCAAAAAATAAATCAAAGAAAATAATGGGAAGGAAAAATATGATCTTTCTACTGCAATGTGACAGATAAAAGGAGAGAGAAAGGAGAGAGAGATAGAAAGGAGAAAGAGAGAGAGAGAGAGAGAGAGAGAGAGAGAGAGAGAGAGAGAGAGAGTTAGAGAGAGAAGGAAAAAAAGAATTGGCCACAGAAAATATATTTATATATGTAATAATGTATGTTATATTTTTTTTCAGGGTAATAGTTGGCCTTTATCAGAAAAAATGCTTTCTTAACCTCAGAATTATTAGAAGAACAATCAGTCAAGTGAACTTTGATCCTTCCTAGATCTTGATTCATGGAATAATTAGATAACTAATAATGATAATGAGCTATAGGCATTGATTTGGGCAATTAATTGTGTGACTAAAAACGCCCACTAACTGAAAATATGGTTTGGGTTAATGTATCTAGAATACAGCATGCTCCATCATTTCATAGTAACAGCCTTAGAGTGGTGGTATGTGATTTATACATGAATGCATTTAGCATATTATTGCTTTCCCTAGGATATTCACGGCTTCTCTGCTAATCAGGCATTTATTTCTTGCAGAATTCAGTTATGTGCTGACCTTTGAATATGTGATCTCATCACTCAATGCTTAACACTCTATAGATTTCTGTGACTGCTGCAAGTGGGAAAAAAAATCACAGCTAAGGATACTTTTCTCTAGAACTGTCTTCAGAGCATAAGACAGAAAATAGACATGTGTCAGTCTGTGTTTGGGTTTGATAGACTTTTATGCTTTGGTCTCAGCCTAAGGAGCCTGAATAGGTTATGAATGGAAGGTTTACATGTAGGGAGCCATCAAGAGCTTTAGAGCAATGGTATGCTGCCAAGAAAGATTTCTGGGATGTACGAGACTTTATGGCAGTTGATAGACAATCAATAAAAGACAATGCATTGACTGCCTACTATGTCCAGGCACTGTCATATTCAGGGAATTTATATTCTAGTGGAAAAAAAAAAAGAAGATGGCACCAAGATCACAAAGCTTTTGGGAAAAGAACAGTAGGAAGGAGTTTCAAGCCAGTAGCTTGAAGAGTTGATTCAGGATAAATGAGACGGCATGGATCCATTTGAGGACTCAATGACAAGATTTGGTCATTATGATTACATTTTTTGTTTTTGTTTTTTAAACCAAGCCAAGTAAAGTCACCATACCTTCAAATATAGGAAAAATAACCTGCATAAAGAATAGATTCTATCTGCCACACTCGCTTTATTTCATCATTGTTTAGTAATGTCCATGTATCATTAAGAACTCAAATCAGATGGTTGCAGTGAGAAATTAGTATTGTAATATAACCATCTTGAAGTTAAAGGATATATAATTTTTCTCTTTCATTCATGCCTGATATTATATCTTGAACTTTTAAAGATTTTTAGAAATGGTGATAGTATTGGATTGGATTGGGTTGAATTAGAAGCTAGATATTTCCATGATTTGCATGGTATCTGAGGTTAGAGAAGAAATTTTCCATGTGTTTTTTTTACTATAAACATTGAAAAGCATTTTATAATTCCTTTGGACTTTTAAAAATATCTGGACATGTATAAAATGAATGCCACTCATCCATTCATTTATTTAACTACTTGTTCTTTGCTTCTTCCTTACTTACTTCCCTGCTTCTTTCCCTTTCCTTGCCTTCACTATTTTCCCTTCCCTTTCTCCTTCCTTCTTCCTTTCTCTCTCTTTCATCTTTTTTTTTTATTTTCTATATGCAAGAGGAAGCCAATGGTGATGTATAAATAAAACATTAGCATGAGTGTACATTAGCAAGATTATATTAAGAGCATGATTTTATGTGAACATGTTGCATTGCCTTGGTAGAACATAAGTTTCTTGAGGAAAGGGCCTGTTTCACTCTTTAAAAAAAATACTGTCTCATATCTGTCCCAAATGTTTGTTGATTCTTTGATGGGTGAATAGATATAAATGACTTTAGAGATAAGCAAATAGGAGGAAGACATCATGACAGGAAGATTATTTAATGTTTACATCAATTATCCATGAATTTTGAAGATATAATTGTGGTTTTCTAATGAGAGGTATAAGAATGATCGAAGAAATAGTAAAAAAAAAAAAAAAAAAAAAAAAAAAAACTTTCCATAACCTCTGAACATATAACAGTTAAGAAAGATAAAACAAATAAAATGACACTATGGGAGAATTGTCTTTTGTCACCAAGAGAAAAAGACAGAAGAAAAGACAATGACTTTTGCCTTGGACAAGTTAAAATTGTGTTGCTAGTTATATATAATAGAGCTGCCTGAATATTTTTATAGTTTTCTTTCTCAGGAATCACTTGTCAGCAAGTAGGAGTAGGGAGGCAAGGTGGGCTGGTATTGAAAGTACAAAGATGAAAGGGATTCAAAGGAATAGAACAATGTTGTGAAGGTCAGTATTTTTCCCTCTGCTTTCTTTGAACTTTGTGCATCATTCACTATAAATAACCATAACTTTTTGCTATTTTATTTTTTACTGTCTTCCATGACTCTAAATTCCTTAGCCTCTTTTACTGGTATATCTTCTTTCTCGTGCCATCTAATTTGTGAATAATCCTTAGGGTTCTTTATTTTCTCTCTTGTTGCTCCTATTTATTGTCCCTTCATTTTCACATCCACTATTATGACTTCCATTACTCACTTCCAAAATTAGCATGTCTCATTCTTTATCTAGATTTTCTCTTACAGATAAACTATTAGAAAAATCTCTACAATCATCACATTTATTTTCTCACTGATCACTTACTTTTCAATGTTCTATAAATCTCAATTTTGGCCCCACTATATGAATAAAATTGCTTCCTTTTAAATTCACAGTAATCTATTATTAATATATTTAATGCCCTTTCCTTTCACTCAATTTCCTTTAGAGCTTAGGTATTGTCTCTTATAGGAGATTTTTTTTTCTGATCCCCGAAGCTGCTAATGTCTTCCAAGAAAAATCCTAATTTATTTGTCATATGCTTCATATATCTATCTATCTATCAGTCTATCTACCTAAAGATCATCTATCAATCTTCTCATTCTATTTAGACTTATCATCTCCTCTATTGGAATGCAAATTCTTCAAGTCAAAGATATGTTTCGTTTTGGTTTGTTTTAGCCTAAGAGCCTGGTACATTGTCAGTGTTTAGTATGTATGTATTATTACTCTTATTAATACATATTAGCACTCTTATAGCATTGTCTTAATCACAGAACATATCTTCTTTCACTTGATCATGACAACAACCCTCTCAGATTCTACTTTTTATGACCAGTTTGAGGAAATGATGTCTGAAAAGTTAAGTGGCTTAATTAGAGCCAAAAGATTAATGAATATCTAGGGTACTATTTAAACAAATGTTCTTCTGACTCCAAGTCTAGCTTACTATGAAACAGTATTTTTAGTTTTTTTTAGTATGCTTATTGCTTAAATGATTTCTTTTTATGTTTCTTCACTATTTGATCCTGTCCAATAACTCTTTCCTGTATTTTCCTTTCTAGCTTGTATTTATGGTAATCATTTCTCCTGATTTTCCTCTTACTTATCTCATTGCATCTCCTTAGTTTATTTTACTGGATGATCAATTATCTCTTATCTTTAAGGTTCTGCCCAATGAGTTCTTCATTTATTTTTCTAATACTCATATTTTTGTGGTCTCAATAGTTCCTATATTTTTGAATATCTCAATGCATTACTTTTAGATTTTATTCTCTAGTCCTAATTCCTTTTCTATACCCAAACCCAACAGATGAACATTTCTATTAGGGTTTCCCATGGACAATTTGCTTTTAATGTATCTCTCATTTTTCTTTGTTTAGATTAATTCCATTGTAAATTAATTAGTTTCTTCTATCCCTAATGTTCCTCCTTCTGACTGAATAGTGGAGAGGCAGAAAGCTCAGCCCTAGACTTCTATTTAAGAACACTAAAGATAACCATCTCTTTATTTCCTACATTTGCACTCCTGTCTATTTCTCAATCATATCCCAATAATCTGTTAATACTAGAAGGTCACTTCAGCAATGGAATTTATATTTCACTGTTCCCTGTTACCCTCCCGATGGTTAGAGGGTGAGAACTGAAAACTCCTACATTTCAAGAGGAGATCTGTAGTGTTCTTGGCTGGTTTTCTGGAGGTCTTGGAACTAGCCTTCTTTTCAGTAAAGTAATCACCACGAGAATAGCCAGGTGTTAAAGTCCAAATCTTTTATTATCTCTTTCACAATCTAGTTTCCTTGCCTGGGCCCCAGGCCAGTTTTCTGGAGAGCCTTTCAGACTGGCCTTGGTCTCAGTGAGAAAAGTGCAAGAGGCCAGCACCACTGTGGTGTGAGATGAAGTGGATGAATCTGGCTCTGAGTCTGAGAGCTTGTGCTTTAGCCTCTAGCCACCACAAAGGTGGACTATGGAATGAATGTGGCTGAGTCTGTCCCAGCTTTATATGCCCTATTCTAATTACATTATCATAAGTGTGAATCTTGTAGAACTATGTTAACTACTAAGTACATTTACTGAACTAGAGAATTATTAATCACCATGCTAAACTAGATAATCCTTGTCATATCAATTCCACTTAGTTAGCACCTTATAAAAATCCTTGTTTCAAGTACAGATTTCTGGCCCGTAATATCTCCTACTTTCTTTTTCATTTTTTCTTTTTAGAACATAGATAGCCATGCCTTCCCTGACTTCTCAGGGAAGTGAGAACCCCAAAAACGAAGTGATCACACACTTCCTGACTTCTCAGAAAAGGGAGTGAGAACACTAAAAAGGAGGTGATCATGCTCTTCCTGACGTCTTCATGTGTCAAGGAATTCAATGATTCCTGTAGATTTTGAAGTCCTGTATCAGTCTTATCATCTCATGGAATCCAATGATTCCTGCTGATTTTGAAATCCTGCAACAGTCTTATCAACAATTTTTCATCTCAGTGAATCCAATGATTCCTCCTAGTTTTAAGTTCTGTAACAGTCTCATTATCAGCCATGTTGTTTCAGTGTCAGTTTCTTAGGTCTTCTCCTTTGCTTCAAGGTTTTATCTCTCTCTATCTCTATCTCTCTATTTCTCTATTCTCTATTTCTCTGTCTCTCTCTATGTGCTCATTGGCACTCATCTGATTCCTTCTTCATCTGTAGAAATACAAGCAAACCCTTTCTCCCAAGCAGTTAAACTATTTAGTCCCTTCCATTCACCAATTTCTGGTTCTCTCCTCATCACCTGGCAATTATATTGGAGCTGCTTGCATTGGACACTTCCCTTCTGTTAGGTTACAAAACCTACATTCTCCCCAATTCTAATCCCTTTCTCCCATCTGATTGCTTCTCTGCTGACTAATCATATCAAAGTACTGAAGTTCTAAAGACTCTCTGGGTATAACCTCAGCTGCCATCATGCTCCACCTGTTTTGGGGTTGAGGTCTTGGAGCTGGGCCCCACTTCTCATCTTCCTGGGTCAATCTACTTTCTAAGGCCAGTGGAAGCCCTTACTGAATTTTGAACATGAGGTTATCAATCCATAAACCATCTTAATAGCATTTATTCTGTGTTCCATTATATCCTCTGTACCAACAGATCACTAGAACAAATGCCCTAGAAACAATACTATCAAATCTAGACCCCTCACCTTGGATTCAACCACTCTTTCAGACCTGCTTATTTCTATTTATGTTACCAAAATATTTTCAGTAATCTACATTAACCTTAAGAATCAACCTTTTCTACCTCTAACATTTAACCAGTTAAATGTTTAAATTAATTTTAACCTCATCATTTCTAATATTAGTTCCCATAACTGTTCTCAAAGTCATCACCCTTTTTCAATCCTTATCTCTTCTCACTTGCTTTGGTGGTATCCTTGTTCAGTCATTTCATTGGGGTCTGACTCTGTAACCTCATATTTTTTGACAGATAGTGGTATTGGGTAGATATTCTTTCCTCCTACATTCCCTTTAATATATCTTTATGTTTGGTTTTCTTGATTTCAATTTCTTCTTTCTTTAGAACATCTTCCATATAGTCATCTAAATAATAATTATAAAACATTAGTCTGGCCAATCTATTGCTCTTATAGAAAGTCTTGGATATAATCCAAAACCTTCACCTTGGCAATAAAAGACATTTCCAATCTGTCTCTATGTTACCTTTTACAACATATCTCACATTAACTTTTCTTCATGCACTCTTCATTCTATTCAAACTGACATATTTGGTGTGGTAACAAGATAGCATCCTATTTTCCACTCATGTTCATTTAAACAAGTTATTTCACATGAATGTAATGTACTCAGTCTTCACTTTTCTTCATATAATTTTTAAATTTCTTAAAGGCTCAATCTTTCTTACATTTCTTACAGGAAACTCTTCATGAAATATTCTTTCCACAAATTATTTTATAGTTGTCTTTTTCATATGTTCCAAAGCATAATGTGGTTTCTCTAAAGACAGGAACTTTTTTTTCATTTTGTTTTCCTTTCATTCTCCAGGATCTAAAGTAGTGCCTGCACATAGTAGGAACTAAAGTATTTGCATACTTAACCTTTATTCATAGATGGTTATTTGATTTGTTTTTTAAGAATAGAACTCAAATTTGGGGAAAATGAAGTATGAATGACTGATGAGAGAGTGTAGGTAGGTAATTCAGACAGCTAGTTTAGTTTAGCAGTGAAAACAGAGAATCAAGAAAATAGTTTGAAGGTATGGTAATTTCAAAAGAAAGTATTTAGATTTTTCTGTTTTTGTTTTGGTTAAAAACAAGGGAGACCTGTGCATACTTAAAGACATCAAGTTTTGTTTTTAATCATTGTTGTTCAGTCATTTCTGACTTTTCATGATCCCTTTTGGGATTTTAATGGCAAAGACATTTAAGTAGTTTGTCATTTATTTTTCCAGATCCTTTGACAGATTAGGAACTGTGGGAAAAAAGGTTAATGACTTCTCCAGGTCACACAGTTAGTAAGTGTGTGAGGCTGAAATTGAACTCAAACTTTCCTGACTCTAAGACCAGCACTCTATTCATTGTAACATCTAGATAACTCTGGATTATTATAAGAAACCATTAAAAAAGGGGAAAATGGATGAAGAGACATAATAATAGGTAGATAAAAGTATCAAGGAGCAGAAGGAAAAATATTCATTAGAGAATATACAACCACATCCATAGAAACTGAATGAAATGAATTTAAATATAGAGACAACAATGTTTTGAGGTATAAAAACTCACAATGGACATTCTAAACCTTCTCCATAAAGTTATTTGCTGAGAAAGAAGTGGCAGGAAAGAGAGTTAGAACTTGAACTGACATGAAAAAGTTGAGAAATATTGTAGGTAATTCCTTATGAGTCAGTCAGAAAGGGGACTTAGAGATATTGAATACAGTCTAGGTCAGGTCACTGAAACCCAGCTGTACTAATATCTTAGCAGAGTAAAGAGCCTTTGTTTGAATTGAATGGATTATTAGAAACTATTAAATCCTACTGGAGAAGACAAGCATTTTTCTTCATATTCTCTTTCCTTTATGACTAATGAAAACTGACTTTCTAAGTAAGTTATATATCATTCTGACTCAGTTTTCCACCAGTTTCATATAAAACTTATTTACTTGAACTCCTGAATGGTGGAGATTTCCTTTAGACATTAACTCCCTGCCACATTTCAGAGTCTATAGCATAAATATCTCAGGCACAAGACATCAGTAGTTTATTCTATCACATTTTTCCTTTGGGACTGACTTCTAATGATCTTCAGTCACAGTAACAGTGAGGTAACTTTAGATTTCTATATCCAGTCCATTTTATGTGTGTGTTTGTGTGTGTGTGTATTTCCTTTTTGGGTGTGTTTGTGTATGTCTCTGTGAATCGGTCTGCCTGTGTATTTTATCAGGTAGATATCATAGAGACATTTTAAGAGGTCTTATCAGGATTTTGTTATATAGTAAATTCGCGCAAACAATCAGTCAGAATTTTATCACTTCTAGGAGTTAAACACATGGGGAGCAGGTATAGTTCAGGAATATGGAAGGCTACAAAAGCTGATGTCATCACTATTAATGTATTGATATCAATATTAAAAATGTTCATCCTTTAACATGGAATTATCACTCCATTCTGTCTTCTTCCTATGTAACAAGAATGGCACTATATCCTTTGTATTACTTTACTTACAGAGATTATTCCCTAGAAGACTTAAATCTATCAATTCTCTGTTTTCAACCTTGGGATTTTTATTGTCCCAATTACTTAGTATATCATATGGCCCATAATATCTAGACAGTCTCAACATTTTTGATGATCCATCCCAGCCATCTTCTTATCTTTTTGGTACCTCTCCATATAAATAAATACACACACACATACACATATATGTATATATGTATATGTGTGTCTATATATATAATGTCTGTCTGTATGTCTCCAAAACTTTTCTGTTCTAGAAAAGTGAAATCAATACTAAGACTACTATTGGAAAAGTTTTGTCTGTCAATCAGTTATCTATGGCAACATTAACCAATCTTGTAGTTTTCTAAAACAAAAACTATCCTACTGGCCACTATTTCCTTAAACATATTACATTCCCCAAATAGAATGTGATTTGAGAAACAAGGCTATATTATTTTGATATTTTTATCTCCAGGTGCACATAAAAATCCTTTAATAATTATATGGTTTTTAAAATTTACTTTTGTTATATACTATACCAATGATTTCAGGCATTTTAGACACATTCTAATGACAAATACTTTTTTAGCAATGAACATAGCATAGAATAGCAAAAGCATATTTAAAATCCAGAAAGAAAGGACCTTAAGCTAGTTTAATATGTTATCAGTGACAAAAAATCTCATCTGAGCTTCTAGGTCACTCTTCATTGCCTGCCATAGTATTGTTCTATAACAATAGTGTCAAGGCCATTTTAGAAATACAATTCCAAAGATCTTGAGCTATGCTATCTTAAGGCAGGCTTAGGTGGATGGAAGGCTTACATTGCACATTATAATTGGGAACAGGTGCTGACTTATTTTTCCCACAGCACAATTTTCTTGTTTCCCTAATTATAAGAGCACAAATATCATTGGAAATTGATGCACTCTCAAGAAAATTGTATGTATTCCATAAATATCTGAGATCAGAAAATCACAGTATCTGAAATTTGCAAGGAACCATAAAGTCTACCTAGTTCAATCTAGGTATGGAAGAATAAAGGTAATGCACATTACAGTTCACCAATATAATAATCATCCATACTTTGCTTTTTTCAAGCAGTTTATGCCACCGATAATGAGGCTTATGTCATGTAAAAGATCTCAAAGAATGAAGAATTAAATTGAGATTTCTTTCATATAATATTAAAAAAAAGAAATTGTGCACTACATCAATGCTGATATTAAAAGAAATTCAAACATTTTCTGAAGTAGTAACTGCCATAGTCTAGTTTCTTTCAATGAAAGGAGGTGTTATTTTATTTTGAAACTTTTGTTGACTCTGAAATACAACCTCAAATGACTCAGATTGACTAGGGTGCCAGGAAAAGATAATGATAAATGGAGGGGGGGGGGGATGTGGGAAAATTAGGACACTGATACATTGTTGGTAGAGTGGTGAAATGATCCAACCATTATGGAGAGCAATTTAGAACTATGCCCAAAGAACAATAAAACTGGGCATACCCTTTGACTCAGCCATGCCACTACTAGGTCTATATCACTAAAAAATCACAAAGGAGGAAAAAGGGCTCACCTGAGCAAAAATGCTTGTAGCAGCTCTTTTTGTGATAGCAAAGAATTAGAAAATGAGTAGATGCTCATCGATTGGTTAATGGCTGAATATGTTGTGATATATGAACATAATGAAATATTATTTTTCTATAAAAAGTGAACAAGCTGATTTTATAAATCTGAGAGAAACAAGCAGAACCAGAATTACATTGTATTCAGTAACAGCAAGAAAGTGTGATAATCAACCCATGAAAGATTTGGTTTTTCTCAGTGATTTAGTGATCCAGGACAATCCCAATAAACTTTGGATAGAAAACCTCATTTGCATCCAGAAAGAGATATATGAGATTGATTGCAAACCAGTGCATATTATGTTCAGTTCTTTTTTCTGTTTTTTTTTCCATATTTTTTTTTCTGTTTGATTTTTTTTTGTCTCAACCTGATTCACAAAGAAATGTTCATTTAAAAAGTTAATATACATATATAAACAGAAAAAAATTAATTAAAAAAATTAAAAATCAACTTCTGTTTCCATAGAATAATTTGTTATATTTCCTCCTGAACTAGGAACATTTAGCTAGTAAATAATACCAACTGTTCTTTCAGGAGAAAACAATTAACTATAAATCACTTTTAAGTTTAATTTTCTTTCTTAACATTTCTCCAACACTTTCTTAATTCTAGACATGCAAAATAAGTTAACAAAAAAAAAAACAATAAATTAAGTGTGGTTATGTAGCATTTATTAATTTCTAAAGAGTATTTTTTAAATTTAGTTTTTAATTTTTTTTGATGATATAAAGAAGAGTTTAATCATTTCAACAAGCACAGATGGAATATCAAAATCCTTTGGAAATCTTACTATATTATACATTCTCTTAGGTATTTTTTTTCTAAGACAATTTGAGACCACATTTGAACTCAGGTCCTCATGACTTTAGGGCCAGTTCTCTATCCACTGTGCCACCACATTGCCCCCTATCTCCTAGATTTTAATTCTTGACTTTTGGATTTTTTCCAGAAGTTTCAGTACAGAAAAAGTAAAGGAACAAGGTTGCCAACTATCACCATTACTATTCTATATTATATTATGTTAGCTTTCATTCTCTATTTTATAAATGTTCAAAAAATATCAACACAAATTTTTCATATGAAGAAACTGGAACTATTTTTAGTCTCATGAAAAGGTCCAATTCATAGACCTCTCTTGCAAGAATTCAAAAAGGATTTTAAAAGTGAGTTGGAAGAAAATTGGTAAAAGGAAATGAGAATTTTGCAGGAGAGGTTGGAAAAAGAAACACTGAAATTATGTGAAGAAAACTCTTTAAAAGATAGATTTAATGAAATGCAAAAATGATATAACTCCTTAAAACTAGATTTGGAAAAGAAATTAGCTCGTTGAAAAACTATATTTTTGAAATGGGGGAAAAAAAAACAATGAACAAGACATCTTATTTAAAAGTTTGATTAGCCAAATGCAAAAAGAGATAAAAAAGCTAATTTAAGAAAATAATTCACTAAAAATTAGAATTCAACAAGTATAAGTGAATGACTCAATGAGACATCAAAAATCAGTCAAACAAAGCCAAAATATGAAAAAAAATGAAGAAAAGGTAAAGTGCCTCATTGGACAAACAACTGATCTGAAAAACAGATCCAGGAGAGACAATCTAAGAATTACTATACTGCCTGAAAACTATGATGACAGAAAGAACCGAGAGGTCATCTTTCAAGAATCATCAAAGGAAACTGTCCTGACATCCAAGAATCACAGGGTAAAATAGCCTTTAAATGAATTCACTGATCATATCCTGAAAAAGACTCCAAATTCTAAACTCCAAGGAATATACAAAATACTTTATCCTTTAATAAAAAAGGATTTTGGTAGTAATAGCATAATATATTATGACATGTATCAGAAAGCAGAAGTGGCAGTAAAATAAAATAAAAGTGTAATGAGCAGCTAGACTAGACCAAATATATGAAAATATGCTAAAAGTATGAGAAAGAAAGGGGAAGAATTTCACAAATGCTCCTCTCTCTCTCTCTCTCTCTCTCTCTCTCTCTCTCTCTTCTCTCTCTCTCTCCCCCTCTCTCCCCCTCTTTTTTTTCTCCCCCCAAAATAATTCCCCACATGTTTATCATAGAATCATGATCATAGCTTTATAGGAGACAGTGAGATCATTTAAATCATTTTTCTTATGAGTATGTTGAGGCATAGAGAGGACAAATTAGATTGAAAAGCTTAAAAAATATATATATATATTGTAAGAAACAAACGGAGAGAGAACCTTGGTGAAGTTTTTATTATAAATATAATATTTATATCTAGCATCTAGCAGGAAGAAATTCTCAGAAAAAAGAAAGTATGAAAAAAGGGAAAAAAAAACATTTTCCACTTTAATCAGTGGCTATCAAAAATGGAAATTTTTTTTTCATGATATAAAGAAGAGTTTAATCATTTCAACAAGCATGGAATATCAAAACCCTTTGGAAATCTTACTATATTATATATCTATTTTGTATTCTTATAGATGCTCTTATTTTTGGACAGTATTATATTGACTGTGTCAAACCTGAAAATTTCAATTTCTTAAATGAAATTTATAATAATTAAAAAATGCCTATATATACAGTAAAATAGTATGAAAAATGACTCTTGTGAAGATTATGATAATATTATGATAGTATTTTAGATGGATAATTCATAGGACTGCAGATATTGGTCAGACCCTATAAAATGGGTGTTTTGTATTGCCCTTACAAAATTAAGTAGCTTTTGTAAACAATTGTATACTTGCATATGAAATGAAAATCTATTTCTTAATGAAGCAATTTCTTCTCCTGATAATGTTATATAATTTCATATTAGGAAATTCCATGATCTCCAAAAATAATATTGAGAGTTACTCAAACCTCAATTTGGATATGTAACCCACAGGTGAATATATGGTAGAATATTACAAAAAAATATTATTCATTGAGAGTAGTATAAAATGCATCATCCATGAAATATATATATATATATATATATGTATATTTATACATATATAAGCAGAATATTACCAGGATGCTGCATGAAAAACCACAGGAGAATTTCCAAGAAGATACAAACAAGAGTCACATCAACTGAGACAGTATAGATGGTTTTCAAATTGCTCTTTAGGTAGTATGACACATATCAATAAATTACAACCAAAGTCAAATTCTAACATTGAATGGCTAATGTCCTATTTAAATACTAATAATGAGGATATATAGAGAATCATTACATATAGATTACTTTTAATTACTTTTTGATTTTCTGAATAAAGATATTTATTTGGCCATAATATACTGATTTTCACCAAATATCATGACTTTTTGATTTTTAAAAAAGAGAATATAATAAAGTGTGTGTGTGTGTGTGTGTGTGTGTGTGTGTGTGTGTGTGTATGTGTGTGTTTTAAATTGTAGCTGGACCCCATAGATTTTGAAGGCAGAATCCAAAGCCTTTTGAGCAAATGTCACTGAGTGTTACAATAACATTTATATTTTTTAGTTGTTTCATGCTCAATTGAGTATGTTAGAAATAAAACATGCTGTTGTATATACTAAATTTAAGGGGAAATCAGGAAAGTTATTCATATTAAAAAAAACAAATTAATTCAAACTAAAGGTATTTTAGCATATAGATTTATTTTAATTTCATTTTTTGCTCATTTAGTCAAATCCCTCTTCATTTCCTATATGAAAAATATATTTTAAAAATCTTTTTACTAAAGATGTAAGAAGCAAGTCAAATACTAGCTATTAGAATACTCACTATTAGAAGATCAGGAATATCTTCCTGTGTTCTCTTGCCTATAGACATTTTATATTCTTTGTTGCCTATGGAAATTCTTGTCCTAGAAAAGCCCTTCTCTGACCATTTCCATGAAGCATAGTGAAACAATAGAATGGTTAATGGTTGAGCTAAACTCACATCTTAGAAAATGAACAGAAAAAGAATTGTTGAGCAGAAGTATTCTTAGTTATTTTCTGCAAAAAAATAACATTTAATGACCAATGGCAGAAAATAATGACAAACCATTCACTTGGTATTTAGCAGATCTCTTCTATTGTGTTTTGTGGTGATGGATCTAAATGTAATGAAATGTAACATATTTGGTAAAATTGTTTGTCTCTCCCTTCCTTTCCCTTCCCTTCCCTTCCTTTCCCTTGCCTTGCCTTGCTTTGCCTTCCCTTCCCTTCCTTTGCTTTCCCTTCCCTTCCCTTCCCTTCCCTTCCCTTGCCTTGCCTTCTGTTTCCTTGCCTTCTCTTCCCTTCCTTTCTGTTCCCTTCTCTTCCCTTCCCTTCTCTTTCCTTCTTTTTCCTTCTCTTCTCTTCACTTCTCTTCTCTCTCTGTCTCTCAGATGAAAAGAGGGCCTTATTCATTTATTGTGAAGACATAGTATTAGTCCTACTGAGAATTTACATTTGACAGTAAATTTGCAAAATGAATAACTAGTTTGTGTGAAAAAATGATTAATTTACAGTGACAATTCCTGTGAAGATTTGAAATTCATCCAGATATATTATTTGCAGGCAGTAGGGACATTCTTGTTTCACTGGGATTGCTGTTAATGTAGTTGGTTTCAGTGATCCTGGTATTTCTCCAACAGAGTAAATAAAATAAACCATGGTCTACGAAATCTAAACTGTGTTGATAACTTTACTTAGTGATTATGGCTATTATTAATACCTATAGTTTATTACCTATTGTAATTAATACCTATTAAAATTATGATATGTCAGAGACACAGAAAACTGTGTCAGAGACACAGGGAAGCTATCATTATAAAAATAAATGTTATAGGATGATGTTTTTCATGATCATTAAAATGTGTTCTTTTGAAAAGTATGACTCTTTATTGAACCTTTCAAAGAACAGCCACTGCTAGACATAATATGGTGTTTTATTCAATGCATAACCAAGAGTATCACTCAAAGTTATATTCATTTTATTACTAATAGAACCTCAATATCTAAGCATTGGCAGGGTCCAAAGGCTTAAGGACTACCTAGGCCTGAGGATATTAACGTTTTTTTCATATCAAACCTTCTGCAATCTATTGAAGTTTATAAATGCCTAACCACTGTGATGTTTTCCAAATGCATGTAACAATTTATATATATATACAAAACTGGAATAAGAATCTCCTCCAAAATATACACAATAAATGGTATTCTAGCCTATATTTGAAGACCTATGATTGAGGGAAACTCATTAACTCCTAAGGAAAAATATTCCAGTTTTGAATTACTAATTACTTGTATTAAATCAAGCCAAAATCTATCTCTGTAAAACTGCTAGTCACTGTTCCTTATTATCTAATTTCCAGTTTGAAAAACAGAAATCTACCTCCCACAGAATGGCTCTTGAAATGTTTTAACATACCCATTAAGCACCCTCATCTCTTTTTTATTTTTTCTTCTCTGAGTTACATATTCCTACTCCTTCAAATCTTGATATACCACTAGCTCCTTACTCTTTCCAGTCCTGTTGCCTACTTTGGGATATGCTTCAGTATGTCAATGTTCTTCCTAAAATAGCTTCCCCTCCCCAATTTAAATACAATTCCTCCATGTGCTCTAATGAAAGCTCACCCAAATCCCTAAATGATGACTATTTCAATGGATGGATAATAAAGAGCTGTGTGGAAGCCATAAAGTGAATAAAGGATATTGTCAATAAAGAATTTTATTCAACAAATCCTTTACAAAATAAAATTTTAAATGCATGACTACACAAGGTATGGAGTATTTATATAGTGATTTCAGAGGATGATAGTGTAAATTCACATTATGTGTAAATCATATGTAAAATACTTAAGGATTTTACTTAATTTCAAGAAAAAATGTGCAAACCCTGTGACTAAAGTGAAAAATAAATAAAAATTTAAAAAAAGTCCACATATTTCATTCATGTATAGCTCTTTATGACACCATTTGGTCTGTTTTTGGCAAAAACTCTAGAATGTTGTCCTATTTCCTTATCCAGTTCAACAGAGTTAAATTATGTATCCAGGGTTGCACATAAGTGTCTAAGATCAGATTTGAACTTACATATTCCTGAATTCATGTCTAGCATTCTATACTACACCACCATGCTGCCCTAAAGAAGTCTTGGGTTCAACTAATAAGTGTACAGCATTTGTCAAGAAAGGTGCACTGATGAAGTAAGTATATATTCAGAGTATAATATTAATATTTGTGTGCCACAATTAAATGGTTAGAAATAATCTGGTCTGGTAGAAAAAATCTGAGATTGAAGTGAGAAGATCTAGATTCAACAACCAGTTCAGTTACTCTGTTATATCTGAGATATATCTCCCATCCTCTCAAGCCTTTTTGTAGAGGATCACAGATATTGGGGAACTCTGAGAAAAGTACATTGGAAGCAAAGATACTTACAGGAAAGTGTTTACTCAATGTGATTGCTGAGATAATGGTTCTCTAGTTCACATATACGTAGTACTTAGTATGGTCATGTACACAATCAATGTGCTATAGTGAGGCAATTGTACTATGGTATTTAAGGGTTGAGAGGACTTGAAATAAGCAAACTGGAGTGTGTGTGTGCTCCAGCACTTCAGACTCCAGACTCAATCCTTGACCATCTTTGTGTTGACTCTCCTGTTAAGACCAAGGTTCATTCAGAGATCCTCGAGAAAGCTAGTCTGGACATTACACATTATTTGCTCTTTCTTCAGCTACAAAAGGAACTTCATGATCTCTTCTATTTCTAAGTCTATGATTCTACACTATTATAATGAATGAATAAATGAATGAAAAGCATACCTATTAAGCATTTATTTTGTAGCAAATAATATGCTAAGAACTGGCAATAATCTTATAAAAAGCAACTTTCTCTATTCTCCAAAAAATAATACTGATTGAGAAAGGAAAAAAAAAAAAAACTTTAACATTGTTAATAGAGAAATAGCACTTCTAAAAGAGAAAAGAGAGGGTAAGTGAAATATTTTCCAGTGGAAAATTTGAGAAGAAATTGGCTTTTATTTTTACTTAGATAAAGGAATACTTCAAGAAAATCAGATAGAAATTCACAGGTATCGGTAAGGAGGCCATGTAGAAGTATACTTATTCTGGCAAGCTCCTGTGATAAGACAAAGGTTGAAATTTACAGAAAGACAAATTTCAGCTCAACATAGGGAAGAACTTTAAAACAATTATAGTTGCCCAATGATGGATGGACTGACTAGTGAGGTAGTGAGCTGGAACTAGAAATATTCTCAAGTAGAAGTTGGGTAACTATCTGTCAAGCAGTCTTTAGAAGGCATCCCTCTATCACATGGAGATTTTGACAAAATGACCTCTAAAGTTTCTAAGATTCTGTGGCTTTGAGAAGAGAAAAAAAAATCAATTACCAGAACTAATGATCCAAAAAGTCCCTCTCTTTCCTATGCATGCAATAGATCGATTAACTAACTGCAAATTATATTCCATATTACTCTCAATATCTAACAGTCCATGTCTAAAACTCTTTCAAATGAGACAATGGTTTAGTTGTTTGGGGGGAAAAATTGAAACAAGTGAGAATTCATCACATCTAGTATTTGGTGGAAATGTATTCTCTGTGTCGAAAGGAGAAGGAAAGACAAGTCAACTAGCACTTATTAAGCATCTATTCTTGCCTAATAATTTAAAAATAATCGATCTAATTGATTTCTATATTAATTAATGTGTTCTCTCTTACAAATGTTATCTTGCTTGATCCTCTAAATAACCCAGTCAAGTAGTTGATGCTATTTTTTGCCATTTTACAAATGAAAAACCTGAGACATATTGAATTTAGGTAACTTGCCCAGGGTCAGACCAGTTACATGTCAAGTTTGAATCTGAACTCTTATCATCCTGAATTGAGCCTGAGTTTTCTATTCATTATGCAATCTTGCTTCCTTTAAGTTAGTTTGTCTCCTTTGTCTACTTAGCTTTGATTGGTAAGACCTGAAGAAACATGCTCACTGGATTAAGGAGGTAGATTTCCTGTTGCAAATCTAACTTTTCACATGGAATTCTATAAGGAGCAGATCCAATAACTTTAATGATGGGCAGTTTCCAAAAGACACACACTCTCTCTCTGTCTCTTTGTCTATATGTGTGTGTGTGTGTGTGTTTGTGCACATAAAATCATCTCTGTTATCCAGGAAGTAGAACTGAGTAGGAGGACAATACTGTAGGATGAATGTAGGAAAATATGAATATATAGAGTAAAATGTAAATAGATAATAAATAAAGTTTTCAGGATTCCAAACATGTATTTGTTTGTTTGTTTGATTGTTTTCTATGACATCAGCACAATCTTATCTCAAGATATTCTATGACAGAAAATTCACATGTTTAGGGAACACTGATAGTCACCTAGGAAGTACATAGATCTTTGAATCATGGAGTATCATTTAAAAAATAATCTGAAATTTGTGATGGAATTAATAAGGATGAGTTATATAGTCAATGATAACTTACAAGAAATGGTCTAAGGTATATCTTTCAAGAAATGTAGCTATGTGTGTACTCTGATATGTCATACATCGAAATGTAAGGACTGAAATCTATAAAAATTAAAAGCATTTAAAAAAAAATATGCTAGATTCTCTAGGTTCCTCCATTAAAGATCTACTCTGAATTCTTTACCATACAAGTAAATTCCATACACTTGGAGGAGAGAAAAAGATGCTATATCTATTTTAAAGACTTTGGATATGTTCCCTTTGACTGATCTCTTCTTCAACCAAAAAGCAGTCTTAAAATGTATAGAGGGACCTGTCACTAGAATCCCCCCCCCCAACCCAATCTTCCCACCACCTTTGGTATTCCAGCCAAAGTTAAAGATATATAAAATGTAGAATGTATTCATTTTGAGGTCTATGTGCTTCTGCCTTCTTACTTACTGCCTTATTTAAAAAGAAAAAAAAATGCTTTAAAAATTTACATTAAAGTTAAGAAGTAATTTTATAGAAAGCCTCTATTCTAAAATGAATGGTTTTTTTTTTCTATTTTTCCCTTTCTGTTCAATTTAGAGGACTCAGGATTCCATTCTGCATAGACCTGAGTCAATTACTCTGGTCATCATTTACACATGGACCATTGATACTGACAGAATCTGTGCTCATCATTATATACGGCTCATTGACAGCTGTCAGGCAGGTCTCACTTGAGCCATTCTCCAATCAAAGGCATACACCAGGACGAGGGTGACTGCCCAGGCTGACAAACTGCTAATTAACCTCCTTGGCTAGAAGATTTCTATTGATAGAGCAAAAGAAATTGAAATGAAATTTGTAAAGGAAAAATGGATATAGCACTGGGAAACTATTTTCTTATAACTGTTTAATTCTTAACAAAACTTATTATTTATCTCTTAATAATTATATTGATCCATTCATTATTCATTTATTTTTATCTCTTTCATTTTGTTGTCTGTTGATGCTATTTACAACACATGTATTTTCTCAGATAATGGGAAACATTTAAATAAGATTAAAATGAGAGCCATTCAATTTATCAAACACTTATTGATAGTCTATTGTGTCCTAAGCATTATGCTAAGAACTGGAGATACAAAGATAAAATTGGAATTAGTAGACTCTGCCCTCAAGGAGCTTCTACTTTATTGGAGAGAATAATCTGTACACAATTGTGTATAAACAGAATATATTGATTGCAAATGTAAAATCAATAGAAACCATAGTAATAGAGGTGAGGAGGGGAGGTCTTGAGAGACTTCTGATAAGAGATACAGCTGGGATCTGACTTCAAAGAAACTAGATATTCTATGAGGTACAGGTTAAGAGAGAAAAAAGGTCATTGGGAAAATCATGTAAAGGTGCTGAAATGGAGATTAAACTCTTGTATACAGAAACGTTTTAGTGAATAGGAACACAATTAATATACATATTTATGATTCTGATTTTTTTTTACAGTTCATTTTTATTAAAATATGTTCCCTAAAAGTGTTACATTTTAGGGAGGAGGAAAGTAGCTTAGAAGTGACAATTTAAACTATACTACATGAAAAGCAATCTACTATTGGCTAAAAATTAGTGATGTATTATTGGAATAGGTTGGTTTAAAAATACACAATAGTAAAGGACTATTATAATCTAGTGCTTAATGAACCCAAAATCCAGGTTTTGGAGCCTAAGAATTTACCATTTGATATAAATTGATAAGGAGACAAAGTGTTTTGGCAGAAAGTAGGCATAGACCAAAATATCACACACATATCAAGAAAAGGTCAAAATGGGTACTTGTTTAAACACAAAGTATAGTGTCATAAGCAAATTAGGGGACCATAAGAATTTTTTCCTGTTAAATCTATGGATAAGAGAAGAGTTTATGACTCTTATGAGAAGACCCCAGGAAACAAAATGAATAATTTGAACAATACAAAATTAAAAAGAATATTTTATACAAACAAAACCAATACTGCCAAATAATTACATAAGAGAGTTACATAATCTCATATTTGTAAAATCTTTCATTGCACTTTTAATCAAACCAATTGATTTAGTCCAAGTATTTATTTAAAAAAATAATAACTCCAATAATATGCATAAAAAGTACAGGACCGTGTTATGGCCCAGAACTCTGAACTTCTTACAAGTACTAATTAAGTGGAATTGATGAGACAATGATTATCTAGTTTAGCATGGTTTAGTATGATTGATTTAATCTTACAACAAATAATGGTTTCCTAGTGATATAATGATTGGTTTATACTCAGTGTGGAGCATATAAACAGGTACTGAGAGCCACAGAGGACAAACACACTAGAAGCTCTCAGAACCAAAGAAACAGAAATTAACTTCACCTTCAGTCAGGCTCCTGGTGGCTGGCCTGGCCTCCTGCACTCCCCCCACTAAGACCAAGGCCAGTCTGAAAGGCTCTCCAGAAAGCTGCCCAGTCCCAGGAAGGAGATAATAAAGTATTCGGACTTTAACACTTGGCTGTACTTGTGGTGATTACTCTGACTGAAATGAAAGCTATTCCCAAAGAGCCCAAGAAAACTGAAAAAAAAAGAACACTACATGATTCAACTGTGCTTGAAAATGTTGAAAATAGAACCTATGTGAAATCAAGGTAGACCATACTTTTGAGAAATTGTTAGAATGCCTCCACTCTATCTTTAATAAAGCCCAGGTTGGAACCTTAGCACAATCAATATATTATTCCAGATTTCATCCTTTAGTGATCTCGTTCAATAAACTGGGAAATTTTTATATCCAAGGGTTCTGATAAAGATCTCATTTCCAAATACATAATTTATATTTATTTATAAGAATATAAGCATTCTCCAATTGATTAATAGTCAAAGAATATGAACAGACAATTTTCATATGAAGAAATTGAAATCATTTCTAGTCACATGAAAAGGTGCTCTAAATCACTATTGATCAGAGAAATGCAAATTTAGACAACTCTGGGGTACCACTACACATTTTAAAGATTGACTAAATTGACAGGAAAAGATAATGATGAATATTGGAGGCAATGTGGGAAAACTGAGACACTAATACATTGTTGGTGGAATTGTGTACTGATTTAATCATTCTGGAGAACAACATGGAACTTTGCCCAAAGGGCTATCAAACTATGATGATCGAGTGCTTATCTGTGATTTAGCCAGTACTAGATTGCCTTTGATCCAGCAGTGTTTATACTGGGCCTGTATCCCAAAGCTATTATAAAGGAAAAAAAGGAGCAAAAATATTTGTGACCCATTTTGCAATAGCAAGAAAATGGAAAATGAGTGAGTACCCATCATTTTGGGGAATGGCTGAATAAGTTATAATATATGAATGTTACATAGTAATATTGTTCTATAAGAAACAAGTCCTTGAAAGACTCACATGAATTAATGCTAAAGGGAAATGAATAGAACCAGGAGATCACTGTACATGGCCACAGAAAGATTACATGATAAATTCTAGTAGACATGGCTCTTTTCAACAATGAGATATTCAGGCCAGTTCCATTGGTCTTGTGATGAAGAGAGCCATCTGCACCCAGAAAGCAGACTATGGGGACTGAATGTTGATCATACTTGTGCATTATAATTGTGGAAATATGAATAGAAGAACTTCATGTTTAACATGTTGAATTACTTGGAAGTGGTGGGGGTAAGGGATGGAAAAATTTGTAACAAAAAATTTTGCAAGGGTGAACATTGAAAATTGTCTATGCATATGCTTTGAAAATAAAAAAAGCTTTAATAAAAAATAAATAATTAGCAGGATGATTTAAGAAAAGCCTGGATCAACTTATGTGAACTGATGCTAAGTAAAGTGAGTAGATCCAAGAGAACATTGTTCACAATAAGAAGATTACATGATGATTAATTCTGATAAACATGGTTCTTGTCAACAGCAAGATTATTCAGGTCTATTCCAATGGTCTATGACTTGGAGAGAATCATCTATGAATAGAGAGAAGACTGTGGGGACTAAGTAAAGATCACAACCTAGTATTTTCACCTTTTGTTATTGTTATTTGCCTTTTGTTTTCTTTTTGATTTTTTTTCTTTTTTATCTGATTTTTCATGTGCAGCATGATAATTGTGAAAATATGCATAGAAGAATTGCACATATTTAAAATATATTGGATTATTTGCCATTTGGGAAGTGCTAGGGGGAAGAGAGGAGGAAAAATTGGAATCTAAGATTTGGCAAAAGTGAATGTTGAAAATTGTGCATGTTTTGAAAATAAAAAGCTTTATTTAAAAAAGCTTTATTCATTTTCAATCCCCATTAGAGGACAAAAAGAAAAATAGAAAAAGAAAGAAAAGAAACTAGTTGGGTTCATTTACCTATTGATGTCTAGTAATTGTTTTCATTTTAATTATCTCTATTCATGAATTTATCAATTCTCATATTTATTTCTTTTTCAAAAATTTATTTGCTTAACTTTCATCAGTCTTTCTCTATATTTATACCGATAGGTCTATAATTTCATTAGTATGAGATATTTTGTTGTGGCAATATACTCATCTAACCTCATCTATAATTTACAGATTTTAAAAGTTGCCTAGAAATTGAGAGACTATGCTACTTCCTCATGGTCCTTCAGTCAGTGTGTGCCAGAGGTATGTCCAGGCCTTCTTGACTCCAAGATGGGCCTTGTATCCACTACCTTAGGCCAAGATTCAATGAGTTGATATGATTTTTTAAAATATGCAGTTAACTGAGTAGGTCCATTTTTTTCTTCAAGGTGAAATAAACAATCATATTTTATTGGATTAAGAATGAAATTTTATTCTATTTTATATCACTGTGGGTCTATGAAGAAACAAACAGAGAATTTCTATTGGGGAAGACAAATGTTAGTTCTCTTTCGTTATTTTTCCTGGATAATCAAATAGTAGGTATTCTCACATCTCCCATCAACATTAAAAATAAAAATAAAAGTTGTTGGACCCAGAATTGGACATCTCTTTCTAGGCAAATGTTAATTAGAAAAGTCAGTAAAACATCTGCCCAAATGATCTACAATAAATATTGCTATTCACAGAAACCATTGAAGGAACATTTGCTTTGTGACAGGAATAATGGGAAAATTAACTTGACACTAATGATTTGAAGTGCTTGTTTTCAGTAGGAATGAAACTCTGATAGTCAGTGAAATTAATTTACTATATCACTTAATGAAATAAGTTCAGTGGTACTTAATATCACTAAAAGAAAAATGTATTTAAGTTATTATCTATAAAGTTGTAATAGTAAATGGAGTACAAGATTTGGTGTTAATAAATACTGGATTCAATTATTTTTCTGTAAGGAATGACCAGCAGGATGAATACAGAGAGGACTGGTGAGACTTACATGAACTGATGCTAAATGAAGTGAGCAGAACCGGGAGATCATTATATACTTCAACAATGATACTGTTTGAGAATGTATTCTGATGGAAGTGGATCTCTTCGATAAAGAGAGCTAATACAGTTTCAATTGATCAAGGATGGACAGAAGCAGCTACACCCAAAGAAAGAACACTGGGAAATGAATATAAACTGCTTGCATTTTGGTTTTTCTTCCCGGGTTATTTCTACCTTCTGAATCCAATTCTCCCTGTGCAACAAGAAAACTGTTCAGTTCTGCACACATATATTGTATCTAGGATATACTGTAACCTATTTAACATGTAAAGGACTGCTTGCCTTCTGGGGAAAGGGGTGGAGGGAGGGAGGGGAAAAATTGGAACAAAAGTGAGTGCAAGGGATAATGCTGTAAAAAATTACCCTGGCATGGGTTCTGTCAATAAAAAGTTATTAAAAAAAAAAAAGGAAAGATATGAACCCACAAAAATAAAATAAAATTAAATAAACAAACAAATAAATAAATAAATACTGGATTCCAATGCTGTCTCTAACATTTGTTTTGAAACACAGGGAACCTACTGAATCTCCTTCATCATAAGTTTCTTTGCCTGTAAATTGGGCACATTGCTATCTGTAGTACCTATTCCATAGTATTGCTATAAGCCTTAAATGAGATAATGTATATAAAATTCTTATGAGCTTTAAAGAGCTATATAAATGACTATATTTGTTCTATTACTTTGACATTCTTTTTTACTATTTTTTTCTGCAGCTACTCATTCAACTTTCTTTCTACCTTTATTCTAAAATGACTGTGGAAGGCACTGAGGTAAGCACTTATTATGCTTTCGCACACTAAATTAACTTTTAGCATAATTACTTGGCATTATCTTCCATAGACCAAAGCAGATTTTTCTCATGACATTTTGTGTAAGATTTCAACCTCATCCAATGATTATTGATATTGGGGAGAGGTGTCAGACTTCTAACAGTCTCCTCTTCCAATATTCCTGACCCTAATTTTTAATTATAATTGCATATTTTTTCCAGTGAAGGCATTTGATAAACTCCAGAGATTTAAAACTTGTCTGATTCTGGAGGGATCACTGAACTCTAATCCCTTTATCTTTATCTCAAGCTGATTATAGTCAAGATTTTCTTGTAGTCTAGTTATCTCACTGAAGAAATATATTTTACCAAATGATGCTGGCATAAGGGCAACTATTTTTTTTTCCAACCAATTTTAAGAACACTTATTAAACATCATAATTCATGGGTAAAAAGTTCTCTGTCATTCACCCAAAATATGTTTTGAAAAAAAAATTAAACAAGGAGAAAATGACATTTTAGAAGTTTCATCTAGGGCATTGTGTTCTTCCTTTTTTTTTTCCCCTGAAAATTCTGAATACCCTTCATATACTTGAGAGTCAAAGTTATCTCTACTAAGATAAGCATTTGGAACGTCAGGCTCTGATTGATTTTGGTGGACATAAGTAATTTATGTGTCAGAAAGCTTTTCTCCTCTGTACCATCTACACCTATTTTCCTCACAATTGAGAAATATCTACTCACATTCAAAGAATTAATTGATACCTAGTGTCTCTCACTTGTATAATAAATGGCAGTGTTAAAATAAGGATTCTTGAATGGCACATTATTTCATGATATTTCTCTCTTTGTTGTCGAAGTTGTTTAGTTATTTTCATTTTTTCCAAATTTGTGTGATCTCATTTGGGATTTTCTTGGCAGATGCTGGAATGGTGTGCCACAGGAGCTTTCCTAGCTCCTTTTACGTTTGAGGAAACTGAGGTAAACAGGGATAAATGATATTCCTAGAATGAAACAGCTAGTAAGTATCTGAGGCCAACTATGAACTTAGGTCTTCCTAATTTTAGGCTGCATACTCTATAAACTATAAATAGCTACTATGTCTTTCTTTATGTTATGATTAATTTTATGGCTGTAATTAAATTTTAAACTGTCTTTATTGTCTTTGTCCAGTGTTTTATCACATCCATCAGGTTGATGCTTTTTACTTTCTGGTAATTTTACAGATGAATTTTGAATAAACTGCATTCTTCAATATTAAATGCTACGTTAACCATATCAATCACAATTAACTGCCTCTTGTTAAAATGAGTAGAATAGCTACAAAAGTTTATTTTAAGAGCGGCAACTTTCAAAGATGTATAAAATAAAATTATTGGTACTAAAGAGTTTGACACTTTCAAATGATTAACCATCACAAATAGTTAATCAATAGAAATTATGTTAAAATATGCATTGCTATATGCTTTGCTATAATGTATCATGGACCACTAACTTTCCATATGACTTGCAGAAGAAATGTGTGTATTTATTACCAACTATCTAATTAGAATGTGAGCTCCTTGAGAGCATGGGCTGTTTTGCTTTTCTATTTTAGTTCCCCCAGAGCTTGTACATATTGCCATATGTGTGCATATATGCATATGCATACATATACATATATATAAAGAGAAAGACATGCACATGTGTGGATATAAATGTTTGTGTGTATGCATATGTAATATATACCTTAGCTTTAAAAGGTCAAGATTTCTTACTGCATCCAGAGTCATCACCACTCATTCTGATATACATTTGACCACTGGTCCCAGATGGCTCTGGAGGGGATAGTGAGGCAGGTGATCTTACAAAGAACTTACTTAAATGTAATTCATTTGCATATCATGCCTTTACCATGCTGTTGTCATGGTTGTCTTCAAGAAAGAAGGATAAATAAAAATAACAACAAATAAATATGGATTATGCATACATATATTTCAAATACACATCATTATGTTCTAATGCATACATTTTCACATGCATGATTACCTTTTTGTGTAAGTGTACGTATATGAATAGGATTATATACTATGTGTGTATATTCTATTAATTGTGTAATATAAAGGTATAAAGGTAATATTTGTATTAGTGCTACAGAGTCTAGTTAGTCTACATAAAGGTTATAAAAGTTCAAATATTTTATTGTATTTTCTATGGTATACAATTTTTTCCCCCTGAATGTTGAGCTATTGGGTTTACCAAGCTAACTATGAAGAACATAAATGGGAAAGTGTTTTATAAGGGAACCAAAGGGAATGGTATATCTTCAATAGAGGCAGAAAGAGCCATGTTTACACATTCTTTAAGGATATAAGGGAAGAGGTGTAAATAGAAAGCCTTCAGAATATGCTATTTGAAATGTCTTAAAGGAAATCAAGGGAAAAAAGAGAGAAATATATAGAAAAAAGGAATTCAGAAATGTGTTTACATTTCCATACAAAGCTTTGGAGATGGGAAACAAAGTGTTATATTTGAAGCCACTAATGGTTTTTCAGAGAGAGCAGGGAGTAGAATAGAGTGTGACAAAACTGGAAAGGTAGGGTGGAGCCAGGTGGTGAAAATCTTTCAGTATTGAATGAAAGATGTTATACTTGGTTGTGAAGGGAATAGGAAGTTTATGAAATTTATTTTAAAAATGGGATGGCTTAATGGTGACAACTATGAATTTGGACAATCACTTTGAAAGCTGAATGCCAGTTGGATTGGACTGGAGAGATACTTCAGTTAAAGAGAACAGTTAATAGGCTATTACAATATCCCAGTAGAGAGTTTATGAAGCCTGAACTAGAGTGACAACTCTGTGAATAGAGCCTAAAAGGGTGTGCCACAACAAATCTGAATTGGTTCCGAAGCTCTTGCTAACAAGTTTTCAGTGTGACTATTCCTACTTCTATTAAGGTCAAATGCTACAAATGAGGAATTGATTTATTGTTTTATTAATTATCTAGACTTAAGTAAGTGATGAAGAAAGTTTTAATAATGCATATTAAACTTAAAATTTTTTAAATTTCATATGCATTTTTTAAAAGAACTTGTTAAACATTTCCCAACATGCCCTTGAGAATAGTTGCTATATATAAGGGATGTGAAGGAAGGAATGAGAAGATTTAGCCGTACATATATGAAAAGTACTGTACCTCATTTTGGAAAAACAAATGCTAGCAAGCAATGCAGACCTTTTACCTCAAATAACTTAATTTACATTAGAATGGGTAAATATGAAGAAGAATAAGAAATACATACATGTGTATAGGTAGGTCTACATATGTGCATGTGTTTGCATATATATGCATACATATGTATGTTTGAAGTTTAAAAAAAAGTTAACAAATTTTACCTCATTTTATCCTGACAATATCATTGGGAAGTAGAACAAATGAAATTAGTATTTGGATTGTAAAGATGAGTAAATTGTGGTTGAAAGAAGTTATTTGACTTACTCTTGGTAACACAGGTACTAAAGTATCTGAGACAAGATTTGAACTTCAGTCTTTTGATCTTACATCCAGAACCATTCAACATAGCTGCCTCTGAAGAGCATAATGCAATAGTGGTTTGGACAAGGAAGGTATACATGTGTGAAAACATTTTGGGCAACTTCAAAGAAAATAAGGTAAATGGCAAAATGAAAGTTCATTTATCATTTCCGGGGAAGAAGAATACAGTCTAAGTTTCTCTTTATAAAGAAAGATGCTGATAGCACCTACAGAACTGGAATTAGGATGAGATCAATTAAAGATATTCATATCAATATAAGAATCATCTACAGAAAGATGATGAAGGGGAGAAAAAAAAGCATTTTCCTGAAAACCTAGTTGGAGACAAGAACTTATTTGTAAGAAGTTCATGCAGTATCAGTTATTACATAGAGGTCAGGAAAGATAATATTTGAGAAAAGACCAGTAGAATTGATTATTTTTATGGTAATTTTGTAGAGTAGAGCGTCAGTTAAATGTTGAGGTTATTCTAAATAGTTTAAAAGAGACTAAGAAAAGAGGAAGTGAAGATAATCATTGTTGAAAATATTCTAAAGAATTTTATGTAAGAAGAAAAGGAGAGCTAAAGAATCTTTGGAGTAGGAACAAAAAATATTGTCTTTGTTTGTTTTGGTATGACTAATCTTGATTGTGCTTATAGATATAAAGGAGCCAGTAGAAAGGGAAAGATTTAATATTAGAAACAAGTAGGAGTAATATTTTGAGGAAATTATCAAAAAAGATGGGATCAAAGGTACATGTCAAGATTTACCTTGGCAAGGACAATGGTCACTCTTTTTTTAATGATAGCTTTTTTTGTTTTTTGTTTTCAAAATATATGCAAAGATATTTTTCAGCATAAAACCTTGAAAAACCTTGTGTTCCACATTTTTCTCCTTGACCTCTCTTAGAAAGCAAGTAATTCAATATATGTTAAACATGAACAATTCTTCTAAACATATTTCCACATTTATCATACTGTACAAGATATATTATATCCAAAAGAAAAAAGAAAAAAGAGATGAGATAAAAAAAAAAAAAAAAGCAAGGAAACAGCAACAAAAAAGTGAAAATATTAGGTTGAGATCCACATTCAGTCCCCACAGTTCTCTCTCTGGATGCAAATGGCTATCTTCATTACAGATCCATTGGAATTAGCCTGATTCACTCCATTGTTGAAAAGAAACTATGTAATAGAAATCAATCACAATTAGTAGGTATGTAAATGTTAAGGTAATAAAAGAAATAGGGAATAAAGGGAGGATAGATCATATAAGATTGTGGCTAAAAAAAAATTGAGAAAGGAAAAGTTTTTTTTTTTTTTTAAGTTTTTAAAAAAAAAAAAGAAATAAAATAAGAAAATAGGATGGAGGGAAATGTATGGATAGTAATCACAACTATGAATGAATTGGATCAATTCATCTTCCCCTGCCAAAAAAATAAATTTATACTAGAAATGATTATAAATGAGAATCCAATGTGTTCATCACAAGAAACACACTTGAAACTGAGAGAAATGGAATAAAAATAAGTGACTTTAGCAGAATACATTGTGCCTCAGTTCAAGTTAAACAAAAAGTCAGAGGTAGCTTTCATTAAATTGGGTGAACCAAAAACAAAAAGAAAAGTAATTAAATGAATAATCAGAGAAGCTATATTATGTTAAAAGAAACCATAGATAATGAAGTAATATCAATACAAACTACAAATGCACCAAATGGCATATGTTCCAAATTCTTAAAAGAAAATTTAAATGAATTCCAGGAGGAAATAGATAATAAAGTTTATTATAAATAGATTATAAAGTCAAAGCAATGGATGGAAATCTAGATTATTAGATAAAACTGAATGGGAATAAAAAAGAATATACATTTTAGCTACTGCACTTGGAATCTTCAGAGGAAAAATATGATCTGATATTAGAATAAAAAAAAACAAGCAAATGCAGAAAAGAAGAAATATTAAATGCACCCTTTTAAATCTATAATACAATAAAATTAAATTCAATGAAGGATTATGAAAGTATAGATTAAAAGCTAATTAAAAACTAAATAATTAAATTCTAAAGAATGCATGGATTAAATAAATAATAAAATAATAAATCTTTTCTTTAAATAGAATGACAATGAAACAACAATTCAGAATTTATGGGAGGAAGCCAAAACAGTACTTAGAAGAAAATATACAACTATAAATTCGTTTATTAGGATTGGAAATAAAACAACAGAAAAATCCCACACTAAATCCTGAAAAATCAAAAGAGAGGTTAATAAAATTGTTATGTTAAAATACCATCAATTAGGGGCAGAGTCAAGATGGCAGAGATCTGATACAGCTTTCTGTGACCTCTTTTGAGCTTCTCTCATATCAACAGTAGATTAAACCTCTGAACTGGTCTTCGAGTGACAGAACCCACAGATATTTGGAGTATAACACATTTCCAGAAGAACATACTTTGGAAGAACTTCAGGTCTGTTTCAAATGATCAGGGTGACAGTTTGCCAAGCCCAGGCCACAGCACAGGGAGCCTCAAAAAAGGTGCTGGAGTGGGGAGCCAGAGCATTACAGTATCTCTATACCAGGGAATTTTCTGTAAGGCAACTTAGTTGCAAGTGGGTGGTTTAAGAAATTTGCTATGAAACACCCAAAAGCAAATACAAAAAGCAAATTGTAAGCCATTGATCCACAGAATAATTCAGGACATGGTAACAATTACCAAGCAGTACTGCCCTAGGGAAAATTAAAGTAGCTGTCCCTCTCTTGCCTTCAGAGCAGACCTCATCCCTTTAAAAAAAAATGAGCAAAAAAGTAAAAAGAATTCTGACCATAGACAGCTTTTTATGGAGAGATAGAAGAATCAACAACAAATCTTAAAGTTCCTAAAGGCAAGTCAATTGCAGCCCAAAAGGAAGATATGAGGTAATCCCAATTTCACAACACTTTCTAGGAAGATTTACAAAAAGGATCTCTAAAAAAGAGTTAAAAGAAAAATGGGGAAAGGAAATTAAACCTGCAAGAGGATGTGGAAAAATAGAAATTATCTGAAGACAATTCCAGCCATGTTTCTATTATGTTTATATCCCAAAGAGAGCTTAAAGGAGGGAAAGGGACTCAGATGTATAAAAATATTTGGGTCAGCTCTTTTTGTAGTGGCAAGCAACTATAACTTGAATGGATGCCCATCAGTTGGAGAATGGCTACATAAGTTATAGTATATGAATTTTATGGAATAATATTGTTTTATAAGAAATGATCAGCAGTATGATTTTAGAGAGACCTGGAGAGAGTTACATGAACTGATATTAATTAAAATGAGCAGAACCCAGAGATCATAGAACACAGCAAATGTAAGATTATATAATGATCAATTCTTATGGATGTGGTTCTCAACAATGAGATGATTCAGGCCAGTTCCAATAATCTTGTGATGATGAGAACCATCTACACAAAGAAGACTATTGAACATGAGTGTGGGTCACAATATAGCATTTTCACTTCCTTTGTTGTGATTTCTTTGAATTTTATTTTCTTTCTCTCTCTCTCTCTCTCTCTTTTTTTTTTTTTTTTGATCTGATTCTTCTTATGCTGCAAGATAATTTTATGTATACATGTGCCTATGTTTGAATTACATATATTTTTATCATGTTGAACATATATTGAATTATTTGCCACCTAGGAAAGGGGTTGGGGGAAAAGGGAAAATTGGACACAAGGTTCTGCAAGGGTCAATGATGAACAATTATTGTTTATATACATATATTTTGAAAAAAAAAACAAAAATAAAACCTTCAATTTAAAATAATCCATTGATTAAATAAATGTATTGTTTTAAATGACTAAGATTAAGATCTGGTTTTATAGGGAGAAAAAAACTATTTTATGATTCTAGCTCTAATTTCAAACCTTTAAATTCAGGAATGAAGAAGCTGAATGATTGAATTAATTCCATGTTACCTAATGACAAGGAATGATTGGCAACTGGATAAAGCCTATTTGAAATTAGAGGACTGGATAGAATTGAATTGGTTCAATAATGAATCAAGAGAGGGAAGGGAAAAAGATATGCTGAGCATATAGTGATGACTTGAGAAAGAACAGAGGGATGGTGATTGAAGGTTATGATGATACCAAAAGGATCAAGGTCAAGGTGCCTAAAAAGAAAGAGAATGAAAAAGATGATGATCAAAAAGCTGTATCGTGTCTCTGATTGTTTGTTCTTTTTTTCCTGATTAGGTCCATGAAACAGTCTGGAATCCAAAGCCATTACAATATTTTCTAATTATTTATTTTATAATTTGCATGAAAGCTTTTCTTTGTATTTATTTGCTATGTCCTCACTTTTTGAACTGTTTAAACATCAAACTGCTATGACTCATGGAGAGATTGATAAATTGGCTTTCATATTCTTTCACTAAAACATGAAGTCATATAATAAAATTTAAGTTATTCTTTGCAATGATAAAGTTTTCATAAATATTTCCAAAAACACCATGATGTAAATGATGTATAATTATAGGTTTTATTGAATAGATTTTAATTATTATAACTTTCTGCTCTTAAATAATTTAGAATAAGTTGAAATGGAAGTGGATATTGTTAAATGACCTTAGGATTAATGCAATTCCCATTGGGAACAGTGAAGGAATGTTATTTTCATCTATGTTATTAAAAATTAACTTCAAAAAACAAGATAGCAGTAAGGCAAAATAATGATTTCAGTGGCCTACAAAGTCAACTTGATCTCTTATATAACAGTAGCAAAAAGCAAATCTGTTACAGACCACATTAAGGGGGTAATAATGTTTACTATGAATGAATGAAAATATCATTTTATAATCATCTGACAATATCTGGAGTATGAACTTTGCTTCTGGATAGCATATTTTGAAAAGAATATTTATAAGCTAATTTTTTTTTCAGAAAAAGAGCTATCAGTAGAGTGAAGAGAATGTCCACCATATTGAACATAAATCTATAAAAAAAAAGAACAGAAAAGGTTTAGCCTAGAGAAAAGAAGACAAGAGCCATATGGTAGAGAATAAATAGATGACTACTTTTTCATGATGAAGAAAAAAATGTACACACACACATACACATACACACACACACACACACACACACACACATATATATATATACATACATATGTGTCTATTTCTATGAATTTATATAACTATTTTTTTTCATTTTATCAATTAGTTTAGTCTCTAAGAAATGCAATTGGGCCAATTAAGCATTTTAAAAAATAAACTAATTTACTTTATGAATCATGTTGGGAGAGAAATATCACAGCAAATGGGAAAAATCATGGGAGGGATTAAAAACAGAACAGAAAAAAAATTGAATGTAACACGTATTGATTGACATTCATTCTTGTTAGATCTTTTTTTTTTCTGGATACAGATGGCATTTTCTGTCCAAAATCTATTGCATTGCTTTGAATCATTGAACCAGTGAGAAGGATCATGCCTTTCATACTTGATCATTGGAAATTCTTCCTATTATTATGTACAATGTATACCTGGTTCTCCTTTTTTTCACTCGTCTTCAGTTCGTGGAAATCTTTCTAGGACATCCTAAAATCAGGTTTCATAGATCAATGATATTTCATTGTCTTCACGCTGGGTCAAAGGGTATTCAAAGTTTTAAAACCTTTTGGACACTATTCCAAATTGTTCTCCAAAATGATTGGATCATTTCACCACTACGCCTTATGCGTTAGTGTCCCAGTTTTCCCACATTCCCTCCAATGTTTATTATTATCTTTTTCTGTCATCTAAGCCAATCTGAGAGGTATGAGGTAGTATGTCAGAGTTGTTTTAATTTGGATTTCTGTAATCAGTAGAGAGTTAGAGCTTTTTTTTTTTTCCATATAACTATAAATGGCTTTAATTTTGTTTTCTAAAAATTGTTCATATCCTTCAACCTTTTATCAATTGTGGAATGACTCTTTGTGTCAAATCTATTTCTTGAAAAGAACATATTGTATGACTCTTTTTTTAAAATATCACCCTATTTGCTTCTGTTTTCATCCCATTTACATTCAGGGTTATGTTACCGGCTCTGTATTTCCCTCAATCCTAGTTTCTCTCTTATATATTCTTTTGTTCTTTTTTTCCCACAATGTCCTTAGTTGTGCTTTTCTTAACCCACTCCATCTACTATCTTATCTCCTATCACTCCTTTCCCATACCCTTAGTAGAGATTTTATTAATCTAATTAATTGCCTTAAATTCTATCACCCCTCCCTCTCTTGTCTTATATTTTCCCCAATGCCCTCTTATCTAACCTGCCCCTCCCTTTGCTTACCTTTTTCTTCTCCTATTTCTTTATAGAGTTAGATAAATTTCTCTACCTAACTGAATAATTAAGCAACTCCTTCTTAGAGCCAAAATGGATGAAATTAAGCTTTCAGGCATGTTTATCCTGCCCTCTTTTTTCCTAGATAACAATAGGTCTTTTGCACCTCTTCATGAGAACTAATTTTCCCATTATACCTCCCTTTCCTCTTTTTAAACACAGAATTTTCCAAACCCTTAATAACTTTTTCTTTGATGTCATCATATCAGAGTCCATTTACAACCCCACCCTCGAAATATAATGCCCCACTTTGCTACAGTGACATATAGTTCTTAAGAATTGCAGATATTGTTTTCCCATCTAGGGATGTAAACAGTTTAACCTTTAAATAATATATATTTTCCCTTGTTTACTTTTCTACGTTTTTCTTGAGTCCTACTTTTCTTGAGTCTTGAGTGTTTCAAGATTACATTTTATGTTCACTTTTGTTTTCAATAGAAGGTAATTTTGGAAAGATAAATTCAGAAAACATGGATAAAGTAGTTGAAAAATTCCACTTTTGTTAAGAGTTCTAATCTAAAACTACAAGTCTGAGATATTAGTTTATATCAAATTAGCTATCAAAAATCCAAGAAGTGTTGTGCTCTCTCTCTTTTGAAATTTTTTTAAATTAAATTTAAATCAAAATAGAAAAAACATAATATAGAAAAAGAAAAAAGCAAAAACTAAACATTGTTATATATACAGCAGAGACAATTCAAAATATTAGACAGTACATTTCCTTTTCAGAAAATCTATATAGTAAATAACACAACTGTTGGTCTTTTCTTTGCTTCTTTGTAGGTTTTCTTGTGTTCCTGTTGTGCGCTTTTTACCATATTCTGTTTTTCCCTTTCCTCCTTCCCATCTCCTCTATGAAGGGTACAATTAAATGAGGATATATTTATGTATACAGGCACATGTATACAGGGATACATACACACATGCATATATATAAGCACACATAGATATCTTTAATGATAAGTATATATGTATGTGTGTGTGTATATATATATATATATACATATATATATACATATATATATATACTTAAATAGTCTTAAGCAATATTGTTTAATGTGACCGACTTATAGTATAATTTTCCTATTTTTGTTTTAGTTAAAACTATTTTACCTTTAACTTTGTCTCAGATCAAAAATTACTAGCCTTGCTTTCCCTGCCTCTAATATGTACTACTCCTGATTATTGTTATTATGTTAATCAAAGTTCTTAAGTCTTCAAAGGCTGTGTGTGTGTGAATGCACACATACACACATATATTTAAACTAAATACAAAAAAAAAAATAGAAAAAGAAATTCAGTAAAGAAAAATAACAAAATATTGGCATGTGCCAGCAGAACATCAGGGAAGATTCAAAATATGCGATAATAAATTTCCATTTCAAAAAAGCAATTATAATACAGATTATATATTTATTACTGTTTGTTTTCTTTACTTCTTTGTACATCATTCTTTTGTTCTCAGTTTGCACTTTTCTCCTTTATTCTTTTATTCTCCTTTCATCCCCCCATCTCCAATAGATTATAATTAAGTGCAGATATATTGATATTTATAGACATAATACATACACATCTAAATATATAACTGTACTCTCTCTCTCTCTCTCTATATATATATATATACATACATATATACATATGCATTTATACATATGTAGACATGCATCTAAAACAATATTAATATGTCTGACATATAAGGAAAATTTCTCCTTAATTAAATTTTTAAGAATGGTTTTGCTTAAGATCTGCCCTACTTTTTAAAAAGAATTTTACTTCTGATCCTTTTTATAGTATTTGTGTATCACTTTTTTCCTGTTCCTGCTATCTTTTCTAATCTAATTCTATTCTTTAACTTGATTTGGTATTACTTAATCTTCCCTCATTTATGTATCTCTCCCTTTTCTTCTCCTTCAATATTTCCTGCCCTCTTTATCCCATTCCCATCAACCCCCAGACTTTATCCAACTCTAATTTATCTACCAGCCATTCTCTCTGACTAATGTTACTGTGACAGTTTTTCTTCTGTATCTCATTATTATAGAATAATTAATATTTTACCTTTTCCTAGATAATTTTGCTTTTCAGATATAGGTCATACATAATTCTACTAATATTTATTTTGAGGTACCAAATTACTGATATCAATCTTAAACAAAAGGTTTATCTTTTCCAGGAATATAAACATAAAGAATTTGTTCTTATTGAATCTCTTGAAATCAATCTTTTAAGTTGGCAAGTTGGCTCTTACATATTGAATTATCTATTGAATCAGGTTTTGTTGAGAAAAAGTCTTGAAAATCTGCCACTTTGTTGAATGTCTTTTTTTCCCCCATTCAATATTATATTTAATTTTGCTGTATATGATATTTTTGGCTACAGTCCTAATTCTTTTGATTTGCGATATATTTTTCTAGGACTTATGTTTTTGGTTGAAGCTACTGATAAATACTGTAAAAACAACAATAATTCTAATGGTAGCACTAGCATATTTAAATTGTTTTGTTATTTATTTGTTTGTTTCATGTATAATTTGATGTGGGGACATTGATACTTAGCAATAATATTCCCAATGTGATTTTCTTGTAGAATTATAGGATCTCTTTGATGTAGTGAACAAAGACTTATTTTTTTCTTTTTGTACTTTTCCCTTTTGTGATTTTATTTCAAGATAATTGGTTTTGATTTTTTCTTTCATTATTATATCAAGATTTTTGTTTTGTTTTGTTTTTTTCTTTTTGGTTACAGCCTTCAGGTTGTATAATTATTCTTATGTTTTCTCATCTCAAAGTATTATTCACATGTATTATTTTTCTTATAAGGTATTTCACATTGTGTTCTATTTTGTTTTTTCATTCCTTATATTTTGTTTTGTTGTTTCTTACTCTGTTGTAGCTGTACTGGCTTCTCCTTGACCTTTTTTTTTTTTTTAATAACAGTAAATTTATTTATTATTAATTATTTTATAGATCATGTTGACAGAGAAATCAGAGCAAAAGGGAAAAGTCATGGAAGAGATTAAAAAAAAAACACAGAAAAAAGAAGTGAACATAATGTGTTGATTTACATTCAGTCTCCCTAATTCTTTTTCTGGTTGCAGATGGCATTTTCTGTCCAAAGAGTTTGGGACTGCTTTGAGTCTCTGAACTATTGAAAAGAACAAGTCTTTCATAGTTTATCATCACATATCCTTGCTGTTATTGTGTACAATGCATTCTTGATTTGCTTGTTTTGTTCACCATCACTTCTTGTAAATATTTCCAGGCTTTTCTATAATTAGTTTGTGCATCATTTTTATAGAACAATAATATTATAGCAAAGTAGTTCTTTGCTACACAAAAAGAGCTGCTATAAACAGTTTTGAATATGTGAGTCCTTTTCTCTTCTTTGTGATATCCTTGGAATACAGACTGAGTAATGGAACTGCTGGATTATAGGATATGCAATTTTATAGCCCGTTAGGCAGAGTTGCAGATTGCTTTCCAGAATGGTTGGAACATTTCATAATTTCACCAACAATGCATTAGTGTCTGATTTTCCCACATCCCCTCCAACATTTATCATGATCTTTTCCTGTCATCTTCGCCAATATGAGAAGTGAGAGATACTACCTCAGAGTTGTTTTAATTTGCATTTCTCTAATCAATTGTGATTTAGAGCAATTTTTTCACATAATTATAAATGGCTTTAATTTTGTCATTTGAAAATTATTTGTTCATAATATTTTATCATTTATTAATTGGGGAATGATTTGTATTCTTTTGAATTTTACATAGTTCTTTGTATATTTTAGAAATTAGACCTTTTTCGGAGTCCAATTCTTTTTCTATAGTAAAATAATGATTTGGACATGTATACTTATTTTGTATTTAATTTATACTTTAATGTATTTAACATGTATTGGTCATCCTGCCATCTAGGGGAAGGATGGGGAAAGGAGAGGAAAAATTGAAACAAAAGGTTGGCAATTGTCAATGCTATAAAATTACCCATGCATATAACTTGTAAATAAAAAAAAAAAACTATTAAAAAATAAAAAAAAAAAAAAAAGAAATTAGACCTTTATCAGATGTACTGGCTAAAGATTTTTTTCCCAACTTTGTACTTCTCTTCTAATCTCATTTCTGTTGATTTTGTTTGTGCAAAAACTGTTTAATTTATTGTAATCAAAGTTGTCCATTTTGCCTTTCATAATGTTCTCTAGTTCTTCTTGATCATAAATGCCTCACTTCTCCAAAGATCTGATAGATGCATTGTCCCTTGTTTTCATAATTCATTTATGATATCATCCTTTCTGCCCAAATCATGTATCCATTTTGAACTTATTTTGGTTTAGAATATGAGATATAAGTCTATATAGAGAATTGACACTCTGAAAACTTGTACTTGAATCAGACAACCCAGCACTTAAGGCTGCCTATTCAATGTGAGACAATGGCTCTATTAACATATATTTAGATAATGGCTCTCCTCACAATTGGTACTTGCTGAATGTTTGGTGGTAAGATAATTGTAGGCAAGGATTGGAGGGTGGAGGGAGAGAAGTAAGAGGCACTTGGCTGCATCACTAGGAGGAGAGAGGCTAGAAATTCTGGATTCTAGAATCCAGGATACATCTTTGGCAAGCCATGTGGCAACTTGCCTGTCTCCTTCATTTTTTTCCCCCTAAAGACCATGATTTATCCTGGCTGATTCTGGCTGACCCTGAGGCCTTTCAGGGAGCTAGCCTGTACTCTACAAGTCTATGCCAAATTACTGACATTATTTTCCAGTTTTCCCAGCAATTTATATCAATTAGTGAGTTCTTATTCCAGAAATTGGAGTTTGTGCGGTTATCAAATACTAGATTGCTATAGGGCTTGACTATTCTATCATGTTGTATAGTATCTAATCAATTCTACTGATCCATCATTCTATTTCTTCCAATACCAAATGGTGTTGAATACTGCTTGTTAGGTTAGACTTCATCCTTTGTAATTTTTTTCTTTTTTTTTTTTTCCATTAATTCCCCCAATATTCTTGACCAGAAATTTTTTTTTCTATTTCTATAAAATAATGTTTTGAATTTTGATTGGTATATATAACTAAACCAATTTTGGCAGAATTTTCATTTTTATTAAATTAGCTTGGCCTAAGCATGAACAATCGATATTTTCCCAATTGTTTAGAGATCATTTTATGTGTATGTGAAATGTATTGTAATTGTGTTCATGTAGTTCTTGGATTTGTCTTGACAGGTAGATCCCTCAAGTATTATAATTTTCTACAGTAATTTAAAATGGAATTTCTTTTTCTATTTTTTGCTGATGGGCTTTGTCAGTAATATATAGAAATGCTGATGATTTATGTGGGTTTATTTTATATCCTGCAACTTAGTCAAAGCTGTGAATTGTTTTCAAGAGATTTTTGGATGATTTTCTAGAATTCTCAAAATATATCATCACATCATCTGCAATGAGTGATAATTTTATTTCCTTATTGCCTATTCTAATTCTTTATTTTTTTTTCTTTTTTATTGCTAAAGTCCAATGTTGAATAATAGTGGTGATAATGGTCATTCTTGTTTCACCACTGATTTTATTGGGAATGGGTCCAGCTTCAATTCATTACAAATAATTCTTGCTGTAGGTTTTATATAGATATTACTTATTATTATAGGAAAAGCTTATTTTATCCCTTTGCTCTTCAGTGTTTTTAATAAGACTAGGTTATATGTTTTGTCAAAAGCTTTTTCTGCATCTATTGAAATTAACATATGTTTTCTGTTAGGTTTTTTTATTGATATAATTGATTATGGTAATAATTTTCCTTATACTGAACCAGCCCTATATTCTGGTACAAATACCACTTGGTGATAGTGTATTATCCTGTTCATAAATTGCTGTAATCTATGTTAATATTTTATTTAAAAATTTTTGCATCAACATTCATTAGAGAAATTGTTGTATAGTTTTCTTTCTTTGTTTTAGGCTTTTCTGATTTAGGTATAAATGCCATATTTTGTCATAGAAGGAATTTGTCAGTACCCCTTCTTTACGTACTTTTCCAAATAGTTTGCATAGTATTGGAATTAATTGTATTTTAAATATTTGGTAGAATTGCCTTGTGAACACATTTGGCCCTAGAGATTTTTCTTTGGGGAGTTTATTAATGACTTGTTCATTTTTTTTCTAAAATGGAACTATTTAAGTATTTTATTTCCTCTTTTTTAAACATAGGTAATTTATATTTTTGTAAATATTCAGCCATTTTGGTTACATTGTCAAACTTCCTGCCTTAGAGTGGGCAAAATAGCTCTGAACTATTGCTTTGATTTCTTTTTTGTTGCTAGTAATTTCACCCCATTCATTTTTGATGCTGGTGATTTTTTTTTCCTTTCCTTTTTCTGATTAAATTAACCAATGTTTTATCTATTTTGTTAGTTTTTTTCATAAACCTAACTCTTAATTTTCTTTATTAGTTCAATAATTTTCTTTGTTTCTATTTTATTAATCTCTCCTTTGAGTTTCAAAATTTCTAATTTGGCATTTAATTGTTTTTTTTTTTTTAATTTGTTCTTTCTCTAGCTTTTTTGCATATCTAATTTGTTGATCTCCTTTCAATATTTTATTCATGTAATTATTTAGAGATATAAAATTTCCCCTAAGAACTACTTTGACTACATCCTATAATTTTTTGTGTATTGTCTCATTACTGTCATTTTCTTGGATGAAATTATGATAGTTTTTGCTATTTGTTTGATCCATCCATTCTTTAGAATTCTACTGTTTAATGTCCAATTGGTTTTTAGTCTATCTTTCCCTTTCCCTTTATTGAATATAATTTTTATTTCATTTTAGTTGAAAACGAGTATTTAATATTTCTGTCTTTTTAACATTTGATTGTGGAGTTTTCATGCCCTAATGCATGGTCAGTTTTTGTGTAGATGCCATGCACTGCTAAGAAAAAGATGTATTCCTTTCTATTCCTATGTAGTTTTCTGCAGTTTTCTATCGTATCTACTTTCTAGGATACTTTTAACCTCCCTAGTTTCTTTTTTGTTTATTTCATGATTAGATTTATATGATTCTGAGAGGGGAATGTTGAAATGCCCCATTAGAATAATTTTGATATCTCTTTCTTCCTGTAACTGGCTTAAAATCTTCTCTAGGAATTTACCTACCACTTGGTGCATAAACATTTAGTATCATTACTACTTCATTATTTATGTAAACCTTTTTCAAGATTTACATTTCTTCCTTATCTCTTTTAATAGGTTTAATTTTTACTTTTATGTTATGGGGCCAGAACTCTGGATTTGAAACAAAGGATTCTTCCAAGGTACTAAGTGGAATTGAAAGAGATAATAGTTATCTAAATTAGCATGGTTCAGTATGATTGATATAATCCTATAAGGAGATGTTATGGGCCAGAACTTGAAACAAGGTACTAAGTGGAATTGAAGAAACAATGGTTAAATCTAGTTTACAATTGATTTAATCCTACAACAAATAATAATTTCCTAGTGATATAATGATTGTTTTGTACTAAGTGTGGAGCATATAAGCTAGAAGCCTCAGCTAGGGAGATTCAGAAACATTTGGAGAGAAAGCAAAAGACTTGTGGCAGGAGCTTAAGCTCTCAGAACCAAGTGGAGAAATCCAATTTGATCTTCCATCTTCCTGGTGGCTGGCCTGGACTCCTGCACTTCCGCCACTAAGACCAAGGCCAGACTGAAAGGCTCTCCAGAAAGCTGTTCAGCCCAAGGAAGGAGATAATAAAGGATCTGGACAATAAAAAAGCTAACCAGGCCCAGGACAGGAGACAAGACTTTGAAAGAGATAATAAAGGTTTTGGACTTTAACACCTGGCTGCACATGTGGTGATTACTGAACTGAAACATAGGCTGCTCCCAGAGACCCCAAGAAAACCTCAACAGAGAACATTACATTTTAGAGAGAACATTACACTTTTACTTTATCTGAGATCATAATTGCTACCCTTGCTTATTTACTTCAACTGAAGCATAATAAATTCTTTCAGCCTTTTACCTTTACTCTATATGTATCTCTCTATGTCAAATGTATTTTTTGTAAACAACATCTTGTAGAATTTTGTTTTTTAATGCACTCTCCTATTTCTTTCTGTTTTATGGAAGATTTCATCTCACTCATATTAATAGTTATGATTTCTAGCTATCTATTTCTCTCCTTATTTTCTCCCCTGTAGAGTAACTTTTATTCTCTTTCCATCTTATTCTAAGTTCTGTTTTTTTTTTTTACCCCATCTCATCCATTACCTTATCTCTTAACACCCTTCCCCTTCTCTTAACTATTTTTCCCACCAACTACCTTATCTTCTATCAGCTCTTCCCCCCTCTTTTCTTTTAGACTGTCCCTCCCTTTTCTTTTCCTCTTTCTACTACTATTTCTTTATACAGTTAGATACATTTCTATGGCCAACTGAATGATTACATTTTCCCTGCTTAAAGCCAAAACTGATGAGATCAAGCTTCAGGTAATACTCATCTCCCTCCCTTCTTTCCCTAGATTTTAAGTGGTCTTTTGCACCTCTTATTGTAAACTAAATTTCACATTGTACCTCCATTTTCCTCTTTTTCCAGCACAAACCTTTTCCCACCCCTTTCTTCAATTTCATTATATCAGGAACCATTCACAATTATACCCTCAGTCCATATGATGTCTCTCCTCTGTCTGCCCCAATGAGAGATACAGTTCTCAATTGTTACACATATTGTTTTCCCATCTAAGGATGTAAACTGTTTAAGCTTTAAATATACATATTTCCCCTGTTTACCTTTCTGTGGTTCTCTTGAGTCCTTTGTTTACAGATTAAATTTTCTCTTTACTTCTATTTTTTCTTCATTAAAGTTCCATCTTCTCCCCTGAAAGATGATGCTGAATCTCTCTGGGTGGATAATTCTTGGTTATAATCCCTTTGTCTTCCTGAATATGGTTCTAGGCCTTCTGATCCTTTATTGTAGAATCTGCCAGATTCTGGAAATCCTAACTGTTGCTCCTTGATATTTTAATTGGTTTTCTCTGGCAGATTGCAGTATTTTTTGTAAACCAATATTTATTGGTTTATTTTTGGAACTTCACAATAATGTTCCTTGTGTGTTTTCCTTCTGCGATCTCTTTCCAGAGGTGATAAATGGATTGTTTCAATGAGTATTTCCACCTCTGTTTCTAGAATACTGGGGCAGTTTTCCTTAATGGTCTCTTGTAGAATGCTATCCAGCCTTTTTTTTTTTTTTTTTTTTTTTTTTTTTTTCTGTCATGGACTTGCAGTAGGCCAGCAATTTTAAAATTTTCTCTTCTGGATCTATTTTTCAGGTCGGCTGTTTTGTCAATTAGTTATTTCATATTTTCTTCCATTAAAAAAATTTTTTTTAGTTTGTTTGACTGATTTCTTTGCTGTGTCACAGTCATTAGCTTTCATTTGTACTGTTCTAGTTTTTATTGTGTGATTTCGTTCAATTAGATTTTGTATCTTATTTTCCATTTGGTTTATTCCACTGTTTAAGGAGTTTATTTTCTTCAGACAATCTTTTTATTTCATTTTCCAAATTATTGACTCTCATGCATATTTCATTTATTTTCTCATTTTTTTCTTCTACCTATTTTATTTGCTTTTTAAAGTCTTTCATGAGAACTTTCAAGAAGCTTTTTGGGCTTGAGACCAATTTATATTACTCTTTGAGAGTTCTTCTGTTGACATTTTGTTCTTGTCTGAGTTGGTGTTCTGGTTGCCCCGTAATAGTTTTCTATGACCAAAGTTCTTTTCATTTTCTTGGGGGGGTTATTTCTTCTTTTTTATTTTTATGGTTGAGTTCTGCTACTGGGATAAAGGGGCCATTGTCCCAAGCTTGCTGTGCAGCTATGATCCTTGGTACTGAGTACAGTAGTCTTGTGTTTTTAGGGGATTACTTTGCATAATTCTATTCACAAAGCAGCCTGATTTTCCAGATTTTGCTTTCTCAGCTGGGAATGGATGCTGCCCTACTGATTTGTTCCTTTTCTGAGCCATGACTGAGAGTCTTACTTGCTGATTTGCTGTGATTAAGACCCTCTCACCAGCTTTGCCTGAGTCTATCGGATCTGGGCTGAACACCCTTTTTACCCCATTGAGACTGACCTTTTTAAAAGTTTTTTTCAGTCTATCTTGAGATATAGAGTGGTTTCATTCTCTCAGACTCTGTTCAGGTCCTTGGTTTCATGTGATGTTTTGGGTATTTGAGAGAGTTCAAAAGGCTTCCTGACTTTACTCTTCCATCTTAGCTACAGAACAATTCTATTATTCAAAGAAATATTTTCTCTTTTAAGACTGTGGGTCATCTTTTCTAGTTGGTTAACATTTTTTTCCCCTATAATCTTCTCTTGGATAGTTCTTAATTTTAGTTTTTCCTCAGTCTATCCAATTTTATTTTTAAAGTCTTTTTTTTTTTTTTGAGTTCTTGTATAAATTCTTCTGGGCAGGTAACCACTTTACTCTTTGGGATAGAATAGGCTTTTTTTTCATTTTACTGTCCTCTGACTACGAATCCCAGATTTCCCTATTCTCATCATAAGTTTCTATGATTGGGCTCATTCTTCTTTGCCTGTTCATTTTTTTTGTTGTTGTTTAATGAGAACTAGTAGTGCAAACACCTCTAATAGGAGAGGGATGTTGCCTCTAGTTTCACTTCAGTTCTCCTTTCTGACATGAAACCTCAGATCAAAACTCTCTACTCCTGCAAGTGCCCACAATCAGCAACATCCCTACCCTGGTCTTGGAGTGTTGATTCATTTTTGTCCAAACCTGCTTCTCTGTAGAACAGCTGGACCAGGTTTTCTTCATCTAGTGAGGTTCCCTGAATCTTCCCTGATTTATATCCCAGACTTCCTGTACTGTCCAGGAAGCAAAAATTCCTGTTTTTCTGGGTGAGGCTTCCAGGAGTAGCCTTGTTCTGCTACAAGCCTTACTTATTTTTCACTGGTCTATGTTTGCCATGTGGCACAAAGTTCTTTCATTTGTAGGTGAAATCTGGAGAGCCTGGAATTTTCTGATCTACCTTAACATCTTGCTAGAATCCTCCTCCCTGTCTTTGGACATTTCAAACAGAATGAATAGCTCTCTTTCTGGGTACATTATAATATGTTATCCATCATATAGATTTGAATAAGGTTGATGCTTAGATTCTTTTAAACTCTCAAATTGTGTTCTTCAAAATGAACAGGGAGAAAAATCCTGGTTGAAGAAATTGTGATATATGATCACAGTTGTTCTGAGGGATAATTTGAAATTATTTTATTAAAAAGATACTAATATTTTTCAGTACTTTTGCTCAGAATTTATTTTACTAGAACCAAAACTCAAGGAGTTAATTGACAGAAATTCATCCCTGTGTATAAAAGCAGGTATAACACTTCCAATAAAAATTCAGAAATAAATATCAGGTAATAACTTAATCAAGGTAAATAATAGAATGTAATATTATTCACTCATAATCAAGAAAAATATGTGGAATTCAGAAAACAATTGGAAAGACAGGAAATAATACAGAGTGAAGAAGATAGAGTCAAAAGAACAATGGATTCAGTGAGGTCAATAATAAATCAAAATTGAAAATAAATAGTAATACTGTTTAAAACAAAGCTTTGTTTTAGTATAAGCTACATAAGTTCAAGGAAAACAAAAGGTGCTAATAAATTTTGGAAGGAAAAATAGTATTTTATATTAAGATACTTTACCTTCCTGGATGTATCTTTTACAGTCTTATAAATAGCATTATTTGAATGGCAACTGACCCAACATGTTTGGAACATAGAGTCTGTAGAAGGAATAAACTTACTTTATGAAGATGGATCAGGAACAGATTATAGAGACCTTGAAAGCCAGATTCAGTATTTAACCCCATGACTCTAATACTCTAATACTATTTTATATATTTCTGGTATATAGCTATGAAACTTGTTTCTTTCCCATGGGCAACTTTAACATTTTATTACAATATCTATTTTGTTGTAGCTAATCATTCTATCTTTATTGGTAACATTGTACATGTGTTTCTGTGCATATAAAGACATGTACACATATATAGACATACTCAAACATATGTACACATACATATGTGCATGTTTATATGTATGGTGATAGAGACATGCACATAGAAAAAGGGAGTGAAAGCAGAGAGACAAACACAGAAAAACAGAGAGATAGAGATAGAAAGAGAGAAACAGAAAGGAGAGACATATAGAGGCAGAGGCCAAAAAAAACAGAGACAAAGGCTGAGAGACAGAAGGAGAAACAGAGAGACAAAGAGGCAGAGACAGAGAGATGGACAAAGAAACACACAAAGGTAGAGACAAGACAGTTTCATAGAAACAGAGAGACACAGATAGAAATAGAGAAACAGACAGAGTGGCAGATAGAAACAGAGGCAGAGGCAGAGGCAGAGAAACAGGGATAGAGACTGGGAGATAGAAACAGAGACAGAGAAACAGAGAGGCAGAAATAGAGAGATGGAGAGAGACAGAAATACATAGATGGAGACAAAAACAAAGACAGGGAGACAAATAATCAGATAGATATGCACAGAGAGTAACAAAAAGACAGAAACAGAAGCAGAAACAGAGACAAAGAGAAACGGACAGAGACAGAGAGTTTTAGAGAGAGAAAAGAAGAGAAGAGGAAGGGAAGAGAAGAAGGGAAGAGAAGAGGAAGGGAAGAGAAGAGGAGAGGAGAAGAAAAGAGAGAAGAGGAGAGGAAAAGAGAGGAGAGGAGGAGAGAGGAGGGGAGGGAAAGGGAGAAGAGGGGAGTGAAACTTTAAATTACATTTACTTCACAACTCTTTATTGGTAATATTTTACAATTTTACCTAGCCCATTTTCCTCATGCTTTTTGAGAGATTTACAACTTTACTTAATTTGACAAAGGAATATTTCAATAATCACAATATTAAATCATTATCAGCAGAATATTGATAGTAACAGGTTGGATCTTTACTTCAGAAAGAAGACCTTTGTTAGAAGCACTATAGTATTTCCCCCAGGAACTTCAACCATTCTCTCTCTCTCTCTCTCTCTCTCTCTCTCTCTCTCTCTCTCTCTTCCTTTATCCCTCCCTCTTTTCTGTCTCTATCTCTGTCTCTGTCTCTGTCTCTCTGTCTCTCTCTCTCTCTCTCTCTCTCTCTCTCTCACACACACACACACACACACACACACACATACACACACACACACTCCTCCAGTTTAGTTCTTGAATAGCTCATTAATCTATTTAATTTATCTCTCTATCATATGTACTAAGGAGAAATGGATCAGCTCTCTGAATTTTCTAGATAATTATATCTGATATTTTGGACATTAGAAGATTTTTTTTTTATTCACTTATACAGTTTTCCTTCTATATAGAGAGTTTGTTTGAATTGCTTTGAGTGATTATGGATTTCATTTATGAAGTCCTGCTGGTTTCCGGACTTTATGACAATCACAATAAGGTCATCTGCAAATAAGAGTGATTGGAAGACTTCATCATCTATGGGGAATGTCCAGGAGTGTGCTGGAGCAAGCTTATAATAATCCATGAAAACAGTGCATAAATTTGCAGCATGAGCATTACAGTCAGGAAAATGGCAATTGCTTATAATTAGCCCTTCATTTGTTGTTTTATAAATTTATAGATTTAAGAAAGTGATGGAGAAAATGATAATGATGAATATTAGTATTAATATTATTGATTAATTAATAGGGACATTAATATTCATAAAATGCATATTATATTTAGATGTGTACATGAATCCATTATTTTACCTTCAGAGGGATGGTTGCTATATTTTTTCCAGTAAATAGTTGAGAATTTCTATTTACCTTGGAATTTGACGGTATGTCGCTTAACTTTGACAAAACCTACATGTTTCACACAGTACCATTAGTGTCATCCAAATTAGCTTCCTCTCTTCTTCTCAGAAATCTGATGTGAGATGACAGCTGAGTGAGTGACAATTTTGTGGAAACAACCCTTTAAAGGGATATTTGGTTTTTACTCAATCCAATTCTTTATTTTTAATACTCAAAAAATGTTAACATAATGGAATTGTAGAAGGTCTATTTACAACAGCAATACTTCAATTCTCTCAAAATTGTGTCACCTTCAGCATAGACAATGTAATACATATTCAGTTGAGGGCTGTTGCTTTTCCCATCTTGGTTTTTGTTTATTTTCTTTTAAGTGTTATTTCTCTTTTCTTCTACAGTACATTAGAGACTGTAATGCTAGAGGCCAAATAATGTACTGCTATTGATATTTATAGGGAAAGGGGTTTTCATTATTGAAATTTTAATAGAAACCTTGACAGATTGAAAGATCTTTTTTAAAAAAAATGTTTATTTAATGTTCTCCTAGTTGTATCATTAAAAGTTTCTGTCCTGATATAGCAGTATTAGATCCCTGGCCATGTTTTCTGCAACTGTATTTTCTTCCCTTTTTTCCTCCCTCTTTAATGTAGTGATTCTGTTCCCAATCTTCCATAACTCACCTCTGTCAGATTTCATTAATGCTTTTTATTCTAAACTTGTATGTGCTCTAAATTACAATAACTTTCTTTTAGGTAAGAAGATCAAATTTTTTTTTTTTTTTTTTTTTTTTTTTTTTTGGCTAAGGAAAGTTCTATGCTTGTCTGGTCTCTTCATTATGATAATGTATTTGTATAGTTTGAATATTCTTAGTAATTTTGCTCAAAAATTTCATTGTCTGTTTTTGAAACATTTCTCACATTCAAGCTGGAAGAATTTTTTAAATAGATCGGTTTATAATTGCCTTAATTGTGTCATGTGTCTGATCTTTATTTTCATGTGATATTCCTTTTTTGATCTTTGCTCTAGCAAATAAGTTGTTTGTTTTTATAAAGAAAGCCAATTCAAAAATGACTCATATATGTGTAAGCAGTTATTTTCCATCCAATAATACATGTAAATTTCTATTTTTTTGGAATGTTTAATATTCTCAGAGACTCTAAAAGACTCTTTGTAATATCTTTTAGAGTCTATAACCCTTGATATCTCATTTTATTAGTCACAATTTATTTTTCTTTCTATCTGTTCAATTTATAGCTCTGTCATAGTTGATGGAGTTCTGGCTTCAGAGTTGGAAAAACATAGGATATAATCCTTGCTCTATATTCATTGGCTGTGCTATCCTAAGAAATCACTTCATTGCTCAGTAGCCAAAATAATTCAGTAAGACCAAAAGATGTAGAATAGGAAGCCACTGATTCAGTATATAATGTTTTATCACTATGAATTGTCTAAAATAATGAAATCAAAGGTCTATTAAAAGGAAAAATGTACCCTTTCCCATGTTCCCTTTAGTCTTGAAATCACTGCAGCAAAACACACTCACTTTCACTGTTATACCTTCACAGACACACACACACGTATGTATATGTCTATGTGTGTATGTGTGTACGTGTACATAAAGAAGAATTTGTTGTTGTTTTTCCTTCGTTCTCAAAGAGGGCCATGACATCAGGAAGGTGATAACATGACATACAAGTAAATTGGATTTAATGAGAGATAACTGCACAAGGTCACCTGCCTCACTTTCCCCTCCAGAGCCATTCTGGGTCCAGTGATAAGATATAGATCTAGAGGAATGGAGAAGGCCCTGGATGAAATGGGAGACCTTGGCCTTTTTAAGAAAAGGTCTTCAACAGGTTTCAGTTTGACTGAGGCTGCATCAATTTGGTCAGTAAGACTTGGTAGCAACTGAGGCAAAGAATCTTCTCTTTCACCTAGAAAAAAAAAATCTAAGAGAATGAATGAATAAATGAAGCTAGAAAGGAAAGATGCTCAGGGTTTTTGGCCAAAGAAGAAATGATTATTATTAACATTCAATCTGACTCAATTAGGATCCAGTGAAAAATGGGGCTCAATCTAGGACCTATTGGTGGCCAATGAGAAACAGTGTGTGTAGACATAAACACACATATGATATACAAACATGTATGCCTACACATATAGACAGATATAGACACATATGCATTTCTGTCTATATTTTTATGTATAAGTGTTATGTGGTTTTTTTGTGTATATATATGTACATTTATACTTACAAATGTATACACACACACACACACACACACACATATCAGGGGATGGAGGTATATTGCGAAAGACAGAGACAGAGAGACAGAGAGACAGAAAGGAACTGAGATGGAGACAGTGACAGAAAGAGAGGAAGAGAGAGAGAGTGAGAAAGAGAGAAAGAAAAAGAAAGAGAGAGAAATATATATATATATATATATATAATATATATATATATATATATATATATAGAGAGAGAGAGAGAGAGAGAGAGAGAGAGAGAGAGAGAGAGAGAGAGAGAGAGAGGAAGGAGACAGTCTTCAATTTTTGGTAGTTATTTCCTAACTATTTTTTAATATATATTTGTAAGATATTTATATCTTCATGGTGATCTTTTGTAAATGCTAATTATAAGTATGGCAATAAAAAATGGTCAGATACTCTAAGACATGACGGTAGTGATTTTTGGTGTTTTTGTGGCCTTTGACTGCAATACATACTTCACTCAGTTAACTTCTTCACTTGTTACTGAAAGAATAAGCTTTCTGTAATTGTTCTATGTAGCTGGATTGCCATCCAGTTTTATTTATTGTAAAATATGATTTTGTTTTCCCTCTTTTTATTCCAGTTCTTTGTATTTTATGAATACTCTTTTGTACTAACTGTGAAGTAAAAATGTATAGAAATATAGAGCGGGGTCTCTTTGTCCTCTTTCCCACCAGCCTTTACTGAAGAAATGGAAGAGGACTATGAAGATCTGTAAGCTCCTTTTTCTTTGTAAAATGGATTGTCAGAGTCCCAGAAATCATGACAAGTAGTCAGCTTCGTCCTGGTGGGACTCTGCACAAGCAGTTAGGCTGGTGCCCAGAAAGCAATCAATTTGCAGTCATACTGAGAATTCTATTTGAATGGTTGGACATACTAAAGCTTGTCCCTTACTGTCCTAGCCTTTAGGGAAAAATGCATTAAGGACTAAAATTCAAAGCCATTTCCTGGGTTGAGAAGAGCTTTTGTTGAGATTGATTACATTATTGAAAAAAATCTGGAAATGAGGATAGGATGAAGAAAGAAGTTTAAGCACCTGCTTCTGCACAAATTCCCTGTTCTCCAAACATGGAATAAATTCCCTTCTCAATTTTATCTCCCAAACCTTGAATACTCCTTCAAGTTTCAAGTCAAGTGCTCTTTTTTTCATTGGTCTACACCTAACTACCCCCCCTCCCAAATATTAATGTTTCCAACCACACTTCCAAAATAATTTTGTACTTATTTAGTATAAATTTGGTAGTTACTTATATGCATACATGCTCTCCTTCAAATAGGAGTTCCTTCATATAAATGGAAAAAAGAAAGAACCCCCCCCCAAAAAAAAAAAAAAAACTAAACGTGATGTAATTCAATGACATACTTTAAAAAGCTGAAACAGGCTTACTAGAGTCATTATGGAATTTTCAGTGTGAGCATTCATCCTCAGAAATCAGTAAAATGCCACAAACCAAGGATTGATTTGTTTTGTTGGTTGTATAGACTTAAGGGATGGAAATAACATGAATACTAAAGATTACTCTCAAAAATATGAATAATAATCTTTTATTTTCCCCACAATAAAAGATTTTAAACATTTACTAGCTCATCCCTACACTACAGTCAGAAGCAGAGACAAGCAAGATAACTTTGAGGGTTTACGGGGTAAATGACTTTAGAGGTGAAAACAAAATCCAGATAGATTTATATATATATTATTAATATATCAATATTTATCAATATCAATATATTAATATTAATATAATATTATTAATATATATGATATAATATGATGAATAGATATGAAATATCTATTATATACTTTTATCTATAAAAGTATATAATAGATATTTCATTTCTTGCATAGTTTTTCTGCTCTTTGGAAATGCTCATTTCGTTTACTGTTTGCTAAAGTTAGAAGAGTACATCACTGTTTTATATCTGTTTCTGATGCTTGTGAACATGGGCAAACCATTGAAGATCATAGTTCTAATGCTAGAACAGATTTCAGAGATTATGTCACCTGATTCTTTCATTTTACATATATAAAAATTGAAGTTCAGGGAGATTGAGTAATATCTGCATAGTACTTGTCAGTGACAACTTGAATTCTGGTGGTCTGACTCAAGTTTTAACCTCTATGGGCCTCAATTTCTTCATCTGTAAAAAAAATAGTGTTGGACTAGCTAACCTTTGAAGTTGCTCTTAATGCTATATCTTTTTTCTTTATTAATTGTTTTATTTTTCTAATTATACATGTATATTAATGTTTTAAATACACATTTCTTTATGAATCCTCTTGGGGGAGAAAAATCAGAACAAAAGGGGAAAAACATGGTAGAGAGAAAAATAACAGAAAAAAGAAATGAACATAAAATGTAATGATCTACATCTTCATATATTTTAGAAAGGAGACCTTTATCAGAAACACTGACTGTTAAAAATTTTCCCAGCTTTGTACTTCCATTTTAATATTCTTTGTGTTGGTTTTGTTCATGCAAACTCTTTTTAATGTAATGTAATCAATGCTGTCTATTTTGCATTTCATGATATTCCCTAGTTCTTCTTTGTTCATAAATTCCTGTCTGATCTAATAAGTAAAGTATCCCTTGCTCCCCTAATTTGTTTATGGTATCACCTTTTATACCCAAATCATGTGCTCATTTTGATCTTATTTTGATATGGCGTATGAGATATAGATCTATGTCAAATTTCTTCTGACATTATTTTTTAGTTTTCCCAGTATATATATATATATATATATATATATATATATATATATATATATATATATTTGTGAAATAGTGAGTTCTTATACAAGAAGCTGGAGTTTGGAGGTTTATTAGATTACTATAGTCATTCATTGATGTGTGATATGTATCTAACCTGTTCAGTTGATACTACTAGGTCCCTATCATTTGTATGTATATATATATATATATATATATATATATATATATATATATATTCATTAATTGCATTGATAATCCTTTTCTTTTGTTCTTCCAGATAAATTTTATTCTTTTTTTCTATCTCTATAAAATAATGTTGGGTAGTTTGATTGATATGGCCCTGAACAAGTAGACCGATTTAAGTATATATATATATATATATATATATATATATATATATATATACACACATACATACACATTATGTTAGCTCAGTCTAAACATGAGAAATTGATATTTTCCCAGTTGTTTAGATCTGACTTTATTTGTATGAAAAGTGTTTTGTAATTGTGTTGATATAATTCCTGGGTTTGCTTTGGCAGATAGGCACCCAAATATTGTACTTTTTCTATAATTATTTTAAATTGAATTTCTCTTTCTATCTCTTGATGCTGGGCTTTGTAAATCTATATCTTTAATTTCTTGGGAATTTAATTTTGCAGATTGAACTCTATTGAATTAAAAATCAAAGATTTTTCAAAGGAAATCAAGAGAATAGTTAGTAAAAATTCAAAGTCTGTGATGATGAAGATAAAACCCAGCTACTCATATCCCCTAAAGCATTTTTACTTAAAAAAAAAAAAAAGACTTGTGGGGCAGCAAGATGGTGCAATGGATAGAGCACCCGTCCTGAATTCAGGAGGACCTAAGTTCAAATCTGGCCTCAAACACTTAACATTTCATAGTGACAACCCCAATTGCTTAAGCCAAAGAGAGAGAGAGAGAGAGAGAGAGAGAGAGAGAGAGAGAGACTTGCAAGATAGATAATACATATGTTATCATCCTCATTTTAAGGATGAACTTAAAAGGACTTGTCCATTGTCTTAGAACTAGTAAGTGATGTAAGGCATGAATTCAAAACTATTTTAGATCTGAATCTAATTGTTTTTCTATTAAAGTGCATTGTGGTGAAATGGAGAAAGTGAAAAAGGAAGAAGAGAGCTATAGAATGGAAATCTTAGAGTATAAATAATCATGTGTTGTTTTATGGATTGAGTAGAAATTCTATGGTCCAGTGATTTTAAAGATACTTATAAGGCCATGCTATATAGCAGTACAAAATTAGAAAGTGTGTGTGTGTGTTTTTTTTTTTTAATGTTTAAGCAATTCCTTCAGGAAACTAATATTTCCCAATCTATAATACATTAAACTGCCAAAATTCATTGAATTTTCAAATTGAAAAGGGGGACTACTAGGAGTTATTAAGAATCAATTTATGATCTTTCCTCTGGAGGAAAAAATATTGTCAGGTGTACCATAGAAATAAATGAAGATCAAACATGGCCTTTTCAAAGGTCAAAAAATAACAAGGCACCTCACACTAATTGATATTGGTGTGTTAATTGTAAAGCAGAAGGTGAGAGAGAGGAATCAGTGAAGTCTAGATAGGAAAAAAAAAAGTATTAAAAAAACATATTTTAAAAAGATAAAAGCTAAATTAGTAGTCCCTAAAAAAAGGAGGGCAATAGAATTAAAATGCTAAGATGAAGTTTTTTTTTTTTAATTTTGATTAGCTAGATAGCTATCTTTTTGTGTGTAAGTGCATGTGTGTGTGTGTGTGTGTGTGTGTGTGTGTGTGTGTGTGTGTCTATTATTTAAAAGACTATGTCCAAAAAGAAAATAGTCACCCTTGGGGTCTTGATTATATAGAGAGCCTGGACAAGTTTACAACGATGAGGAAAAGGTTCCAGAAAAATATCATCATCAATAGCTATTAAAATTAGTGGATTGAATCATGGTCCTCTAAAACTTCAAAGCATGCTCTCATGGTACAGATTAAAAGGCACTCATTTTAGGTTAAGGGAGTTGAGTGAGAATTCTGCCTGTATTACTTACTTCTTCTTACACCTGGGCTATGTTGCTTTCCCTCTCAAGAGTTTAGTATCTCATCAATTAAGTAAAGAGTTTGGAAAAGATGATCTCCCATTCCCCTTTTAACTCTCAGTTTATGATCATGCTTATGGCAGAGCAAGATTATTGGAAAATGATAGTGATCAAAATAAATTTATATTTATTCTAAAGTAAATTAGAAACAAGAAGGTTAAACAGCTTTTCTAGTAGAAAGAATCTATTGCTTTCTTCCATCTCTTACTATATTCTTCAGAATTATCCTTAAATCAAATAATGGAGAGAATTAAGTAAATGGTGAGATATGACACTTTCAGATAGTAGCTAGGATAAAAGTGAGGAGAGAAGCAATAGCAAAAAAAGGAATACAAAATTTAAAGACCACACTTACAGGATAAGATATTAAAGGCTTCTGCGAAATGCTTTGCACAGTGTTTGGCTAATTGAACAATTAAGTAGTATTCAGGGTCTTTTGACAATGTCTTAATGCACTTTGCATTAATACTAACTCAGCAGGAGCAGCTGACCTGCCAATTCAAAAAGGAAAATGCATAATGCATATAAAAATTGGATGAATAGCTAAATATGTTCTGATATACAGTAAGTGGCAATTTGAGGGGGAAATGAGGGAGGAATTATTAACCACAATTAAAAATATATAGACATGTAACTTCATTGGCCTAGACAACTGCCAGAGAAGTTCAGTATCCTCTCTATATATTTTTATTTTTGTAGAATTACCTAGAGTTAGTCAATGCACATTCACTAAATACCTGAATATGTCAGGCACTGTTCTAAGTACTCTCTGTGCTGATAAAGCAAATATAAATTAAGCCAAAAAATGCACTTTTTCAAGGTGCTCAGAGATTGATAAGGAAGAAAATGTGCGCTACACACACACACACACACACACACACACACACACACTCATCAGTTATTTACAACTGAGAGGAGAGAGAAAAAGGGGAGAGAGAGAAAGAGACAGAGACAGAGACAGAGAGATAAAGAGACAGAGACAGAGACAGATGGGTAGATAGGTAGATGGATAGATAATTAGATAGATAGATGCACAGATACATAGATATTGATAGATAAGTGGGTAGATCAAAGAATGGATAGATAAATGGATAGACAGAGAATAATTTAGAGATATCCAACAGAAAGGTGTTATTATTAAGGAAAAGGGGTTTTTGTAGAAGGCTAGATTTTAGTTGTGACTTAGAAGCAGAAGAAATCAAGAGACAGATATAAGGTAGAAAAAATTCATCTAGGCAGAGTTGTAATTTGCTTTTTATCAGCCAATAGTGTGAATCACTGAAGAACATTCAAAGCCAATTGCAGGAAGAAAATGTTAGCATCTTAACAAGCATGCATTTTTTTGATGGTTCCCTTTAATCCATTTCTCCTATGTGACTCCTTGAGTATAAAGTCGAACCACAACTATATTCATCATCCTCCTCTCCATTGCCCTTTAGTGTATATTCAATTTCAATTCCTTAAAAAATTGTAGTATTTCAAGAGTTATAGCTCTACAACACCACTTACTTACAGTTCAGCAAGTGTTTTATAACTTCAAATGGTGTTGTACAGATGACAACAGGTGGTGTTATATAAATAGGTGTATGTTTATATTTTTACTACAAATGTTATAAAAAAAACTCAATGAGGATAATTGAATAAAATTAGGAAATTCAGCAACAACAAAAGAAAAATAATAATATCCAAGATTAGGAACTCAACCCATTTTTCATGGCAATTGTCATGCTGAAAGAAAATTTGTCTCTGCCAAAAACCATTATTTTTCTCATGACTTAATCGCATTACTTGTAATACAGAATGAAGGCTAGAATTGAAAGTTTGAAAAGTTCTTGGACTAGAGTCGTTATGTCATAGTTGAAAGAGCAATGGAATGTCAGTCAAATTTGAATATATAATTTTACTCGTTGGAGCCTCCAATAAGGATATCAGTGATATAAAAACAATCTCTAAAATTCAATCCCAGTTTGTAAATTATATTCAACATTATAAAAGCATTTACATATTTTAAAATAAAAGTGACATTTCTTTCTGATGGAGCTATGATAAGAAAATGCTGACTTTAGAAACAGAAAATTTCATTTTGAATTTTATTCTAAAATCTTTCAAATTGCTGTTTATCAATCTTTCCTTTCCAGCGAAGACTTTAGTTCCTACTGGGAGAAGGAAATAAAATTTGGGTTTAAGACTATCTTTCTTTTTTCAGAGATAGAGGCCACTCAACCCAATTCATATCATCTATCTGCTCCCTTAAATATTGTTCATCCAGGGAATATGGTCGGGTTCATCTTAACTTCTGTCTATCCAAGATTGGACTCTTTTACCCCCCAAAAAATTATTCCAAAATGAAAATACATAGCACTTAGCCAATAAATAAATATAAGCAAATCACGGCAAAACAGAAATCAGAAAAGGTATGTGCTGGAGAATATACGTTAGACATTGCTGAGAAGAGGTCTATTTTCGGAGGGAGGTAACTCAACTCAGGAAAATCCTAGATCTCACCCAAAGAGAAACTTCTTGCAGTCTTTACTGTAGCTAACTGCATTTAGAGGCATGATGGATTGTGCTGGCTACTTCCATGTATTCCTAGCTTTTTGTCCTTTAACAGTCTGAAGTAGGGAGGTATTATCCATTGTCTTTCTGGAAATAAGAAGTCACAAGTGACTAAAGAGACTTATAGCTTAAAGAGGACTTACAGTTTCAGCAAGAGCTAAAGAGTTGTTCTATGTTCTCAGGTCCATCAGATCATTCATACAGGGAGGTACAGCCATCTCTGGCAATGAGGATCCCCCAAGCTTCATTTACACCTTGGTGTCATGAAGCAATTTACTTTATTTCACTCAATTTGGGGTCCTCAAGGGTAAAAGAAAGATTGTGGCCTGGGTGATCTCTTAATATAATTCCATTTCTAAATATTTGAACACTTTTTCCAAGGAATTGGATCAAAAAGCCATCTCTAGGAAAGTGAATTTTAAATAGAATATGTCAAATGTTGAAATGGCAATAACAATGACTAGCATTCTTGTACTGCTTTAAGTTTTCCATAATACCTTCTATATATTATTTAATTTGTACTTCAAAACTATTCCTAGCTATAAATAGTATTATTATCTTCATCTGCAGATCTGTAAATTTAAACTAAGAAAGTTTAAGTGACAGGGCAGCTAGATGGCTCAGTGGACAGAGCACCAGCCCTGAAGTCAGGGAGGACCTGAGTTCAAATCTGGCCTCAGACACTTAACACTTCCTAGCTATGTGACCCTGAGCAAGTCACTTAACCCCAATTGCCTCAGCAAAAAGAGAGAGAGAAAGAGAGAGAGAGAGAGAGAGAGAGAGAGAGAGAGAGAGAGAGAGAGAGAGAGAGAGAGAGAGAGTTTAAATGACTTGGGTACACAGCTAATAAATGGATAAATGGTTAACTCAGGTTTTGAGCTCAGATCTTCCCTAATTTATTCTTATACTGTACCATCAAGATAGCTAAATTAGATGTACTGCTTTTCTACTTAAACTACTATCTAGTATGGAATAAGAAAACAATATAATATTCAGTATCATTTTCTGTAGTGTTCTGGTTGGTTTTCTGGAGGCCTTAGGACCAGCCTTTGTTTCAGTAATCACCCCAAGAATGGCCAGGTGTTAAAGACCAAATCCTTTATTATCTCCTTCAAAGTCTTGTCTCCTTGCCTGGGGCTTTGGGTAGCTTTCTTGGAGGCCTTTTAGAGTCTTGGTTTCAGTGGATAAATGAAGGAGAAGAGCCTGCCACCATAATGGAGTGAGATGGAGTAAATGTACTCCAGCCTCCAGCCACCACAAAGGTGGGAAATGGAATGAATCTGTCTCTGAGTCTGCCCTGGCTGAGTTTATCCCAGTTTATATGCTCTATTATAATTAGATCATTTACAGTTTTTTGAGTATAAACCAATCATCACATCACTAGGAAACCAATCATTACATCAATAGGAAACCATTATTTGTTGTAAGATTAAATCAGTCATACTGAACTATTAATCACCATGCCAAACTAGATAACTATTGTCTTATCAATTTCATTTAGTTAGTACCTGGTAAGAATCTTTGTTTCAAGTACAGAGTTCTGGCCCATGACAATTTTCCTTTGCATTTTTATATATTTAGTTTTATGGATTAAAACACATTATTTTGATAAGAAGTTTGATAGGCTTCCTGAGACTGTCAAAGGGCTCCAACAGCAACAACCACCACCACCACCACCACAATAACAACAACAACATATACACACACACGGAGTTAAGGACACTTTAAGAAAATCAACAGCATCTGAACAAATATATTTATTCCACCCTGTTTCTCCCTGCTCCTAATTAATTCTTCTCTAAGGATTTCTTTATTTAAGCATATGAGTGAATTTAAGCATATTCCTGAAATGAAATGGACATGGATCATAGAATGAGGAAATTTGTGGCCTTTTTTATTTCTTAAAGTAAAAAGTAAATCTTAAAAAGATGTATTTTCCATTTCCCCAGAGACATATCAATAGTAATAAAAATAAAGGTATTCACCCTTTTCAATTAAGGCCAAAAGACATAGCAAAGATGGAGGGTGGGGGGGGAGGTATAATTACAATTTCACCTTTACTTTATTAGCACTTTGAGAGTTCTTTATAACCTATTCAGAATCTTTTTTGGAAAGTTGAAATCTAACTTTATGAACTGGAGATGCTGTTTTCATGCTAACTCCATCCATCCATCCATCTCCACTTTTTACCCAGAAATAAAATGAACTCAGAAGCAGTAAGCAGAATTTAAACTTAAAAACCACCCAGGGATCCCACACAGTTATACTCTTTTGTTATGCTCAGGTCACAATTTATATTGTAGGAAATATTCAGTCCATAAAAATGATGCGCTACCAAGATATGTGATATGGATGAAAAGCAAAGTGAAAACGTATATTCCCTTCCTCTGTAAAAGGATAAAGTTTAATGAATTAAATGTCACCTGTTATTTAACTACTTAGCCTTATGCTTTTTCATTATAAATTAAAATTTGCTTGGATTTTCTTCTGTTATAATTTTGAAGTGATTATTCCCCGACATTGTCAATTCTCTCTATTTCCATTTATAATTTTAAACCAAGGAAGAAAAGAACTAATAATAATAATAATAGTCATTTTAAAATGCCAGCTATATATATATATATATATATATATATGTATACATATAATTTTATTTAGGTGTTTTTCAGTTTTGTCCAACTCTTTGTGATTCTGTTCAGAGTTTTCTCTGCAAAGATACTGCATCAATTGCTATCTCCTTTGCCAGCTCATTTTACAATTGAGAAAATGAAAGTAGGGTTAAGTGATTTATCCAAGTCATAGCTAGGAAGTTTCTGAAGCCAGATTTGAACTCAGGAAGATGAGTCTTTCTGACTCTAAGTCTTGCTCTCTATCCACTATGCCACATAGCTACTTTTCAACTATAATAATAATTACAAAAAGATTTGATTTGTTTTTTTTTTTTTTTTTTTTTAATTTTTTAATTTAATAATTACATTATATTTACACTCATTTCTGTTCCAATTTTTTTTTTCCCCTCCCTCCCTCCACCCCCTCCCCTAGATGGCAAGCAGTCCTTTATATGTTGGATATGTTGCAGTATATCCTAGATACAATATATGTTTGCAGAACCGAACAGTTCTCTTGTTGCGTAGGGAGAATTGGATTCAGAAGGTATAAATAGTCCGGGAAGAGAAACAAAAATGCAGATAGTTCACATTCGTTTCCCAGTGTTCTTTCTTTGGGTGTAGCTGCTTTTGTCCGTCATTTATCAATTGAAACTCAGGTCTCTTTGTCTTTTTTTTTTTTTTTTTTTTTTTTTTTAAATTTTTTTATTTAATAATTACATTATATTGACACTCGTTTCTGTTCCGATTTTTTTCCCCTTCCCTCCCTCCACCCCCTCCCCTAGATGGCAAGCAGTCCTTTATATGTTGGATATGTTGTAGTATATCCTAGATACAATATATGTTTGCAGAACCGAACAGTTCTCTTGTTGCGTAGGGAGAATTGGATTCAGAAGGTATAAATAATCCGGGAAGAAAAACAAAAATGCAGATAGTTTACATTCGTTTCCCAGTGTTCTTTCTTTGGGTGTAGCTGCTTTTGTCCGTCATTTATCAATTGAAACTCAGGTCTCTTTGTCAAAGAAATCCACTTCCATCAAAATATGTCCTCATACAATATCGTTGTCGAAGTGTATAATGATCTCCTGGTTCTGCTCATTTCACTTAGCATCAGTTCATGTAAGTCTCGCCAGTCCTCTCTGTATTCATCCTGCTGGTCATTTCTTACAGAACAATAATATTCCATAACATTCATATACCACAATTTACCCAGCCATTCTCCAATTGATGGGCATCTATTCATTTTCCAGTTTCTAGCCACTACAAACAGGGCTGCTACAAACATTTTGGCACATACAGGTCCCTTTCCCTTCTTTAGTATTTCTTTGGGATATAAGCCCAATAGAAACACTGCTGGATCAAAGGGTATGCACAATTTGATAATTTTTTGGGCATAATTCCAGATTGCTCTCCAGAATGGTTGGATTCGTTCACAACTCCACCAACAATGCATTAGTGTCCCAGTTTTCCCGCATCCCCTCCAACATTCATCATTATTTTTTCCTGTCATCTTAGCCAATCTGACAGGTGTGTAGTGGTATCTCAGAGTTGTCTTAATTTGCATTTCTCTGATCAATAATGATTTGGAACACTCTTTCATATGAGTGGTAATAGTTTCAATCTCATCCTCTGAAAATTGTCTGTTCATATCCTTTGACCATTTATCAATTGGAGAATGGCTTGATTTCTTATAAATTTGAGTCAGTTCTCTATATATTTTGGAAATGAGGCCTTTATCAGAACCTTTAACTGTGAAAATGTTTTCCCAGTTTGTTGCTTCCCTTCTAATCTTGTTTGCATTAGTTTTATTTGTACAAAGGCTTTTTAATTTGATGTAATCGAAATTTTCTATTCTGTGATCAGTAATGGTCTCTAGTTCATCTTTGGTCACAAATTTCTTTCTCCTCCACAAGTCTGAGAGATAAACTATTCTATGTTCCTCTAATTTATTTATAGTCTCGTTCTTTATGCCTAGGTCATAGACCCATTTTGATCTTATCTTGGTATATGGTGTTAAGTGTGGGTCCATGCCTAATTTCTGCCATACTAATTTCCAATTATCCCAGCAGTTTTTATCAAATAATGAATTCTTTTCCCAGAAGTTAGGGGCTTTGGGTTTGTCAAACACTAGATTGCTATAGTTGACTATTCTGTCTTGTGAGCCTAGCCTTTTCCACTGATCCACTAATCTATTTCTTAGCCAATACCAAATGGTTTTGGTGACTGCTGCTTTATAATATAATTTTAGATCAGGTACAGCTAGGCCACCTTCATTGGATTTTTTTTTCATTAATTCCCTTGAGATTCTCGACTTTTTATTGTTCCATATGAATTTTGTTGTTATTTTTTCTAGATCAATAAAATATTTTCTTGGAAGTCTGATTGGTATAGCACTAAATAAATAGATTAGTTTAGGGAGTATTGTCATCTTTATTATGTTCGCTCGGCCGATCCAAGAGCACTTAATATTTTTCCAATTATTTAAGTCTGACTTTATTTGTGTGGAGACTTTTTTATAATTTTGCTCATATAATTCCTGACTTTCCTTTGGTAGATAGATTCCCAAATATTTTATGGTATCAACAGTTATTCTGAATGGAATTTCTCTTTGTATCTCTTGCTGTTGGGTTTTGTTGGTGATGTATAAAAATGCTGAGGATTTATGGGGATTTATTTTGTAGCCAGCTACTTTGCTAAAATTATGAATTATTTCCAATAGCTTTTTGGTAGAATCTCTGGGGTTCTCTAGGTATACCATCATATCATCTGCAAAGAGTGATAGTTTGATTTCCTCATTGCCTACTCTAATTCCTTTTATATCTTTCTCGACTCTTATTGCCGAGGCTAGTGTTTCTAATACGATATTAAATAATAATGGTGATAGTGGGCAACCTTGCTTCACTCCAGATCTTACTGGAAAGGTTCCAGTTTTTCCCCATTGCATATGATGCTTACTGATGGTTTTAAATATATGCTCCTGACTATTTTAAGGAAAAGTCCATTTATTCCTATGCTCTCAAGTGTTTTTATTAGGAATGGATGTTGGATTTTATCAAATGCTTTTTCTGCATCTATTGAGATGATCATGTGGTTTTTGTTTGTTTGGTTATTGATATAGTCAATTATGTTAATAGTTTTCCTAATATTGAACCAGCCCTGCATTCCTGGTATAAATCCTACTTGGTCATAGTGTATTATCCTGGTGACAATTTTCTGTAATCTTTTTGCTAATATTTTATTTAAGATTTTAGCATCAATATTCATTAGGGAGATTGGTCTATAATTTTCTTTCTCTGTTTTCAGCCTACCTGGTTTAGGTATCAGTACCATATCTGTGTCATAAAAGGAGTTTGGTAGGACTCCTTCAATCCCTATTTTTTCAAATAGTTTATATAACATTGGAGTTAATTGTTCTTTAAATGTTTGGTAGAATTCACATGTAAATCCATCTGGTCCTGGGGATTTTTTCTTAGGGAGTTGATTGATAGTTTGTTCTATTTCTTTTTCTGAGATGGGACTGTTTAGGATATTTACTTCTTCCTCTGTTAGTTTGGGCAAGCTGTATTTTTGGAGGTATTTTTCTATTTCATTTAAGTTGTCGAATTTATTGGCATAAAGTTGGGCAAAGTAACTCCTAATTATTGCTCTAATTTCCTCTTTGTTAGTGGTGAGTTCTCCCTTTTCATTTTTAAGACTAACAATTTGATTTTCCTCTTTCCTTTTTTTAATCAGATTTACTAAGGGTTTGTCTATTTTGTTGGTTTTTTCATAGAACCAACTCTTAGTTTTATTAATCAATTCAATAGTTTTTTTACTTTCAATTTTATTGATCTCACCTTTTACTTTTAGAATTTCAAGTTTAGTGTTTGACTGGGGGTTTTTAATTTGTTCCTTTTCTAGCATTTTTAATTGCAAACCCAATTCATTGACCTTCTCTTTCTCTATTTTATACAAATAGGCCTCTAGAGATATGAAATTTCCCCTTATTACCGCTTTGGCTGCATCCCATACATTTTGGTATGATGTCTCATTATTATCGTTTTCTTGGGTGAAGTTATTAATTATGTCTATGATTTGCTGTTTTACCCAATCATTCTTTAGTATGAGATTATTTAGTTTCCAATTATTTTTTGGTCTACTTCCCCCTGCTTTTTTGTTGAATGTAATTTTCATTGCATCGTGGTCTGAAAAGGATGCATTTACTATTTCTGTCTTATTACATTTGAGTTTGAGGTTTTTATGTCCTAATATATGGTCAATTTTTGTATAGGTTCCATGAACTGCTGAAAAGAAAGTGTATTCCTTTCTGTCTCCATTACATTTTCTCCAGAGATCTATCATATCTAGCTTTTCTAGTATTCTGTTTACCTCTTTGACTTCTTTCTTATTTATTTTCTGGTTTGATTTATCTAATTCTGAGAGTGCAAGGTTAAGATCTCCCACTATTATAGTTTTACTGTCTATTTCTTCTTGCAGCTCTCTTAGTTTCTCTTTTAAGAATTTAGATGCTACCCCACTTGGTGCATATATGTTTAATATAGATAGTGCTTCATTATCCATGCTACCCTTTAGCAAGATATAGTGTCCTTCCTTATCTCTTTTAATTAGGTCAATTTTTGCTTTAGCTTGATCTGAGATCAGGATGGCTACCCCTGCTTTTTTGACTTCACCTGAAGCATAGTAGATTTTGCTCCAACCTTTTACCTTTAACCTGCATGTATCTCCCCGCTTCAGGTGTGTTTCCTGTAAACAACATATTGTAGGATTCTGGCTTTTAATCCATTCTGCTAACCGCTTCCTCTTTATGGGGGAGTTTACCCCGTTCACGTTTATGGTTAGAATGACCAATTCTGTCTTACTTGCCATCTTGTTAACCCCGGTTTATGCTTTCCTCCCTTCTTTCCCCTTTCCCCCCCTTCCAAGTATTAAGCTTGTGAGCACCCCTTGCTTCTCACAGCCCTCCCTTTTTAGTGTCCCTCCCCCCGCCTTAGAGTTCCTCCCCCTATCTTACCCCTTTCCCTCCCAGTTCCCGTATTCCCTTCCGCTTAGCTTATTCCTTCCCTTTCCACTTTTCCCTTCTCACTTTTCAATGAGATGGGAGAAGTTTCACCATAGATTGAATATGTCTTAAGATTTTTCACTTAAAGCCAATTCTGAAGGCAGTAAGATACCCACTATATTCATCCCCCTCCATTCTTTCTCTCAGATATAATAGGTTTCCTATGCCTCTTCATGAGATGTACTACCCCCACTTTACCCTTTTTCTGGTACAATGTCCTTTCCACATCAATTTCTAGAACAAGGTATACATGTATTCTTTATACATCTATATAGTCAAAATATAGTTCCCAAGATTAATCTTTACCTTTTTAGATTTCTCTTGAGTTCTATATTTGTAGATCAAACTTTTTGTTAAGTTCTGGTTTTTTCATCAGAAATAGATGAAATTCGCTTATTTCGTTGAATGTCCATCTTCTTCCCTGGAAAAAGATGCTCATTCTCGCTGGGTAAGTCATTTTTGGTTGCATACCAAGTTCCTTAGCCTTTCGGAATATCATATTCCAGGCCTTCGATCTTTTAATGTGGATGCTGCCAGATCCTGGGTGATCCTTATTGTGGCTCCTTGATACTTGAATTGGGTTTTTCTAGCCGCTTGCAATATTTTTTCTTTCACCTGAGGGTTCTGGCATTTGGCCACTATATTCCTTGGTGTTTTGATTTTAGGATCCCTTTCAGTGGGTGATCGATGAATCCTTTCAATGTTTATTTTTTCCTCTGTTCCTATGACTTCTGGCAGTTCTCTTTGATAATTTCCTGGAAGACAGTGTCCAGGCTCTTTTTTTCATCATGTTTTTCTGGAGTCCAATGATTCTCAGATTGTCTCTCCTGGATCTGTTTTCCAGGTCTGTTGTCTTCCCCAGAAGGTATTTCACATTTTTCTCCATTGTTTGATTTTTTTGGATTTGCTTGACTGATTCTTCTTGTCTCCTCGAGTCATTCAATTCCACTTGTTCAATTCTGATTTTCAGTGAAGTATTCTCTTCACTCACTTTTTTAAAATCTTTCTCTAATTGTCCAATTGAGTTCTTTTGTTCTGTGGAATTTTTTTCCATTTCGCCAATTTTGTTTTTTAGAGAGCTGTTTTCTGTTTCCAGTTCACTAATCCTATTTTTCAAGGATTTTACTTCTTTATCCACTCTCTCTTTAACTTTCTCCAGGCTCTTTTGCCAAGCCTCCCTCTCCTTTTCCCAAGCCTCCCTCTCCTTTTGCCAAGCCTCACTCTGCTTTCCCCATTTTTCTTCTAGCTCCCTTGTGAGAGCCTTTTTAATCACTTCTATGAGGTTCATCTGTGCTGAGGAACAGATGATTTCCTCCTTTGGGGAATCACCTGGGGACTGCCTGTTTTTAGTCTCCTCAGGATTTAGAGTCTGCTCTCTATCTGTATAGAAGCTGTCAAGGGTTAAAGTCCTCTTCAGCTTCTTGCTCATTCTGTCTATTAATCAGAGATAAACTACCAAAGAAAAACAGAAAAAACTGGAGTCTTTCTTTGGGGGAGGGGCTGGGTGTGTTATCGAGCTTCCTCTACAGACTGCAGGGGGCAGCAGTGAGGCACTAGCAGGACTGTGTGCGCCTGCGCTCTGAGATCCCAAAGCGTGCTGAGTCACTGAGGGGGGGAAGGGGGGCGGCGGCCAGGTCCTGAGAGACTCCAGCTGTTTGCGGTTGTGTTCTTCAACCCCGGTGTTTTTAGCTTCTCTGCTGGGCTGTTGACTTGCTGCAGGTTCCAAACCTGTAGCGAAGCTCTCCCCGCAGAGACGGCTACGATCACTCTCCACCCCCTCTCCAGTCTGCTCCCGTGCTCTCACTGCCGCTGCCCTCAGCCTGCGCCCGATCTAAAACCGCCCCAGCCCTCCAGTAAAGACAGACCTTTCTTGGCGGATCTCAAGGATGGCTTCTCGTGGTAACTATTTGTGGGTTTTTTTCAGTCAAGCATTGATTCAGAGGCTTGTAATGAAGTGGATAGTGAGAGAAAGCGCGGAGCTTATGCAGCTGTGAGCCTCCTCTCCGCCATCTTAACCGGAAGTCTACAAAAAGATTTGAAAGAAATATGTGTACTATACATCAGTAATTACCAAATTTCTGTTCACAATATTTTTATACTATTAAAAAATATTGAGGATCTGTCCAATGAGTATTTGCTTATCTGAGTTATACTTATAGATATTTTCCATATTAGAAGTAAAATCTAATTTTAAATTTGTAGGCCCTCTGAAAGGATTTCTGAGGTCCCCCTCCCCCCCAGGATTCTCTGACACACACTTTGAGAACTACTGATATCAATCACCTAATAATTGATATTGTTCATAAGTTCAAATCTTACTGATGTTTTTTAATAAAAGTAACCCAGAAGAATTACTGCAAATGGATAGAAGAAAGGGAAAAAAGGCAGTGCTACTAAAATAGAAAGATGTGAGATTAGAGTGCAAAGATATGGACATTCTATCTTCTGATTTCAGAACATAGGCAGGCCTCGATCTTCACTCTCCCATATGTCACTGAGAGTAACAAATCTGATTGTCAGATTTTGACTATTATATTTTTTCCATCAGTCGGGTCTAGAGTACCCGTCATTAGTGGAATTCCTTCCTAATACATTTGTTTGTTGCCCTCATCCAGTATGAAAACTACAATATTAACTATAAGTTAATATTTCTCCAATATAAAGAATCTAGTAATTATTGGTTAAGTTTTACAAAACCATGTTTAATGAGAAGGTATAGCAAAAAGCAAAATATAACAATTTTTTTCAAATTTAGAGCATATTATCCTATACTATATTGTTCCCTGAGGAGAATCCACTCCAACTTCAAGTGAGGATTTCTAATTATATCCTTTATTAAGTCCACTTCTGGATATAGCTCAGCTAATAGATGAGTCCTTACCTTACTTTCAGGACATGCTATCTCAACTGCCAGGTGGAATCATCATTTGGATGGATCAAGGAGATTGCTTCTCAGAATATTCTTGTTACTAATTCTAGTTGTTGAGTTGATTTTGATGGCTTTTCCAAGCCACAAAGTTGTTACTTGGACTCTGATACTCTGAAGTAACCAGGTAAGGAGATGACTGGGGAAAGGGGACACTTGTTTTTCCTCTTTCTCCCATGACTCAGAGACTTTAAATTGAATCTTGTTTATCATCAAAAGATATGGAGGGATTTTATCTCTTTGAGATTTTTGTATGTATTTTAAATTTCATCTCAATAGCTTACTTTTAAAAAGGAATAGACAGGTAAACAGTAACTGGAGAGAGAAAGGGTACCACATTTTCCTGCAAGCAGTTAACCATTATTAAATTTGAGAAGCAATAAGGAACACAGTAGATAGCACAGTAGATAGAGTGCTAGACCTGATAGGGAAATTATCCTTTGTTCTACTAATCTGTTTATAGTATCATCCTTTAAGCCCAAATCCTGTACCTATTTTGATGTTATTTGAGGACAAGGCAGAGAATATATGTAACATGTAATCTAGGAACTTAGCCCTCGCTGAATAAGCTATTTATTACACTGAAGTCCAGACAGTCCATGATCTATAGCAGAAAGGCCCTCTGTGTCAAAATCAGAAAAACCTAGGTTCAAATTAACATCTATGATTCACATGGGAAATAAGTCCCATTACAAATCACTTAAGCTCATAGAACTCCCAAGGAACTCTGAACCAATATAAATTTCAGATTAAATGCTGATCTGCAGTGGTAGAGGGAGTAAATTCATTGGTAATTCCTTACACCAAATGATTTCATAGTTTGATTTTTTTTTAAGGAAAATAACAGTCTCATGAGCCAGCAATTACTAGAGAAACTGTGATCTTACTTATATACCATTTTAGGTAAAACAGGAGAAAAAAAGGAAAAGTTGGAGTTACATAAATACCCTAAGATGAGAGTGGAACAATAAAGTCTCACAGAATGGCCTTAATGCCAACCTCAGCCTTGTTTCCCACCTAAGGGATACAAACTGATGAAGAGAGCTATCATCTTGGGGGAACTGTGACCCTTGGAATCAAGGAGATTTGGGATCACCATAGAGATGGTAGAAATTCAGCATCTGTACATAGTGTACTTTGTCTCTTTTATTCTTTTTTACCTAGAATTTTTATCCACTGAAATAAAATACAGTCCACATGAGATGTATTTATTCCCTTGAGTGCCTCCAAAAGAACTGTGGATCTTGTTAGCCATATTTGTGGATACCTTGACAAAAGCTATATTTTAATATATTACATTTCATGAGAGAACTGGGAAAGCAATTCAGTTATAATTTAGAAGTCATATCAGTGTTTGAATTTGCTCCATATAAACCCATAGCCTGTGATGATGGGAACAGATAGCACATACTTCCTATGTGAACATAGGATTTAGCATCCCTTCTATATTTCTAAGAACTAGAAAACAAAATGTTTAGGGTTCATTGCTTCATTTTTTTTTTGGTTCTGAAAGCAGTGGACTACTCTTAAAATTTCTGAAGCAGTTTCTTCACATTGTAGAAATAAATTACAGAAATCATTGCTGGTTTAAATTGCAAAGCCCCAAATGCACTCAGTAAAATCACTTTTATAAGTATCTGTAGAATCATTCCATAATGATGAAATCTGACACATGGTGATACAGTACATTAATATGTTAAAATGGAAACATTTTTAGTCAGTTAATGTACACTGAAATTTAGAAACGAGGGCAAAGGAAAGGTAGTGGGTGCATTAAAAAGATAATTGTATAGCTAGGAAAAAAAATCACGACAGCTTTTATAAAGATATTTTCTAAGAGACTTCAAAGTATATTCCACAAAACTAAAAGACACTGGAATAGGTTTTAAAAAATCCAATTCAATTCAACTAAAACTTTTTAAACATCTACTAAATGCTAGGAATTGTTTGTTTTGAGAAATACATTTATTAAAAATCTACCACTCCATACCCTCTTGCAGCATATACTCTACAGGGGAATAGAGCAGACATGTAGATGTATTAATACAAGGTATAAACTTATGACTCTTGGGCCATCCCATTGTCATCTGTTATACTTCCCGCATAGCTATCCCAGAATCAAGATACTCTCTGCATTCAGATCTACTCAAAACAATACCTTCCAAGCCTCCTCTAATGTATTTTTTCCCCTTAATCATTTAGCAGAAACAATTTATACAAAGGAAAGACATTGAATGATACCTTAATAAGATTGTTAGCCCTATGGAGGTAGCTGGGTGGCTCAGTGGATAAAGTCCTTACCCAGGAGTCAACAAGATTTTAGTTCAAATATAACCTCAGATAGTTTCTAGCTGTGTGAAACTTAGACATATCACTTAATTCTGTTTGCCTCAGTTTTCTCCTTTCTAAAATGAACTGGAGAAAGTAATAGCAAACCATTCCATTATTTTTGACAAGAAAACCTCATGGGAGTCTCAAAGAGTTAGACATGACTGAAAAACAGCTGAACAACAATAACATTCCTCTCCAAAAACTTTGGAAATGCATCTCATGAAAAATGGAACAATGAAGTTAGCACAATGGCTCTATACATCTTCAGTTTGGTAGTCAGTCTAATACCTCTTCTCTCCCATGCTTTCTTTTGGAGATTCCCAGACACTGAGCTAATTTTGGCAAGACATATGTCAGTCTCATCATCAATGTGAGCATCCCTGAAGAATAAACTGTCAAGGTAAGTGAACTTATCCATAGCATTCAAAATTTTGCTATTTGCTGTAACTAATAGTTCCACATATGAATGGTGTGGTACTGGCTGATGGAGCACCTGTACAACTCTGGAGTAATTCAAGATGTGTAAAGTTAGAGTCCACCCCAAGTGTTTCTAGTGACTATTTGTGTCCAACCTGTCAGAACATTATTTGACTCTATGATACTTATATCATTTTGTTCCTCTCTGAAAACAAAGGAAAACAACCAAACAACCAAGATCATATAATGGTTGTAACTGATAGGTAGTCAAGCCTAACACTGGTTGCATCCATTGAATATCTCCTATCAATTTCTGAAAATCATTTAAGGTGTTTAGCTTCTCTGTTCTTAAGGACAGTTTTTGTACTGTAAGCACCTTAGGGTATACTTCATATCCTAAATATTGAAAAGGAGCATGTCTTTGAATTTTCTCTTCAACTATGTATAATTTGTAGTATCTTAGTGTTTCTATGGTCTTTTGTAGACACGCTTCTAGCATTTGTTCCTCAGGTGCACATCCCAATATATCATCCATATAATGTAATAGTATAACTTTTGGAAATGTTTTTCTTATTGGAGCAAGAGCAGCAGCAACATACATTTGACACATAGTACATAAAGGATCACAAATTAGGAAGAAAGTCTGTGGAATATGTTTCTCACATATATGTAGAGGGCTGCAGATAGTGGGGGAATTCTGGGTAAGATATAAGACCCTTCAGCACAGAAGGAACCTGCTGACCATATTTGGTTTGCTCCCCAACTCCTTTAAGGGTTCTTACCCTTTCTGAGAAGTCAAGGAAGGTGTAACCACCTGTGTTCTACTTGAAGCAAGAGATACTTACAGTAAAGAGGAATTTATATTTCTATAGCAGGGTGCTTGTAGTTAGCACTTGAGCAGGTGATGTGGTGATATAATGATTCTGTAGTTGGTACATGCACAGTGTGCTATAGTAATGCAATCATACTAAGATATTTAGGGGCTGAGAGAACTGGAAATAAATGGACTCTATCTTTGACCATGCTTGTGGGTCTCCTGCCTTCATTACTTCTTTACTAAGACTAAGGACTCAGGCTGGTCCCAAGATCCTCCAGAGAGCTATTCTGGATGGCATATTTTGGGACCCCTGCATGGAGGCTCTAGAAAACACACTACACATATATATTCTAGGATCCTTGATTTATTCAAATGATGTTATTGAACTAATTTCCCTGAGCTTTATTCTTGTTGTTTATTGTGTTTTTGTTTTACAGTTATTTTCCTGGATTTTCTTGACTATCTCAGTGCTGAGCACTTGAGGCATTGTCACATAATTTTCACTGGCATGTATTCCCAGAGCATTCTGGGAATTGTCTTCAAAGCTACCCAAATCATCTTAGCTTTAGACTGCTACTATATGAAGAGCAGGACTTCTCTCTGGTTAGAGCAATTTTATAACTCTAGTTATAGCTACTACACTGAGCTAAAAAAAAAAAAAAAAAAAAAAAAAAAAAAAAACGATTCAGAGCACCTTCAGTATAAGATAAGATATTATCTTACTGCTACAAATCTTTAGTCATAGAGCACTATCTCACTCAAGGGACAGCTAGTCATACACTTTGAATAGCCTTTCTGGCTTAATAGAAAATGAAAGTTAAAATGTTAGCCAAGACATAAAGATAAATTAAGGAAGCAAAGTCAATGTTTTCTAAGGCCAAATTGCTGTCTTGACTGTGTAGCAAAGCCTGAATACTTTTGTATTGTATTTTGGCCAGTAGTCAAATGCTAAGCCACCTGATATACAAAGAAATCCAGTCATTTCAAGAAAAGAAGAACATTAATATCTGGGGGAAATCAGGAAGAGCCTCAGTTAAAAAGTGGTCCTTATTCTCTCCTTTGAGGGAAGCTATGGTTCTACTAAGCAGAAATGGAATTTAGAATGCCATATGCATGAATTGAGGAGAGGTATGTGCCAGTTGTAGCTATTTAATGTTATTACTTAGAAAATGAGAGGGATTTCAAGGAGGAATTATGATTGTGTTTATATCTACATATATGTGTATATATACTTGTAATTTTATATGCATAATGCATACTAAAACTGCATTTCCCCTAAACTTAGCTTAAAAGTATATTGAGGAGATACAATTCATTTTAATATAAATCTGGCACTAATGGTAAAGATATTAGTAGTTATAACATCTCTCTACTCACTGGAATCTATAGATTTGAGCAAATTTTATTAATAACTTTCATATACCCTTCATCTGAAAATATATCATCAATATTATCCTCTATTTCTTGCTCAGAAGATAGACATAGCATCAGATGAAGATATGAGGACTAGAGAGCTCCATATTTCTCATCCCAATCATATCTAAGGGGGGAAAAGTTTATGTAGCATATAATATCAATTGGCTTTTTGTTTGTTATACTTCCTTCCGCCTGTCCAATTTGGTACCCCAAAATGTATGTGCTGAACACTATATGAAGGATGTTCCATAAACTGATTAGACTGTGAATATTCCTGTATTCACAGAGCCAACAAGGCTTCAGGTGACCCTTATGACTTGGGGTGAAGTGCTGAGACAGTCTGAAAAGTCACTAACAAGCTGTTTTTTATGGTATCAGCACTAAAGGCTTATTTTATACTTTGATGTCCCTGACTGCCTTTCTCTAAAAGCATTCCCCAGTAATTCATTTTGGTGAGGAGTTGACCCTGGGTGGGTGATGGGTTCTTCCAAAAGAGTTTATATTCTTGCCAGCTCTTTCCAAGCTACAAAAATTCCAAGCAATTATTTTATGTTTAATTTCTTTATATGTTATATTCAGTAGTACTTGCATGTTATCAACTAGTTAATAAATGAAAGGAACCAACCATGGGACAGGGATTGTTTTTCTTTATTTTTTATAAACTTAGCACTTTTCAGATTTGGTGACACACTAAGAGAATAAGAGATGATGCACTGTAGAGAAAGATGTACATGTGGTCAGAAATGTGAGTTCAATTGTTGCCTCCAATCCGTGCTCCTTGTGTAACTTTAGGCAAGCTACATAATCTTATTCAGTCTCAATCTCTTCATCTATAAAATGGAATGAATAATAGTACTGACCATGCAAAGTTAGTTGGAGGATAAAATGAGTTAATATTGCTAAAGCACTGGGAAAATATAGCTTTTCTTATTGACATATATGTGTTTGTCTATATATATTACTTAAATATTACATTTTGGTCAAGTACTTGTTGAAAACTCAATAAATGAAAGGAAAAGTAATGAATGACTTAGTCTAATGACAGACTATATGATTCACTTCTAAGAATTAATCCAGGAGAATGTAGAAGATTCATCACTCATTTATCTAAAGGAGGATTTTTTTTTAAATTTCAAACACAGTGAGATTCAAATATTTTTTCACCAGACACAGAGGCATTTCAAGGATTACACACCATCAACAACAAAACCTTGTTGTCTATTCAATGTGCTAAGGTTTGTAAAGGATTTTAGTTACTTTATGTCATTTTATTTTCAGAGTTAATAATAAACATATGGATAATTATAAATTTTTATTGTATTAAAGAAATGTAAGCTATTCATTCAAAAGGAGAGTAGTATTAAACCCACATTGGCCTTATACACTATGTATGCAAGGTTACTTAATTACTGAAGTAACCAGTGCATTATATTATAAAGTAATCTCACTTGAGAGGCTGGGGTGTAAGCAGCAAAGAGTAAAAGCCCAGGCCAAAAGGGAGGGACGTTTTGGGGAGATCAATAGTAAAGTTGGCTGCTTTATTTTGAAAATTTTTCTAACAAATGATTTTTTTTTCAAATATTTATCCTTTAGTTTAATCTGCAAGATAAACAAGCTAAAATTAAATCCTTTAAAGCTCATAGAAGTCTTGGACCACAAAATCAGTTTGAAAGCATTGAAGCTTTACTATTTACTATATTTACTATATTTAACAGTCTTCCTTCTAGACCAGGGTTCCTTAATTTTTGTACATGAATTTGGATACATGCATATATATGTGTGTGTATATGTGTAGTTATTCATATATGCATATATCTTTGTGTTTTTTTTAATTTCATCTTTTTTTAAAATTTTATAATAATTTTTATTGACAGATCCCATGCCAGGGTAATTTTTTTACAACATTATCCCTCGCACTCGCTTCTGTTCCGATTTTTCCCCTCCCTCCTTCCATCCCCTCCCCTAGAATGGCAAGCAGTCCTATATATGTTAAATATGTTGCAGTATATCTTAGATACAATATATGTTTGCAGAACCAAACAGTTCTCTTGCTGCACAGGGAGAATTGGATTCAGAAGGTAAAAATAACCTGGGAAGAAAACCAAAAATATTCCTATATCTTTGTATAGAACACATACATAATTCATTATGTTTATTCACATGTACATTATGTTTACATATCAATACATACATGTTTGTACATATATACCCAATTTAACATTTCAATAAAATGAGTACAAGTCTCTTAACTTTCATTTGTCTCAGTTTCCTTGTTTGTAAATATGAGATAAAATGATTACTTAGCCTCTGAAATTTATTTTTTACTCTACATATAAGATTCTATGAATTCCTTCCTGAATTTATTCATGTAGTATTATTCCAAATGGCTTCTGAAATTCTTGTGGTCCTGGGATGGAGAGAGCCATTTGCACCCAGAGAGAGAATTGTGGGGACTGAGTTTGGATCATAGCATACTATTTTCAGTTTTATTGTTGTTTGCTTGCATTTGTCTTCTTTCTAATTTTTTTTATCTTTTTGATTTGATTTTTCATGTACAGTATAATTGTGGAAACGTGTAGAAGAATTGCAAATGTTTAGCATATATTGGATTACTTTCCATCTAATGAAGGAGATGGGAAGGAGGGAAGAAGAAGAAAAAAATTAAACACAAGATTTTGCAAGGTTGAATATTGAAAACTATCTATGCACATACTTTTTATTATAAATTTATTTATTTTTAATACACATTATTTTATGAATCATGTTGGGTGAGAAAAGCAGAGCAAAGGGGAAAAATCATTTGAGAGATAAAAAAACAAAAAAGAAATAAGCCAGCATGTGTTGATTTACATTTAGTCTCCTTAGTTTTTGTTGTTGTTATTGTTTTGTTTTGTTTTGTTTTCTTTTTTTTTTTTTCTGTATGCAGATGGCATTTTCTGTCCAAAGTCTATTGGAATTGCTTAGAATCACTGAACCACTGAGAAGAACCAAGTCTTTCATAGCTGATCACTGTGCATTCTTGTTATTATGTATTCCTTGTTCTGCTTATTTCATGCATCATCACTTCATGTAAATCTTCTAGGCTTTTCTAAAATCAGCTTAATTCATCATATTTATAGAATACTAATATTCCATTATCTTCCTATACCACAACTTGTTCAGCTATTCCCCAATTGATTGGTAATGACTCACATTCCAATTCCTTGCTACCACAAAAAGAGAGAATAGACCTCAAATCCTGAGGTTCCTAATGTCAAAGCAATTCCAGATGAAGCCCCAAAGCTAGATATGAACTGGTTCCCATTTCACAAGGCTTTTTTGGAAGATTATATAAAGGATATTAAGAGAGAATTAGAAGAAGAATGGGGAAAGAGAATGATATCATTGCAAGAAGGAATGGGAAAAAAGCATATAATATTCTATAAAATAGATATAAAAATATACCAGTTCGCCGAAAAACAAAATTTGTGAAATGGACAAAAATGCAATGAATAAAACAATTCAATTGGCCAGTACAAAAGGAGCTCAAAAAGGTAACTGAAGAAAATAATACACTAAAAATTAGAATTGAAAAAAATGGAAGTGAATAGCTCAATAAGACTTCAGGAATCAGTCAAACAAAAAAAAAAAAAAAGAAGAAGAAGAAAATATGAAATACTTCCTAGGAAGAAGAACTAACTTGGAAAATAGATCTGGGAGAGACAATCTAAGGATTATTGGATTTCCTGAAAGCCATGATGGAAAAACAAAAAACAAAAACAAAAACAAAAAACTTAGACATTCTCTTACAGGAAATCATAAAGGAAAACTGTCCTGATATCTTAGAATCATAAGGTAAAATAGCCATTAAAAGAATTCATCGATCACCTCCTGAAAGTGACCCCAAAATAAAATCCCCAAGGAATATTGTTGCTAAATTTCAGAACAATCACACCAAGGAAAAGATATTGCAACCAGACAAAAAGAAACAATTTAAATACCAGAAACCACAATTAGGATAACCCAAGACCTATCAACTTCCTCCTTAAGGATCAAAGGGCCAGGAATCTGATATTATGAAAGGCAAAGGAGCTTGGATTACAGCCAAGAATAAGCTATCCACCATGATCTAGGCAAAAAGAACAAGATTATAAATAAATTAGAGGAACATAGGATAGTTTATCTCTCAGACTTGTGGAGGAGAAAGAAATTTGTGACCAAAGATGAACTAGAGACCATTACTGATCACAAAATAGAAAATTTTGATTACATCAAATTAAAAAGCCTTTGTACAAACAAAACTAATGCAAACAACATTAGAAGGGAAGCAACAAATTGGGAAAACATCTTCACAGTTAAAGGTTCTGATAAAGGCCTCATTTCCAAAATATATAGAGAACTGACTCAAATTTATAAGAAACCAAGCCATTCTCCAATTGATAAATGGTCAAAGACTATGAACAGACAATTTTCAGGTGATGAAATTGAAACTATCACCACTCATATGAAAGAGTGTTCCAAATCATTATTGATCAGAGAAATGCAAATTAAGACAACTCTGAGATACCACTACACACCTGTCAGATTGGCTAAAATGACAGGAAAAAATAATGATGAATGTTGGAGGGGATGCGGGAAAACTGGAACACTGATGCATTGTTGGTGGAATTGTGAATGAATCCAACCATTCTGGAGAGCAATCTGGAATTATGCCCAAAAAGTTATCAAATTGTGCATACCCTTTGACTCAGCAGTGTTTCTATTGGGCTTATATCCCAAAGAAATACTAAAGAAGGGAAAGGGACCTGTATGTGCCAAAATGTTTGTGGCAGCCCTGTTTGTAGTGGGTAGAAACTGGAAATTGAATGGATGCCCATCAATTGGAGAATGGCTGGGTAAATTGTGGTATATGAATGTTATGGAATATTATTGTTCTGTAAGAAATGACCAGCAGGATGAATACAGAGAGGCTTGGCAAGACTTACATGAACTGATGCTAAGTGAAATGAGCAGAATCAGGAGATCATTTTACACTTCGACAACAATATTGTATGAGGATGTATTCTGATGGAAGTGGACTTTTTTGACAAAAAGACCTGAGTTTCAATTGATAAATGATGGACAGAAGCAGCTACACCCAAAGAAAGAACACTGGGAAACGAATGTGAACTATCTGCATCTTTGTTTTTCTTCCCGGGTTATTTATACCTTCTGAATCCAATTCTCCCTGTGCAACAAGAGAACTATTCGGTTCTGCAAACATATATTGTATCTAGGATATACTGCAATATATCTAACATATATAGGACTGCTTGCCATCTAGGGAAGGGGGTGGAGGGAGGGAAGGGAAAAATCGGAACAGAAATGAGTGCAAGGGATAATGTTGTAAAAATATTATCCTGGCATGGATTCTGTCAATATAAAGTTATTATTAAATAAAATAAAATAAAATATTAAAAAAAGAATAAGCTATCCAGTTAAAATGAGCATTATCTTTAAGAGGAGAAGATGGACATTCAATGATATAGATGAATTTTACATATTTGTAATGAAAAGACCAGAACTGAATGAAAAAAATTGATCTTCAAACACAGAACTCAAGAGAAGGAAAGAAATCTTGGGAACTATATGTCTGTTATGGGTATACTTAGAGAATGTGGGTATAATTTGATTTTATTATCATAGAATGAAAAAGAAACTAGAGGTGGAAAGGGCATCATATTGGAAAAAGAGGAAAAAGGAGGTAAAATAATGGAAATTATATCTCCCAAATCTCTATTATAATTGAGGGAAAGAAGGGAGGAGATGAGCATTGCGTGATTCATACTCTCATCAGATTTGGCTCAAAGAGAGAATATCAGGGGCATCTAGGTGGTGCAGTGGATAGAGCACCAGCCCTGAAGACAGGAGGACTTGAATTCAAATCTGGCCTCAGACATTTAACACTTCCTAGCTCTGTGTGACCCTAGGCAAGTCACTTAATAGCAATTGCTTCAGAAGAGAGAGAGAGAGAGAGAAGAGAGAGAGAGAAAGAGAGAGAGAGAGAGAGAGAGAAACTCTCTCACAGAAGAAACTTTTCTCACCTTATAAGGAAATGGGAGAGAAAAGGGGAAAAAAATGGAAAGACTAATAGAAAGGAAAACAGAAGCATTAGAGGAAAGATGTAAAAAATGGGAAGGGGCTCTAAAGGGGAAGAGCTGGTCATCAAAAGCAAAATACTGGGGAAAAGGAGAAGGGGGAAGGAAAGAGAAAAGCATAGTAGCCTAAATATAATGGCAGGAAATACAGAATTAGTTGTTTTAACTATAAATGTGAATGGGATGAACTCTCTTATAAAATGGAAGTGGATTTCAGACTGGATTAAAAGCCAGAATCCTACAATATATTGTTTACAAGAACCATTTAAAGCATGATGATACATATGAAGTGAAGGTAAAGGGCTGGAACAGGATTTATTATGCTTCGAGTGAAGTAAAAAAAAAATCAGGGAGAGCAATCCTGATCTCAGATCAAGTAAAAGAAAAGATAGATCTAATCAAAATGGAAAGGGAAGAAAACTATATTTTACTATATGGTACCATAAATAATGAAGGAATATTAATAATAAATATGTATGCAAAAAGTGGTAGAGCATCCAAATTCCTAAAGCAGACGTTAAGAGACATACAAGAAGAAATGACAAAACCATATTAGTAGGGAAATCTCAACCTTGCTCACTCAGAACTAGAGAAATAAACCACAAAATAAATAAATAAGAAAGAAGTTAGTTTAAGGTTAGGAGGTAAACAAAATGTTAGAAAAGTTAGGTATGATAGACCTTTGGAGAGAATTGAATGGAGACACAAAGGAGTTTAATTTTTTTTCCCCAGTGATTCATGATACCTTTACAAAAATTGACCGTGTATTAGAGCATAAAACATCAAAATCAAATGTAGGAAGGCAGAAATAAATGCATTTTTTCCTGATCATTATGTAACAAAAATCATATGCAATATAAGACAAGGAGAAAATAGACCAAAAGTTAATTGGAAATTAAATAATCTAATCCTAAAGAATGAATGGATAAAACAGCAAAACATAGACACAATTAATAGTTTTATCTAAGAGAATGACAATGAGACAACTTACCAAAATTTGTGGGATGCAGTCAAAGCAGTTAGAAGGGGAAATATATCTTTAGATGCTTATTTATATAAAAAGAGAAAGAGAAGATCAATGAATTGGGCTTACAACTAAAAAAAAACAATTAGAAAAAGAATAAATTAAAAATCCTCAATTAAATAATAAATTTGAAATTCTGAAAATAAAAGGAGAGAATAATAAAATTGAAAATAAGAAAACTAGTGAATTAACAAATAAAACTGAGTTGGTTTTATAAAAAACAACAAAATAGATAAATCCTTAATTAATTTGATTAGAAAAAGAAAAAAAAAAGGAAAGTCAAATTGTTAGTCTCAAAAACTAAAAGGGAGAACTTTGCACCAATGAAGAGGAAATTAGAGCAATAATTCCTAGTCATTTTGTCCAACTACATGCCAATAAATTTGATAATTTAAATGAAATGGAGGACTATCTACAAAAATACAGATAGTCCAGGTTAATAGAAGAGGAAAAAATTATTTTATTAGTCCCATTTTAAGAAAAAAAAATCGAACAACATATTGATCAACTCCCTAAGAAAAAATCTACAAGGCCAGATGGCTTTATCTGTGAATTCTACCAAATATTCAAAGAAAAATTAATTCCAATACTATATAAATTATTTGAAAATTAGGGAAAGAAGGAGTCCTACCAAATTCCTTTTATGACACAGATATGGTGCTGATAGCTAAACCAGGCAGGGTGAAAACAGAGAAAGAAAATCATAGACCAATTTCTCTAATGAATATCGATGCAAAAATCTTAAATAAATTATTAGCAGAGAGATAACAGAAAGTCATTTCAAGGATAATACAGCCAGACCAAGTAGGATTTATACCAGAAATTCACAGCTGGTTCAATAGTAGGAAAACTATTAGCATAATCAACTATATCAATAGCCAAATTAGCAAAAATCATATGCCATCTCAATAGATGCAGAAAAAGAATTTGATAAAATCCAACACCCATTCCTATTAAAAGAAAAAAAAACACTTGAGAATATAGGAATAAAGGGACTGTTCCTTAAAATGATCAGTAACATCTATTTAAAACCATCAGCAAGCATCATATATATGGGGACAAACCAGAACCATTCCTGTTGGAATTCTTACAAAGTGTTAACTCATTAGAGTTGACAGAGATAATAATTATCTAATTTAGCATCGTTCAGTATGATTGATCTGATCCTATAAAGAGATGTTATGGGCCAGAACTTGAAACAAGGTACTAAGTGGAATTGAAGAGACAATGTTTAAATCTAGTTTAGCATTGATTTAATCATACAACAAATAATGATTTCCCAGTGATATAATGATTGGTGTGTACTCAGTGAACAGCATATAAGCAAGAAGCTCTAAGGCCAAAGCACATTATGGGAGATACAAAAGCCCACAAGCCCACTCTCAGAGGCAAAGTCAGATTCATTCCATATTCCACCTTTGTGCTGGCTGGAGGCTGAAGAAAGCAGAGGCAAAGGACAAGCTGCAAGAGCTCTTGGAACCAAGCAGAGAGATAGACCTCTAAGAAAGCTAACGGGGCCTAAGGAAAGAGATAAGAAATAAACATTGGATTTTATCAGCTGGCTGTATTTGGAGTGATTATTACTCTGAACTGAAACGAAGGCTGCCTCCAGAAAACCTCCCCAAGAAACCTGCTCTCAGAGAGTACCATTATATTTTAAAGAAGAGACTTCAAGAATTAGCCATCAAAAGATGACTCTATTCAACGAGATGATTCAAGGCAAGTTCCAATGATCTTGTGATGATGAGAGCCAGCTATAGCAAGAGATAGGACTGTGGGAACTGAAGATGGATGACAACATAGCATTTTCACTCCTTTTTTGTGGTTTGCTTGAATTTCATTTCTTTCTCATTATTTTTCCTTTTTGAACTGATTTTCCTGGTGCAGCAAGGTAAGTTTTTAAACATGTATGCCCATATTGGATTTAACATACATGTTTACCATGTTTAAAATATATTGGATTACTTGCCATCTAAAGGAGGGCATGGGGGAAAGATAAGAGAATTGGAATACAAGGTTTTTCAAGGGTCAATGTTGAAAAATCATCCTGCATATGTTTTGAAAATAAAAACTTCAATTAAAGAAAAAAAGAAAGGGGCTTGGTCTATAAAAGAGGAGAGCTGTTTGAGGGAGGTGGTGTTCAGAAGCAACTGAGATCCTACACTGAGGAGGGAAAGGGGGAAAGGAAAGAAAAAATATTACAACCCAAGGAAAATAATAATGCAGGAAATACAGAGCTGATCATTTTAACTTTGAATGTGAATGACTGAATTCTTCCATAAAACGGAAGTAGATAGCAAACTGGATTAAAAACCAGAATCCTACAATATGTTGTTTACAAGAAACACATTTAAAGCAGAGTACATACTGAGTAAAGGTAAAAGACTGGTGCATAATGTATTATGCTTCAGGTGAAGTTAAAAAAAAAAGCAGGGGTAGCAATCCTGATTTCAGATTAAGAAAAAATATAAAAAAGAGAACTATTTAAAAGAGATAAGGAAGGATACTCTATCTTTTTTTTTTTGTTTGTTTGTTTTTTTTAAGGATACTCTATCTTGCTAAAGGTTACCATAGATAATGAAGTAATATCAATACTAAACATATATGCTCCAAATGTTACAGCATCCAAAATCCTAGAGGAAAAATTAAGTGAACTGCAAGAAGATATAGACAGCAAAAAACTATACTGGGGGGGACCTCAACCTTGCTTTATCAGAACTAGACACACGAAGCCAACAAATAAAACAGAAATTAAGGAAATAAATGGATTTTTAGAGAAGTTAGGTTTCATAGACCTTTGGAGAAAATTGAAAATGATCCAACATGATAAATATGTGCAATTCTTCTATACATATTTTCACAATTATTATGGTGCAGAAGAAAAATGAGATGGAAAAGGAACAAAAAAGAGAAAGAAAACAAACATCAAGGAAAAAAAAACAATGAAAAGGAGAAAATACTATGGACAGAATTTGGCTTTTTTTTCTATAACATTGTTTTAAATTGTTGCCTATGAGATTAAAAGACTTGTTCAAAGTCACAAAATTAATAAGTATCAGAGTCATGACTAGAAAGCAAAACTTTCAGGTTTTGTGGCAAATTCTCATTTCACTCCACCCAGGTTACCTTACTAGAGAAAAATAAATGCATTGTGATTTTTTTTTTTATGATGCCTGCTATAAGCATTGTCTTATCAGTACCTAAGAAGGAAAAAAAAATGTTCTTTCTTCCTCCCTTCCAGTGAAACAGCACCAAGTTAGTCTTTAAGATAGATCACTATAATACATTGTGTAAAGGAAAATGGATTGTTTCTTTGAAGAAGATTAATTAATTCACTGCATAAGCAATGTCAAAATTCTGCATTGAGATACCATTAATATCAGTAGGTGTATCTAGGGGCAGAATTTGACAAATTGTAAATAGGTTTCATCCTGTTTCATCATTTTAGATATGAGAATTGACTATTATTACAGCATAGCATAAAAACAATTGAATTGAATACAAGTTTTTGAGGGAGAAAAAGGCTTGGTATTGCTCTTTTGTCAATTTTTACATAAATGATTTTTTTTCTTATTTCTTTAGTTTGAAAAACCTTCCATTTATATTCACACTTATACATATTGAGATGAGAAATTTTGAATAGGACAATAAAGTCATTTCTCATGTGACATACTTTCTTTTTGCAGCCTGAAATAGCGGATAGCTTAACATATGTTTCACAAATTCATTATAAATTCAAAAATCCCAATTCTTGTTAAGAATTCAGTCAACTCAGCTTTAATTTTGAGCTTCTTAGTATATTGAAGATTATGGAGGTGCTCTAAAATTACAATTCTGATAAGCACTAATTGTTTTTTTTTTCCTTAATGTTCTCTATTCACTCATTATTATTTAGACAAAAAGAATGATGCTTATAAAATAAGTTTGGACTCAGTCTCAAGTTTCTACTTTGCTTAATAAGATTTGATTCCAGGGATGAAAGTGTTTGTGAAAGTTTCACAACATCACAAGATTACACTATTTGAAAAGACCCCAGCATCTCTCTAAGACAAACAATCACTAAACAAGAATCTTCTCAAGACATCACCAAAAACAGGTCACCAAATTCTTCTTAAAGTCTTCCACTGTGAGAGGCAATTCATTAACTCTTAAGGCAGCCAGTTCTATTTTTTTTAGTAACTCTTTTTAGGAATAATAGGACTTGGAGTGCTATTTGTATGGGGTCAAAAAGAGTGAGAAAAAACTCAATAGTAAATAACCTTCCTTTTAAACTATCCAAACCTAAAATTACCTCATTGCCACTTCCTTGCAGCCATTTCCCCTAATACTACCGTATAAAATCAAGAAGAACAATTCTTCTATATAGTATTAAGAAAGTCATATTACTAACCTATGTCTGCTTTTCAAGAAAAAAAAAAGGGAAAATAAGTAAACTCTTTTGTTATATTCTCGTGTGACATAGACTTAGCATTTTCACTTCTTTTGTTGTTGTTTGTTTGAATTTTATTTTCTTTCTCATTTTTTTCTTTTTGATCTGATTTTTCATGTGCAGCAAAATAATTGTACAAATATGTATGCTTATATTGGATTTACACATATTTTTACCTTGTTGACCACATATTGGATTACTTGCCATCTAGAGGAGGGGGTGAGGGGAAGGGAGGAGGAATTGAAAGACAAGGTTTTTCAAGAGTCAGTGGTGAGAAATTACACTTGCATATGTTTTGAAAAAAAAACTTCAATTAAAAATCATATATCACAATCACATAATGTAATGTTTGGAGAATCTGGATACCATCCTGAGTCCTTGATCTTAGGAGAGGAGGGAAGAGGCAGGACCCATGTGGATGGTCAAACATGGACTCCATTTATTTCAAGTTCCCTCAGCCTTAAATACCCCAGTACAATTACTTCACTATAACACCCTCTGCATGTGTGAACTATACTTAGTATGTGCCAACTATAGGATGCTATGCATGTGGTGCAAAATAAGCAACTTGCTATTATTGTGTAGATGTTTCCTTGCTGCAAGGATCTCTGCTTCAAGTAGAACAGAAATTGTCATGCCCCCTGATTTCTCAAGAAGGCTGAGATGTCCCTAAGGGGAGATGAGAGCTGAACCAGACATTATCAGCAGATTCTCTTTGAGCTGAAAGGTCTTATATCTCACCCAGAGTTCTCCCACTATTTGTGGCCCTCTTCATCTTCTGCTCTCTTTTGTTTTAATTGAAGCAGATGTACATCAGTGGTTAAATTCATCAGCAGGGGAAGAATCACACAGACAAATAGTAATACAACATGTTCATATTAGGCAAGTGTATTACACTGGTAAGTTTGTCTCAAACAAAATGAGTAAACAAGATTTTAAAAAGACTTCCATCAGTCCCAGAAGGAAGGTATAGAAATAACAATCATACATATACCTCCTTCAGCAGTCAAGAGATAGTCCAAAACAAATCTATTGTCCATCTCTTCATATGTCAGGGAATCCAATGATTCCTGCAGGTTTTGAAATCTTGCAGGTTTTAAATTAACAGTCTCATTAACAATAATTTATATGGTCAAGGTGATGTTTATGAGTTAATTGCCATGCACATAGTGCTAACTGCTATGCTCTTTCAGTGGCAGACTGTAATCTCCCCATCAAAGATTACTCATTGCCATTCTTATCTAAACCCAGATCTTCATACATCCCTGGCACTACCTCATCGCGCAGTGGTTCTTGTTCAATAGAGCACCCAAACATAGCTGCTTACAAGCTCAAGATTTTATTACACGCAATCACATTCTGCTCTCCTTGCACACCTTCCCCCTTTCCTCCCCCATTCTGACACTATGTACTACTTCTTATATTTGGTCTATGAGTTCACAAGCACAGCCAATAAGACAAGAACACATCTCTCATTCATGATGTGTTCTCAATGGGGCCAGAGCTTTTGCTCACAAGTAGGTCCCTGCTAGTTGCAGAGATCACACCCGGGGGCCCCAGGCATCACAGTCTTTTGACTTCCTCATTGCACTATAAGAGATACTCTCTGTACTCTTACAGGGGTATAGTCAGAGGTGGAACCACTGGATGTTTCTTGGATCTTTCTCTTCATTTCTAGACTCTTCTCTTTTTCCATTTTTCTCTTATGGACAAGACAGATACAGATTGTTAGTATCTATCTAATTCTTTTCCCATCTGTCAAGATACAAGCAAACCCTTTACCCCAATATGTTAGTCTGTCTGGTCCTTTCCATTCACCACTCTCTGGATCTCTCCATATCACCTGGTGATTATCTGAAGATACCAGAACTGCTTGCACTGGACACTGTCTTTCCATCAGGTTATGAAACCTGTCTGATGGAGCCAGTGCATCTTCATCAAAAAGCAAAAAAATTAATAGTATAAAAAGTTAAGTTTAGAAGTTCTCTAGGATTACCTGGGGCTCCTACTTTATTTTGTTTTTGGAGGAGCATCTTGATGTCTCTGTTCCTTCTCTCTACTATTGCCTGTCTTTGAGGATTGAAAGGTATGCCAGTGGTATGTAAAATCTGATACTATGCACGAAAGTACATGCAGGCCCATCATCTCCTTTTATTGCTTGTGACAAGCCCATTACTGCAAAAGCCTGTGTAAGGAATTCAGTGATCTCTTTTGTTGCTGGTATTGCAAAAGTAAATCCTGAAAAGGTGTCCACCACAATATCAGTAAAAGAAATATGGACAAAAGATTTATAATGGATCACATCCATCTGACAAATTTCACTGGATCTCAAATCACGCTCCCTCTAGGAAAGAACCCTCATGATTTGAGATCCAGTGAAATTTGTCAGATGGATGTGATCCATTATAAATGTGTGGAAAGAAAGGCAAGCTATACAGGCTTTCACTATGCTCCTAGCTTCCTTTTTTGTTATCCCAAACTGCAGATATAAAACTCATACAGACTGATGATATTTAGAATGAGATTCTTGGGATTCCTGAAACAGAGGAGTGTTGGCTGACATGGTGAGAAGGTGATCTTCCTTTGAGTTTGCACAAAAACTAAGATCTAGAAATCCTGTATGAGAGAGAACATGTAAAATATACTTACCTGGATGTTTTCTCACTTGCTCCTGAAATTCCTTAAAAAAACAGAAATATGTTAGAGGCTACAAATTTTATTTGGACTGTGGTAATTCTTTGTACCATACCTACTGAATAGACTGAATCAGATGTTATATTTATATCTCCTGGATAATAAGCGTTCTGCTGAATGGACTGAAAGGATGTTCTTACTACTATTTCTATAGCTAAGTCAGGAGAATATGCAGCATGACTGTTATGTTTGGATGCATTTGTAAAAATGGTTGCTCCTTTAAGTAGAATCTTAGAAATCTTTTCTTCAAGAATCTATCATCAATTATGTATAGCTGGGTGATCTTTAAGAAAGACCCATATATAGAATTTGGAACTGTGGCCAATAAGATTTGACACTCTGAGATGGTTTCATAGCATACATTAATGTGTGCATTGGTATAAAAGGTATATATTTTATAAGGTCTTATCCCAGATAATTGAATTGCCCATTTAATGGTCTTTAATAAAATTCTAGCCACAAGCACTGGGTAAGGAGTAAGGCTTTGGTCTGGTTGTGCTTAGAGGGTCACCCACTTAACCCCACTGTCTTCTTGATGAAGGAGTGATATAGGTGCCTCTTTTGTAGCAAAAAAACTGGTATTTCCAAGAGTTTTTGAGTGACTGGATAAAGCCAGTTCAACTTCTCCCAAAGGCTCTTAGGTTTCTTTTGTAAGCTGTGCTGGGGAGGGATAAGTCTAAAGCAATGTCTCCCCTTAAAATATCATACAATGGTTGTAATTGATAAGTAGTTAAACCTAACAATGGATGCTTCCATTGGATATCTCCTATCAAATTCTGAAAGTCTTTTTAGGTGTTCAATTTCTCTGTTCTTAAAGAAAGTTTTTGCACTGTATGTTCCTTGGGATATATTTCATACCATAAATACTGAAAAGGAGCATGCCTTTGAAATTTTTCTGGGGCTATATGCAATTGGTAGTTTCTTAGTGTTTCTATGGCCTTTTGTAAGCATGTTTCTAGCATTTACCCCTCAAGTGCATACTCCAAGATATCCACATACTGTGATAATATAACTTTTGGAAATGCTTTTCTTATTGGAGTTAGAGCAGCAGCCACCTTTGACACAAGGTAGTGCTATTTTTCATTTCCTGTGGCAAAACTGTCCCTTGAAATCTTTTCTACTGACTCAAATAAATTAACACTAAGCACTGAAAAGCCAAATCTTTTCCTATCCTCCTTATCCAGAGGAATATAATAGAAACAATTCTTAATATCTATAACCCAAAGAGGGCATTCCATTGGCAATTGAGCAGGAGATGAAAGCCCAGGCAAAAGGTTTCCCATAGTTTCCATCTGTTCATTCACTTTTCTCAAATCAATCAGCAACCTCCCTTTTCCAGATTTCTTTTCTTTTTTCTTTTTTTTTTCTTTTAGCAAAAACAGGGAAGTTCTAAGAACTTAGAGAAGATTGTAAGTATCCTTGGTCAAGTTGCTACTATACTATAGCTAATAAGACCTGAATTTTTCACCAGTTAAGGGCCATTGTTCCCCTCCTATTGCTATATTAGTTTTCCATTGAATTGAAACAGGTGAAACTGTTGGCAGGCCTTCAACAGCCTTGTCAAAAAAGCCAAAATGCTCAATTGTAATCCTAACAGCTGTAAGATATCTCTTCCCCACAGATTGATGGTGATTTTGTTTTACTACAAAAGGGATAAAAATTCCTCTTTTATCTTCAAATTTCCATCTCAAATGGGTAGCACTAAGTTCAGCTACTGTTGATCCTCTATGCCAGACATATGTGTGTTTGCTATGATCTTTGGCCAATGACTTGGCCAGCTGGTATTTCTAATGACTGTATGATCTGCATCCATGGCTATCAACCCTTTCAATGGTATACATTTACATAGATAGTGAGCATAGGACAGTCAGCTGTAATAGCTGCAGTCCAGAATATTCCTGGATTCTGTTGTTGGGAGTCAAAATCTGGGTACATATCACCAAATTGCATATCAGGAGTGTATATCAGGAGGCCTGATGCTACTATTTCTCCTGGATGATAGATCACACATTGTCTATCTATATTAGTGACTGGAAAATTAGATACATATTTCCCAGTTTCCTAAATCAGGGTAGGAATAGACATTGTTTTATAAGCACTTTTGAGAAGTGAAATGATCATGTTTACTGTGTGTGAAAGCAAGGGATCTATAGGCCAAATGGATACAGGTTTCAGTTCTCTAGGGATATCTCAGTATCCCAGTGGCATATGGCTCTATTCGTTCTAATTGCAATCCCCTTCCCCCTTTGGCATGCATTTCTGCTGACTGATAATGTTTGAGTACTGAACTTTTAAAGATTCTCTGGGTGTAACAGCCACTGCCATCCTGCCCCAAGTGTTTTTTGTCTGGGCCCCTGGCGCTGAGCCCCACTTCTTGTTTCCCTGAGCCACTCTATGTTCTGACACCCAGTGGAAGCCCCTATTGCATTTTGGACATGGGGTTTTGGATCTTGTTCTCCCACCCTGTTCTTTCACTTTATTTTTTTGCCATCATTGTGCCTTCAAATGCCCTTTTTTCCCCACACTGAAAGCACTGACAAATCTCCTTGGAAGTCCCTTCCCAAGAAGGTCCCTGTTTTCCTATGTTCAGGTCTTGAAAAGCTTGCATCATACTCTGGGCACAAAAGTATGTGTGCCTACTGTGGCACAGAGTTTTATTAACTCATGTAAATGAGCATTCTATTTTAGTCCTAGTATAACTCTTCTACAATCCTCATTAGTATTTTCTCTAGTAAGTTTCCTTATCATAATTTCTGTTGCTTTGTTTTCACCAATGTTTTGTGTATTAGATGTCTGCAAATATCCCATAAAAATCAGCTAAAGATTCATTTGGATCTTGCATTATTTTCTTGAAGTTTTCCCCTTTATCTTATTTTCCTGGGAGGGTGACCCATACTATAGTAGCAGCAAAAGCAATTTGCTCATACACTGCCAAAGGGTAATAATTCTGTGCTATAGTGTTTGTATAAGGACCTACACCTGCTAGTTGGTCAAAGATGACTGGTATATTAATTCTAGGTTGCCTATTTCTTTGGGCTTGTGTTCTATAGAGTTCAGCATACTCAGAAAGCCATGATGAGAGTTTGTGCAGGTTCTAAGCAAGTTTTTGATATAGATTTCCAGTTATTAGAGGTTAAAATTTCATAAGCCAAATTCCCTAACAGCATTTTAACATAAGATGATGTAGACACATAAGGAGTGCAAGCCTTTTTCATATCTTTGATAATTTTCAGATTAAAAGCAGTATGTCTTCTCCTAACTTGACCTGAAGAGTCAGGCTCTTCAAACACAAGTTATATTTGTATTCTCAATCCAGATGTATCCCATCCCTCCTCCTTTGCTTTAATTAATGCCTCTTGTAATGGAGACATGGTGAATGGGCAAAGCTGCTGCATGGGTGGTTCTGATGGTATTATCACCCCTCCTGATCCTCCTTCTCTAGCTCATGAAAGTTGAGTTGAGGGAAAAAGATTAGGAGAATGAGAATACCCTAAAGGTACATGCATGAGTGTAGGAGGAAGTGAAACAGAACTGTGAAACTGAGAAGCACATACCCCTTAAATTTTTCAAAACAGTACTTATCTACTTTCCAGCCCAACTCACCATGCCCTCTGTGCTGCTTTTTTCCCCCTCACACTTCCTTGTCTGTTTCCTAGTTTTGAAACATGTAGGATTCCTTAAAGCCAATTTTATTATGTTGTATATAAGAAATATTTCCTCAGGAATTGAATCTGGACCACAACTTTGTCATATCCAATTAATTGCTTTCCCCTATTTTCCACATCTCTGTGGAACCCCCTTCTTAGAGAGCCACAGAGATATGCACTCTATTATATTTATGAACTCATTACTCTGGTTCTAAGTTACTAACAAACCTTGCTTCTCTATAAACCTAATTAATTCTTCATATTTCCCTCAGCAGGGTGGCTCTGTTGTTATCATTTGCCACATTTTGGCTGAAAAATGAAAGTGACTAGATTAGTCACTTTATTACCAATATCAAATTTTCTCCCTTGTTTGTCTTTTTTTAACTTACTTTGTTCCTGGGTCACAGAGACTATTCTCTGAACATGCTGATTGTGTCAGTCGAGCTGCTGTGTGCTCTGCTTTCCAGAGCACCACATTGGGCACCAAATATAATGTGCAGACTACCTCTCTGTAGGATCTCATTACCAGCCTGAGTTCTTGATCTTAGGGTAGGAGTGAAGAGATGGGACCAACATGCATGGTCAAACATGGAATCCATTTATTTCAAGTTCTCTCAGCCTTAAATACCCTAGTATACTTACATCACTATAGCACACTCTGTATGTAATAACTATACTAGGCATGCACCAACTATCAGATGGTGCACATTTGGGGCCACCTAAGCAACTTGTTATTATTATGTAGATGCCTCCTCCCTGCAAGTATCCCTGCTTCAAGTAGAACACAGGTTGCTATGTCCTCTGACTTGTCAGAAATGCTGAGACACCTCCAAAGGGAGATGAGAGCTGAACCAGATCTTGTTAGCAGGTTCCCTCTGGCTGAAGGATCTTATATCTCATCCTGAGTTTGCTCACTATTTGTGGCTCTCTACATATACCTTTCTTAAAATGTTAATAATATTCAACACAATTCTTCACATAGGTTCTAACTAAAATAGAATAGATTCTGTGATTCTGTTCCTAAGATGACCATATCATACTAAAAACTCATTGAACTTCTTTCTAACTATATTCAATGTATTCTTTTGAAGTCAATTTTTAATCCAAATCCTAGAATTTACTTTGATCTCACTTCAATTTTTTTTTTTTTACTGTGACAGGGGTAGAGCCAAGATGGAGGAGACAAGACAATTCATTGTGTGTGTTCTTCCTAGCTTTCTTCAGATTAACACCAGAGCAAGCCTCTGAACTGCTTTTGGAGTGACAGAACCAACAAATAGTTGGAGTGTAGCAAATTTCCAGCAGAAGATATTTTGTAAGAACTTCAGAAAAGATGTGTTTTATTCAGATATGGGGAGAGGAGGAAGAGGAGATAAGACAGATAGTCACAGGTGCAGCATAGAGTTGTTCACACCAAAGAAATCTACCAAGAGGCTCTTAGTCAAAGTATAGCAGCACTGGTTCAGAAGCCAGTGGATCAGCAGACTAGCTGTGAGACATCCAACATAACAATAAAAGGCAAATAGTGAGCTCCTGAATCCCAGAATAAGAGGTGACTTGACCATGCCCACCAAGGACAAGAAAGAAGTCAGCAGTATCAGCCAAAGGCAACATGAAGTCACTTTTACCTTTAGAGGAAGCTTGGGAAAATCTCCCCTTTGGCCTAAGAGTAGAACTCATTCTTTTAAAATGAGCACAAAAGCAAAAAACAAACAAACAAACAAACAAAAAAAAATAACTCTAGCCATATATAGCTTTTATGGAGACATATGTTTATAATATGACAACTATTGATTGTTGTGTATAGAATTTGTTACAGTTCCTGTCAATAAATACATTCATTTAGACAATTCCACCAATAACTCTTTTAACTTGTTTGAAGGTTAAAGAAAAAAAGTGTGAAATTTCATAAACATGGCCCATTAGTGAAGTTTCTAGGAAAGTGGAATGGATATGAAGGTAGGAAAAATCTAAATTTGAAATCTAGCTCTGAAATTTATTAGTTTTATGATTTTGGGCAAGTCATAGAATCCTATAATTTTCAAGTTACCATAGAGCGCAATAATTCCCTAATAAAGCCAAAAGTGCAAAAAAAAAATGTTTTCTGATCCATACTCAAAAAGCAGTTGGTCAGTCTTTGCTTAGAAACTCTCAATTATATGGAAATCCATCAATTCCTAAAGCAGTCCCCTGCATTTCTATTGAATTATAATTATCACTTAATATCTCAGGTCATCAAATTCCTCTTTTTTATAATGACTACAATGGGAAAAGCTAGATGGTGCAGTAGATAGAGTACCAGCCCTGAAGTCAGGAGGACCTCAGTTCAAATCTAGCACTTAACACTTCCTAGCTATGTGACAAAGGCAACTTAATCTCAATTGTCTCAGCAAAAATAAATAAATAAAATAAAGAATATATGATTGTTACAATAATTTAAGTGTTGTGAAGAGTATGCTTTGTAAATCTTACATCATTATTGAAATATTACTTAATGATAAAATATTTGAAGTCTGTTATTATTATATGTGGTTTCCATTTATCAGTTAAATAGCATGTCACTAATAGCTGAATTAGAAAGCATGCATTGTACTTTTGCTACATGACCAACACTTTGGTAGCCCCTAGGAATACTGATAGAAAATGAGAGAAGGAGAAAGAGGAGGAGGAGGGAAAGAGGGAGAGAAGATGGAGAGGCAGTGGAAGAGTTAAAAGAACAACAATAATAAGAGAAAGAAGAAGAATTTATAAAGAAAATAAATACAATTTTGGGACAGGTTACAGTAATGCTGACTAAAAAAAATAGAAAATGTATGTTTGATTAATGAGATTATTTGAAGTAAATTTGAAGGAAACAAGGCATCTGAAAAAGTAGAGGGGAGGATACAGTGATATTCAAGGCCCATGGACTATACAAGGACCTGAAATGAGATAGGGAATTATATATGATGAACATCAATTGGATGAGTGTGGCTAGATTGTTGACTGCAGAAATGGTAGTAATGCTCAATACTTTGGAATAGTAAGTTATCATCAGGTTATCAGATCTTTAAATATTAATTGGTACAAAACAATAGGGTGTCACTGAAGTTTATTTAGAAGAGGAGTTTCATGAATAGGTCTGAACTTTAGTAATTATATATGTAGTTATCTAAAGATGGTTTTGAAAGTTGGGGATTATTATTCTGGAGAAAAAATTAGAACTATGCCCAAAAAGTTATCAAAATGGGCATACCCTTTGATCCAGCAATGTTTCTACAGGGTTTATATCCCAAAGAAATCTTAAGGAAGAAAAAGACATTTGCACATGTGCAAAAATGTTTGTGGCAGCTCTTTTTGAACTGGTAAGAAACTGGAAACTGAGCATATGTCCATCAATTGGAGAATGGATGAATAAATTATGGTATATGAATGTTATGTAATATTATTGTTCTATAAGAAACGATCAGCAGGATGAATTCAAAGAATTCTGGAAAGACTTACAGAAACTGATGCTAAGTGAAATGAGCAGAACCAATAGATTATTGTACACAGCAATAAGAAGATTATGTGATGATCAATTCTGATGGACATGGCTCTGTTCAACAAAAACATGATTCAGACCATTTCCAATGATCTTGTGAGAACCATTCACACCCAGAGAGAAGACCGTGAGAACTGAATGATTTACAACATAGTATTTTCACTCTTTTTGTTATTGTTTCCTTGCATTTTATTTTTTTTTCTCATTTTTTCCTCTTTGAGTTGAATTTTCTTTTGTAGCAAGAAAATTGTAATAAACATATATGAATATATTGGATTCAACATGTATTTCTACTATGTTTAACATATATTGCATTACCTGAGATCCAAGGAAGGGGGTGGGAAGGAGTACAAAATCAGATCAAAAGGTTTAGCAAGGGTTAATGCTGAAAAATTATCCATGCATATGTTTTGAAAATAAAAAGTTTTAATTAAAAAAAAAGTGATGGGTTAGAGAGAAAACATTTCTGTTATAATTAACAAAAGAAAATTAAAAATGTGATAAACACCACATACATAATATTGAATTAAATTAATAGTTCATACTTTATAGAGCATTAGAACAAAGATCACAGCAGCCTTCTGAAATAGGCAGAGAAAAATTTTAAAATATTTTTGAAACACTGAGGAAATTAAAGCTTAAAAGAGTGAAAATATTTGCATGTAGTCAGAGTCATTGTGAATGGGTACATGATGTACTCAACCTTATATTTTCTCAATATAAGAACAGTGACCTTTCTACTAGATTATGCTGTGTTGAGTAGCCATTTTTGAGTTTCTTCTTCTTCTTCTTCTTCTTCTTCTTCTTCTTCTTCTTCTTCTTCTTCTTCTTCTTCTTCTTCTTCTTCTTCTTCTTCTTCTTCCTCCTGAAGGGATAGAAATCCCCAAATATATTTAGGACAAACCTGCTGCCTTAGATACAAATAGTATAAAAATAAAGTTTAGAACCTGAGGACATTAAATTGCTATCATAAAATAGGCAATATCTTATTTTCCTTTTTATTTTTATTACTTCCAGTTGCTAATATACCCTCCTGAATAGACTTTTTCAGTCAGCACTTAAAAAATGTACCAGGTTACTTATAGCTCATTACAAGTATCATATTTTGTACTCGAGAAAAATAATTACAAAGCAATATTCTAGGGAGAAGTAATCCATGTAAGAAAAAATGTACATTTTATCACTGTCTCATAGGAGTCATTTAAAGAAGGGGGAAGTGTTTTTTTTCACACTTTGAAATCTATAATTCAAATAGGTGTACTATTCCAAGTTGACAAAGACTGAGTATACTATGTTCTTTCTAAAGTTTGCAAAAGGCAAATCTTATAAAAAGATAGCAGGGTCATACATGGATTTACTCCTGGAAAAAGTTCTTTGTGATTATTTTATATAATTTTCTAATATCTAATATCTAAACAACAAAATAAGGCTTATAGAGTTTAAATAATTTGCCCCGAATCTTAATACAGTGGAATAAACACTGACTTTGGAGTCAAAAGCCTTAAGTTCAAATTCTATATTTTCTAATTATTGTTTTTGTGATTTTGGCAAAGTTCCTTAACTTTTTTGTCCAAGAAAATCAGTGTTATGTAAATTGCCCAGAGCTACCCAACTAGTAAGTGTCAAGTACAGATTTGGACTCAGGTCCTACTGACTCTAGAACTAGTGTTCTATCCACTAGTTCATTCAGCTTTTTGGAAAGTTACTTAACCTTGATAAGTCTCAGTTTCTAGTAAAATGATGGAAGTAGAACATTATGACCTTTGACATCCTACAAATTGACATCCTTTCAGAATACCAGATCTGATTCCATATCCTTAATCCATCTAGCTCTATGGCTATACAACCAGCAGTCTATCAACAACTATTTTTCAAAATATCTGCTAAGCACAATCATAAAGATGAGAGAGAGAGAGAGAGAAAGAGAGAGAGAGAGAGAGAGAGAGAGAGAGAGAGAGAGAGAGAGATCCATTTCTCTATAAATGATTTGCTCCTTCTCATCATTTACCTCTTTCTCTGTTGGGATTACAAGTGCTCCATGGGCTGATACTTAATTTTTAAATGTTTAGGAATAGGTGAATTTAGCAACTGTCTTTATATATTTCACAAAGACAAAATAAATAAGAGGAAGCCCCACTCTGAATATTTGTTAACCTAGGAGGAAATGTGCCTAAAGGCAGGGATTACATAAGAAAAGACATCCCACTGACTCTCTGAAGTTATTTTTGCAAAGAGTGGCCTTGAAGGGAAGGAAAGCTGGGGGATAGAAAATGCCCCTTCATAAGTCTATGAAATTCCAACTGCATCCAATTTAAACTATCAACATGGTTGATAAGAGGCTGTCAGAAACCATCTGTGCTATTCTGAAGAGAAGTTGTAATACTAGTGGTGGAAAAGAAGCCTCCTTATCAAGTTTCTCTTAAATAATAACATGCAATTAATTAATATCTAGGTCTTCTAAGTCAATATTTTGTAATATGTGTAGTGCACAGGATTCTAAAATGGCTTGCTATATTTCTTTCATACCCAGTATAATTTTATTTAAAAACAAAACAAAAGGAAACAGTTCATTGCCAGTTTAGATTCAGACAAAGCAATATATCAGGAAGTTGCGTTTTTATTTGTCTGTTTATTATTTTGTTTTTATTTTTATCTGGGGAGGGGCCTCATCACATTCTTTCTATATTTATTTTCTTAGTTTTTTTTGAAACTTTCAAGGTAAAGGTGTAACTAGCCATAATATATTCAAAATGATTTCATTAACCTTATCATATCTGTCAAGATTGGACAGGTGATTTTTTCTTCTCTTTGCATATGCCATTTCTACCCCTACTAAGCATTCCTGTTGGCCAAATTTATGAGCACCAATTCTATCTTTTCTCTCCATATTCCAATACTATTTTTTTCTCCCATCCTCCAATTTTTAATTATTTTTTATTCAATTTTTTAAATTTAATTTATTTAACTAAATAATTTAATAATATAAAATATGGAGAAATGTGTATTTATTTCTCAAAATTTCCTGAAAATTATCATACAAGATTCCAAGTGGTCTATATTACATGCATGCCATATTACTTTTAAGTAGACAAATTCATTCTAATTAATTTGATATCACCCTTTTGCTAAGCCTGTGTAGAACCTGGCTAAATCAAAGAATTGATCTTATATGGACCAAAAAACACCACTAAAGATGAAATCTGTTTAACTCTATGTATGTCACTTTTAGGAAGGTTATTTCATCCTCTACTTTTTTTTAATGTTCTATGGTATTCTAGTTTTCTTTCCTCTTTTTTTCTTTTGAAGATTTGTGAATTCTCACTTCCGAGCTATGAGTCCTTAATATTCCTCTAGCTATTTAAGGCATTCTTCCTTTCTTTATAGAGCAGTTTGTAATTGAATCTACACAGATAGTTTGTGTACTTTGGCAGATTGATTCCTAGATATTTAAGGCACTTTGTTGTTATTTGAATTGGGATTTCACTATCTATTATTGCCTCTTGAAATTTGTTACTGTTATAGATAAATATAGTTGATTTTTCAACATTTATTTTACATTCTAAAACATTGTTGAAGCTACTATCTCAATTAGTATTGTTGCCTAATCCCTAGGATTTTTCAAGTAAACCATAATGTCATCAGTAAATAGGGACAGATTAGCTTCTCTTTACATGAACTATGCCATTCATTTTTTTCCTTTGTCTTACTGCCATTGATAATATTTCTAGAACTATGTTAAATAATATGGAGAATAAGCATCATTCAAAAGATTTCTACATTTATTGATAAAGGTTCTTGTTTTTCACATGATATAGCACATGACATTTGCTTTGAATTAGTGATTGTTTATGATATTAAAAAAAGGTCTCCAAATACCTGTATTTTGTGGAGGTTTTAATTTTTAGCATAAGTGAATGTTACAGTTATCAGCATAATCATTCAGGTTTGGGTGTTTTTATTTTTACTATGTTTGATTACATTGATTGGCCAGTTAACTGATGCATTGAATAGAGTTCTAGGCCACTAATAAGGAAGTTTCATCTTCCTGAGTTCAATTCTGATGAAAGATACTACTAGCTGTGTGACCTTGGACAAACATTTAATAATATTTGCCATCTGTAAAATGATTTGGAGAAGAAAATGGCAAACACTCCAGTATGTTTGCCAAGCAAACTCCAATAGAGATTATGAAGTATCAAAAATGACTGAAAAATGAGTGAACAATAAAAAAAAATCTTGATTATAATATTTATGTGCAACAATTTTGGCATCTTTGATAAAAATCCAATTTTATTGTGACAAATGATTTCTTGGATACAGGCTATAGTCTATTTGATGGAGTTTTATTTAAATTTTTTGAATTGATAGTATTTGAATAAGAATTATATGTCTTCTGTTCTACAGAACTGATTTTATCTAATATAAATCATGTGAAAGTGTATTTTCTTTTTCATTTTAGGGGAATTTTTATGTAATATTGGTACTAATATTTCTTATTTTTGACAGAATTTTCCTCTGAATATAATAGCTTACTCTTAGACTAATTAAAATGAATTTTCCTGATTCAAATCTCAGTACTCTATTCACTGAGTCACTAGCCAGAAGAAGGAAGGCCTGAATTCAAATTTCCCCTTAAATTCTTATTATTTGCAAGACTCTGGATAAGGGATTCATGCCTTTCTGTAACTCAATTTATTCATCTATGAAATAATGATAAAAATAAGATCTGATTAATTTTCTTGGCTCAAGTCTCTTATAATTTCATTCCATTTACTGGAATAACCTTCCTATAACATGTCTGTCCATGCTAACATCTTGAAAAATAAACTCTCTATTTCCTTATCATTATCAAGATAAGGAAAAAATTCTCTCTTTTTAAAAATCTTACATCTACCCTCCTCCTACTTTTCTTATCTTTTTACATCTTGTCCCAAAGAGGATTAAATACAGGAGAATATGACCCAAGCACTGCAAACTTTCATTTGTCTCTGTTTATTCTCTTTCAATTTCTCCTGATGAGAAGAATTTACTAGAGATTGTACAGTCAGGCTTTATACCCAGTGGATGTTACTCCCAATGGGAACTGGGTGTGCTCAGATATAAACATTTACTAAAGTCAAAACTAGACATAAAATGTATAAAAATACAACTTTAAATCTTTTGCAATAGCATTTTTATTCTTGGTGAATGAGCAAAAAAAAAAAAAAAAAAAGATATGCCCATATATACTTTATCACATGGAGAAGAGTTCAAAGAAGAGATGACTTTTAAATTTGCTTGTAACTATTACAATTTATTTTTGTGAATTCTTTCCCAGAGAGTTCATTAACAAACAATATAATAGTTCTTCAATGCACCCAGATTGTCTCTCTTGGATTGGCCCCTAGATTAAATCCTTTAACTAAGAAATAGAATCAGTCTTTGAAATAATAATCTTGACTCTTAGGCATCTGAAGCCTTAAACATTTTAAATGGTTTTCTTTTCTATATTTTCCTATGTTAGAACTATTTTTCTACATTGCTCAATTTAAGTTCATTCCATTTATTGTACTCTGATAGAGTCTATGCTTTTTGAGGGTAGTAGGGAATGTTTCTTTTCTTTTCTTTCTTTTTTTTTTTTTTAACTTTTTCCAGGTAGTGTAGTGTAATGCAGATATGGTAAAGAAACACTTGATTTTCTTAATATTGATGACTCCTAAGGGAGCTCTGTCAGCCAGTAGAAGGTGTCCCTTTCGCTACAGTTTTATGAATTTACCAAATATAGACAACTACTATTTATCTGAACCAAGAACTTTCTTGTGTAAAACAGAGTAGTCTCACTTATTGAAGGCCAGTAGGTTATATTTCATCCCCAGCAGTCTCTAAAACTATTAAGGGATAAGGATGTATATTCTCCTTTCAATAGAGCACCCACTGGTCATATTCTTTCAATTGTAGGATAAGGTTCTTGTGGACTCCAATGCCATTTAGGCACAACAGGTTGACTTCAGTTATATTTACAAAATATATAGATTTATTTCCTCTTTATATTGTCTCTTTTCCAAGGAGGGGAAGGCAATTAAGTTCATTTCACTTGCTTCCTGTAGATTACAATTTTACTTTCATGAGCAAAACTTCTTTGAGATTGAGCTCTTAACGTTTCTGTGTAACCCTTGTTTCAACATATGACTTGGAAAAGTTGCTTCAAGGACACAATGAATTAAGCTCCCACATTTAGCAGAAAATACTGCCTGGCCCTAAAACCAAGAAGGCAAAATAAAGAAGAACAGAAAAGAAAACACTCTACACTTATTTCATACAGATACAGATAAATGAATGGAAGGAGGAAAGGCTAGCTATAAGCTAGTAGCTTTTTTCCCCATTTCAGTTCATGATCCCCACATTATGGGTGAATAGTATATGAAATTTGTCCAATGGATACAGCAGTATGCAGGAAAGAGAGAGAATTTAGCAGTTTACACAGTCAATTGAAGGAAACTACTCCAATCATCATGCTAGCAAAACTTCATATAAGGTAATTTTGTGCATGTTCCATGCCTCAATATATGTGTAATGAGATAATAATAACTCAGAATAAAGAATTAAGAAGGAAAAGTGAATTGGCTAGAGAGAATGAAACCAAATACTTTCTCTGGAATAACATGAATTTATTTCCTTCTCAGAAGCAAGTACTTTGCAGAATTCCCCAAATCACTGCTTTCCTGATGTTACTTTATGAATAAAAGTTTGGAAATCTCTTACCTTTTGATGTTGTTTAAAATAGGAGAGATCACCATACAGTGAGAAGCATGTTAGACATAGGGATAACAGGCTAGGCATGTAAATCTTTACTTTGCCCCTGAAATTTTGTGGGACTCTGGGGAGATCATTTTGTCCATTTTGAAATTATTTCCAACTCTAGATTTCTGGTGCAATATCACTCTAATATACTAAATGAATGAATGAATGCATAAATAAATAAATTGTGATTCAGTATTCATTTTTAATTCCAAACTTTAAGGAAAAGAAATTAATATCAAAGTACAAGAATTACAAATTTGTCTAGGTTATGCTTTTAAGGGAAAATAGATGTTCCATGTAAAGAGCAAGAGTTGGATTCAGGAAGATGAAGTCAAATGACACCTACCTGTGTGACTTGAGCCATGTCACTTGACTTGAGTTCAAATAGGATCTATTAATGTGAACATCAGTTTTGCTCAGTTTTTCTATTAGTATACTGGGAAAAATAATACCACCTACCACCCATGGTTGTTGAGAAGGTAAAATGAGATAATAATTATAAATGACAATAGTGTCTGACAGAGTGACAAGAAGGTATACACACAGGTATATTTGTTAACAATCCTTATTCTAATATATTCTAACATTCTAACTAAAGATCAAGTTTGTTTTCAAGCCAGACAATTATATAAATAGCTACAGAAATGGGTCAGAATCAACCAATAAATAAGCATTTATTAAATACATACAAAGTTCCAGTTCCTGTGCTAGATGATGGAGCTAGGGATAAAAAATGACGCAATCAGTGTTTTTAACTACCTTACATTTTATTGGGTATTAGATACTTATAGATATGTTAATAATGGTTATTTGTGAAAAATTGTGTGGGGGAGGGAAGGGATTTTATTCAACTTAAAGAATTTTCTGAATTATGATTAAATTTAATGGTAAATACAGCCAAATAGCTATATTGCTAAATAACATTATCTTTAAAAAAAATAATAAAAGTTCTGTGAAGGAATAAGACTCCAGAAATATCCTATCTGATAGCTTAGTGTGAACTAGTTAAGGAAGCTGAGTGGCCCAATGGATAGAGCACCAAATCTGGAGTAAGAATGTATAAGAATAAATCTGACCTCAGACATATTAGCTATATGATCCTGGGTAAGTCACATAACCCTTTTTTTATTTCAGTTTTGATATTTATAAAATGAGCTAGAAAAGGAAATGACAAGCTATTCAGGTATCTCTGACAAGAAGAATTCAAATGGCATCACAAAAAATTAGGCATGACTGAAACAGCTAAACAAAAACTTATTTCCTCTCTTTCCAAGGAAGGAAGAGAGACAAATAGTTAAAAAGATTTGTACAATGAACCACTTTCAGTAGTAGTAGCTCAAGCATCTAATCTGTTAGTTTCCTGTGGGGTTCCTGGCGTACCTTTATTGTGGGAGGAGTATCTGCCATCTACTTACCCACCTATCTGGGGTCTTCGGTCGGGGATCGGTTACATGGTGCAGAAAGGGTGCGGCAGGCTGACTTATACAGTCCGGGAATATTACAACTTATATACTCTTTAAGTAACGGCGAGTTCCAATCACAAGACTAAATGTGGAATTTTCCTTTTATGGTGGTATGGCTGTATATATAGAATTTAATGACTAAGTGTCTTAACCTAAGGAAGTGTGTACGTGTCACATGCCTGTTCCAAGGGCCTCATACTCCCCTTACTCAGCAGGAGATGTAGGTTCAAGTTGACCCTGTCAGCAGGAAATGTAGGTTCAAGTTGACCCTGTACTCCAACAGTTTCCCTTCAATATATACAAGAAGTGATGAAGGGAGATAGATGGAACACTTTTTAAAATACTTTGGAATAATTGCAATGTGTTTCTCTAGTTTATGGGTTTACATTTCTTGTGTTTCATATTTTATAGATGCATTATAAATGAATACTTGGAAATGGGAAGCATCAAAATATCTGAAATTCATTTGCAATCTGATCCTACCATGTTAAATCCAATTTTAGTGGGTTTCTTACCCAGACAAATTACTTTCATATAGAGATTCATTATATAAATGACCAACTTTTGAACATTAGGCTTTTGAGAATTTACTGCTGGGTTAATAATTGTAAATCTAAAAAAAATTGATCAATTTAATAGTTATGGGTGTTCGGTAACTAACACAAAGGAACCATATCTTAAAAAACAAACAAACAGAAAATACAGCTGAGGCAGTAGCTGCTGAGAAGCAGTGGTGGGGTAGCAAAAGACAGAGCACAGAAATATAGTGGACTAACAAGCAGTGAACCAGCTTTACCATTATGGCCCCAAAAGCAATGGTGATGGTAGAAATGGCAGAGGTGTCTGATCATGGGGATGTCACTAAATGGGGTGTGAGAGCAGCACAAAAGACTTTCCCAACATGGTCCAATTCTCATTAGCAGAAAGCTGGCACCCAGATTGAGAAAACAGACAAAAGATTTCAGAGATAATCTCAAACTCAATTCTCTTAGAGATTATTTCAAGGCAACAGCTGCCTAAATTTGAGGGATGGAAACAGAATTCATAGATTAACAATGTGAACAAAGTTCTGGACTCCATTGCAAGCAAACGTGTCAAGTTGTTCTCCATAGAGATGGTGAATGACAGGGAAATGATGTCATTGGAAATTATTTGAATCATTGTCCTTCCTTTTGCCATCCAGGAAATCTAAGTGGAAGTGACTTTTGCTGATGAAAAGATCTGTCAGAAAAAGAGTTCCATACAAGACAGTCAACATGAAGAACTCTCACATCAGCTAATGGATAATTTCACTTTTAATGCTCTGATCCACAGGCATAGACCAGATCTGATTGAGTATGACAACCTGCAGAAGGATAATCCTGTCAGAAACCTGTATCAATCCTTTGAATTTGAGGAGGTTATCTCCCAAATGGTGAAAGCCCAAGGATATTATGGATACTCCAAGGTTGGATAAGAAGACCATCATGACATATGTGATCTGTTTCTACCACCCTTTTTGGGGGACTCAGAAGACTGAAACAATGGCCAACAGGATATGCAAGGTATTGGCTGTCAAGAGAATGAGCATGTGATAGAGATTTATGAGAAGTTGGCTAGTGACTAGCTAGTGTGGATTCCACCTACTATTTATTGACTAGAAGAATTTATGCTTCAGAAGATCACACAAGAGATATAGCAGAAGTCTGATGACTTCTATGATTATTATGGGTGCACAAACTGCCCAACATGTAGGAGAAGTGCCAGCTGGAAATCATCTTCAATATTGTAAAGAGCAGACTTTGACTGAATAGCCACCTTACCTTTGTGCCCTTGATGACAAGATGGTCCTTAGACTAGCAACTTTTGGCAGCATCTGAAATAGAGAAGGGATTTGAAGAGTGGCTGCTCAATGTGATGGGGTGGCTAGAGAGGCAATCTGGCTGAAAAATTCTGGCAAAAAATCTCTTTTTAGGAAGAATGGACTGATGATAAGGAGGACATACTGAAACAGAAGAATGGTGAAATAGCAATCCTGTCTGACATCAAAACCTTTATCAGGAAATATGAAGTCATTGAGAGCTATATGGCAGCCTATCAGCTCCTCATGGAACAAATTGCTACCACTGTCCAGGAGGCAAATGAACAGGATTTTTTTGATTCCTCAAATGTCAATACTTTATGACCAGGGAGATGTTCTTGGATAATACACAAGTCGAAGAGAAGCTCTTGATAAAATTGAGAAACAGGTGGCAACTATTACACAGCTATACCTGGAATACACCAGACAAGCAGAACTGTTCAACAACTACATGGAGTGCAAAGTCACATTCATTGTTCACACCACTGAAGATGATGAGGGTCTAATTACAGCCCAAGACCAGTTCATGTCATGAAAGTCAACAAGGAGTAGGAGGCTATCCAAACTATTTATGGGGAAGGCCAGAGGATTGCTGAATGGAACCCAATCAAGGTGTTGGAGAGCAACCTTTACTTCACTGTAATCCCCCAGATCATTATCTCTAAGTGGTGGAAAAAGGCTCAGCTGCTTGTGCCAAAGCAGGACAATGACAGCTTTAAAAAGACTTTAGGTGTTAGTGCAAACTCAGTAAGTTCACTTGAAGAATTATTGGCTGACTAAAGTATAACAGAGGTTTGGGTGGACATTTTCTGGTTTTTGTTTTTGTTTTTGTTTTTGTTGTGTGTGTATGTGTGTTTGTGTCTATGTGTATGTGTGCATATTACATTTTATAGGCCTGTTGACTTTTTCAAGGGAAAAAAAATTTTTTTGAGAATAAACACCAAAAAATCCAAATAAGAAGCAACCAACTCATTTCTTTTCTCTGATAATTCCTGCCCCAGGCTCTTCCATCAGGGGAGTCAAGATTTAAGTAAACTTTCTTTGCCAAATAAAGGGATCTTGGAGTCAATTATTGTAACTACATGATTTCAAGAATTCATACTTTCTTGAGTATGAGAATTAGCTCAGATGAAATAGCAACATGGATAACAATGGACTTCCAGCCAAGATGGCGGAGAGGAGACACACTGCTGTGTAACCTCCATGTTTTTCTCTCACTATCCATTTCATTTCATGCCTCTGAATTAATGCTCGACTGAAAAAAAACATACAATTACTTACCAAGAGAAACCATCCTTGAGACTCGTCAAGAAAGGTCTGTTTTTCGCGAGGGCGGGGATGGTTATTAGATCGGAAGCAGTCTGCGGGCAGCAGCTGCAGCGAGAGCACAGAAAGCAGCTCAGAGCCGAGCAGAGCGGAGAGGGGGTGGGGCGTGATCGCAGCCGTCTCTGAGGGGAGAGCTTTGCTACAGGATTAGATACTTTGCTCCGGCAGCATGTCAGCAGCCCAGCAGAGAAGCTAAAAACACTGAGGGTGAAGAATACAACCCCAAACAGCTGGAGTCTCTCGGGACCTGGCCACCCCTCCCCCACAGTGTCTCAGCACTCTCTCGGATCTCAGAGCGCAGACGCCAGCACAGTAGGACCCGTGCCTCACAGCTACCCTGCCCCTCCCCCAAAGAAAGCAGCCTCCATTCAAGGGTTTTTTCCTTCTGTTTCTTTGATAGTTTGTCTTTGATTATTAGACAGAATGAGCAAGAAACAGAAAAAGACTTTAACCCTTGACAGCTTCTATACAGATAAAGAGCAGACTCTAAGTCTCTAAGGACTCATATGTTCCTCAACACAGATGAATCTCATGGAGGAAATTAAAAAGGCTCTCACAAGGGAGCTAGAAGAAAAATGGGAAAAGGAGAGGGAGGCTTGGCAAAAGGAGAGGGAGTCTTTGCAAAAGGAGAGGGAGGCTTGGCAAAAGAGCCTGGAGAAGTCAGTTAAAGAGAGAGTGGATAAAGAAACCAAATCCTTGAAAAATAGGATTGGTGAACTGGAAAACAAAATTGGCGAAATGGAAAAAAATTCCACAGAACAAAAGATCTCAATTGGACAATTAGAAAAAGATCTTTAAAAAGTGAGTGAAGAAAATACCTCACTGAAAATCAGGGTCGAACAAATGGAATTGAATGACTCGAGGAGACAAGAAGAATCAGTCAAGCAAATCCAAAAAAATCAAACAATGGAAAAGAATGTGAAATACCTTCTGGGGAAGACAACAGACCTGGAAAACAGGTCCAGGAGAGACAACCTGATAATCATCGGACTCCCAGAAAAGTATGATGAAAAAAAGAGCCTGGACACTATTTTCCAGGAAATTATCAAAGAGAACTGCCCAGAAGTCATAGAAACAGAGGGTAAAATAGACATTGAAAGAATTCATCGATCCCCTACTGAAAGGGATCCTAAAATCAAAACACCAAGGAATATAGTGGCCAAATGCCAGAACCCTCAGGCAAAGGAAAAAATACTGCAAGCAGCTAGAAAAACCCAATTCAAGTATCAAGGAGCCACAATAAGGATCACCCAGGATCTGGCAGCATCCACATTAAAGGATCGAAGGGCCTGGAATATGATATTCCGAAAGGCTAAGGAACTTGGTATGCAACCAAAAATAACTTACCCAGCGAGAATGAGCATCTTTTTCCAGGGAAGAAGATGGACATTCAACAAAGTAAGCGAATTTCACCTATTTTTGATGAAAAAGCCAGAACTTAACAAAAAATTTGATCTACAAGCACAGAACTCAAGAGAAATCTGAAAAGGTAAAGATTAGTCTTGGGAACTATATTTCGGCTATAAAGATGTATAAAGAATACATGTATACCTTGTTCTAGAAACTAGATGTGGAAAGGACATTGTACCAGAAAAAGGGGAAAGTGGGGGTACTACATTTCATGAAGAGGCAAAGAAAACCTATTATATCTGAGAGAAAGAATGGAGAGGGATGAATATAGTGAGTATTTTACTGCTTTCAGAATTGGCATTAAGAGAAAAATTTTAGACATATTCAATATATGGTGAAACTTCTCCCACCTCATTGAAAAGTGAGAAGGGAAAAGTGAAAAGGGAAGGAATAAGCTAAGTGGAAGGGAATACGGTAACTGGGAGGGAAAGGGGTAAATTAGGGGGAGGAACTCTAAGGGGGGGAGGGATACTAAAGAAGGGAGGGCTGTGAGAAGCAAGTGGTGCTCACAAACTTAATACTGGGAAGGGGGGTAAGGGAGTAAGAAGGGAGAAAAGCATAAACCGGGGTTAACAAGATGGCAAGTAATACAGAATTGGTCATTTTAACCATAAATGTGAATGGGGTAAACGCCTCTATAAAGAGGAAGCGGTTAGCAGAATGGATTAAAAGCCAGAATCCTACAATATGTTGTTTACAGGAAACACACCTGAAGCGGGGAGATACATGCAGGTTAAAGGTAAAAGGTTGGAGCAAAATCTACTATGCTTCAGGTGAAGTCAAAAAAGCAGGGGTAGCCATCCTGATCTCAGATCAAGCTAAAGCTAAAATTGATCTAATCAAAAGAGATAAGGAAGGGCACTATATCTTGCTAAAGGGTAGAATGAATAACGAAGCAGTATCTATATTAAACATATATGCACCTAGTAGTGTAGCATCTAAATTCTTAAAAGAGAAATTAAGAGGGCTGCAAGAAGAAATAGACAGTAAAACTATAATAGTGGGAGATCTCAACCTTGCACTCTCAGAATTAGATAAATCAAACCACAAAATAAATAAGAAAGAAGTCAAAGAGATAAATAGAATACTAGAAAAATTAGATATGATAGATCTCTGGAGAAAATGTAATGGGGACAGAAAGGAGTACACCTTCTTTTCAGCAGTTCATGGAACTTATACAAAAATTGACCATATATTAGGACATAAAAACCTCAAACTCAAATGCAGTAAGGCAGAAATAGTGAATGCATCCTTTTCAGACCCTGATGCATTGAAAATTACATTCAATAAAAAGCCACAGGAAAGTAGACCAAAAAATAATTGGAAACTAAATAATCTCATACTAAAGAATGATTGGGTGAAACAGCAAATTATAGACATAATTAATAACTTCATCCAAGAAAAAGATAATAATGAGACATCATACCAAAATGTATGGGATGCAGCCAAAGCGGTATTAAGGGGAAATTTCATATCTCTAGAGGCCTATTTGTATAAAATAGAGAAAGAGAAGGTCAATGAATTGGGCTTGCAACTAAAAATGCTAGAAAAGGAACAAATTAAAAACCCCCAGTCAAACACTAAACTTGAAATTCTAAAAATAAAAGGAGAGATCAATAAAATTGAAAGTAAAAAAACTATAGAATTAATTAATAAAACTAAGAGTTGGTTCTATGAAAAACCAACAAAATAGACAAACCCTTAGTAAATCTGATTAAAAAAAGGAAAGAGGAAAATCAAATTGTTAGTCTTAAAAATGAAAAGGGAGAGCTCACCACTAACGAAGAGGAAATTAGAGCAATAATTAGGAGTTACTTTGCCCAACTTTACGCCAATAAATTCGACAACTTAAATGAAATAGAAGAATACCTCCAAAAATATAGCTTGCCTAAACTAACAGAGGAAGAAGTAAATATCCTAAACACTCCTATCTCAGAAAAAGAAATAGAACAAACCATCAATCAACTCCCTAAGAAAAAAACCCCAGGACCAGATGGATTCACATCTGAATTCTATCAACATTTAAAGATCAATTAACTCCAATGCTAAATAAACTATTTGAAGAAGTAGGGATTGAAGGAGTCCTACCAAACTCCTTTTATGACACAGACATGGTACTGATACCTAAACCAGGTAGGCTGAAAACAGAGAAAGAAAATTATAGACCAATCTCCCTAATGAATATTGATGCTAAAATCTTAAATAAAATATTAGCAAAAAGATTACAGAAAATCATCCCCAGGATAATACACTATGACCAAGTAGGATTTATACCAGGAATGCAGGGCTGGTTCAAAATTAGGAAAACTATTAACATAATTGACTATATCAATAACCAACCAAACAAAAACCATATGATCATCTCAATAGATGCAGAAAAAGCATTTGATAAAATCCAACAGCCATTCCTAATAAAAACACTTGAGAGCATAGGAATAAAAGGACTTTTCCTTAAAATAGTCAGGAGCATATATTTAAAACCATCAGTAAGCATCATATGCAATGGGGAAAAACTGGAACCTTTCCCAGTAAGATCTGGAGTGAAGCAAGGTTGCCCACTATCACCATTATTATTCAATATTGTATTAGAAACACTAGCCTCTGCAATAAGAGTCGAGAAAGAGATTAAAGAAATTAGAGTAGGCAATGAGGAAACCAAACTATCACTCTTTGCAGATGATATGATGGTATACCTAGAAAACCCCAGAGATTCTACTAAAAAGCTATTAGAAATAATTCATAATTTTAGCAAAGTAGCAGGATACAAAATAAATCCCCATAAATCCTCAGCATTCTTATACACCACCAACAAAATCCAAGAGCAAGAGATACAAAGAGAAATTCCATTCAAAATAACTGTTGATAGCATAAAATATTTGGGAATCTACCTACCAAAGGAAAGTCAGGAATTATTTGAGCAAAATTACAAAAAAGTTTTCACACAAATAAAGTCAGACTTAAATAATTGGAAAAATATTAAGTGCTCTTGGATAGGCCGAGCGAATATAATAAAGATGACAATACTCCCTAAACTAATCTATTTATTTAGTGCTATACCAATCAGACTTCCAATAAAATATTTTAATGATCTAGAAAAAATAACAACAAAATTCATATGGAACAATAAAAAGTCGAGAATCTCAAGGGAATTAATGAAAAAAAAAATCAAATGAAGGTGGTCTAGCTGTACCTGATCTAAAATTATATTATAAAGCAGCAGTCACCAAAACCATTTGGTATTGGCTAAGAAATAGATTAGTGGATCAGTGGAAAAGGTTAGGTTCACAAGACAGAATAGTCAACTATAGCAATCTAGTGTTTGACAAACCCAAAGATTCTAAATTTTGGGATAAGATTTCATTATTTGATAAAAACTGCTGGGATAACTGGAAATTAGTATGGCAGAAATTAGGCAAGGACCCACACTTAACACCACATACCAAGATAAGATCAAAATGGGTCCATGACCTAGGCTTAAAGAGCGAGATTATAAATAAATTAGAGGAACATAGGATAGTTTATCTCTCAGACTTGTGGAGGAGAAAGAAATTTGTGACCAAAGATAAACTAGAGACCATTATTGATCACAAAATAGAAAATTTTGATTATATCAAATTAAAAAGCCTTTGTACAAACAGAACGAATGCAAACAAGATTAGTAGGGAAGCAACAAACTGGGAAAACATCTTTACAATTAAAGGTTCTGATAAAGGCCTCATTTCCAAAATATATAGAGAACTGACTCAAATTTATAAGAAATCAAGCCATTCTCCAATTGATAAATGGTCAAAGGATATGAACAGACAATTTTCAGATGAAGAAATTGAAACTATTACCACTCACATGAAAGAGTGTTCCAAATCACTATTGATCAGAGAAATGCAAATTAAGACAACTCTGAGATATCACTACACACCTGTCAGATTGGCTAAGATGACAGGAAAAAATAATGATGAATGTTGGAGGGGATGCGGGAAAACGGGGACACTGATGCATTGTTGGTGGAGTTGTGAACGAATCCAGCCATTCTGGAGAGCGATCTGGAATTATGCCCAAAAAGTTATCAAACTGTGCATACCCTTTGATCCAGCAGTGTTTCTATTGGCTTATACCCCAAAGAGATACTAAAAAAGGGAAAGGGACCTGTATGTGCCAAAATGTTTGTAGCAGCCCTGTTTGTAGTGGCTAGAAACTGGAAAATGAATGGATGTCCATCAATTGGAGAATGGCTGGGTAAATTGTGGTATATGGATGTTATGGAATATTATTGCTCTGTAAGGAATGACCAGCAGGATGAATACAGAGAGGCTTGGAGAGACCTACATGGACTGATGCTAAGTGAGATGAGCAGAACCAGGAGATCATTATACACTTCGACAACGATATTGTATGAGGATGTATTCTGATGGAAGTGGATTTCTATGACAAAGAGACTTAACTGAGTTTCAATGGATAAATGATGGACAGAAACAGCTACACCCAAAGAAGGAATACTGGGAAATGAATATGAACTATTTGCATTTTTGATTTTCTTCCCGAGTTATTTTTACCTTCTGAATCCAATTCTCCCTGTGCAGAGGGAGAACTGTTCGGTTCTGCAAATATGTATTGTATCTAGGATATACTGCAACATATTTAACATATATAGGACTGCTTGCCATCTTGGGGGGGGTGGAGGGAGGGAGGGGAAAAAACGAAACATAAGCGATTGCAAGGGATAATGCTGTGTAAAAATTATTCTGGCATGGATTCTGTCAATACAAAGTTATTATTAAATAAAATAAAATTATAAAAAAAAGAATAAAATGAAAACTCATGTGAAAAAAAAACATGGATAACAATGCTTCTACAATTTCTTAAATGATCAGTGTTTTCTGACTAATTAACAGTTAGAAAAGAATCATTCTTCAATGAATAAATGTTAGTGTGGAGAGAGAGAGGGGGGTGGGGGAAAGGAAAGAAGAGAGAGAGATAAGGGAATAGGGAAGGGGAGGAGGAGAGGGAGAGTATGAGGGAGAAGAAGAGGCAAAGGGAGTGGGAGAGGGAGGGAATGAGGGAAAGAAAGAAAAAGAAGAAGGAAGAAGGGAGGAAGGAAAGAATTGTTATATTTATTAAATGTTTTTATAAGCACATCACTGTAATAGGCATTGACAATACAAATAGAAATGTCAGCCAATCTTTGCTTCCCCAAGGAGCTCACATTCTAATACTTTCACAGGGTTTAAATTGCATGTCAAACCAAAGGATCTGTGGTCCTTTGGCTAAGTTGGCAAAGTAGGGTTCAATGTCTCTTTTCTAATATCATTGCAATAGATAAAATGATATCAGTTTCTGATGTCGAATAATTTGGTAGTCCTGGAGGATTTGGTGGCTATACCTATGGCTATCACCTGCATGAGCAATTCATGGATCTCATTTCCTTGTAGGACGATTCTCAGAGCAACTGCTGCAGACATTGTTTTGGAATTGCTGCCACTTTAAAGGTACTTCAGTCCATTTTCCTGATATACTAAAGACTTTCCTATAGGTTGAAGATTTTAACTTTGGGTACAAGGAACTCACACCACAAAGGGTGTGAATAGATTTTAGAGTTTCTGTGAATATATATATATATGTATATATATATATATATATATCTTTAGTTCAATAAAATATATTCCCTTTGCAATACTCAGTATTTTATTTTATGTATTTAAAATATCATCCTGAATAGGAAACCATTCCTACTTTGTTTCATTGGATTTTCAAAATATACTTGACACAGAAAATATTGAGATATTTTGTTTTTCTATATCATGAGTACCATAGCAGCATTTATATTGCAAATCATTTATGTCTGTTGTGCTATATGACCAGCCTTTATCAACTTTTTCATTAAACTTGTACTACATGGGATCTCTTACTTCACTTTTATCATCACCTGTGATTAAATTACACCATACCTGCATATACTATATATCTTCTCCATTGTCTTGGTCACCCAAAATTTATTTACTATATTTCTAAAATATCATGGCTACCCAAGTAGGGCATGATGAATTTTTGTTTTTATTTTATCTTTTTTTTTAAATTTTAAGTCTTACGCTACTATTAAGTTATTTAAGAGTGTGTCTTGCCATTTCAACTAAATTATAACAGACTTGAGGATACTAACTAAAATCATACATAATGATACCACAACCACCCACACACCAGGCTAGTGGGGTACCTATCAAAGAAAGAATTCAGTAGATATGCTGATTGGTTAAACTCCAACTTTGAATATTTGTAAAAATTGGAACTAAATGTTTTCTTGGCTAATTAACAGAGTTCTTTGATATTCACTATGGCTTTTAACTTGTAAAGTACCTCAATATTGCTGAGTGAGACCTTGCATAATGACAGGCACCCAGATGGTCTTTCTTAAAAAACACTTTCTGAATGATAATTCAGTTTTTCTAGGATTTCCTAGTACATGTTACAGAAAGATTCAGAGACTTCAAGTTCTGAATTTCTATTAAGTAGGAGTGAGGTGGTTGGACAGGAAGGTATAAGCCTGAATATTTTCAGGCTGAAAATAAGCCTGAAGAATTTGTGTATACTTGACACTTTTTTTCCAATCTAGAAAAATAAGGGAGGATAATTTATTTTGCATAGATATTTATCTCTGCCTCATTTTATTTATCAATTATTCAATGGGTAGTTATTGTCAAGGATGGTTCATCCATTGTACTAGATACTAAGAAGAGTAGGTCAAAAATCAAAGATGCCTTGGTCTCAAGCTGCTTATCAGGAGAATATCCACACATATGCATATATGCCCATGAACACCTTGCACATATGCATATGTAGAGAGATGAATCATATTAGATAAAATGTTCAGCAGATAAATAAGTAGATGACAGAAAAAAATAAATGGATAGGTAGATTTGAGAAATAGATAATGGAAAATAAGTAAGTAAAATATTATCAACATAGATAAGTAGGTAGATCGTATATGTGACATAAATACAGAGTTATTTTGGAGAGGTACTAGCACTAACAGGAAAGATTGCATATTGGAAGTGGAATACAATCCTCATGCCAAAAACAAAGAAACAAAAAATAAACAAACAAATCTGTTCCATGCTTAGCAATGTTTCAAAGTTATATATCAAATATATCCTCATACCAGCTATGGAAACAGTTCAAAAGCTACCCTACATTCTTTGCTTTTTCAAAAATAGAATGTTTGCCCTTGGACAAACTGTATTTATTTTCAATCCCATATTATAAGGCTTTCAGAGTCAGTTTATTGTGGTTCAGTGTTCATGAGTGAACTTAGTGACATGGACTAGTTCTGCCTGTTCCTCAGAACAATAGATTTGATTAACCAAATGCTCGTGCATTTTCATCATTGATTCAAAGGAATGAAAACATACACACACACACACACACACACACACACACACACACAACTCTTGGTTTCTCTACCTCAAAAACTTCAACAAAAAGATAAAAAGACCTTGGGCTGAACTTCTGAGGTACAGATCATGGTTGAAGATAACAGACATTAATAACAGGAATAACACAGATACTTATTTATGGCTCCTGTAGGTTTTAGAAAAAATTACTTGCACTTCCTGGACTTTGTACACTTCCAGGAATCTCCTTCCTTCTTATTCAACTTCCCTAGTACCACATTTCCATCTTTCCCTAACTAGTTTTTTTTTTTTTTTTTATGTTGGAAAGAAATATTTTATGCTTTTCTTTGTAGTACCAACATTTAACACAATGATTGACACATAATAGTTTCTTAATAAATGTTCACTCTGATGCTTACTGAATGTATGAGGTGAAATATGCAATCAACTAAAATCATGGATCAGGAATTTGCCAATGTGTTAAACACTGGGAATATAAATATAAAATTGAGGCATTATTTACTTGAAAAAAGTTTATATTCCAATAGGGGAAATCAATGAAAATGAAAGTGTTGACTAAAGAAGGAGATTGTGGTCATGGAAGACAGTAAGATTATGAATGAAAAAATGGAACATTTCCACAGACATTCCCAGAGTCAAGAGCAATATTGATTTGAATACAGTTCACAAAGCATGATATAGAAAGTGGATATGGAATAAATTGAGATATAGTTTCAGGAGATTGCAAAATACAGTGGCTTAGCTCCCCCCTGACATGGTTGCTTGTGGCCTCTTGTAAAGAAAACAAGAGCAGAGGATGGCAGGACAGAAAATATAAGGTGAAAATGGACTTCCTGACTGTGGGATTTGCAAAGATGATAAGTTATAACTGAGCACAGAGAAAATGGTAACCTTGTTTACTCACAGGATCATGAAAGCAGAAGCTATAGTCCATTACTCACAGGAGTCCCTTTGATTTTCACATACCAGGGTGCCTACAACTCAAACAATTACATGCACACACAAACATGTGTGTGTGTGCACATGCATTCAATGATAGGTTTTGATTTGTTGTTGTGGTGGTGGTGGTTTGGAAACTGACTGAATTCTTGCTCTTTGTATGTTTGATTTTATTGATTGAAGCATGGAAATAACAAATGGAACCTTATGATGATAGAGCAAAGTAGGTGATCAATATTGTGAATGAAGAGCCACTTGGATTAGATGGGTAGATTATTTTTTAAAGCAATGGCAGAGTTTAATATACTTAAGATTTAAGAACTAGAGAGAGATGTTGAGAGTAAAAGTAATTGGTTGTTTTGTGAAATAAGAACTAAGAAAAATTCATGTAGTATCTATTTTATATTATGCAGATATTAACTTCACTATTTTGTACATCTCATAAAGTATATAACTACACATGCATATTTTATGTAAAAATGAATTTGTTGAGGGAAAACATTAGTTTTGATTTCTGTCTTTGTATCCTTGTTTTCACAAGAGCAAGATGTTGTTTTCTTTTTTTTTAAGTAGATTTCTTGTTATTCTGTTTCTCTTTTTTCTTATCCTTTCCTTCATAATCACATAAGGCAATATTCTTAAATTGGCCAGTAGGCATTTCATTTCATACAGGGAATTTGTAATGGAAATGTTTTATATATATATATATTTACAACTCCACAAATTGGATGGGTCTAATCTTGCATATCACTTAGATTTTGAAATAATCTTTCATAAAAAGTTAGGAATTTCATTTTCATTTTCATCTTGTAATATCTCTTGGAATATGCATCATAAAGGGGCAGGTTGAAACAGGTGTACTGGATTGTTACAAGCTTGGTAAGAGAGCAATAATAGCAGGTCATTCATTGAAGTCCAACCTATCAACCTTGGTTTTGACTTTTGTCTTGACATTGAACTTTAATGATTCTTGAAAAGAGAGACTGTCAACTTAGTGAAACAATGCTTCTCTTAAATGCAATCCACATGCAAGTCAAGCTATTACCGATGTCATTAGTCTTCTTAAAAGAAATATGAACAAGAATAATTCATCCATTCCATTATTTTGTTATGTTTTCAGTATCAGTTACCCATTATTTCTTCAACATCTTCTGGTCAGTGATAAAACAGACAAACAAGCATTTATTAACTACCAACTCCATGCCAAGCTTTTATGCTTAGGGATTTAAAAATGTTGTTTCCTGGAGTCCTGTGAAAAGAATAAAAAGCACAGATGTTGCTGATTGCTACAATGTCCTCAAGTTTCAACAAGCAAATTGAGTCTAAAAGTAAAGAATTCTAGAATAGAAAATGATGGTGCCCTTTGTACTTGACGGGATGAGTTGTAGGCTGAGAAAAAGGCAGCAGGAAACCACCATGATTGGCAGTTGACATTTACAAGCCAACCTACAAAACAGAACCTATATCTTAAAAATGACTGATGAATACCACTTCTACTCCTGTCCTTTTACTTTCCCACATGAAAAATGATTTTGATAGTCACAGAATGCTACTCATTAATATGTGGTACATATATTATTTGATACAGATAATTTTTGTTACTCATAATTGATATAACACATTATATAATAGGTGTATACACAAAATCTTAGCAAAGGCTTGTAAGTTAAATACACAAATTATCTGTCTTCCTTGTAGCACCTTTCATTTATTACAAGCTTTATAGCAAAATTAACATAACTCTTTACTTAGAATGAGCAAGATTTGGTCAGGAAAAAAAATGCTTTTTAAAAAATTTTCGCCTATCATCCACTACACAATTAGTTCTGAGTCAATCTCAGATATAGAAAAAAACTTTTATCAGTAACTTATCAGTCAGTTACATTTAAGCAGAAATTAATTAATTAAGCTAATTAATAATGTTTTCTGTGTAACTACTTACACAACAGGTTCATGCTGAGAGTCATTTCTGAGAAATACTTTGGGAGAATATATCAAGATGTCACATAACCAGCTTTAATGATGCTATCAGTATTTTTGTAATGGGAGAAATTATTTTTCTATTATATTAGGAACTAATTGTTATCCAAACTTTCCCCTTCCTTTTCCTCATTGAGACCTACCTCCTGTGGAAGGTCAGACTCCAAAGGATATCACTAATTGTATTAACCTGTATCCCCAAGAAACATGTTTTTTTTTTCCTTTTTCCTAACTCAGACTGGATCTCACCCAACTAAGAGATCTTCCTGCTTTTTAGAGTGTAAACAGAATACAGTTTGGTTTAGATTTTATCCAAAGAACCATCACTGTCCTTGAAATTTGCTCCAATAGAGTTAATAGTGACAACTTTGTAGTGTTCTCTCTAAAATATAATGTTCTCTGTTGAGGTTTTCTTGGGGTCTCTGGAGGAAGCCTTCATTTCAGTTCACTAATCACCATAAGTGCAGCCAGGGATTAAAGTCAAAATCCTTTATTGTCCTTTTTGAAGTCTTGTTTCCTTTCCTGGAGCCTGGTTAGTTTTCTTAGAGGCCTATCTCTCTCCTTGCTTCTGAAAGCTTGAGCTCCTGCCTCCTTCTCTGACCTCTGAATCTCTCCGAATTCAAAGGTTTGTGCTTCTGCCTTCAGCCACCACAAAGGTGGGTGATGGGATGAATCTGTCTCAGCCTTGGAGAGCTTTTAGTGGGTTTGTCCGGAATCTCCCTAGCTGAGGCTTCAAGCTCATATCCTTCACACTGAGTACAATCCAATCATTATATCACTAGGAAACCATTATTTCTTGTAGGATTAAATCAATGCTAAACTAGATTTAACTATTGTCTCCTCAATTCTATTTAGTACCTTGTTTCAAGTTCTGGCCCATAATATCTCCTTGTAGGATTAAATCAAGCACATTGAACCATGCTAAATTAGATAATTATTGTTTCTATCAATTCCACTGACTTAGTACCTTGTAAGAATCCTTTGTTTCAATTCAGAGTTCTGGCTCATAACAACAACATGAGGAATAAAAGCAATCTGAGTAGAGATGCATTGCCCATCAGATTTTTGGAAGTGGCCCAGTCTCATGATCAAAATATGTTCTCAGCAGGAGGAAGTAAAAGCTTTTGATTTAAGTTCTTATTAAATGTCCACCAGTAAAGATTAGTATATAATTCCCAGGAATTTTCAAGGATTTTTATTTATTTATTTGCTTTTTCAGGCTCCCCATTTATCTTATCTTTGTTTGCTGAGAGAAACTGCTGACTATCTACTTAATGAAAATTAGGTAACTTAAATAATAAGTTGGTTATTAACTACCAGAAACTCTGCCTCTTGAATTTCTCATTCATTACAGTAAACAAGGACTTTGAAAGTTTACACACATATATAATGGTGTTCTGAGTGATACGAGATCAATCAAGATATCTGCAAAGAAATAAATTCATCATGGAAAAACATGGGAAAGATCAATAATATCAAGACAATTACAATAATTTCTAAATAAGAAATAGAAAAGGAAGGATGCTGTGTTTTCTTTCATGAGTTTATAATGATAATCACAATCATAAAACATTGGTCTATTTTGCGGATTCTGAATGATATGTTAGGTAGGTAGGTTTTTGGAAATCAAAACGTGATTTTATTTAATTTACTATTGTTGTCCTCAATTACATAATTAAATTATCAGGCAAGTCACTTAACCTCTCTGTAGTTTCCTTATCTGTAAAATCAGTGGTTAAATGAATGAACAGTCTCTTCAAAAATGACATGACATTAAACCTCTGAAAAGAGTCTGATGGAATGAAATCATTCTCCAGCTCAAAATAAATTTAAAAAAATCAAGAAAGGTCAGTTCCATTGGGGTGAAAAGGGTTTTCAGCCCAGTTCATATAGACTGTGGGAGAGCCAGGGAAATGGTATGAATCACAGCAATTAAGAACTGAGGAGCAGATCAGTGAGGCAGTTTCCAGTCCCAGATCAGAAGGTGAATTCTGGGCAACCAGACTGTTTTCAGGCCTGAAAAGAGGACAAAGCTATCTCCTGGAAGCATAAGAGACTCCTGTGCTCAAAGCCAAGGCACAGAGCTGTACAGGAACCTTGGGACAATTTCCCCTTTAGCCCAGGAGCAGAGCTCAACCATGAAAGTTAAAAAAAAAAGGAGGAAATGCAAAAATAAAAGGAAAGTAAATAAGCAAGAAACAGAAAAGAATTTTGACCATAGAAAGGTACTATGAAGTTATGGCAGAAAAGAACACCAACTTAGATAATGATAAAATGTCCACAGAATAAATTTCAAAGATTAATATGAATTGGTTTTAAGCCCAAAGAGGCTTCCTGGAAGTGCTTATAAAGCACTTTATTAAGCAAATATAAAAGTGGTAGAAAGGAAAATGAGAAAGGCAATGAAAGATATGCTTGAGAGAGTCTACAATTTGAAAAAAGAAGGGAAAAACATTGTTCAAAGAAAACAATTCCTAAAAAAGTAGAATGAACCAAATGGAAAAAGAGATATAAAAGCTAATAGATGAAAATCACACTTTAATAACTAGAATGGGGCAAATGGAGACCAATGACTCTGTGAGACAAGAATCAGTCAAACAAATGAAATTTGTTTGTAATACCTTATTGGGGAAAAAAAAAAAAACAGCTGACTTGGAAAATAGAACCCAAATAAATCATTTAAAAATTATTTACCTAGCTGAAGGTCATGACCAAAAAAGGAGCCTGGATAGCATTCTTCAAGAAATCATTAAGGAAAACTGGCCTGGTATTCTAGAAACAAAGGGGGAAATACTCATCAAAAGAATTCAACATTCACTTGATTTCACCAGGAAAATCACAAGGAACATTGTTGGAAAACTGCAGAACTACAATCTCAAGAAAAAAATCTTGCAAGCTGCAAGACAAAAACAATTCAAATATCAAGGAGCAGCAATCAAGATCACACAGGATCTGGCAGCTTCTACCATAAAGGACCAGAGGGCCAGGCATAGCATATTCTGGAAGGTAAAGGACCTGGAGTTACAACCAAGAATTAACTACCCAATTAGACTCAGCATCATTGTTCAGCATAGCTGATGAATCTTCAGTGAAGTAAGAGACTTTCAATCATTTCTATTGCAAAACCCAGAATTAATCAGAAAATTTAATCTACATAGAACTCAGGAAAACATAGAAATGTAAATAGAGGGGAAATATATGTCATTTAAAGGTTAAACTACTGACATCCCTGTATGGCAAAACAATATCTAATACTCTTGAGAACTATATCTATCACTGGGGCAGAGTAGGGCATCACGTGGAATGGGGGTAATGGTTGCGAATGGTCTCTGATATGATTACATCTAAGAAGAAGACATTCAAGGATGGAAAAAGGTCTGTATTGGAAAATAGGAAAGCAGAGATATAAAGGGGATAATTAGATCACTTGAAGAGCCACTATTACAATTGCCTAAAAAAAGAGAGAGGGATGAGCATAGTCAGAAGCTTGATTTTGTTAGTTTTAACTCAAAGATGGAATCACTTAATCATTCAGTTGGGTATAGAAAATAATCTAACTTTATAAAGAAGTAGGAAAAGAAAGAGGAAAGAAAGGGAGGAACTGTATAAAAGGGAGGACAGAAACACTTGGGGAAAAAGTAAAAGAAGAGGGCAAAGGGTGATAGAAAATAAATGTGTGTGGAATGGGTAAAAAAAAAAAACATTACTAAGAAGAGGGAGAGATAATAGATAAGGTAGTGGGTAATGAGAGTGTAAAAACATAAGAATAGGGTGGAAAGAGAGAATAAATTATCTATCTATCTATCTACCTATACATAAAGGGAGAAAATAGGATGGAGAAAAATACAGAGCTGATAATCATAACTGTGAATATGCATGGGATGAACTCTCCCACAAAATGGAAGCAAATAGCAGAGTGAATTAAACAACAGAATCCTAAAAAAATAGATTTTTTTTCAGCTCTACCATTCTGTGATTTTACTTATACCTTTTTTTAAAAATTACATTAGTTTCCTAATGCATTACTCATCATTTCTTCTTTTCCAAATATTTGCAAGAAGGTAATAATCCTAAATCATAAGCCTTTTAATAAATTAAGTCTAGACCCAAAATAAAATTGATGTTTTTTTCTGAGTATTTATTCTAGTCATACCCATATTATTTTTTAATAAAATCTATTTATACCATTACTATTGAATTCAGGATTGGAAATATCTGTTTAACAGTGATATCCCACTATGTATGTCCTATGTGTTTGCATTTTGTCCTTTGACAAAGCAAACATATTTAACCCAAACCTCACATTATTAATATATATATATATATATATATATATATTGAATACAACATATAATTTAATGAAACAGAATATAAAGCTTCACATCATTGAATTTCTGGGAATGGGGGGGATTATTTTTCATTTGCTTGGAAAAAGAAATAAGTTCCCTAGGGAGAAGTATAATGATGGAGATATTCCTCCTAGAAAGTGAGAAGACAAACCTTTCAGATAGCTCTTTAGCTCAAAAGCTTAAGTAACTTCTCTTCTACAGCTAGCACCATAATCTCTCTGTCCTAAAGTCACTATCATATCAGTTTTTGTTGCTAAATTGAGAAAATTTGCTTGACTTTTCCCCCAATAGCTTCTGTGAATCAAATAGTAAATTTTATAAGGTTTTTAAAACATTATTTTTCTTTTCATACTTCTCTTCACTCGCAAGTCCAAACTTCAGAGTTTCTACAGAAATATATTTTTGTTTGTTTTTAATCAAGAATACTTAGAAGACATCTATTTCAAGTCCATTTTTCCTATTGAAGTTTTGTGAGTTAATCTTGACTATAAACCTATCTCCTTTTTGACTTTTAGCATATTGTATTCTAAGTTATCTACTACTTTATAGTAGTGACTATTAAATTATGTTTGATCCTTACTGTGATTTCCTGGTATTTGCATTCTTTCTTTCTGACTACTTACAATATTACTTTGAGCTGGAAGCTCTGAATATTGGTGATAATATTCCAGGGAGCTGTCTTTCAGGATTTCTTTTAGGAAGTGACTATTTTATTTCTTCTAATTCCACTATGCTGTGGTTCTAAAAGATCTGGCCCATTTTCTTTTAGAATTTCTTGAAAGAGAATATCTGTGCTCTTTTTTAGGTCAGAACATGATAAGGACCATGACAGCTGTGAATAATGCATAAAATTACTGACTATGCTGTGGGGAAAAATAATCGCATTTCCATAAAACAAAAGATGGGGAATTGTTAAGTACCATGCATAAGTGAAGGAGCAGGTCAATTCTCCAAGAGCCTCTGCAGCTGTGAATCATAACACTTGAAGGAGTTACAAAGCAGCCTTTGCAGATATTACTTGTAGATTGGGAATGAAATAAATTGGAGGCAAGAGGGAAAGGAAGAGAGGTCAGACAATGCAACTGCCTCTCAGTGAGGAAGTCAGAGAACAGCAACTGCCTTTAAGTCTCCTTGTAACATCATCATCCTCTCACATGAACAGATCACATGAACAGGTCTGAGTTCAACCTCCAGCAGCCATTGGCAGTTGGCTCCTGTATCGCAACAAGAACATGTAAATAATCCAGAGATTTTAAAACTTTTCCTCATTGATCTGTTTTCCAGATAATTTGTATTCCTTTGAGATGCTTTATATTTTCTGCCAAAACCTTTTAGCTTTGCTTTTATGAAGTCATTGGTTTTTATTTGGTCAATTGAAATCTTTAAGAAATTTGATGTTTCAGAGAGCTTTTATACTTCTGGTGCCAAGTTGTTAATTCCATTTCCAATAATTTCCCCCATATCTCTTACATCTTTTCCATTTTTTTACTAAATTATTCTTTTTTGATTCATAAAAAACAATTTTATCTCAAAAGGAAATGACAGCAAAACAAACAAACAAAAAATCAAGAACATCTTTTCTCTTGCCTCATTTCTTTCAGGAATTCTAGCTGAATTTGTTGCCAAACTCTGCTTTACTTTGAGGCATTGTTGCAGATGTCAGAGAGTAATTCTCTTCTTCCATGAATCTTCAGCACCCCTGCTATCAAAATGGCTCATTATGTTGTGTGTGTGTGTGTGTGTTTTTTTTTTTTCTTCTCTTGATTCATCCTTTCAGCTTACTTTCTGACTTTGGACTTGAAATGGACCTCTACATATTTCTGATATGAAGGTCTGAGATGGTCCTAATTTGATGTCAAAAGTTAACAATATGCCAACACATGGATGACAAAACTAAGTGCAGAACAACAACATACTAACCTTTGCCAAAGGCAGTCACACAGCAAGTACATACCAACATGCTAGCATTTTCACATCAAATTCAACTGCCCAACAACTGCAAACAAGAAATTTGCTGGCACTTTAATATCAAAGTCAACTTTACCCCAAATGCATGCCCCATACAGCTATATGTCCCAAACCAATGAATACTTAAACATCAAAGCCAACAACATATCAATAACACATTAACAACATATTACTTTATTGTCAAAACCAATAACATACTAAGTATAGCTCCACAATATGCCAATTCTATTTCAATAGCCAGTTACCAATTTAATGCTGATGCCAACACCATACCAACTTTATTCCAATATTGAGCCAACTACATGCTGACACTTTAATTACAAAACCAACTTCAGATCAACATGCTAATATTTTGATATCAAAGCCAACAAAATGCCAACTTGCTAACATTTTGACAACAAAGCCAATAACATATCAACAGCATGTCAACATCAGGGTAAAATGATTACCAATATAACCAAAATATATTTGGTTAACACCAAAGCCAGCAGCACGCTAAATAAACTATAACTCTATTATCAAAACCAACCACACACTAGTTATATACCAACATGTTAATGCCAAAGACAACATTCTTATAACATGACATGTACACGAAAAGCACAGAGCAACACTTTAACCATTGTAGCCAATAAAAATTTAGATGAGGACAACAAAGCATCTATATGCTGACATTTTAACCATAAAACCAACAACATGCCAATTACATACTAACCATATTATGACCTTTTTCATTGAAAATGAAAAATGAATTACAAGCCAATAGTCTACCGTTCAAGACAACATATCAATTATATGTCAACTACAGTTAATACTATCTAAGGCAACATTATGCCAATTACACTAGTTAACCACCAATTACATGGCGATTGAATACGAACATAAAAGTTCAGCTGAGAGGGAATTCAGGCCAGTTTCAATAGTCTTGGGATGGTGAGAGCCGTCTTTACGTAGAGAGAGTACTGTGGGGATTGAGTGTGGATCACAACATAGTATTTGCATTCTTTATGTTATTTGCTGGCATTTTTTTTCTCACTTTTTTACTTTTTGACCTGATTTTTCTTGTGTAGCATAATAATTGTGGAAATATTATAAAAGAATTGTACATGTTTAATATATATTAGATTACTTTCTATGTAGAGGAGGGAGTGGGGAGAAAGGAGGGAGAAAAAATTGGAACCCAAGGTTTAACAAAGGTGAATGCTAAAACTATATATGCATATGTTTTGAAAATAAAAAAAAGCTTTATAAAAGAACATTTTCAATTAATAAATCTTATTTTGTCTATCAAAAACAGTTTATCTGAAAATCATTTGGTTAGGTCCCTTTCTGATAATCATCTTATAAATTGAATTGTGACTGACTAATGCAAGTGTGTCAGGGGTGTATGATTCTGTATTTTGGGAGAAGGCAGCATTTATTCTAACAGATCTTTGAGACATATGGAGCCACTTAATGTGCAGATTCAACTAGTCCCTACTCCACTGCCTAATTCTTCCACAGTAAGTGCTGTTGTTTTTTATTAGCACCTGGATACTTAGGGGCCTATAAGTACACATAAGTTGTATAGAAAATATATAAACAGAATTTGTAGTGTGTAAGGAATCTAGTAATCTCACTGACTTGCTAGAAGGCTAAATAAAACCTCATTAAAGCTGACTTGCATTATTTTCTTATTGTGATTTTTTTTTAAATATTGAACTACTGATATCTGAAAAATTTTCTTGAGTCTGTGCTAATAGAAAAATAGGGCCACTGACAATTAGGGTAAATCAAAGAAGTTCTTGACATAGGCATGTTAACTAATACTTTAAGGAGCTTAATAGTTTCCCTGAAGAAATAGTTAAAAAATTAGTTTCTGAAACAAAAATCCCTTTGTTCTAAACCATTAACATTTGAGTGGTAGGAAGTTTTAAATTTAAGTTTATAAATTTAAAACAAAATGTTAAGGATAATATTTAGTTATTTCATCTTTCAGGTTCTAGTCAGTAAGAATAGATCAAAGGTATGAATCAGTTGGTCTCATGTAGTGTTTAGCATCTCTTTCATAGTAAAAGGTAGTCTGCAATTTGGAGAACATTTTTGAGAAATCATAGCTATGAGGATTATGGTAGGAAATTAATAAAGAGAGCATTGCTCAAGAACTTTTAGGGTGAGTTAAGGTTATGCAACAAAATTTTATTGAGAGTGTTAATACTTTGATGACTTTTTTTTCATTGAAACTTACCAACCAAGAAGCAGAAGCAGAAAAGAAAAAGAAAACAAACAAATAAACAAAAAAACCTCTAAAATATCTCTGATGAGAATTTTCCATGGATGAGAATTAGAAGACATAGAAATTGCTGAATGTCAAGGAGGAAAGGGATGTGAGGATTACAACCTGTGAATCATTCACGTGAAATCTAGAATTTCACTGGTTGTCCCCAAATCAATGGAGGATTATGGGAAATATTGCCTATGAGAATAGTTAGTAGTTAAAACCCCAAAATACATGAGGTTGCAGAATAGATAGCATGCAAATGAAAGGCAGCAAGATTTGGAAGGAATGGCCATCATCTACAAGTAAATGGCTCTCAAATTACTTATCTCATTCTTGAACTCAAATCAGGCATCACAACAGTCCTTAAGACATAACTGTCTGTTTCTTTATGTAGGATTTTCAATTATGGATGTCCCAATCAGAACTCATTGTCTCCTCAATTTGTTTGTATGCAAAGTTCCACCATTTTCAAAGTAAAATTTGATACCAGATTTGCAGAAACTCTGTCCTCTTTTCTTGTTTTTTCAGTTCAAAATCTAAATCTTACACTTTCCATGCTTATTTATTCTTTCCTTTATCTTGACCTTTGGAGTCCAAATTATTGCCCTGACTATATTGCTTTGTTTTTATCTTTGTATTTCCAGTGCTTTTCAAGATTCCTTGTACATAAACTATATTATTAATAAATAATTATACAAAGTTAAATTCAACTGTAGGATGGTTAGTAATTAGCATTCAGGGTTCAGGATCTTCTGACTGGCAGAGCTATATGAGATAGTGATGATTATATTGTGTCCATGCCGATGTTAGGCAGAAGTGGAATGATGGACATCATCAGCAGTAAGAAAATAGAAGCAACTAACATTAACATTTTTGCATCTAAGCATTGGAGAGCCACATCTCCTCTACTATTTTGAATTTTGAAATTTCACTGAATAATAAGAACTTTATCCACTGCAATTTATCTTAATAACTTTGAATATACACCTGACTCCTTTACATATTTCCCACATGTCTAGAGAAAACTCGCTTCTTACCCCTCCCTAATTTTCATTAGTCCCCAATACAAATGAATAATTTAATTTGGTTCATAATTTGGTTCATGGTCTTGTATGAGTAAAAAATCAAATTGAATTTTATTTTTCCCTCTCCTTAGATTCTCCTTAGGGAATAGGATACATAATCAAAGAACTGCATTTTTTCTCCTTTATTTTTCCCTCTTTTTTATTTAAATGTATCAATTTGTTTTTGATGTTTCAAATTCACTAGGAATACTTCTAACACAGTGAATTTAATTTAAATAACTATTGTACAATTATGCATAGAAATTAAATTAACTTAGATAAATGTAATCATGCATTGAGATTATTTCCAAATCATTATTTCTTTTTTTTAAATTAAATTTAATTGATTTTTTATTATAGCTTAGATATATACATGGGTAATTTTTCAGCATTGACAATTGCAAAACCTTTTGTTCTAATTTTTCCTCTCCTTCCCCCCACCTCTTCCTCCAATGGCAGGTAGACCAATACATGGTAAATATGTTAAAGTGTATGTTAAATACTATGTGTGTGTGTATATATATTATATATATATATATATATATATATATATATATATATGTGTGTGTGTGTGTGTGTGTGTGTGTGTATGTATGTATACATACATATACAAATACTATACATATACATATACATATAGTTATTTTGCTGCACAAGAAGACTCAGACTTTGAAATAATGTACAATTAACCTGTGAAGGAAATCCAAAATGCAGGCGGACAATAACAGAGATATTGGAAATGCTATGTAGTGGTTCACACTTATTTCCCAGAGTTCTTTCTCCGAGTGTAGCTGCTCTATTCATTCTAAATCATTATTTGAAAGAAATGATACAATCAGTGATTTGTTACAAGTAGGAGAGAGGGAAAAGAAAAAGGAAGAACATGAATGAGAAAAAAGAAAGAAGCTAGATAGAAAAGAAAAGAGAGAGAGAGATTAAGGTAAAGTTAGAAATATACAGAAAGAATGAGAAAAAGAAGGATAATGCAAAAGATAAAATGAATGAGAAACTATTTTCTTAAAAGGATAAATAAAAATAACTTTCCAAAAACATTGTAAATGTCCATTAATCACATTAACTTCTTAATTGCAAGGCTCTTACCTTATAAGTCACATCAAAGCTAAAGTGTTAAGTCTTTGAGTGATCTATTTAACAGACCACTTATTTTGAGACTGGTTTTAAAAAGCAAACACTTCTCCTCATACTCCTCATCCCACAACCCTACTTCAAATATGTGTTGAAACAGAGAAAAAAAAATCTGTGAAAAATGTATTTAAAACAATGCTAATTAGGAAACTGGGAAAACATTTTTACATTCAAAAGTTCTGATAAAGGCCTCATTTCTAAAATATATAGAGAATTGACCTAACTTTATCAGAATCCAAACCAGTCTCCAACTGATAAATGGTCAAAGGATATGAACAGACAATTTTCAGATGAAGAAATTGAAACTATTTGTAGTCATTTGAAAAGGTGCTCCAAATCACAATTGATCAGAGAAATGCAAATTAACACAATTCTGTGGTACTGCTACATAGCTCTGAGATTGGTTAGGATGACAGGAAAAGATAATGACAATTGTTGGAGGGGATATGGGAAAACTGGGACACTGATACATTGTTGGTGGAACTGTTAATGGATCAAACCATTCTGGAGAGCAATTTGGAACTAGGTTCAAAAATTATCAAACTGTCCATACCCTTTGACTCAGCAATGTTTTTACTGGGCTTATAGCTCAAAGAGATATTAAAGGAAGAAAGGGACCCACATGTGCAAAAATGTTTGTGTCAGCCCTTTTTGTAGTGGCAAGAAACTGGAAACTGAATAGATGTTTATCAATTGGAGAATGAATGAATAAATTATAGTATGTGAATGTTTTGAAATATTACTTTTCTGTAAGAAATGACCAGTAGAATGATTTCAGAGAGGTCTGGATAGATTTACATGAACTGATGCTAAGTGAAATGAACAGAACCAGGAGATCATTATATATGACAATAACAAGACTATATAATGATCAATTCTGATGCACATGGCTCTCTTCAATATCAAACCAATTCCAATTGTTCAGTGATAAAGAGAGCCATCTACACCCAAAGAGAGTATTGACCCGTGGGAGCTGAATGTTGACCACAGCATAGCATTCTCACTCTTTCTGTTGTTATTTCTTGCATTTTGTTTTCTTTCCCAGTTTATTTTTTCCTTCTTGATCCAATTTTTCTTGTAAAATAACTCTATAAATATGTATACATATATTGGATTTAACATATATTTTAACACATTTATCATATATTTGACTACCTGTCATCTAGGGAAGATAGTGTGGGGAAGAAGGGGATAATTTGGAACAGAAGGCTTTGAAAGGGTTAGTGTTGAAAAATTACCCATGCATATGTTTTGTAAATAAATAGCTTTAATAAAAAACAAACAAAAAGAGATTGGCAGATTATAGAACATCAAAGTTTTAAAGAATCCCTGAGGCCATCTTGTCCCACCTCCACCCAAATCATGAATCCTTCATTTGGAATCTTGACAAATGATGATTCAATCTCAGCTTAAAAGCCTTTGTCAGATGCTTTATATTGTTGGGTCCACTGAGCTTGTGATGAAATAAAATCTATACATCTTTCCCCCACAAACACAGGTATTGTCTCCTGTCTCTATATGAACGTCATTTGATCTTATGCTATGCAATTGACTGATATCAAATAGATGAATCAAATGAATCATTTTATGCTTAAAAAAAAAAAAAAAGACAATGCTAATCAGGGGCAGCTAATCTGTGTAGTGGATGCAGCACCAAAAGTCAGGAGGACTAAGTTCAAATTTGGCCTCAGACACTTTGTCACTTAACCAGAGTTTCCTCAACAAAAGAAAAAACAAACAAATACAAAAACAATGCTAATCAATCAAATAAAAAAATAGTTATTCCCCTTCTAAGTCCTTTAACCTATAGCTAGATGCCAGAGAAATAGATTTAAAAACATAAATTTTGCCATAGACTTTTAAGAAAAAGTCTTAGAAAAAGTTTTAGAAAAAGAAATTTGCTAAAGGGAAATTAGGTGCAAAAGATTTTTTGCAAATATTGTGGATTTTGATAGCTACAAATCTCTTTGTTCATTATTCTTTCTCTAGTTTCTACTGCTTGTCTTTTTACTTAGCAACTTCAGAATTCATACTGACGTTCTCTGCTTTCTCCGTCATTCAATTTTCTTAAATCATGTCCTGCCTCTTCACTCCACTTCTACTGCATCTCTACAAAGGATTTTATCTTTGTCTGTTTCAACAAATCTGTCTCTGCTTTCAAATCAAAGTTTAAAACCATGTTCTCAACATGAAGCCTTTTTTGATTCCTCTCAAATGCCAGCATTCTCCATTTCAGTGTAATTTATTCAACAATGAGATGATTTTGTTTTCATTTCATATGTTTCTAGTCTGTTTTTATTCAGTATTATATTCTATTCAGTTGTCTATTCTGTTCAGTGTTATATTCTAAGATACTTGAAAATAGGAATAAATTCATTGATCATAAGATATTCCACATTTAGCATATAATAGATGCTTAATAAATACTTATTAAATTGATTTAAATTGCATACCTGTTGGGGCTATCATACTTTTAAGGTTCACTCAGCATTTACCAGCTTTATGAGATTAGCCCAATTTAGAATCTCCCATCTCATTAGGGATACCAATATTTTGTTCTACTTAAGTATCTCAAGAGAGATTAATGAAAATAAATGTGGTCTCATTGGTGTGCATCTTTACATAGTGGGTTGCTGGAAAGAACAGTAATGAACCAAAGCAAATGCTAATCGCTTCACTTAATATGCAATCATAATAAGATCATCAAACAATGTTAAAAGCTACCTTAAGATAGACTAAAATTTAGGCAGCCACTAGACTAAATGAATTTGTAATATTTAACAAATAATATTATTCATAAAATATTGCATTGTATTTGCTAGATAAATTAGTATATTAACAAAGGTCAGTGACTTTAATATAGCTCACAGGAATATGTAATGCAATAAACTTAAAAACATGAGGTTCACTATAAGCATTGCTTCTGCTGCTGCTGTTACTACTACTGAGATCTAACATTTATATTGGGCTTTCAATTTACTATCTAAGAAGTGATATTTCAACACCATATACACTGTTGAAGAAAAGTGGGGATACTTGGTTTTTAGAATCTTATTAGCATACAACATAGAATAAGACTACTTTAGGGTTCATGGACTGCCATAGGATTATTTTTATAAGCAATAATTCCTCCATCCCCACCGAGATAATCTAAATATTGAATCATATGTTTTAAAGATGTCGAAATAGCAACATAAGGACACATTTGTAAATTTCCCTGATCATTCTCATTCTAGATAAGCAGAAAAAGGATCTGGCAATTTTCAAAGTCCAACTCCAATTTCCCATTACAATGTAGATATGAGCTGTGTTCCTTGAATGATATCCTAGAAGGACATAGACATGGGTATATTTTGCCACGCTGAGAAAAATTGGTATATGATCCCCACAACCGATTGTGGTTGATTGTTAGAAAACCAGGTAAGCTAACTTTAAAACAGATCCTCAACAACATGTTATTGACTACATAACAAATATTTTCTAAACTGCAAACTTGGAAACAAAAACATATAAAATCATATTTGATTCTGTGTAGTCAAGGCTCTTGTGTTTCCAAAGAGATAGCAGGAGAATGGAATGGGAAAAAAAGGTGGGAAAATGATCTGAGAATCCCAGTATTTTTACTCTTTTCAAATATTAATGCAGCTTTTGTCCATTAATTAAGTTATATAAATGTGATATTTTCCTCAATTTCTGAAAAAATATAGTCTAAGATTTCCTATGGTTTATAAGAAACTAGCTATAACAGTGGATACTTTGTTGGTTCTGGAGTCAGGGAGATTTGAGATCAAATCATTTATTAGATAATTACATACATATAACCCTGGGCAAATCTCTCAACTTCAGTTTATATTAACTCATATATTAACAGGAATAATATCAGTTATCTCTTTGGGCTGATTCAAGAATAAAATAAGTTAACATGGTTAAAATTGCAGACATAAAGAAGTGCTATGTCAATACCATCTCTTTTTGTAATTACTTCCTAGAATTAGAACTAGAATTATCAGCCTGTATCTTAAGATAACATGATTATTTTTTCCTTTAGAATTTCATGAAGATCTTTGCCATATCTATTACTGTCATATTACTCTTATTACCTATTACTATTAAAATTAATTTCTATTGTTGTTACTTATGAGCCCACACTGATTCTGACAGGGGAAATTGAGGTCCCCCACAAATATGATTTTGCCTATTTCTTCCTGTATCTGACAATACATTGTCTATGTATGTTGTGAAACTTGATGCATATACATTTAATATAGTTAGTTCTTCATTGTTGACTTTACTCTTTATCAAGATATATTTTCCTTCTTTATCTCTTTTAATTAGATCTATTTTTATTTTATCTGGGATCAAAATTGTATACTACCTTGCAGTTTTTTTACTTCAGCAGAATCATAATAAATTCTTTTCCAGCCTTTTACCTTTATTTTATATGCATCTCTCTGTGTCACACGTGTTTCTTGTAAACAATATAATGAACAGATCTTATTTTTAGTCCCCTCTGCTATTCACTTCTGTTTTATAGGAGAGTTTATCCCATTCACATTCACAATTATGATTAGTTGTTCTGTATTTCCCTCCATCCCATTTTCTACTCTGTGTATACTTTTTTCCCCCTCTTTCCAACCTGCCCTTAGTAGTGCTTTTATTGTTTGACAACCCACTAGCTTATCTTCTATCATCCCTTTCCTTTCTCGTAATAGTGTTTTATATTTTTAACCCAGCCCACGAACTACTTTATGTTTTTCACCTAACCCCTTACATTTTTCCAGTATTTCTGCCCTCCCTTCTATCCGGATCTTCCCTCTTTATCCTCCTACTTATTTATAGATTTAGATAGATTTAGATAAATTTCTGTAGGATTATAGGATTAGAGAAATTCCTTCTTTTTAATTAAAGCTTTTTTTTAAATTTTCAAAATATATGAATGGATAATTTTTAACATTCACCCTTGCAAAACCTTGAGTTCCAAATTTAAGGAATCCATTGTATGTTAAACATGTGGACTTCTATACATAGTTCCAAAATTATCATGCTACACAAGGGAAAACAGATCAAAAAGTAAAAAAAGAGAAAAAAATGTAAACAAAAAAAGAACAAAAAGCGTGAATATGAATATGTTAACCTATATTCAATTCCCACATTTACCTCTCTAGGTGCAGATGGCTCTCTTCATCACAAAACCATTGGAACAGTCCTGAATCATCTCATTGTTGAAAAGAACCATGTCAATCAGAATTTATCATTGTAAAATTTTGCTGTGGCTGTGTACAACAATCCCCTGGTTTTACTCACTTTATGTGAGTATCAGTTCGTGTAACTCTGATGTCATGGTTCTCTGACATCATCCTGATGATTGTTTCTTATAGAACAATAATATTCCATAACATTCATATAGCATAACATATTTAGCCATTCTCCAAATCATGGGCATCCCCTCAGTTTCCAGTTTCTTGCCACTACAAAAAGGGCTGCCACAAACATTTTCAAACATGTAAGTTCCTTTCCCTTCTTTATATCTTTGGGATATAAAACCAGTAGAAACACTCCTGGATCAAAAGCTATGCAGTTTGATAGCACTTTAGGCATAGTTCCAAATTGCTCTCCATATTGGTTGAATCAGTTCACAACTTCACCAACAAGGTATTAGTATCCCAGTTTTCCTATATTTCTCCAACATCCGTCATCTTTTCCTGCCATCTCAGCCAATGTCAGAGGTGTGTAGTGGTACCTCAGAGTTGCCTTAATTTGCCTTTCTCTGATTAATAGTGATTTAGAGAATCTTTTTAGATGATTAGAAATGGTTTCAATTTCTTCACCTGAAAATTGTCTGTTTATACCCTTTTATCTATTGGAGAATGGCTTGAATTCTTATAAATTTAAGTCAATTCTCTATATTTTTAAAAGGAGGCCTTTATCAGTACCCTTGAAAGTAAACTTTTTGCCCAGTTTATTACTTTGCTTCAAATCTTGTCTGCATTGGTTTTATTTGTTTTTTACATAATACGATAAAATTATCCTTCTTGTATTTAATAATGTACTCCAATTATTCTTTTCACCGCAAATTCCCTAGTTCTCAACAGATCTGAGAAGTAAAATGTCCTTTGTTCTTCTAATTTGCTTATGACATCACTAGTTATGTCTAAATCATGAACCCATTTCAATCTTATCTTGGTATAGGGTGTTAGGTGTGGGTCAATGCCTAGTTTCTGCCCTACTAATTTCAAATTTTACCAGTAGTTTTTGTCAAGGAATCAATTCTTATCTCAAAGCTGGGATCCTTTTTTTTGTCAAACATTAAATTACTATAATCACTGACTATTTTGACCTGTAAACCTATAGATCAATTTCTTTTTTATTTTAGATAAATTTTTATACCCAATTGAATGATTAGGCTATTATCTCTTTCAGTCAAAATTGATTAGATCAATTTTCAGACAATGCTCATTCCCTTCCCTTTTCCCCTTCATTTTAATAGGTCTTTTTTTGTGTTTTTATGTGATTTAATTTGTCCTATTATATCTCCCCTTACTCTTCTTCCAGTATAGACCTTTTCTACCCCTTAATATTTTTTTGGTTATCATCACATTAACCCATTCACAACCGTAACGTTCATCCATGTGATGGCCCTCTTTTTTCTGCCTCAGTAACAGATACAGTTCTATCAAGAGTTACAAATATAATTTTCATATCTAGGGATATAAAAATTTTAACTTTTTTATTAGTTAAAAAGTTTATTAACTAAAAAGTTTAATGAAAGTATACATAAAGTTAATCTTTATGTATATATATAATCTATAAGACACACACACACATAATATTCCCTTATTTACCATTCTATACTTGTCTTGAATTCTGTATTTAAAGATTAAATTTTCAATTTACTTCTTTTTTTCCAATAGAAATGACTGAGAGTCTTTCACTTCACTGAAGATCCACTTCCTTCCCCAAAAGATCATGCTGAATCTTGCTGGGCAGTTAATAATTGATTGTAATACCAGATTTTTTTTACTTTCTGGAATATAATTTTTCAGATCCTCTGCTACGTTGTTGTAGGAACTGCCAGGTCCTGAACAATCCTTACTGTTGCTCCTTGATATTTGAATGGGTTTTACCTAGCAGCTTGCATTAATTTTTCCTTGAGATTATAGTTCTGGAATTTCTCAAAAATGTTCTTTGTAGTTTTCCTTTTGAGATATATTTCTGAAGGTGATTGATAGATTCTTTCAGTGACTATTTTCTCCTCTATTTCTAGACTATTGGGACAGTATTCCTTGATGATCTCTTAAAAAATGCCAGTCAGGATCTTTTTTGGGGGGTCATGGCCATTGGTAGGTCAATAATTTTTAATTTTCAAGGTATGTTGTTTTTCCAGTGAGTTTTTTTTTTTTTTATTTTCTTCTATTTTTCCATTCTTTTTAGGTTGTTTGATTGACTCTTTATTTCCCATAGAATGTTTAGCTTAATTTTTTTCCCATTTTAGTTTTTAATGTATGATTTTCTCCAGTTAACTTTTGTAACTCTTTTTCTGTTTAATTCTAATTTTACAGGTGTTTTCTTCAATTGATTATTTATTTATTTATTTTGCATTTGATCAATTTATTTTTTTAAAGACATTGCCTTCCTTTTCCAACCTGTTGACTCTGTCTTGAATATCTTTCATTTATTTTCTCATTTTTTCTTACATATCTCTTATTTGCCTTGTAAAATTTTCATGAGTACTTCAAAGAAGCCTGTTTGGACTTGGGATCAATTCATATCACTCTTTGAGATTTCCTTTGTGGATATTTTGTTCTCATCTGAGTTAGTGTTTTGATCTTCTCTGTCACTCTAGAGTTTTCTAAGGTCAAGGTTCTTTTCTGTTTCTTGCTCCTTTTCTTTCCTTGGTATTTATTTTTTTTCTACTTTTATGGTCTTGCTCCTCTCTGTAGGGAAAGGGAATGCTATCCCAAGCTTCCTATGCAGCTCTGAGTGTTGGCTTTAGGCATTGGGGCCCCTTTTTTTTTTTTTTCAGGAAGTAGCTTTATCTGCCCTTTCCAAAAAACTGCCTAAAATTTCTCAGAATTTGTCTTCTAAGTTGAGACTGGCGATCATCTCAATTTTCTTATATGTAAAATGAAGTGGTTAGAGTAATTATTGGTCTTCTCCTCTACTGATCCAGCACCAAGGGTTTCAGTTGCAGATTTACTGTGATTCAGACCCTCTCAATAGCCTTGCAAGACTCCATCTTACCTGTCCTGAACACCATTTTCACACCAATGAGACTGACCTTTCTAGTCTATCTTGAACTAGAGAGGTGTTTCATTCTATCTGATTCTGTTTAAAACTTGATTTGATGTGTACCTCAAGGAAAACTGGGAGAGCTCTAGAAGCTTCTTTGCTTCACTCTGCCATCTTGGCTTCATTCCCAGGAGTCTCAGAATCTTTTTCTATCCTTGTGACTTCATGCAAAATTGGCACCATGGATAGTAATAAATTAATATACTGTACATAAATCAGCCTTTTTTTTTATTTACTACCCAATATTATCTTGATAAAATCACTTAGTTATAGAGAAGCCTCAATTTTCTCATCTGCAAAATGAGGTGGTTAGGTTAAGTTGCTCCCAAGTTCCCTTACAGCATTAAATTCTCAATCCAGTGCACGTTGACAAACTTCACAACTTTGATCACTTTGGTAGGCAATATGAATTCAAATGACTTATGAATATGCATTAATGAATAGCTCACTTCTGATAGAGAGATAATGCAGTGGAATTATAGAATAAAATATATATTTTGATATATTGTCAATTTATTTATTGACCTTGGTTCAGTTTACTAATTCTAAAATGGTCAGTGATTTTACTTGTATCAACAAGAAAAATATGGGATGTGGGTGAGTAAGTATTGCTAGAATAAGAAAAATAGAAAACAATATCAATAACACATGTTAAAATATGGAAGAAATCAAAATTCAGGATAGATCAACAGCAAAATACAATTTTGTTATTTAATGTTCACAAAAGTTTATAGTTTTATAAACAATATAATTTTAATATATTAAAAAGTATATTAAGTTTACAGATTAAGTATGCAAATTAATCATATAAAATAAGTATATTTTAATATTTGCTGAAAGTATATATTTATGTAGCATAGTTTATTAATTATAGTATAGTATACATATACTTAAAGTATAGTATATTAACTGTAATTACAAAAATTATATGTTATTAATTTCATAATAAAATAAATCTTAATTTTGATATGAGTGTATGAAACAAGATATTGTTCTAAGCACAAATTCTGCCAAAATGTCATCTTTTTTTGTCAATATGTGATAATAATGATGGTAATAGTAATGACTGTGGTGATTGCTGGGGTGGGGTACCATTAAATAAAGAATTTGTATAGTATGTAAAATATCTGAGAGTTTCCTGTAAAGGGTCTGAAACTCTGAATAGGTACACTAGAATCAGACAACCAAGCACTTAAGTCTAATTACTTATTAGACAATACTCTATTAGCATATGCATGGAAAATTGCCCTTCCCATTATTCTGTGCTGGCTCAATCTTTTGGTGTATACAGAGAATTGCAGGAAGGATTAGGGGATGGAGTAAAACAAGCCAGAGTAACTTTTGCTGTGGATGAGGAGAAAGGACATAGTGGAAAGCTTGTGTCCGTTCCCTTTACTTCCCCCCTCTAAAGACTAAGAATAAAAACTAAGGACTTTTGCTTATCCTGACTCTGGCTGATTCTAAAACAGCTAAGGCATCTAAGCCAGACTTCACAGCTTCCCTTAATCTGTGGTAACCAATGGTACCTCAAAAGACCATATTTGAGGGTGTGGAAAGATCAGTTCTTACTATATATGAAAAAGGTGAAGAAAAAGATTCTCAAACAAATGCCATTATATTATAAAATGGCTAATAATACTCAAAAATGGAAATGCAATTAATGTAGCAGAATATTTTTGAGGAAGGAATGCTGACATTTAATTTTCTAGCAATCCATTTTTTTTCAAACAGCACAATTTCACCTTCTCTGTCTGCTACATTCCCCAACACACAACACTGAGAAGAGAAAAAAAAAAGAAACTTTTGTTTCAAATGTGTTGTTAAGCAAAGCAAATTCTCACACCAAGCAAAATCAAAAAATTATGTGACAATCTGTACTTTTATTCATTTCTTCATAAGAATATGATTAGCATGTTTTTTTCATTAATACTTTGGAATTGTGATTAGTCATTTTATTTATTAGATTTTCTAAGTCTTTCAAAGTTATTTGCCTGTTCAATAAGATAATGGATAGTTACCCAGATTTGGTCACTGCAAATTGAATAGTAAATCATATGTGATCTTAACAGTGATTCTTTTGCTAATTGGATTCTTTGTTTCTGAATACTTGTGTTATTTTTATTTTGATTTGGTAGCTCTGAATGTTCTTGAGAATTTTCATTTTGGAGTTTCTTTCAAGAAGTTGCAAGTGGATTATTTCCATTTCCTTACGATGCTTCTGAATGTAAGAGATCTAAACAGTTTTTTCTTGTTATTTTTAATCATTTCTTGAAACAAAATATATTGGCTTTTTTTTGTCTTGTTTTGTCTTTATTTTTTGTATGTTTATGTTTTTGTCAGTTTAATTATTCTTAAGTGATCTATCTTTGATCTGTTTTATGATTCATTTATTTTGCTATATCTATGTTGTCTTCTACTTTTTTCAAGTTTTTGTCTTTATTATTACTATTAATCTGCAATCTTGCAATACAACTTTTAATATTGTAAACAATATTAATTTGTAATTTGTATTCATATCTCATTTTTTTTCTTTCTTGGGGATTATTGAGTGTTTTCTTAAACCAATATCTCTGGGAGATTTCAAACTTGGGATATATAAGAATTAAGTGCTACCAAGTCCCAAGATTGTAGGAAAATTCTAATTTCTAACTCTGAAAGTTCTTGAGCTGGATTTTGTTCTGATCAAAACAATTAAAGGCTTGTTGTATTTAGAGTTTCAATAGACTGCTACTGGATTAAAGCTGTTTTCAATCAGCTGGAAAGTTCTGCTGGTTAAGAATGACAAAAATATAAGCTACTCTTTAATACATCTTTCTGATCTTGGTTATTCCACTGAAAAATTCTGACTGTACTGGAAGCTGGAACTGAAATCATATTTTGTTCCTAGATTCTAAACCACAGAACTGTTGCTTATTTATCAAATTGCTTCTAGGTTGTTATACAATCTAGAGTCCATGCACTCTTTTCATTCTAGAATACTACTTCTAGCTGCAAGTCTTCTCTTTAATCTGTCCTGAATTTGTGACCCAGAATTGGATGACAACAAAATAAAATTTGTCACCTATTTTCACATCCCATACAAACAATGGCCCTTCTGTGCAGTATCTGAAACTTTTTTCTGTATTGCTCTCCAGTCTCTCTGCTCTGCATGATCATTCCTGGCTATCACCCCATCCTCTTATTTATGGATCTTTTTGTGATTTTTTGACATTTGCTTTTGTTTAGTTATTTTATTTCATCTTCCTTTTTCATTTTAATTATTTTTTTTAAATTTTCTTCTCAATTTGCCATTTAAGAAATAATGATGGAGAGGAAGGAAGATAAATTTTTATAACATATGTGCATAATCAATGGAAACAAATTCCTTCCTATATTTCAGGCATACACGTGTAGATATAAGAAAAAAAATATTGCCAGATTTTTTCCATTGGTTTTTCTCATTCATAAATGTCCCTATCTCCACTGCCAATAGTTTTTATCCTAACCTTTGCCTATGATATTTTGGTTAACGTATATAGAATTAGAAGGTTTTCTCCAACAACTTCTCATTCTTTTTATGTTTAATTTGCTTTTGATCAGAAAGTATTTTTAATTTGGAAGCTTCATTGGTGAAGGAAATAAAGAAACCAAAAAAGTAACAGATCTAAATCCATAGGGAAATCTGCTTATTTATGTTTTGAGGAACAATGATTTCTTTTTTGAGAAAAGATTGGAAAACAAGTTGCATCAGTGTTTATACTTAAATTGAAATTACATCATCAGTTTGTTTTGTGATATCTGATTTGATGGAAGTTGGATATGTTTTGAAAATCAGAAGTTTGTGAATTACTTGAGAAAATAAGCCAACATTGCTTGATTTTATTTCTAAAGTCTAGAAAAATCCTTCTTTTGTGATTTTTGTTCTGAATTAATTTCCTAGAAATGATTTTCATTTCTACATTTTTATAATCTTCTGCCTTTTAGGAATAGCTTGCACCAACTATTTGGCTTCTGCAAACTCTGCCTAATATATCTATTTGAGCCTTAGTAGACTAAGGCCAATCTGTATTGATTAGTTTATTATACAAAGGCAAAAACAATGAAAGTTTTAACCACTGCGGTTAACAAAGCACAAGCACTTAGTACAATGTGATTTTAAAAAAATATGGAAATACTAGGCAACAATGTAAGAATATAAAATCTCAATTCTGGCTTTATTAAAGACACACTTGGTACATTTTTTGTTTTAGGTTTCATCCTTATTCAAATGATAATGATTCTATGCGATAATAAAGTGACACAAGAAGAGCTGGAAGGGATCTTACTTGTGAAGTCCAAATCTCTTATATTATAAAGACATTGAGGCACAAAGATTGAATAGAGTGATGGTGTTATGTTCATGACAAAAAATTGTGTTTTTATAGTAATGTAATCTGATATTCAAGGTACATAAGTAATTAACAAATATACAATAATATTTCAAGATTAAATATTTTAAGCACAGAATTATATTAAAGTGAGCTCCAGTTACAGAAAAAGATATATGGTCTCATCATAAGGAAGAGTGTAACTTGAATGACTGAAAATATTCCTATCAAATATTATACAATACATGGGTATCTATATCATCAATCTTTGTGGGAAAAAAAGAGTATTATATGTTTTAAATAGTATAACTATCTAGTTTGTAGAACTACTACATATACTCTTGGGGCATATACTCTTGATTTCTTTCCTCATATTTTTCTGGATATATTCCTGAATATATTGCTCTGTTCCTTGAAGCTAGATACAGAAGAGATTTTTGATTTGCCCTTGGAGTTAGCACACAATGAAGAGAGGATGGGAATGGTAACAATTGTTTATAGTACCAGAGAAATAGAGGGCCATGACCCCATTTGCACTCTACAAAAGTGAAAAAAAGATCAAAAGAACTAGTCACCAACCAACATCTGGGGAGACAAAATAAATCCTTTCATCACTCAATAAGTATTTCTTAGACTTTCATGATTCATCTAGGATGGTACAAGCCACAACAAATTCCTGGAGTTGATTGTGAAGGGGAGTTATATGGTCAGATTTGTCCTTAAGGAACATTGTTTTGGCATCAACATGTTGAATGCCTTAAAATGAGTGGACAGAAGAAATAGAGAGATCAATCAAAAGCTATCTAGGTTAGTGATGATGACAATATAAACTAAAATGGCAAATGTGTGAATGGCAAGGAGGATAGGAGATTAAAAAATATTGTGAAGTTAGAAGTGGAAAGATATAGTAACTTATTGGACATGTTAGAAATATGGAACTGCCAGTCAACAGTGAAAGCAACTCCTGTTTATATAAATGTTTGAGATTTATAATCTTTGAATCAGTGAGCAATTTTTGGATATCAGCCATATAATAGGTATTATCTTTAGTATTGAAAAGCAAAGACACAATTGCAATTGTCTCTTCCCTCTAGCACCTTACATTCTAATAAGTGATACAACATACACTTTAAATGGGATATGCAAAATCTGTGCAAAATTGATAAAGAAACCTGGGAATGTTTAGTGGTACCATTAGTAGGTGAACAGCAGGGAAAGGAGGAAGATATTTATTTAGAAACAAATGTTTAAGTTGAGTCTTAAAAAGAAACAAACAAAGAAACAAAAAAAAAAAAAACAGGAATTCTATGAGGCTAATATGAGGAGGAAGAGTATTCTACCCATAGAAGAAAGATGATGCAAATGCACTAAGACAGGGAAGGAAGTATAATGACAATACTTCAATGCAAATGGTGCAAATATATCTTGGGCAATTGAAGGTCTCAGAAGTTAAATAACTAAATGAGGGCCAGACAGCTGCCGTTTTGAAGCTGGATCTAGATTTCAGGTCCTCTGATGTTCTAAGCATTGTCTTTTTTCACTATGACTCTTGCCAGGATATGGTTCATGTTATTTTGAAGATAATGTTGAATTTATGGGAATTTTCACAAAACTTAAACTTTTTCTTCATTTATAAATAACAAGGACTTTACTTTATTTAGGTATAGCACTAAATTCATGTGGGCTGTGACAAACCTTTTCCCTGTAGTCTTGCATGTAGTTTTTTGTTCTTGTATTTAAGCCTGGAAACTTGTCTGTGGGTGAGAGCAGAGTGGGTATATCTTGCCACTGATTGGCAAGTATCCATTGTAGTTATGTTAAGGCTCAGGGGAAGGGCAACAAGGGTATTTTGGGATCCTGAATTCTCCTTCTCTATGCAAGAGTACAATTTCTTTTTTTCACATATATAGTGCTCACTGAATCATGTTTGTTTGTTTGTTTGTTTTTAACGGAATCAAAAAGACTGGTATTTCTCAAGTTACTCACTTTGTCATTCCCTGAATATTCACATTTCATTTTTATAATGAGATGAAAAACACTCTGAAAGCTGCACACTGAAAGGAACATTTGATATGGGGACTTAGTATCAATTTGTATAATAACACCATCTTTGTAAAACTTAATCTCTTCTTGGCTTCATCTCGATTTATTTGAAAACTGATTTTTTTAAACCTAAATACAATAGCTAAACACTTATTATCAGCCAATGATAAATTTAGGTTCATTAATATCTCTTGCATATGCAAATAACAATGAATCCAAAGAAAATGATTCAATATTTTCTTTGGTATTATAAAGTCCCATTTTAATATTCCAAATCTATTGCTTTTCTTCTTCCATCATGCATATTTTAGGTCTATTTATATTCCATAAGAACTATCTCTGCATAGAAGGATCCAAAAATTAGAATGATAGATTAGTTGCCAGGAACATATTGTAAGTCTCTCAGGACTCAGTGGCAGCCAAAGAGTCTTTGGATGCTCTTGGTTTCTCTCTTGTTGAATCACTTGGGATCAACAGGATGTTTGTTACCTTTTGCTTCTGTCTTTGGATAAGTAATACTAGATGGTGACACTTAAAACTGGACAAACTTTGAACTGCAATAAAAGGAATGAAAACCACAGCAAAGTGGGAAATGTGTTGGAGCATTTTTTTTTCAGAATGGAAATTTTGTTTTCTCCATACCTAGTATGCCTATGTTTTACTGGGAGTGGGGAATGGGTACTTTTTCCCTCTTCCTTCTAAACAGGATTCAAGAAGATGGCAAGATTATTCCTTTACCAAGTTAGATATAAACAAGCCTTACTGGAAAGGACATGTATTCCCGATTGAAAAGTAGTTTTCTCTGAACTCCAGAAACATCACCCATTTTTAAGAGAGACTTGAACTCATTTGAATTTTTTTGTAAATATCTTTTTCTACTTTTAAAATATTATACAGAATATGTTGTTAGTCCTTAGCTGCTAATTAGCTAATTAGCTAATTGTGATCATTGTGTTGAAATTATAAACCAGGAAAGTGGGTTAAAATTCAACCTCCAACATTTCCTAGATTAGTGATCATGAGCAAATCAAATAATTGTGAGATTCAATTCCCTCAACTGTAAAAGACAATCATATTCTCTATAGTAATGATATCATCACCATTGTCATCTTAAATGTAGGACTGAAAGTACTAAGGTAGACTCTGGAAATACAAGCATGGATACTATTAGGATATCTGTTATTAGAGAATATTACTCATACAAAATATGTATGTATACATACATATAAGTACATATGTGTATATGTAGATATATACATAATATAAAATACGGATATATACACACATATATGCACATTTGCATTTGTAATATATATATATGTGCATATAGGCAACTATGTATATTACATATATTCATGAAACATTCAACAAAGCAACAGAATCTGCTTAATATAGGAAGCTTTGAAAATGTTAAACACAGAATTCATTTGTGAAAATTTAGGCCTTTACAAGAGCAATGAAACGCAAAATAATTTTCCAAATTATACATCCTCTAATTCACCGTTCAAGTTGCACATTTTAATTATAGATCTAATGTACTGTAAATGTGACATCAGATTCCTAGTCTAATGTGAAGAACTTGGATTTAATTTAAAAATAAAATTACACAAAGTGGTGGTGTTTAATGATGATGGGAGCAATTAAAGGATGCAATCAAGCTTACACAAAGATTTATAATTTCAAGGTATTTACACAAAGTCCTCTTTTTAGCCCAATACTATAACTACTGTTAAGAGTCATCTTGAGTGTTCTGGCAAAATAAACTTTTTTTTTTTAAAACAAGTTTCTATATATTTATTCATCTTCAATTATAGTATAAAAGCCAGTAAAAGGCACATATCATTAACTATGTATAACTTGAGAAATTTCATTTTATATATGGAGCTGACATTTTTTAAAAGAAATAAGTGGTTTCTGGAGGTTTAGCTAAGATAGAAGAATAGAGAACATACTTAACTAATTTCTCCTAAGATTCACTTCCAGACAATTTTAAAATAATCACACAAATCAAATTTTGGAGGCCAGAGCTAATATAAGATCAGAGTGAGACTTTCTTACATCCCAAGACAACATAGGAGCTTAGAGAGTGAGATCTTTAACATAGGGAAGGAACCTGACCCAGAGGCCAATGAATAAAACAACAGTTGTGAAACTAAGTAGTGGTGATAGAAGCAGCAGAGCTCCAGCAGCTGTCACAGTAAAGGCAGTAAAGGGACATGTAAACTAGTCAGAACAAGATGAGAGCACCACCTTTGATAGCACTGAACAGAGGACTGATCCTGTTTAGCAAATGCATTGACTATACTAGATCATAGTTCAAGTGCTGACAGGACCACTTTTGAGAATTCCTGAGGAGAAATAACACTTATAATACAAAAAGAGGAAGAACACTGAAGAGTAGTAATGATTATAATGTTATGGGAATTGGGATACTACATAGGTAAGGAACAAAGTGCAAACCAAGACAGTAGTAACAATGATGCTCCCTAGATAACACAACTTTGGAAGCACCAAAAAATTCCCAAACTCCTAGAATTAGTTTTGAAACCTCGAGTGAAAAAAAAAAGTCAGAAACTTGAAAGTGTACCTTTTCCCCATCCACACTGAGAATGGAGTCAAACATTAACATTAAGTTCCAATTAAAAAAAAACACACAGGATAGGAAAATGACCAAACAACATCAATAAAAAAATCTTACCATAAATGACTATTATGGTGAAGGAAAAGATGAAGACAAAGAGGAGACAATAAAGTAAAAACAGCTGCAATAAAAGACTCAAAGAAAAATTAGAATTGAGCACAAAGCCAACAAAAACACCTGGAGGAGTTTTTTTCCCTCCAAAAAGTCAAATAATAATGGTAGAGTGGAAATGAAGTAAAGAAATAAAAGTAAAGTGAACAATAAACATCTTTAACAAAGTTACAGGATATAAAATAAACTCACACAAAACACTGACATTTCTATATATTATTGACAAAACCTAGTAGCAAGAGATAGAAAGAGAAATTCTATTTAAAATAACTGTAGACAAAATAAAATATCTGGGTGTCTACATGTCACAATTAATCCAGGAACTATATGAACATGATTATAAAACACTTCTCACACAAATAAAGTCAGTTCTAACCAATTGGGCAAACAGCAATTGCTCATGGATACATTGAACTAATATAATAAAAATAACAACTCTGCCTAAATTTGTTTATTTGTTTAGTTCCATATGAATCAAACTCCTCAAAAATTATTTTATAGAGCTAGAAAACATAATAAAAAATATCTGCAAGTACAAAAAGTCAAGATTATCAAGGTAATTACTAGAAAAATATACAAAGTATGTTGGCCTATCAGTACCACACCTAAAACTATATTATAAAGCAACAGACATCAAAACTTTCTGGTAATGTCTAGAATTAGAGTAGTAGATCAGTGGAATAGGTAAGAGACACAAGACACAATAATCAAAGACTAAAGTAATCTAGTATTTGATAAACCCCAAGCCTCAACTTCTTGAATAAGAACTCACTCTTTGATAAAAAATTCTGTAAAATAATACACCAGAAACTTGGCATAGACCTATATTTTTACAATCCATACCAAAATAAGGTCAAAATTGACATATTATTTGAGCATAAAGGGCAATGACTCAAGCAAATTAGGAGAGCAAGTGATAATTTACCTATTATATCTTTTGAGAAAGGAGGGATTTATGACCCAAAACATCTAGAAAACACAATGAAAGGCAAAATAGACCACTCCGATTACATTAAACTAAAAAAAAAAAAAGTTTTTGCAGAAACAAAACCAAGAGAAATAAAATTAAAAAGAACATACAAAGTTGGGGAAAATTTTACAGCCAGCATTTATGATAAAGGTCTTATTTTTAAAATTATAAAAACTGTGTCAAATTTATAATGCAAATCATTTGCTAATTGACAAATGGTCAAAGGATATACACAGTTTTCAGATGATAAAATTAAAGCTATCTCTAATCAATTGAAAAAAGTGTTCTAAATCAGTATTGATTATAGAAAAGAAAATTAAAACAATTCTGAAGTACTATGTTACAGCTTTCAGATTGTCTAAGATGACACAAAAATATAATGATAAATGGTGGCTAGGCTGTGGGAAAACTGGGACACTAATGCATTATTATTGTGCTTGTGAAATGATCCCACCATTCTGGAGAAGAAGTTGGATCTACGTCCAAAGGGCTATAAAACTGTGCATACCCTTTGACCCAGCATTGTCATTGCTGGGTCTGTATCTCAAGGAAATCACAAAGTCGGGGAAAGGACCTACATGTGCAAAAATGTTTAGAGCAGCTCATTTTGTGGTAGCAAAGAATTGGAAAATGAGTAGAGGCCCATCGATTGGGGAATGGCTGAACAAATTGTGGTATATAAAGATAATAGAGTATATTGTTCTATAAAAATGATGAAAAGCTGGTTTTAGAAAGGTCTTGAAAGATTTACATTAATTAATGCCGAGGGAAAGAAGTTTAACCAGGAAAACGTTGTACACAATAACAGAAAGAATGTGTGATGATCACTTATGAAAGACTTAGTTCTTTTCAGTGATTCAGAGAGCCAAGACAATCTCAATAGACTATGGATGGAAAATAACATTTGTCTCCAAAAAAAAAAGATAACTATGGATATTGAATGTAAATCAATTCATGCTATGCTTATTTTTCCTGTTTTCCCCCTCTCCCATTGTTTTTCCCTTTTGTACTGTTTTTCTATTCCAACAAGATTCATAAAACAATGTGTATCAAAAATCAATTAAATAAAGAAATGGATGAATAAAAAAAGAAAGAAAAGATATTGCAGGCAATCATAGGATAACATGGATACAAAAGAGTAACTACATGAGGGAGCAGGTTTAAGAAACATTTGAGGCAAAGTAATAGCAAGTGTGAAATTTATTAATCTTTAGATTATAAGGAAGACCTTCTTTAAGGAAAACTTCACAAGTATAATATGAACAAAATTGTTTACTAATTTAAAAAATAAGTTTAAAATAACAAAAAATAAAAAAAAAAGATTTCCAGTAGCAATTTACATTTTTCCATATATGTTCTCCCTTTGTTATTTTAACCTAAGTTTGAAAACACTATCCCAATGAAACTTTTATGGTTTTAGGAAGCATTTTTCCCCCTTCTGTTGTTTCTGTTCTTTAAGTCCACAATTTTAATCATGTTAACATTTTATTTATCCTAAAATCAACCCAATGAGATAACTGACATTATACCTGACAATGAATGAGTACACTAAAGCTAATATAGTTGGCCATGGTCATATGTATAGTACTTCAAGTGATTTGAGGTCAAATCTCCCTGATTCCAGAACCAGCAAACTATCCACTGTGGTACCTAGTTTCTTATAATCCATAGGGAATGTTCAATTACAAAATTTTTGAGCATTGAAGAAAATTTCACATTTATATAACTTAATTAATGGACAAAAGTTCTGCATTAATAAATAAACATGTGATTCTAAGATTATTTTACCACATTTTTTTCCTTCCATTATCCTACTATCTCTTTGGAAAGCTCAATATAAATGTTAGTAGGAGGAGTAGCAGTAGAAGCAGTACCAGCAATGTCTTATAGAGAGCCTCATATTTTTAAGTTTGGTATCATATTAAAGATAACCGTGTACTACCTTCAAGTCAGTGACCTTTGCTAATATTTGCAAATGAAAGAGCTGGCCTTAAAATCAACGAAAAAGAAACCAAAAGCAATACTTAGGAGCTATTTTGCCCAACTGTATGTCAGCAAATCCATCAACTTAACCAAAATGGATAAATATTTACAAAAATAAAAAAATTCCCAGCTTAACAGAAGAGAAAATATTTTACTTAAATAGCCCCATCTAAAAAGAAAAATAAATTAAGCCAGCCATTAATGGATTCCCTATGAAAAAAATTTCCAGGGCAGAGGAATTCATAAGTGAATTCTATTAAACAAATAAAGAAAATTTAATTGTAATACTATGTAAACTATTGGAAAAAATTGTAAAGAAGGCATCATTCTAAATTCTTTCTATTACATTTGATACTGATGCCTAAACCAGGAAGAACCAAAACAGAGAAAGAAAATTATAGACTAATCTCCCTAATTTATATTAATACAAAATTTTAAATAACACATTATCAAAAAGACTACAGCAATTTATCAGCAGGATAATATATGCTGACCAGATTGGATTTATATAGGAATGTAGGGTTACTTCAGTATCTGGAAAATTATTACCATAACTGACCATATCAATAATAAAACCAATGGAAATCATATAGTAATCTCAATAGATGTAGAAAAGGCTTTTGACTAAATATAGCATACTTTCCTAATACTCACTAGAAAGGTTAGGGATAAAGGAAACTTTTAAATAATAAACAGTGTGTATCTAAAATCAACAGAAAGTATTATTTGTAATGGAGAGAATCTGGATGCATTCCCAATAAGATCAGGGGTGAAACAAGGAGGCCCATTATCATCATCATCACTACCATCACTATTATTCAACATTTTACCAGAAATTTTGGCTTTAGCAATAAGAAAAGAAAAAGAAATTAAAGAAATTAGAATATGTTATAATGAATAAAATATAACTCTTATTATAGCTTTTTATTTACAAAACATATGCATGAGTAATTTTACAACACTGACCCTTGCAAAACCTTTTGTTCCAAATTTTGTCCTCCTTTTCCTCTACCCCTATCCCAGATGGGAGGTATTCCAATACATGTAAAAATATTTATTAAATCCAATCTATGATTATGTGTGTGTGTGTGTGTGTGTGTATGTGTGTGTGTGTATGTGTGTATCAATACAATTATCTTGCTGCACAAGAAAATTCGCATCTAAAACAAACAAAAAAAAAAAACAGCCTGAGAAGGAAAACAAAAATGCAAGAAAACAAAGAGTGAAAATGATACATTGTGATCCACACTCAGTTCCAAGTCCTCTCCCTGAGTGTAGATGGCTCTCTTCATTGATGAAAAATCGGAACTGGTCTGAATCAATTCATTGTTGAAGAGAGCCACATACAACAAAATTGATCATGGAATAGAATTGTTGCCACATACAATGATCTCCTGATTCTGCTCGTTTCACTTAGCATCAGTTCATGTACGTATCTCCAGGCCTCTCTGAAATCATCCTGTTGGTCATTTCTTATAGAACAATAATATCCCCTAACATTCAGACACCATGATTTATTCAACCATTCACCAATTGATGGGCATCCATTAAAAAACTATAATGTTTTGCAAATACTATGATATACTTAGAGAATTCTAAAAAAACATCTAAAACTCTCCTGGAAACAATGAACAGATGTAAAAAATCATTGGCATTTTTACATATTACTGACAAAGCTCCTCAGCAAGAAAAAAAAAAGAAACATTTCATGCAAAATATTTTTCTTTGACAAAATAAAATATTTGGGAGTCTACCTGCCAAAACAAGCCACAGAACTACATAAAACTATTACAAAACACTTCTCACTCAAATGAAATCATATTTAAACTATTGGAAAAATATCAATTCCTCATTGACAGGCCAAGCTAATATAATAAAAATAATTTGCCTAATTGATTTACTTGTTTAGGGACATACCAATCAAACTGCAAAAAATTTTTTATAAAACTAGAAAAATAATTTTAAAATCATCTAGAAGAAGAAAAACTCAAGAATATAAAGGAGGTTAATGAAAAAAAAATACAAAGCATGGTGGTTTAGCAGTACCCAACCTAAAATTATATTTTACAATCACAGTCTTCAAAGCCATTTGGTAATGGCTAAGAAATAGAGCTGTGGCTCAGTGGAATAGATTAGACACACATGACACAATAATCAAGATCTATAATAATCTGGTATTTTATAAACACCTAAACTCAAGCTTCCAGAATAAGAATTCACTATTTGGTAAAAATTTTGAGATTAAATAATGTCAGAATTAGCAAATTAATTAATTAATATGTCAGAAACTCAGCACTTACTTACATTTCACACTCCATAACAAAATCAGATCAAAATAGGTATGTGATTTGGGCATAAAGGATAATACTATAAGCAAATTAGCAGAGCAAGGGATAATTTACCTATCACACCTTTGAAGAAGGGAGGAATTTATGACCAAAAAAGGACCTAAGAACATTATGAAACACAAAATGGACAACTTTGTTGACATTAAATAAAAAAGGTTTTGCACAAACAAAACCAATAGAAGCAAGGTTAAAAGAGAACTAAAAATTTGGGGGGAAATCTTTACAACCAGTATTTCTGATAATGATCTCATTTCTAAAATATATAAAAAAACTATGTCAAGTTTATAAGAATTTATGCCATTCTCCACTTGATAAATGGTTGAAGAATATGAACAATTTTCAGATGATGTAATTAAAGCTATTTATAGTCATGAAAAAATGCTCTACATCACTATTGATTAGAGAAATGCAAATTAAAACAACTCTAAGGTACCACCTCACACCTATCAAATTGGTTAACATGACAGAAAAAGAAAATGATCAATGTTGGAAGAGATGTGGGAAAACTGGGATACTAATGTATTGTTGGTGGAGTTTTGAAATGCTTCAACCATTCTGGAGAGCAATCTGGAACATTCTCCAAAGGCTATAAAATGATGCCACTACTAGATCTGTATCCTAAAGAAATTATAAAGGAGGAAAAAGGACCCGTTTGTACAAAAGTATTTGTAGCAGCAATTTTTGTGCTAACAAAGGATTGGAAAATAAGTAGATGCCTATCAATTAGGAAATAGCTGAATAAGTTATGTTACATGAAAGTAATGCAATATTATTGTTCTATTAAATATAATGCTCAAGATCATTTTAGAATCAAAAAAAAATTACATAAATAATGCTAAGTGAAATAAGCATAACCAGAAATACATTGTACACAATAACAGCAAGAATGTGCAATGATCAACTATTAAAGTCTTGGTTCTTCTGAGTGGATCAGGGATCCAAAGCAATCCCAATAGACTTTGGAAAGAAAATGCCTTTTGCATCCAGAAAAATAATTATGGAAATTTAATGTAAATCAACACATGCTATATTCACTTTTTTTTCTGTTTTCTTTTCTTTTGGTTTTCCCCTTTTGCTCTGATTTTTCCCTCCCAAGATTAAAAAAAATAATTTGTAAAGAAGAAATAATTACTTTGGACACAGAAAAGAAGAATTTGGCCCAAAATTTAACATAAAATGATTGTTTTTAACATTCACATATTGCTTATTTCTTTGGTGAAGGAGTAGATAATGAAGGTAGGGAAAAATTAGAAATCAAAATTATGAAAAAATGAATTTTGAAAGCTATCCATACATGATATTAGAAAAAAATAAGTAAGTGCCAAAAAAGAAACTTCCTCAGAGGCTGCAAGTTCCTTTCTAGAAGTCATCAAGCAAAGAGTTGATGACTACTTGTTGTATGTATTAAAATAGTATTTATATTAATTCACTCCTTCGTTTCCTTCCAAGTATAATATTCTTTGAAAAATACTTCTATCACTTTTATTTGCTAGTATAATGTTTGTTTCCTGAGAAATAAGGCTACATTTTAAGTAATCAAAATTAATTAGACAGTTACACACACTTGTTCATTGTAACAAATTTGTATTATGTATCAAGGAGATCTATTTTACAAATATAGAAATGGATGCAAATATATATATGTATATATAAACACATATACACATATGTGTTTATATATGCATATATACAGATATATTTGTGTATCATATGTATACACATGCATCTAGAATTAAAATGAAAAATTTGAAATTACAACATTGCCTTGCAGAATTGTTAGTTTATTTTCATAATTTAGTTTTACAAATTATAACATTGCATTAATATTATATTGAGTAGATTCAAATTTTCTTGTATAAAAGATAATGTCTTTGCTCATTAACTAAAGTGCAAATGTGTTTCTGGGTACGAGTATATCAATGAGATTATATTTTTTTCTTGAGGAAAAATCAGTAGCTAAACCTCTTTGACATTGTTGTGTATTTCCAGAAACATTAAGGCTATCTTTGAAAGGTTTCAAGATTAGAATAGAATTAATTACCAGAGTATTAGTGTCATCCCAGGAGAAAGGATTAAAGAACAGAAATAATATGGCACTTCTCCCAGAGATTTGGCCAGGAAGAATAAGGGATGCCATAAAGTCTCAAAATTAAAATTGAAGGAAACCATCACGGGAAATGTAAGTTAAGAATGAAAACTTCCTGAAGTCAAGAAATAGTTTTTATTTTTGCCTTTTTTCCCAAGTGCCTTGTACATGGTAGTTAGTTAATGAAAGTTTGTTAAATTGAATTTAGGATAATTTTCAATCTCCATAATCAGACAATAAACAATTGTTACAGTATGCTACTTGCCCAAGCAATGAACGATTCAATTGAGACACACACACACACAAAAAAAAAGTTTATAAAACTTTCCCCATCCATTACAACTTATTCTCTATGCTCTTTTTCTATGATAATCCATTTACCTACTCTGCATTTACATAAGTAAATATGATTTTTATAAGCTTGGTGGATTTCTGATATTATTCATTCACATAATCAGTTGACATGAACCAACTACATGTGAAATGCTCAGTATGCATACACTATTATGGGAGACATTTCAAGAAGTGACAAAAGAAGTAGGAAGATATTGATTATCTTTTCAAGAAGACAAATGAAAAGCACAAACAAAAATGTTAATTGGAAGGGGATATAAGTTTAAGGTTTCATCCAAGAAGAGCAAACATCACGATTCCATATTTAGAACCTGCCAACTAGAAACAGATGTGATATTTGGGGAATTAGAACAAAACAGGGACAGGATTTGGTATAAAGATCTTTGGTATAAGGAGTTTCCAGGTCAAGAATGTCTACTGGTTTTCAGTTGGGTATATTCTCTGCAGTGAATAATCTTAAAGCATCTGCTTTACCACTGAATGGTTAAGAATATGGTCTTGCATCACACAAGCAGGACCTGTGAGAGATAGAATGCCAACTAGGTCTTCCTAATGTTGTGCTTAGCTCTTATAAAGCACATTTCCACTAGTCTTAAAAATAGCCATATTTAACTTCTTATAGGAAAAAAAATTCTAGTAGAAAAAAATTTCTAATATTTTTTTCATTTATTTAGTATTTCATTTTCTCCATCTCCATGCAAACAATTTTTGTTGTTTCCATTTTCTCCATCTCCATGCAAACAATTTTTGATATCCCTCTCTAAAACTTTGCGTTCCATATTATCTCCCTTCCTTCCTCCACATCCACCAGTGAGCAGGTAAGCATTTTGATTTACTATACAAGTGTAGTCCTGCAAAACAGTTCCATATCAGTCATGTTGTGAAAGAAAACATAGACCAAAAATGTATTCTGAAATCTGAGTTCATAGAGTGCTAGTTTGTTCTTTTCGGATGGATAGCATTTTTCATTATGTCTTCTTCAAAGCTGTCTTAAATAATTGTGTTGTTGAGAATAGCCATGTTATTCACAATTGTTCATCTTATGATATTGTTGTTACTTTGTATTACAGTACATTTCATTTTGCATCAGCTCATGGAAGTCTTTCCAGGTTTTTCTGAGAGTATTCTGCTTATCCTTTCTTTTTTTTCCCCTGAGGAAATTGGGGTTAAGTGACTTGCCCAGGGTCACATAGCTAGGAAGTATTAAGTGTCTAGAAGACCAGATTTGAACTCAGGTCCTCCTGACTTCAGGTCTGGTGCTCTATCCATTGTGCTACCTAGCTGCTCCTTGTTTATTTCTTGTAGCAGTTTTTAAACATCTTTTTTTCCCAATGGCAAACCCTTTTCACCCAAGATGATGATATAAAGGTGTTTACAATAGATATATACAAATCAAACTTTTATAGATAATAAGTAATCATTTTGTGACTCCCCCCCCCACATTCAGTTTTGAGATCCCATATAGATTCATGAACCCATGAATCTGAGTTCTATATCACAATTCCATTATGATCATAATTTTTTTTTATCCATTCCCCAATTGATGGATATTGTTGTATTCTTTTTCTTCTTTAAAATATAATATAATGGTTTTCTCTGGGGACAGGTTTCTCCGGGAGGTTTTCTGGAGGCAGCCTTAGTATCAGTTCAAATCAATAATTACCCCAAATGCAGCCAGGTGATAAAAGTTCAGATCTTTTATTGTCTCCAGTATAACTCGGTTAGCTTAGAGGCCTATCTCTCTGCTTGGTTCCAAGAGCTCTTGCAGCTTTGTCCTTTACTTCTGCCTCTGCCTTCTTCAGCCTCCAATTCATCTCCACTCCTCTAATTGGGCCTCTCCTTTCTTCTTATATATCAGAGAGTGGGATTATGGGTTTTCTCCCATAGTGCTCTCTGGCCCTAAGAGCTTCAAGGGAGGTGTGAATTCGGATATCTCATACTAAACCCTGAAATCTCCCAAACATGTGAACTCCAATGAGTAAAGGTGTGAACACAAGCATTGTATCAATTAATTCTACTTAGTACCTTGTTTCAGGTTCTGGCCCAAAGCATTTTGTAAAATTAGATCAAGGATACTGAACCATGCTAAATTAGATAATTATTGTCTTTATCAACTCTAATGACTTAACAGTTTGTAAAGATTCAACAGGATATTCTCTCAATTTCCATGTCTTTGACACTAGAAAAGAGCTATTATAATATTTTTATACATATAGGTCCTTACCTCCTTTTTTATCTCATTTGGGATATAGAGCTAGTAGTGATATTGGTAAATCAAAGGATGTATATAGTTTTATAGATATTGGGACATAGTTGTAAATTCTGTAAATTAGCTGAATCAGTTCACATTTCCACTAGTGGTGTGTTAATGTTTCATTTTTTACCCAAAGAGGTGAAGAATCTTCTTCACCATTTGTCATTGTCCTTCTCTTCTTATGGCTCAATCTAGTAGTTATGCAGTAGTACGCCATAATTGTTTTAATTTGCATTTCTCCAATTAATAGTGAGTAGAGTATTCTTGATCTGGCTACATTTGGGATATATTTTGATTTAAAAACTGTCCATATCTTTTGATTTCTTTATCAATTAGGAAATGGCTCTTTTATAAATTTGACTCATTTGTCTATATGTTTGAAAAATGAGGCCTTTTTTAGAAAAAAAAAAACTTCCTTAATTTTCTTTTCAAAACTACCATTTTAATTGTATTTCCCCGTTTATTCAATACTCCCTTTCCTTTCACCCTGTCCCTCCTCAAAAGTGATTTGCTTCAGACCCCTTCTCCTGCAATATACCCTCTCTTCTCTCACTGCTCCTCTTCTCTTCTCCCCTTTTCTTCCTATTTTCCTGTAGTGTGAGATAGATTTAAATAATCAATTGACTATGTATAGTATTTTCTCTTTGAACCAATTATTATTATTATTATTTTATTATTTATTGTTATTACTTGGTGAGGTAATTAGATTTAAGTGACTTGCCCAGGGTCATATAGCTAGAAGTTAAATGTCTAAGACCAAATTTAAAATCAGATTCTCTTGATTCCAGGGCCAATGCTTTATCCACTGAGCCATCTAACTGCTCCTGAACTAATTCTGCTGAGAGTAAGATTCACTCATTCCCTCTTACCACCCTTCTCTCCTGTCCTCTATAATAGTCTTTTCTTGTCTCATTTTATGTAACATAATTTACTCCATTCTATCTGTCCCTTTCCCTTTCTCCTGACACATTCATCTCTTACCCATAATGTTATTTTTAGACCTCATACTTTCACATTAAATTCAATTTCCCTAATATTGAGAAAGCTCTGAGTTGCAAGTATTATATTCCCATGTATGAATGTAAATAGTTTAATCTTATTAAGTCCATTATGATTTCCTTTTTCTGTTTGCCTTTTTATCCCTCTTCTTGTATATGAAAGTCAAATTTTCTCTTCTGTTCTGATTCTATCTGGATATCAAGGAAGTTTTCCTGGATAATTTCTTTTTATTATTTTTAAAGCTTTTTTATTTTCAAAACATATGCATAGATAATTTTTCAACATCGACCTTTGTATAGCTTTGTGTTCCAGATATCCCCCTCCTTCCCCCAACCCTTTACCCTAGATAGCAAGCAACCCAATATATATTATAGATGTTTAAATATATGTTAAATCCAATATGTATAAACAAATTTATATAATTCATTTGCTGAACAAGAAAAATCAGATCAAAAAGAAAAATAAATGAATAAGAAAACAAAAAGCAAGTAAATAACAACAAAAAAGAGTGAGAATGTTATGCTATGATCCACATTCAATTCCCACAGTCCTCTCTCTGGGTGTAGATGGTTGTCTTCATCACAATATCATTGGCATCAGTCATCTCATTGTTTGAAAAATTCATGTTCATCAGAATTGATCATCATATAATATTGATGCTTCTGTGTATAATGGTCTCCTGGTTCTGCTCATTTCACTTAGCATCAGTTTATATGTCTTTCCAGACTCCCTAAAATTATCTTGCTGATTGTTTCTTATATAACAATAATATTCCATAATATTCATATACTTTATAACTTATTCAGCCATTCTCCAACTTATGGGTATTCACTCAGTTCTTGCATAATTTCTTGAAAGATGACATCTACATTCTTTTTTTGATCATGGCTTTCAGGTAGTACAATAACTTTTAAATGATCTCTCCTGGATCAGTTTTCCAGGATAGTTGTTTTTCCAATGATATACCTCAAGTTTCCTCCTATTTTTATTTTATTCTTCGATTTTGTATTGTTATTTCTTGATTTCCCATAATGCCATTAACACCCATTTGACCAATTCTACTTTTTAGGGAGTTTTTTTTCCCCCCTCAGTGAATTTTTGTGCCTTTCTTTCTATATGACCATTTCCACTTCTTTACACATTCTTCTTCTCATTGGTTTTTTGTGATTTCTTTACTAAGCATGGTTTTTTATACATGTTATTTTATTTAGGGTACCTGTGTGTGGCTATGGGTGTGGGTGTGGGCATATGGATGTCTATGGCCTTAGCCAAACTATTTACTTTTTTCTTGCATCACTGTCATTTATTTCCCAATTTTTCTCTAACACACTTATCCTGCTTATCCAAATCCTTTTTGAGCTCTTCCATGGCCTGAGACCAATTCTTTTTTTTTTTTTAGAGGCTTTGGATATAGGAACTTTGACTCAATTATATTCTTCTGAGTGTGTATTTTTAATCTTTTTTGTTGCTATATTTACTTCCTATGGGCAGATTTTTTTCCCTGTTGTTTGCTCATTTCCCCAGCCTATTACTTCACTTTTAACTCTGTTAAAAGATGGTCCTTCTACCAGAATGAAAGGCAACCTGTCCCAAGCTTCTGGGTTTTGTTCAGGTTTTATTCAGATATATTTCTACAGACCTGTAAGTTTTCATTTCTTCCAAGGTAAGTGTTTACTACTCTCTTAGCCTGTGCTCTGGTCCATGAGTGACCACAAACAATCTTTTATGCCCTGGAACTGTGAGGTGGATCCCTGCCCCACTGTGGCTATAATCTCTATTGCTCTAGTGCTCCTCCTCTTCTTGGATCTGTCACCCCATACTGTTATCCAGATCCAAATATGGATAAACCAATAAAATCTTTCCTCAGTGCTATCAGAGTAATCCCTGGCAGCTCTTTCTAACCAGCTGTTTGATACTCTTACCATCTGTGGACTGAAAACTCTGGAAGCAGTTACTGCTACTGCTGATTCAGTGGCTTCCAAAGTCTACTCTTTGTACACTAGCACTATGGTTGTGCTGGACTGTGTTCCACTCTCATTCAGGTGTGACAGACATGCTGACCTTCTAAATTATCTTCGGTGTCTTTAGGCTGCAAGGTCTGGAAACATTGCCACTGATTCAGTTATCCTGATGTTGGCTCCTGGTTTGCTGGAGCCTGGTCTGCTTTTGTAAGGCCTGGGTGGGGCTGCACTCTACCCTCATCGTGATATTATAGCTCTTTCCTCCCAACCTTTACCGCTTTCTTGGGCTGGAGAATTGCTTAATTCTATCATTGTGTGTATTCTTCTACTCTAGAATTTGCTTAGAGTCATCATTTAAAGGAATTTGGAGTGGTTTGAGGGAGAAATCAAGTGAGTCACTGCTTTTACTCTGTCTAACATTTAGTAATTTTAAAAGTATTCAATTATTTTTAATGGAAATTCCTGGTATAACCTATAAATTAAAAACAAAATAAAATTTCATTTATATACATATATATTTAGTTTATATACATGTATATTTGTATATATGCATGTGTGTAAAGACAAAAACGGAAAGAAAAACAGAGAGAAATAGGCAGGCATAGTCACAAGACTGAATACTAGGATGAATACTTACCTAATCTATTTTTTTTTATTTTTCACTGTAAAATTCACTGAAAGACTTTCCCAGTCTCCCAAAGTCTTTGTGTTTTGGGGATAATTTCTGTAATCTAATTCTATCTTCTGGTATCTCAATGACAGTAGTCCTGGGCTTACTTTTGTTCCATAAGCAAAATTCCTATTTATAAATCTGAAGAGTTTAAATAAATTGATAGACATACATGGCTAGATAAATTTAAATACATTATAACTGTTTCTAAATAACAATACTACATATGATCTATACCTAATTTATATTGTCTTTGTGCACCAGATCAAATAACTTAATTTCTCAGCTCTCAAAATATCCAAGACTACAAAGTGGAAGAAGGGTTCTGGTAAGGAAAGTTTCTTTGCCTTACTCTGTGTGTGTGTGTGTGTGTGTGTGTGTGTGTGTGTACATATATATGTATACATATATATATATATATATATATGAAAGAATTTCTTTGCCTTATAGTGTGTGTGTGTATATATATACATATATATGAGATATCACAGGTTCATTTATTATCCTTATCCTTAATAGTAATATGATAGTAAGTTATGTTTTACTAGAATTTACTTGATATTGGTAGTGACCAGTGCTAATATTCAGAGGAGTAATTAAATAATAAAGGGACAGAGTTCTAAGGATGTTACCTCAGCTAAATACAGTATACCATAGAGAATAATTCTCAACATAGTTGGAAGTATTGGTATTTAGCATCTTTCTTCTAATACCAGAGAAAATCCCATATGCAGGTCAACAAACAAAGTTCAGAAGTATTCCCATTCTTTCACTGTAACTAGTTTCCCTCTATATCCTTCAATGATCTAGCAACTTAAACTTTCATTGGGCATTTTCTGTATGCTAGACACTGTGCAAGGGCTTAAGAATATAAAGATTAAAAAGTCATTATACTTCTCGGTTTTATGTTTGCAAAATGCTTTGCATATTTTAACATATTTGATCCTCACAGCAAACTATATTATTTTGCCTATTGTAAAAAATGATTTTTGATATCAAATGACTTGTCAAAGTTCTCATAGACATGTGAAGGATCAAGGCAAAGTTTGAATTCATACCTGTGTAACTCTACACCTAGTACTCTGAGTGGTCTACTCAGCTACCTCCCAATCTCTGCTTCCAACAAGCTTATAGTCTATGAGGGAAACAGCATGTTCTCACAAAAATAAATACAAAATTATGCACTTGAAAATGAGCAAAGAATTACTTTTAAATTTAGATATAGAAAGGACTTATTTCAATGGCAATTGCATTTTATCTTCTCATTTTAGAGATGGAGAGGCTGAGATAGGCAGAGATTAAGTGACTTACCCAGTGTCTCCCAGTTAACAAATATTTTAGGATGGATTTAAATTTGGTCATAGCCCAGGAGGATAGTGTGATTTCATTCTCAAATATCTTTGCAATAGGACTTAGAAGCATATACTATTCCATTTACTGAAGAAGTAAAATTTCACCCCAACTTGGCTATATGTGTTTGGGAGTGGGGAATGAGAGCAACATTAGGTAGCAATTATGGTGTGCAGAGCACTTTATAAATACCAATTTATTTTGTTGTTGTTCCCATTTTACAGATGAAGAAGCAAGCAATGAGTTAATCAACTTATGCATTATTATACAGTTTATAAGCATTCAGATTTGAACTCAGTTCTTCCTAACATAAAGTTTCATACTTTTTTTTTTTTTTTTTTTGGTGAGGGTTAAGTGACTTGACCAGGATCACACAGTTAGGAAGTGTTAAGTATCTGCGGCCAGATTTGAACTCAGATCCTCCTAATTTCAGGACTGGTGCTCTATCCACTGTGCCACCTAGGTCCCCCTCAAAGTCTAATACTTTATTCCATATTGCATCTAGTTTCCTAGACACTATCACAAAAATAACTTGTCTTCTCACAAAAGAATCTGAGCATAATTCTGGGTTTGGGGATGAGTGGTTTAATGAATTTAATGCTGGGTCTGAAGTCATGAAGATCTGAGTTCACATCCAGTTTGAGTCACTGATTAGTTGTGTGATCCTGGACAAGTTAAAACCAGTTTGCCACATCTGTAAAATGATCTGGAGAAGAAAAAGGCAAAACATTTCAGTATTTTCTAAGAAAACACAAATGGGATTACATAACTGGACATGAGTGAAAAAAAATGTCTCAACAATGAAAACATAAGTATTTATTAAGTGACTACTATCCATCATGCTATGTACTAATCAAGCCTTGGATATTTACAAGACTGTGTGACCATGTGGTCAATTCATACTTGTGGGTTTTTAGACTCAGTTTCCTTGCCTGCACAAGGCTAACTATACCTGAAGCATCTATATTATCAGTTGAATTAAAGTTCAATGGTTATCATAAGTATGCATATATTATATTATTTTTTTCCCCAAGGCAATTGGGGTTAAATGACTTGCCCAGGATCACAGAGCTAGGAAGTGTTAAGTGTCTGAGGCCATATTTGAACTCAGGTCCTTCTGACTTCAGGGCTAGTGCTCTATCCACTGTGCCACCTAGCTGCCTCCATATGTTGTATTATTTGTGATGTTTATGCCATTTCAATCTGTTGTTACTACTTGACAGTTCAGATTTGGACAATGGAAGATCTCTTAGTTTATGTTCAAGGGGTTTACATGTTTTGTTTTGTTTTGATTTGATTTGTTTTTTGTGTGTGTTTGTGTGTGTTTTATATTTCTTTCGAATATTCAGAGGACTATTCTGCTTCCCTGATATCTTCATAAGGCATGGTCAACCCATCTTTAGAAGGCATGTATTTAGAATTATTTGTCCTGTTGTTTTGGAGCTTGTACTGACCCAGCACAAATTCTCATCCATTCTCCCCAATAATTAATGGCATACATTTTAGAGACAGCTGGACAGGGTTAGGCATGCAGTTCATGCTCATACAACTGAAGGAAGTTAACAGGCCCACAGGGGGATTGAACTTCAACCCCAACCTCATTATGTTAGCTGTAACAAACTGTACTAAGCAGCCACCCACTTCAGAATACTTTTGTAATAGGATAAAAAAAAAAGAAAATAATATCATTGTGGTAACTTTGCAAACTCATTTGACTATACATGCTACATTAGTGTTTTATTTCTAATTCTAAATCCTAAAGCAGAGTGACAGCATACGGTAATCAGCTTCACAATTAGATTTAGAAATTGTAGAAGTGTTGCTCAACTGTGATATTTTGGTTGCTGGTGTGAATGAACAGAGAATACTCAAGTGAGAGAATGCATTCAACCTGGCACTGTAAATTACTGTTTAACATCGCTCAGAAATGTTTTTGCTGCAGAGATTTTGGAATGTCATTATTTTTCATCTAGTTCCTCTTCTAACTTATTTTTTTTTTTCAGAAAGCATACTTCTTGTCAAAAGCTTTTGGTATGCATTTTCCTTTTTTTTTTCTTTATTCAAAGAAGTTGTTAACAAATACTATGTGAATTCTACGAATCCAACATAAAACATTTAGTAATCACTTATGATGTGTCAGGCCTGTGTTCAACACTGGGACTAAATAAAAAAAAAAGAAAATGCCCCTGAACTCAATTGAAATAATCTATGCAAAAATTGATACATATAAGAAAATAAAGAGTAAATGGAATCTAGCTCTAAAAGAGAAGGCTTTACTAGCTTGTGGAGTGAAATAGTGGGGAGGAGATGAAATTTAGCTGTCTTTAAAAAGGGAGAATGATTCTATGAATCAAAAGATAAGATTTAGGTAGGAGAAGCAGTCAGTTCAGAAAGAAGGAGACACACAAAGAGAGACAGAGAGACAGAAGACAGAGAGAGACAGAGAGACACACAAAAAGAGACAAAGAGACAGAGAGAGAAACACACAAAGAGAGACAAAGATACAGAGAGACAGAGACACACCCAAAGAAAGACATAGATACTGAGAGAGAGACAGAATGACAGAGACAGAGAAAAATGGAGAAACAGGGATGGAAAGAATCAGAGAGAGACAAATGATAAAAGGTAGTTGACAAATACATATTATAATATAACTCGTTCTCACTCTCCTACTTCAGAGGGAGAATGGAAAAAGACAGAAATAAAGAGAGATGATAGTTGATAAAGTAATAATAGGATGGAGTTATAGAAATCAGATAGAATAATAGATAATAAAGAAAGTCATTGTGTGATGTCTAAAGGGCACAAAAATAAGTGAGCAAGATAAATTATTTCTTGGTGGAGCTTATGTTAAAAAATACAAAGATGATGTTAGGATTCTTACAAAGTGCTAAGTAAGTGGAATTGAGGAGACAGTGTTTAAATCTAGTTTAGCATTGATTTAATCCTACAGCAAATAATGGTTTCCTAGCAATATAATGATTGGTATGTACTCAATGTACAGCATATAAGCAAGAAGCTCTCAGGGCCAGACACACAAGCCCACTAGAAGCTCATTCAGAGGAAGCTAGAGACAGAAGGTGGCAGAGGCAAAAGACTGGCAGCAGGAGTTCTCAGAACCAAGGAGAGAGATAGGCCTCTAAGAACGTTACCTGGCCCCCAGGAAGGAGACAAGACTTAAAAGGAAACTATAAAGGATTTGGACTTTTAACTCCTGGATGCATTCGGGGTGATTACACTGAACTGAAAGAAAGGATGCCTCCAGAAGTCCCCCAAGAAATCTGCTCCCAGAGAACATTACATTTTAGAGAATGTAATTCTAGTAATTCATTTTAGAGAAGAATATTACAGATGATGTATAAAAGAAATGGAAAATAATTTTGCATGGGAAAGGTACATTGTAGGGAATAGATCAGACTTGACATGGAGCACTATTCTAACCAAATACAGTGTCCTGGATCTTTCATAGCATAAAAGTGCTTTAACTTTCTAAACACCAAAAGTACAAAAATGTCACCCACAAGACCTCAGATTCCAAGAGACAGAGAGGTAAGAAGGGAAGTTGTAACGGTCATAGAATAGGTCTAGAAAATGCAAATGAACTTGTTGAAAATATACATACGTGAATTTAGCCAATTATGAATATAATATATCCAAAATATCTAAGAGTAGCTTTGTATCATTATCAGATAACAAAAAGAGGAAAGACTAAGCAAGTTTCTATTGATACCTCCAGCCTCTTTTATTCTTGCTGGCTTTCACCTAGAAGGCTGGAAAAGGAAGTGAGAGTTGTTCACTCTGTTTAGAAATTGTAATGCCTGCCACTTATGTGCACTGAAATATGAAAATTCGGATTTGAATCCTCTCAGACTTCTCTGTAGATTAGAGTTGAACATCTGGTTAAAATGAAATTGAAAAGAATGTAAGGTTTTCCTTGGCAGAGAGTAAGAAACATGCAAAAAAGAGTTAAATAAGCAAGTTTAAATAAAGTAGAATGAAGCTTGATGAAATTAAGTGGAAGGGTTTAGTCTTCACATAGAAAACCTGAATGAACAAGAAGAGATTTTAAGTTGATATGATCAAAATTTTCAGATAAAGTTATTTAGTGAAAAGTTGCAGGACAGTTAACAATACATGCAGACAAGAATTAAACTAACCTCATCAGGAAACAACCAACATTTCATATCAGACTTTGGAAAACTATCACCATGAAGAATAAATTGACCAGAAAGTCAGGAACAGTTGGGTGAATTTTGCCTCTGACATAATAGTCATATATATATATATATATATATATATATATATATATATATATATATATATATATATATATATAAACCTTTCTATTTAATAGCCAGTATTTGTATAGTAGTGTATAAAATGCTACACATATGTTCTCATTTGATCTGCACAGCTACCCTGTGATCCAATCTAATTTAAACAGATGAAGGAACTGAAGCTGAAAGATACCACATGACTACATGCCCAGGGGCATACAAAAAGAAACAGAGGAAGACTTGATTTCCTATCTTCTTGATTCCAGGCCAGCATCCTCCTTCTGACATCCATCTCTTCCTTCTGACATAAGGAAGCAGTATTAGCATCTTGCAACTTGGACTTCTTGAGTGTTTTCCAGTTGAGAACCCTTTTTATCTGAGAAATTTTTACATGATCTTATGTATATAGGTATACAAATCATGATCATTTCACAATTCCCACATAATCATGAGACCCCATATGGGGTCAAGAATCAGTTTAAGAAGTTGGATTCTAATGCAATTTTGCCTAAGATATGTATCTTTTAACTGGAAAAAAAAATGATTTTTTTTTTGTGTGAAATATAGACAGACTTGAGCACATTCAGTTTTAAGAATGGAGGAACATCTTTGAAATATATTAATTTGAGGAGGAATCATTTTAAGAAATGATTAAAACATCATAACTTTTCATTAGCGCATGATATTTGTCATGACGTGCAATCTTTCTTACTCAACTGACATTGTAGAATGCTGTGGAAATAACTATGATTTGGTAGTGTCAACCTTCCTGAATTGGCTTCTAACCTGCTGATGGTCAGAGTCGAACAGAATATACGAGAGATTGGAGAGCTAGAAACAAAAGAGAAGTTTAATTGAAAAATAAAGAAAATGACTTGCAAGCAAGGAAACAAATTAAATACATATGCCAGAGCCCTCCCACCAACCAGTGAAGGAACTTACTTCAGTGTAGTCAAACTTTTATACATATACTTGTGGCAAGACAAAGGGTCAAACAGTGTAGTATAGCAGCAATAGTGAGGAATAATAGAAATAATGAGGAATAATAGAAATAGTGAGGCAAGGTTTTCCAGGGACAAAAAGTCCATTCATAGCAGGACTTCATGTCTGGGCCTATAATAATATAGATATTAGAAATTGCTGAGCTCAAAGTTCTTCAGTTCTTTGATTTAGTTGCAATAGTATTTATCCAGAACGTAAGAGCAAAGTATTCTTTTATACTAAATTCAGGGCAGGCAGAGCTTGCTTCCTGAGCCAAGTGTCTCAAATCAAGGAATGTAAGTTTTAATTTTGCCTCTATTGTTTATAACTGAGTAATAACTGTGTAAAAACTGTTGGTCATATAACTTACTTTTGTTGTGCTTAAATTTTGTCAACTATAAAACAATTGTTTGACAAAATGACACTGATATTTTGTGTGATCTCTCTATCATTAGGAGAAATGTTCCCAACATCTTCTCAATGTTCCAATTAGATTGTATCAAGTAAAGAGTGAACACAATAATATAATATGTAACTTGTATTCACTGTCAATTAAATTCAATTCCATGAATGTTTATTAAATGATCTTCTAGATGCCAGTCTCTACATTAGATACTTGGGATACAAAGAAACATATGACACAATCCTTGATTTCAAATAGTTTGTTTTCTAAAGAATGGTGAAAACAATTGTTTTATAGTTGACAAAATTTTAGCATAGCAAAAGTAAGTTATATGACAAGTTTTTACACAGTTATTACTCAGTTATAAATCATTATCTTTGGTAGTCTTTGGATGATTATCATAACATACCTATCATATTGAGGGAAGCCAGGAGGCTACTCTAGCTCTACCAGTTTCCTTTGAAAACCACATGAAACCAAGCCTCTGAATAGAGTTTAATGGAATGAAACTACTCCCCAGTGATAACTGGAAGGTCTTCCAGAAAGGTCAATCTTACTGTGGTGAAAGAGGTGTTCAGCCCAGCTCAGACAAAATCTGAGAAAATCAGTAAGCAGGATTGAAACACAGCATATCAGCAACTGAGATCCTCAGTACTGGCTTAATAGAAGAGCAGATCAATGGGACAGCCTTCAGTCCTAGGTAAGAAAGCAAACTCTGGGAAATCAGGCTGTTTTCTGAAAAGACTGGGCAAATCTACCCTTATAAACACAAGAGGCTGTTGAGCTCAAAGCCAAGACTCAGAGCTACACAAGAAGCTTGGGACAGTAACCCCTTTATGCTAGGAGCAGAACTAGATTTTTTAAAAAGTTCAAAAAAGTAAATATAAAATGAGAAAGAATCAGAAAGAAATCTTAATTATGGATATCTACTATGGTATCAGGGATGATCAAAACACCAACTCAGATGAGAACAATATGTCTACAAAGGAAATCTTAAAGAATGATTTGAATTGGACTCAAGCCCAAAGATACTTATTGGAAGTGCTCATAAAAACTTTCAGAAGGCAAGTAAGAAAGACAGAAGAAAACATGAGAAAAGAAACAAGAAGTATGCAAGAGAGAGTCAACAACTTGGAAAAGAAAGGGAAAAATTGACTGAGGAAAACAATTCCATAAAATTGCACTTAGCCAAATTAAAAAAAAAAATCCACTGAAGAAAACAAACTTTGAAAAGTAGAATTAATCAAATGGAAAAAAAAAAGATATATAAAAGATAACAGAAGAAAATCACATATTAAAAACTGGAATGGGGTAAATGGAATCTAATGACTCTTTGAGACATCAAGGATCAGTCAAACAAAATAAAAAGAATGAAAAAATGTAAAAAAATATGAAATACCTCATTGGAAAAATAGCTGACCTGGAAAATAGATCCAGGAGAGACAATTTAAAAATTCTTGTTCTAGATGAAAGTCATGACCCAAAAAGAGAGTTCAGGTAGCATTCTTTAAAAGATCATCAAGGAAAACTGTCCTAATACTCTAGAAACAGAGGAGGAAATAGTCATTGAAAGAATCCATTATTTATTTCTGGAACGAGATCCACAAGAAAAACCAGAAGGCATATTGTTGCAAAACTCCAGAGCTGTAATCTCAGGGAAAAAATACTTCAAGTTGCCAGACAAAAGAAATTCAAGTATCAAGGAGCAAAAGTCAAAATTATTCAGGATCTGGCAGTTTAACATATCGATTACACTTATCTATTTTTAAGAGATATATGGACGTTTTACATATACATCTAATAATAACTGCTAGCATTCATATAGCACTAAAAATCTGGTATTTCATTTGACCCTCACAACAAGGCTGAAAGGCAAGTTTTGTAGTTGATCACATTTTAAAAACAGGAGACTAAGACTAAAAGAATTTTTGTGAATTACTTTGTCATAGAGTTTAATATGTCTTTGTAACAAGATTTGAATTATTGCCTTTTTGACTCTCAGTCCGTTACTGCCATCAAGCTGAATATAATGATGATGATGATGAGTAAATGTAATATATACATACAGAATACGTGTATACATGTGTTTATATGCACATATGTATGTGTACATATTACACATACATACACATGCACATTTTTACACATACACACATATATGCATATCACTAAATGCATATATTTGGTTCAAATCAAAGATTTCCTCAGTGTGGGGAACTACTATTTGGAAACCCTTTTACACTTTCGCCAGAATCATGTCACTTGTAACTTATACACTTAGAGATTTTCTAAAACCATGAGAGATTGAGTGACTGACCATCATTAAACAGTTAGCATATATAAGAAAAGACTTGATCACAGATTTTCACAGTCCAAAGGCCACTTCTCTATCCACAATTTCCATGATCTACGTTTCATTACAGCTGATGTTAACATAATACTAAATATATGATGTCATTATAATGAGTATAATGAGTGATTTCACAAATGAGGAAAATGAAACAGGAAATGATTAAGAGACTTGTCCATAATCTCAAACTATTATCAGAAAAAAAAAAAGATTGAAATCCAAAAGTCCCTTGACTCTAATTCCACCAAATATTCGAATATATCTTCCTTTTCCCTTGCTATAAATCAAACATACTAAGCACTGCACAATGTTTCATGTAACCAGTGGACATTTACCAAGCTTGGGGGTAAACCAATACATCTGAGCCATCCAAACAGGCACACTACTGCTTTGCCATAGAAAATTATTAGCTATGAGAGCCTCTTTTCTAACAAGTAATGAGCTCAGCGTGAATTTTTATGGACACATTATAAATCCTTTAAAAACAAGACTTGTAATGAGAATAGTGTCCTTTAATTAGATGGCAATATTAGCAGGTCTCCCCATAACTAAGCCCTTCATTTTCATCAGAAAGCAACTGTTTAGGCTAGTATGTAATTAAAGTGTCAGAGCACATTGCCAATGACTGAAGGAGGCTCACTAGGGAATCACAATGCTAGTACATAACCTAAGAGAGATTAAATAGAGAAAAGAACAGGTTTATAAATAGTACTGGGGATTGCATAGCCAAAGGAATTAAAAAAAGAAAAGACTTTATTTTCATTAGAAGGTGTACATGCAGAATGTAAAATTTGGGTATAAGAGAAAAGTGATTCTTTATTTAGTCAGAGAGTATGAAAACATTTAATTTAGGGAGAGAGTTTTTTCTTTAATATGCAATGACACAATCTTTCAGTTATTATACTTCAATTATAAATTGTATTATATTTTGTTTTTTTGCCCAGAGATTTTAATGAGAAATAGAATTTATGAGGCAGCCAATAAAGATGGCTAAAAATGTAACTTATTACTTACATTTCATACATATATGGGCTATGGACTAAATATTATTAGGTGAAGACCTGGATTTAAAGCCACACTCTGTCAAAAATAACCTTTCTGACTTTTATTTTTTCTTTGTTTATAAAATGAGGTGTGTTTTGATGAAGCAATAATCAAAGCCAAGTTATATAATACTTTAAGAATTCTAAAGTGTTTTGAAATCATCAAGACAGATTGGTTCTGTGGGATTAATTTTCCAAAAACAGTAGTATCACCTGAAAAACAGAATATCAGATTTTGTTTTTTGGGGGGAAGGAATGGGGGAACAACTATACAAATAACACAAAGGTACATCAAATCACTTAATAACAAAGAAACATTATATGACACCACCAGAAATATGCATTGGTGACTACTATTAATTGATGCTCTTTATATAATATCATTCTTCAGTGATAACATTAATAATTGACTTGTTGCATAAATAGGTTAGAGTCATTGCTTAAATAGGATAGAATCCATTAAAAATTTGAAAAGTGTTGTAAAAATCACCCCCACTATTACTAAATATTTGTCCTCTAGAGGTTTTGATAATTAGATTTTTGGATTTTTTTTTCTTTTAAGGACACTTGAAATTGGTAGTTCCTTTAGTATAAGTATTATAGTTTTGTTAAAATGAATCCTTACTTAAATATGTTCATATATTTATATATATATATATATATATATATACATATACTCATGTGATATATAATACATGTTGTATAAATTTATGTGTATATATGTATATGTATATGTATGTGTGTGTATGTATGTATGTATGGTGTGTATATGCATTTACATATATACCAAGCTATAGATAGATTTTCTGCTTACAAAGAAGCATAGAGAAAAAAGGCATGATACATATAAGCACATAGAAATGAGAACCATGTAGTCAGTACACATATATTAGGGGGATATTCATAAGAAAAATGTGATCAAATTAACTCAGGCCTCTATTATTAATTTGCTGATGGCCTCAGGTACTAGTATTGATTAGGATATTTTTAATGGATCTGAAATTCTCTGCTACCCACCCCTTTTTGAGGTATTTTTTCATAATTTAATGCCTTTACTACTGTCCACCTCTGCTATTGCCCATCATCAAAGTGAGCAGCTTTCTCCTACCATTTTCAGGTTGTCAGGTACATAGGCATCTATGGTAATCTGCAGCTTTTGGTCTATATCTGCTTATATGGAGCTGTGATACAAACTTTTTTGGGGCAAAAGATAAGATCAGGTATTTCAGCTTTAAGCTTAAACTTGGGGCCAAAAAGCTTGTCCTCTTTAATCCCAATCTCTTTTCTAATCTGATAATTACAAAATTCCTGACTTCCATTTTGTACATGATTCTTTTGGCATCATATGTCACCAGAGAAATTTATGATAGAAAAAGAAGTTAATCAAAAATGATTAATTAAGGGTGTGCATGATCCATTTGGACTCTGTGTAACATTAAATGATTTGGCTAAGCATTATGAGTGGATTTATTGTGAAGAGTTCATGGAAGAATTTGAATAAGTGTTATATAGTGACAGAGTCAAAGATTTTGACCTGTTTCATTGGAAAGAGGTATGACATGAGGAAATGAGGGAGTACATGAGAACCCCATGAATTGTTCAAGAAGTAGCTAAAATATCAACTTTTACATTATCTTCTTGAACCATTTAAATGATCATACCCTTGGCATATGATGTTATGTGTGGGTAGTGCCTAGTTTCTGCCATACTAAGTTTCCAATTTTCCCAGCAGCTTTTGTCAAATATTGAATTCTTATAAAAAAAAAAGCTGGGGTCTTTTGGGTTTGTCAAAGACTATATTGTTATAGTTATTGACTATTTTCTTCTGTGTACCTAAATTATTCTATTGATCGACTACTTTATTTCTTAGTCAGTACTGAATGATTTTTATGACCACTGCTTTATGATATAGTTTTAGATCTGACACAGCTATGCCACCTTCATTGGCATTTTTTCATTAATTTCCTTGAAATTTTTGTCCTTTTTTCTTCCAGATGAACTTTGTTATTATTTTTTTCTAGATCTATAAAATAATTTCTTGGGAGTTTGATTGGTATGGGACTAAATAAGTAGATTAATTTAAGTAATATTGTCATTTCTATTATACTCCCTCAACCTATCCAAAAGCACTTGATATTTTTCCAGCTGATTAGATCTGCCTTTATTTGTGTTATATAGTTCCTGACTGCCTTGGTAGGCAGTCATCCAATTATTTTGTATTATCTACAGTTATTTTAAATAGAATTTTTCTTTGTATCTCTTGCTGCTGGACTTTATTGGTATTATATAAAATGCTGATGATTTACATAGATTTATGTTGTATCCTGTAACTTTAAGTTGTGAATTGTTTCTAGTATTTTTTTTTTAGTTGATTCTCTAGCGTTTTCTAAAAATACCATCATATCATCTGTAGAGTAATAATTTAGTTTCCTCATTACTTATTCTAATTCCTCTAATCTCCTTTTCTTCTCATTGCCAAAGCTAGCATTTCTAATACAATATTGAATAGTAATGGTGATAATAGGCAATCTTGTTTCACCCCTGCTCTTACCAGGAATGGTTCTAGTTTGTCCCCATTACATATGATGCTCGCTAGTAGTTTTAAATAGATGATACTGATCATTTTAAGGAAAAGTCCAGTTATTACTATTATCTCTGGTGTTTTTAATTGGATTTTATCGAATGCTTTCCCTCCATTTATTGAGATAATAATTTTTTTATTAATTTGGTTATTGATATAGTCAATTATGCTAATAGTTTTCCTAATATTGAACCAGCCCTGCAACCCTGGCATAAATCTGACTTGGTCATGGTGAATTATCCTAGTGATGATTTTCTGTAATCTTTTTGTTAATATTTTATTTCAGATTTTTGCACCAATATTCATTAGGGAAATTGATCTATAATTTTCATCCTCTGTTTTCACCCTAACTGGTTTAGATATTTGCATCATATCTGTGCCATAAAATGAATTTGTTAGGAATCCTTATTTCCCTATTTTTTAAAATTGTTATATAGTATTGGAATTAATAGTTCATTAAATGTTTAGTAGAATTCATGTCTGAATCACTCTGTCCCTGGAGATTTTCTCTTAGGGAGATGATTAATAGCTTGCTCCATTTCTTTTTCTAAAATAAGACTATTTAAATAAGTTATTTCCTCTTCTGTTATTCTGGGCAATCTATATTTTTAGGTATTCCTATATTTCACTTAGATTATCAAATTCATTGACATATAGTTGTGCGAAATAACTCCCAAATACTGATCTAATTTCCTCCCCATTCATGGAAAGCTCCCCCCTTTCATTCCCAAGACCAGCAATTTGATTTTCTTCTTTCCTTCTTCCCATCAAATCAACTAAAAGGTTATCCACTTTGTTGGTTTCTTTCATAAAACCAACTCTTTATTTTATTTATTAATTCAATATTTTTTTTTTTTACTTTCAATTCCATTAATCAATCTCTCTCTCTCTCTCTCTCTCTCTCTCTCTCTCTCTCTCTCTCTCTCTTTTATTTTCAGAACCTCAAAGTCATTTTGGTATGTTGTCTCATTTTTTTTTTCATTCTCTTAGATGAAGTTATTGGTTGTATCTATGATTTGTTGTTTCACCATTCACTCTTTAGGATTAGATTATTCAATTTCCAATCCATTTTTGGTCTATTTTCTCCTAGCCCCTCATTGCATGTGACCTTTATTGCATAATGATCTGAAAAAAATGCATCCACACCTAGTCCAAAGTTTTTATGCCTCAAAATATGGTCAATTCCTGTATAGGTTCCATGAACCACCGAGAAAAAAAGTAAACTATTTTCTCTCTCCATTCAGTTTTTGCCAAATCCATCACATCCAACTTCTCTAAATTTTGATTTACCTCCTCAACTTCTCTTCCATTCACCCCATGGTTCAATTTATCCATGTCTGAGAGAGAGAGCAAGGTCAAGATCCCCTGCTGTTATAGTTCTGCTGTCCATTTCTTTTTGCAGCTCTCTTCAACTTCTCTTCCAGGAACCTGTACATGATACAACTTGGTATATATATGCTTAACATTGACATTCCTTCATTATCTATGGTACGGTTCAGCAAGATACAGTCTCCTTCCTTATGTCCTTCAATTGGATCCATCCTTGCTTTTTTCTTTCTTTCTTTTTTTTTTTTTTATCTGAGATCAGCATCACCATCTTTACCCTTTTTTCTTCATCTGAAGCACAATAGATTCTGCTCCAGTCCTTGAATTGCATTCTGTATGTATCACTCTGCTTCAAATGCATTTCCTGCAAACAAAACACTGTAACATTTTGGCCTTTAATCCAGTCTGCCATCTGCCTCTGTTTTCTGGGAGAGTTTATCCCAATGACACTCACAATCAAAATAAATAATTCTGTATTTCCTGCCATCTTATTTATCCCATTATGCTTTTCTCTTTCCCCTCTGCCTTCTGTCCTCCCCAGCATCTTGCTTCCAACCACCACCTATCTCAAAAAGGCCCCCTTCACAGCCTCTCCACATATCTTGTACCTTTCCCCCACTACTTCTGTTTTCCCTTCTACTAGCCTCCTATTTTCTTTTACCCTTTCCTCTCCAACTTCCCTATAAAGGAGACAAGTTTTCCTTTGAAATCAATATGTCTGATAATCTCTCTTTGAACTAAATCTAATGAGAATATCCATACAATGTTCATACCCTTTCTCAACTTTCCTCAATTATAATGTCTTTTTTTTTTTGCCTCTTCATGAAATGTAATTTCCATCATTTTACCTCAAATTTCCTCTTTTTCCTTTCCACCTCTAGTTTCATTTTCATATTATCATAATAAAATCTTATTATATTTGTACTTTCTAAATATACTCATAACAGAGATATAGTTCTCAAGTTCTTTCCTTTTTACCTTTTTTATGCTTTTCTTGAGTTCCACATTTGAAGATCAACATTTTTGTACTGATCTGGTCTTTTTATCAGAAATAGATGAAATGGACCTGTATGATTGAATGTCCATCTTCTTTCCTGAAAGATAATTCTCAATTTAGCGTAATAGTTTCTTCTTGGCTGCAATGCAAGTACCTTTGCCTTTCACAATATCATATTCCAGGTTCTTCAATCCTGTAAAGTGGAAGCTTCTAGGTCCTGGGTAATCCTGATTATGGCGCCTTGATATTTGAATTGTTTTCTTTCTGGCTGCTTGCGATATTTTTACCTTGATCAGATAATTCTGAAATCTTTTTATGATATTCTTTAGAGTTTTCATTTTGGTAACTCTTTCAGGAAGTGATTGATGAATCCTTTCAATGGGTACTTTTTCCTTCTGGTTCTAGGACATCTGGACAGTTTTCCTTGATGATTTCCTGAAAGATAATATCTAGGCCCTTTTTATCAGCATGGTTTTTAAGAAGTCCAATAATACTTAGATTGTCTCTCCTATATCTATTTTCCAAGTCAATTTTTTTCCCAAGAACGTATTTCACATTTTCTTCTATTTTTATTTTTTTTGTTTGACTTATTACTGAAATCATATTGAGTTATTCACTTCCCTTTGTTTACTTCTAATTTTTAGAGTATTATTTTCTTCAATTACCTTTTTAGCACCTTTTATTTTGGGTCAATTGCATTTTTTAATGAGTTATTTTGTTCATTGCATTTTCCCTCCATTTCACAAATTGTGTTTTCAATGAATTGGTTTCTTTTTCATATATTTTTTAATAAGAAGCTATATGCTTTTTCCATTTTATCAAATCTATTTTGTAGGGAGTTATATCCTTTTCTCATTTTATCATATCTATTTTTAAGGAGTTTTTTTTTTTTCCAGATAATTTCTGTTTTTCTTTTTTTATATCCTCTTGCAAAGATCTCATTTCCTTTCCCCATTTTTCTTATAGCTTTATTTAAAGATAATTTTTGAAATCTTCCAAAAAAGCCTTCTGAGATGAGGTATAGCTCAATCATTCTTTGGGGCTCTTTATGAATTTGATTTGCCTTTAGAAACCTCAGGATTTGAGGTTTGTTCTCTTTCTTAATAACAGTTGTCTATGGTCAGCCTCATTTTTTGCTTTCTTGCTTATTTTAAAGTGTTGAGCTTTGCTCTTCAGGCAAATACTGTATAAATGATTTGGGAAAATGGGCAAAATATTCTTACTAGACTCTTTTATGAAACAAATATGGTGTTAATTTCTAAATTAGAAAGAGTTAAAACAGAGGAGAAAATTATATGCCAATTTCCTTAATGAATATTTTGAACAAAATGCAATTATAATAATTTATCACCAGATGGAATTTCTTCTTAAAATGTATTTATTCCATATTTTCCTGTTATATACAAATCTTTTTCAAATTTATTTTAAAAAATTTTTAGTTCCAGATTCTTTTTTTTTCATTTCCAACCCCAGCTCTCATTAGCAAATCATATGTAAAGTTATGAAAAAAAATTTCCATACATATCATGTTGTGAGAGAAAACATAGATACCCTCTAAAAAAAATCCTTAAGAAAAATGAGAGAGAGAGAGAGAGAGAGAGAGAGAGAGAGAGAAAGAAAGAGAGAGAGAGAGAGAAAGAAAGAGAGAGAGAGAGAGAGAGAGAGAGAGGTTTAATCTGTATTAAATCACAATGAATTCCTTCTCTGGGTACTGCTAGGATTTTTTTTCTTCATAAGTCCTTCAGAATAGACATGGTTTATTGTACTGCTGAGTCATTCGTAGCTGTTTATCCCAAAACATTGGCTATTACTTTGTACACAATACATTTTATTTTGTTTGAGTTCACAGAGTTCTTTCTGAGTTTTTCTGAGATCATCCTTCTTATCATTTCCCATAGAACAATAATATTCCACCACAATTATATATCACAATTTATTTAGTAACTCCCCAATTGATAGACATCCTCTCAATTTTTTGCTCTGATAAGAGAGCTCCTAGAAATATTTTTGTACAAATAGGTTCTTTTCCTTCAAAAAATCTCTCTTGAGATTCATGTCTTGCAATGGTATTATCAGGTCAATGAATATGCATGATTTTATGGCCTTTTGCACATAGTTCATACTTTTTTATCTTTTATAAATTGGGGTATCACTCATATTTTTTTAAATAAATTTGACTCAGTTCCCTCAGTTACAAAAAATGAGGTTTTATCTTGCTTCAAAATTATTTTTTACAATTACTATTGCTACCTGTATTTCTCCATGTTTATTCTATTCTCTCTTTCATTTTATCCTGTCTCTTCTCAAGAGTGTTTTGCTACTGACTAATCCTTCTTCCAGTCCTCTCTTCTGTCACCCTCTTCCCCTTTCTATATCCCATTCCCCTCATATTTTACTGCAGTGTAAGGGAGATTCTATATTCATACTTAGTGTATATGCTGCTTCCTCTTTTAGGAAGTTTTGGTGAGAGTAATGTTCACTCACTCAATTTATTCTTCCCTTCATCTTGTCTCTTTTTAAAGGCAGGTAATTCACATTATTACACTTTTCCCTTTCTCTTTCTCTCAGTATGTTCCTCTCTCACCATTTAATTTTATTTTTTAGATATTATTACCTCATATTCAACTCACACCTATGCTCTCTGTCTAGATAGATAGATATTCCTAACTGCCATGCTGAGAGTATCATCCTCTTATATAAGAATGTAAACAGATAAACCTTATTAAGTCCCTTATAATATTACTTTCCTGATTACTTTCTTAGTCTACTCCTAAGTCCTGTATATGAAAGTCAAATTATCCATTCACTTCTGTTCTTTTCATCATAAGTCCTTAAAAATCCTCTATTTTACGGAATTTGCACCTTTTCCCCTGAAGAATTATGCTCAGTTTTGCTGGGTAGACGATTTTCAGTTGCAATTAGCTTCATTGCTCTCTGGGAATAACCTATTCCAAGCCCTCTGGTCTTTTAATGTAGAAAGTGGTAAATCTTGTATTATCCTAAGTATGGCTCCATTCTCCTTGAATTGTTTCCTTCTGGATGCTTGCAATATTTTCTCTTTGATTTTGGAGTTCTGGAATTTGGCTATAATATTTCTGGGAGTTTTCATTTTGGGATCTCTTTCAGGCAGTGATCAATGGATCATTTCAATTTTTATTTTAACCTCTGATTCTTGAATATTAGAACAATTTCCCTTGATATTTTCTTGACAGGTAATGTACAGGTTTGTTTATTTGTTTGTTTGTTTGTTTGTTTGTTTTTTGATTACAAGGGTTAAGACACCAATAATTTTAAAATTATCTCTCCTGGATTTATTTTCCAGATCAATTGTTTTTCCATTGAGATAATTTAACTTTTATTTTCATTTGGGGCATTTTGCTTTATTGTATCTTGATTTCTCATAAAGTTATCAGCTTCTATTTGCTAAATTCTAAAGTAAAATGCAAAACAAAAATAGACAAGCTTATCTTTTACTAAAGGATTTTGCATTAATACAAATAAATAGTCAACATTTAAATAGAGATTTAACATTTATTAAACATTTTCTTTACCTTTGGTCTTCACAACAATGCTTTGAAATATATGATCATTTTCTCCTTCTTTACAAGTGAGAAAACAGAGGGAGAGAGCATGAGTGACTAAATGTTATGTAGCTAGTATGTGTTTGAGGAAGAATCCAAACTTGGATATTTCTGACTGCAAAATATGTAGTTGCCATATGAATATGTGACATAAAGTAAGGTAATTTTGAGATGGAAGGGTCACTAACAACTTATAAGATCAAGAAGAGCGTCACGTAAGGAGGAGAAAACTATAGGTTCTTAGGTGGTTATTTTTCATCTTTCGTTTTCTAAGAGGAACAATTACACCAGGAGTATGATGTCTTAACTTAAAAGTGAATTTAAGTGAGGTTAAAGTTGTGCAGTCATCAGTCTTATTCTTTTCTTCCAGAATCATAAGTATGCAGTGGCAAGACATGGGTCAGGATGAATGGCAATGACTCTGAATGCAGAGAGTGACCTTGGCTTTTAAAAGTATATGTAAGAAAGAAGCCCATTCTAAAAATGAGGAAAGTTCATGCAGAGTCAAGGCCAAATCTGATCTGGTTTCTTAAACATGATAAGCAAGAGAATGTTTTATACTTAGTTTATCATGAGTAAAAAAAGGCATTTGGTGTCATTTTTTCATGATATCCTTGGGGACAAAAGGAGGAAATGTCAACTGAATGAGAAATTTTATAGGAAGATGAAGTTAAAATTGGTTACATAAGCTCATCCCAAGAGTACTGATTAATGGACATCCATTGTAGAAAGGGGAGTTTCTAGTCTATGTCACAGAGTTATGTCCTTGACTGTGTCCTATTCAATAATTGTATCACTGACTTGGATGAGGAGAAAGGAAGCATGCATCAAATTTATGGATAATAAGAAGTTGAGAGAAATTTCTAATAGAATGGTATACACTGGATGACAAAAAAAAAAAAAAGATTCAGCATTATTTTGACAGGCTAATGCATGGAGTTGAAATCAAGTTAATGGGATTTAAAATAAATCTCTACATTCAGCTTAAATAAATCAGTAGGGAATATAGTGAGGGCAAGTGAAGTACAAAAGATATTGTATTTAAATCAAATTTTTAAAAATCCTAAAGTAGAATTCCCTGAGTGAGGAAAGAGTCTGTAAAATGTGGCTTATGAAAATAAGAAGTAAGGATGTTTAGCCTTGGAAAAATAAGATGGAGGAGATTAGATAGTTGCTTTCAAATAATTACAGGCCTAATATGTAAGGGAAAAAATTTGAATTTTTCTAGTTGCTCCATAAGACAGCATGAAATGAATATTTCCAGACTTCTATATTGAATTTTTAAGGCTTAGTATACATTTTCCATTTAATATTTTAACTAAACCTCACAACAAAATTGTGAGAAGAAAGTATTGCAAATTTTATTATCTACAACTAAGGCTTAGAAAATGGAAATCATTTCCCCAACTGCTAAAAGGTAGGACATTTGAAGTGCAATTCTTTCAGTTCACTTGATCAAATTCAATTAAAAATCATTTATTATGAGCTACTATATCCCAGGTACTATGCAACTAAGTTATTCAATCAAGAAGCATTTATTAAAATCTTATTATCTGTACAGCAATTGAACAAAGTGGTTGGTAAAATCATGGTTTATTCTTTCAAGGAGATCACATCCTAATAGATTGAATGTAAAGAGAAAATAAAAAGTTTATGCTCTGAAAGCTTATTTTGTCATGTAAGAGCAGGAAGAAAAAACAGCCTTTATACAGAAAATTAGATACAAAATGAATTAAAAAGATACAGGTTTAATAAGAAAAAAATTAAAATACAATTGCACAAGATTTCCAAAGGTCATAAATGAAAAAGAATGAGTGAACTAGGGAATTAGAATGCATAGGGTTGATGTGGGTATCTATGAAGGAGGGAAGAACTGGGATGTATTATATGATAAGGTAGCAGTTAGGTGGTCTAATTGATTGAGTTTTGGATCTGAAGAAAGACTCACTTTCCATTTCTTCAAATTTGGCTGGATAAACTACCTGTGTGATCCTCAGCAAATCACTTAATCCTGTTTACCACACTTTCCTTCTCTATAAAATATACTGGAGATGAACTACTTTAGTATATCTTTGCCAGAAAAAAAAAAGGTTCACTCAGACACAATTAAAATGACTAAACAAAAAACAAGAAATATAATACTGTGAAAATTGTTTATGTGTTTCCAAATTGTATCCTAGAGAGTAAAATTTGAATTCTTTAAGGATAAATATTTGAAAAATCATGCAGTTATATTCCCAGCACTTAGAATTGTGCCTTGTGTATAACACTTTGCAGAGCTGTTGAGTGGAAGGCAAGGCTATGTGATTTTCCATCTAAGTTTCTTTCTGCTAAGTATCTATGAGTATGGAATTCATGTCTATATATTTTGTTTTGCCTAATTATATTTCTTTCCACATTTTTTTTGTTTTGGTTTATTTTTAACTAATTAACTTAATAAGACACTAATTTGCATACTTAATGGATTTCTATTTCTAGAAATTTCATTAAATATGACCTTTTCTAAGGTATCTTTTGATCTAATTCCTCTGTGATGGAACAAGGTATAATGGTTAAGTTGTGAGAAGTGATCTGCTTTTCCAGGAGCTGCAATAAGAACAGCTGGCAGTTGGAGTCCAAAAAAAAAGTGAATTAATTCCTAGTTATTTTGGCTTTGGGTAGTCCCATTCAAACCTTACTCAATTATGAACCAGGAAGGGTTTCATTAAATATGGAAGATCTGGACTAAAGATAATTTTACATGCATAAAACCACAGTGGATAAAGGAAAAGATTCAATGAGTCATTTGCCTGTCTCTGAGTTTACTTGAGTCTTCTTTAAAGGCAATCTTGAGCAATTTGGAAATACAAATTTCCAAAGGAAGGAAAGAGAGAAAACAGTGTTTTACAAAAGGATGATTTGCATAATAAATATTTTTATTTCACAAAATAAGTTGCTTATTCAGTCTTTTCTTCTATTTCACCTACTTTCTTTAATGTTGTACCCTGGAGTGGATTCTGTGCTATATACACCTGAATAAGTTTTAGGTATTTATATAACTTTTATTTTCTTTGTATATTTTTTCTTTATTAAAGCTTTTTATTTTTCAAAACATATGTGTGGACAATTCTTCAACATTAGCCCTTGCAAAACCTTGTATTCCAATTTTTCCCTCCTTTCCCCAATCCCTCCCCTAGATGGCAACTAGTTCAATATATGTTAAACATGGTAGAAATATATGTTAAATTCAATATATGCTTACATAGTTATACAATTATCTTACTGCACAAGAATAATCAAATCAAACCAGAAAAAAGAGAAGCAAAATAAAATGCAAACAACAACAAAAAGAATAAAAAATGCTATATTGTGAACCACAGTCTTCTCTTTGTGTATAAATGGCTCTCTTCATCACTAAACAGTTGGAACTGGTTTGAATCATCTCATTGTTGAAAAGAGTCACATCCATCAGAATTGATCATCATATAATTTTGTTGTTGCCATGTGTAATGATCACTTGGTTCTGCTCATTTCATTTAGCATCAGTTCATGTAAATCCCTCCAGGCCTCTTTGAAATCATCTTGTTGGTTGTTTCTTGCAGAAAAAAATAATATTCTATAATATTCATATACCATAACTTATTCAGCCATTCTCCAATTGATATACATCCACTCAGTTTTTAGTTTCTACAACAGTCCTACACTAAGGACTGCCACAAACATTTTTGCACATATGGGTCTCTTTCCCTCCTTTAAGATCACTTTGGACTATAAGCCCAATAGTAACCCTTCTGAGTCAAAGAGTATGCACAGTTTGATAACTTTTTGAGCATAGTTCCAAATTGCTCTCCAGAATAGTTGGAACAATTAATATTTCCACCAACAATATATTAATGTCCCAGTTTTCCCACATCCCCTCCAACATTTGTCATTATCTTTTTCTATCTTCCTAGCAAACCTGAGAGTTGTGTAGTGGTATCTCAGACTTGTCTTATTTTGTAATTCTCTAATCAATAGTGATTTGAAGCATCTTTTCATATGATTACAAATAGTTTCAGTTTCTTCATCTGAAAATGATCTGTTCATATCCTTTGACCATTTATCAACTGGAGAATGGCTTAAATTCTTCTACATTTGAATCAATTATCTATGTATTTTAGAGATGAGGCCTTTATCAGAACCTTTGAATGTAAAAATTTTCCCCAATTTATTACTTCCCTTCTAATCTTGTCTACATTAGTTTTGTTTGTATAAAAACTTTTTTAACTTAATATAATCAAAATTCTCTATTTTTTTAAATCAATAATGATCTCCAGTTCTTATTTGGTCACAAATTCCTTCCTCCACAGATCTGATAGGTAAACTCTCCTATGTTCTTCTAATTTATTTATAATATCATTATTTATGTCTATATCATGAACCAATTTCAAACTTATCTTGGTATATGGTGTTAGTTGTGAGTCATTACCTAGTTTCTGCCATATTAGTTTCCACTTTTTCCAGCAATTTTTGTCAAATAGTGAATTCTTATTCCAAAATCTGGGGTCTCTGGGATATTTATATAACTTTTCAGTGTCTTTCCCACATCTAACCATTTGTCCATGACAATTTTTTGTTCCCATAAACTGAAAGCTGTCTCTTTTCCATTCATCCAAGACTCATCTATCTCATCAAATCCCATTTCAAACTCACATTTTCAAAACAGGCTTTGATGATTTACTGAATATATTTTTATGTACATGTGTATACATACATACCTTTGTAAGCACATATTTTTATAGCACCTTGATTTCTGAATAATGTCCCTATTATCCCTCCTTTCCAAATATTTGTCCCTTCTAAACAAATAATAAAAGAGAAGAACAAAAGGAAAAATAGGGGAATGTGAAAACATAATTATGTTTAATTTTGCCTCAAATAAGGAATTTGATATCAGGAAGCTAATTAATGGATCATACAGCCCCTTGACACAATTTTTGGTATTTTGTTTTGTTTTTCAAATGCTTGATACATTATTTTATAGTTTTCTTTCCTAATATTTTTCCTGCTGCAGATTTCCCATTCTCTGATTCTTCCCATCTATCAAAGAAATAGTTACATGGACCTGATGAATGAACAGTATGTTAGAGTTTAAGTAACTTTAATTCTCAATAAAGAAATCATCTTCTCAGACACAGAAGGGTCTCCTTGAGCTCCACGATCATTTAGAGTTCTTTTCATTGTCATATCTATTTTTTTTTGGCTTTGCTTTTTTTTTCATTCAGATGTTTTCTCATATTTATAACAATTCTGACTTCAGTTTTGCTATGCATCCTATCCATCCTTGTATATGCACTTTTTGTTTGGAATGAGTACAGTAGATTGGCACTAAAATAATTTCTTCCTGGAAATTTTTTTCAGTAATGTTAGGAAATTTAATAACCCATTGCATTTTCTGATATCCATAATTACTTGAAATATAAGGTATAATTAATAATAATAATGACAACAGTGATAACAATTAACATTTACATGATGTCTTAATATTTACAAAGTGACTCCCATATATTATCTCATTTGATGCTCACAAGTATGTGCTATTATTATCCTCATTTTACAAATGGGCAAAGATTTAGGGACTTGGCAAGGAACTTTCAGCTAGCAAGTATTTAAGTGGCTATTCTTGACTATGACACATTACATGGACAAACCACTGTTGTTGCTTGCTTGTTTATTTTTGTTTTGTTCTGTTTTGTAAATAGTTGCTTAGTTATGTTTATGTCATAACATCATATATACTTCCAATATAATTGATGCTATTTTTTTCTCCTCTAAATGGAGCAGGACCCATTGCAAATGTTCAATCAAATGATAACAGGAAAATTTATGATACTGTTCATGAGGGCAAAAATCAATCAACTAAGATCATAATTTCAGTTTTAATAGATCTTCAGTTTTTTAATATGATGAAATTTGCAAATTCACTTTACTCAGTTTCCTCATTCCTAAAATAGGATTATAATAACTCTTTTGGTTCTCTTTGAAATACACTATGGTAGAGTCATCCTCAGAACCAGGAAGATGTGGGCTAATGTTCATCCCTGAGACATGCTGGCTATGTGCTTTCGGTCAATTAACTTAAACTTATAGTTGTCTAAGCAAGTCTTAAACATTAAAAAAAATAGGTGGCATCCTCTATTGACAGAGAAAATTTCCTGCTGTAGAAGTTGTCTATGCCAGTGAAATATCAGATACATTCATTATTCCCATCCTTTGCTTCTCTCTTGAGTTTTGGGTATAAAACAAATGAGATGCAATTGTGTTTAGCAATATCATGCAGTAGAAAGCTTGTTGGATATGGAATTAGTCGACTACACTTGGATGCTTAGCTCTGCCATTTTGTGAAAATGAGCAAAGCAAATAATCTCTCTGGGTTTCATGTAGATTTTAATCCTTATGGACATAGAATTTATTTTTCCCCAGAAGAATCCTAAAGTATGAATCATCATCCCATATTTTTTTAATCTTCCCAAGAAAGATGATGAGCTAAATTCCTTCCCATCCTCTTGACAGTCACTCAACACAGATACAAAATATCTATATCTATTCTTCTATACTTTAGTCCACCTACGAAACAGTGAGACAACACATTTGAGAATTATAAAAATCACAGGACCTAACATGTCATATATATTTTATCACATGCATCGAATGATCTTAAACCTTTAACATTTGCCTAATATGTCCATAGTTTTTTTTTTATTGTTTTCAATAATTGGTCTTTTTTTTTTTTACCTGCAGCATCAAGCATATATTTTCAGAAAGGAGCAGAAAATAGAGGACATGGAATTACACACACACACACACACACACACACACACACACACACACAGATAGATGGGAAGACAGATATACGTTATTACATCCAGATTTCATGGAAACATGTCATGTAATGGATGGTTTATTACATACATTAAAAAAGAAACTCTTACTAATCAAGCATGAGAAAGCAAAAAATATCCACGATACAGATGGGCCGTTGATTTCTTTTAAATTGAGTTTACAATGTGCTCCATGTTGTCACAGCAGCTGGGATGAGAATGGTGGATGTCCCCAATCTATGCTTCATTGAACTTCTAGAATTATAAAATATTCCTTTGTGTGTCCTGAAGCAACATTTTCATTTTAAGAAGTGAAGCTTTACAAATACATAATCAGGGGTGTGGTTCCTTCTTTCTGAGAGCTTTACCATCAACCTGGATTCTGTTTCTTTCTTTTTTTTTCCTTAAATAATGGATCCAATCCCAGATTCCCTTCTAAAATCAGGGCATGTTGAAAGCAAAGAACCATGTTAAAGTGATTTGGAATCATAATTTCTCACCCTAAGACTGGATTTTTATTTACCAAAGCTATTCAAACAATTTTGTATTTCTGAGATACTCTATAATCTTAAAAATAAAATAAAAATGAAGTAGCATCCAGCCCTTGCTAGCAATTATTAATCCAATCTTATAACTTAAGTTTCCTTATTTTCTGTTTAATTATCTGTGTCAATAGAACCACAGAGGTAGAGTTTAGACAGATAAGGATTCTTACTATATCCCATACAAGACATTATTATATCCCTCATTCCTTCATCTCCTGCCTGGAATGGTCATCTTCATCACCTGCGCCTCTTAGATTCAGTAGCTAACTTCATTTAAAGCCGAATTGGAACTTTCTTTTCTTCTTTCTTTCCTTCCTTTGTTCTGCCTTCCTTTTTTCTTTTCTTTGATATTTAAATGTAAATTTAAAGAAGATTTCTGATTATGATGTCTCTTAATAGAAGATGGCCCTTTGACCCTAACCTATGATTCTTTAAGAAAGAATGAATTGAATCTTGGAACACAAGTGTTTTGAAGATATAGTGTTCAAACCTACTAAATATATGTGTGTTTGTGTGTGTGTGTGTGTGTGTGTATGCATATGTGTATATACATATACATATACATGCAAAATAAACACACAAACATACATTATATATATATGTATATGTATACATATTATGCATTTAAAGAACAGATCTGCAAAATAAAATATTCAACAGTTTAATTGAAAATTGCAGGTGAATGGGTTACTATAATTTGTACCATTATTTTTCTACTGATAATCAGCACCACCACTATTTTTGTTCCTTAGACTATTCACTCATGTTTGGTGGGGACATCTCTGCCAAATGACATGGAAAACCTCATCTTTTCACATCTAAACAAGAACTCAGTAATTTCCTCCCAACTTCATAATCCAGGTGTCTTATAGTTTCACTGGGTTGCCATGAAACAGTAACTATAGTTACAGAAGTCATGGTTTCTGAACCCAACATTGGTACCCATGGACTAACAAAGGTGATATCTTGTCAAACAATCTTTAAAAATACATGTTTCTTTCTTAAATCATTAATTTTTGATGAACTCCAATGACCCATGCTTATGTATAAATCCCAGTCAACTGAAATTTAATTGATTTCACTATTTAAAATCCTTCACAACTGTAATTGACCTATGTAAAAACTTTAATAGAGACTTTCAGAAATTTATTTTTCTATAAAATTAAGAAATGGGATGTAAGGTTTTTTCCTATTGATTTCCATATCTTCTAGTCCCTAAATTTTCACTAGCTTCTGCCCATGAAATTATCATGACATTTGTTTGAATATTCCAATTATCCAAATACCAGCTACCCAAATACCAATTAGCCAAGGTTACTCTGTACTGTGAAAAAAGAAAGTTGGTGGAAGAGCAGGAGAAAAGAAGAAAGGAGAAGGAAAAAATGATAGAGAAAGTGAGAGAGGAAGGGAAAAAGGGAAGGAATCATAGAACTTTTTGGCATTCCAATTTAAAAAAAATATTGATTATTTGATAGTGACATTATATAAATATAAGTTTCCATATGAGTGAAAATAAAAGAGAATTTTTAAAAAATTGCCCCAATTAAGGAACACACTTGGTAAATCTGTTTTTGATCCCCATCATAGTTAAATGTATATGGGTACAATCTGTTGAGGTTAATAAAGTAGACCTATCTAAACTAACAAATTTATTCAAGTAATTGTAAAATAATTTTATCAATGATATCAAAGTCAACAAATTAAAGATACAAATGGTGACTAAAATATGTTACTCTTTTATTTTAGCTTAATTTTTCTGTCTTCGATTTTTTTGATGATAATAACTCTCAGATGAAGAAATTCCAACTGTAGGATGATCCAGAAATATCCTGCAGTCTAGGTTTAATGGTTTCTAGTTGTTAATTAGATCTCATTTCTGAAATATAGAGAGAATTGACTCAAATTTAAAAGAATACAAGACATTTTCCAATTGATAAATGGTCAAAGGATATGAATAGACAATTTTCAAATGAAGAAATTGAAATCTTTTCTAATCATATGAAAACAGGCTCTAAATCAGAACTGATCAGAGAAATGCAAATTAAGACAACCCTTAGTAAGTAGTACACTACTACACACTTCTTAGATTGTCAAAGCTGACAGAAAAAGATAATGATGAATGTTGGATGGGATGTGGGAAAATTGGAACACTGATAGATTGTTGGTGTAGTTACAAATTGATTCAACCATTCTGGAGAAAAAAAAATGGAACTATGCCCAAAGAGCTATCAAATGATGTATGCTGTTTGATTCAGCAATATATCTACTGGGTCTGTATCCCAAAGAGGTCATGAAGGAGGAAAAGGGACCCACACGTGCAAAAATATTTGCAGCAGTCCTTTTTATAGTGACAAGAAACTGGAAACTGAGTGGATGCCTATCAATTGGAGAATGGCTGAATAAGTTATGGTACACAAATGTTATGGAATATTATTTTTTAAAGAAACAATCAGTTGATTTCACATAGACCTGGAGAGACTTACACGAAATGAGTAGAACCAGGAGATCATTGTACATGGCAACAAGAAGATTATACAATGAGTACTTCTGACAGATGTGTCTCTTTTCAACAATGAAATGATTTAGATCTGTTCCAATGGTCTTGTGATAGAGAGAGCCAACTGCACCCAAAGAAAGAACTGTGGGCATTGAATATGGATCACAACAAAATATTTTTCACTCTTTATTGTTTTTTGCTTGCATTTTCTTTTCTTTCTCATTTTCCCCCTTTTGATCTGTTTTTTCTTGTACAAAAAAATAATTGTATAAATATGTATAGAAGAATTGCACATGTTTAACATATATTAGATTACTTGCCATCTAGGAGAGGGGATGGCAGAAAGGAAGGGAGAAAAAAAATCGGAACCTTGGAAAAAAGTTTTGCAAGGAGGAATGTAGTAAACTCTATGCATAATTTTGAAAATAAATTTTACTAAATAAAATATAAATAAAATAAAGTTTTAATAAAAAGCAAGATTTGTTCATTGATTAAGTTATATAATCAGAATATTCTTGTCTTCGAGCTAAGGTCTTAAGCTTAAGTCATCCCATCTCTTTATTGGCAATGCTGGCTTACCAAAATACCTCAGAACCCAGATATTAAATGCCTATCACACTCTAAAATGCTAGCTTACATAAGTTTAAAATGTAAAATTAGGGAATAATTATATATGTATTGGAAGCTGAAAATTAAGACAAGAAAGATAACAAAGATACAAACTAAAACTAAGTTCATAAAGATATCTGTCCAAATACTTCACTGTCATAGAGTGACCAAAATTTATATTTCGAACGTTCTTCAGAAGCCATCTAGGTATATCTATGCATATAGCCTTTGCAGAAAGACCTCTAATGTCTCCTGAGTCAGACCATATACACATCAGGCTAGATCTAATTCTTTGTAAGATTTCTTCCAGTATTTCTCCTTTGCCTTCCCCTTTCCTCCTCTGCCCTCTGCAATCCTGTTGTTAATAGCCTCTTTGTCCTGTATCTCTTCTTTTCATCTTCAATCTGTTTTTGATTTTCTAATTCTTGGCTATGTCTCAAAGATACCATACTCTGGTTTCAGCTTCTTCAATAATGTTAGATCCTTCCCCCATATGATCTGTCACACAAGAATGAAAATAGTAGACATGTTCAATTCAATGTCACTTTGAGCTGAAACCTCTACCACCTTCAAATACTTCTTATCTAGAAGTTTAAACAGCTATCTTGAATCACTGTGTCATGATGTGAGCTATTTTCCCCCATTATCCTCTTGACCACTTTTTCTTAAATTAGCTTATTTTAATCAGGCATAAGCTTTTGTTATTTATTATGCAACAGGCATTATTTCAAGTCCTGCAGATATAAACAGAAGTAAAAGATGATATCTGCTCTCAAGTAGGTTATAATCTAATTCAGGAAACAAGAAGAAATATATGTGAAACAAATTGCATGTAGGAAAAATAGGAAATAATAAACAGAATGAAGGCCCTAGAGTTTAGAACAGTTGGGATAGGCTTCCTTTAAAAACAGGAGATTTTAACTAGGAGTTAAACAAAAGTTAAATAAGTTAGTAATTTGAATCTTGAATCACAGTATTCATTCTCTTCTAGCATTTTTCTTATCATTCATGTCAATGATGTTTTTAGTCCTTCCTCACTGGCCATGTTAACTTTATCTTCATTCTGTCTTAGCTACACCCAGTTATAGCCAGACTTAACTATAATAACAAATATTCATTTTCTAAGTGCTTGAATGCAACAAATTCCCTTTCTGATCACAATCTACTATCTGACTGTATACCACACTATCACACTCTTCTGGAAACTATTTATTGAAAGGGAAGCATGATAGATATTGTGCACAGCCTTAATAAGGAAGAACTGAGTTCAGACTTTGAATTTGACACTAACAGTGCAACCATGAGCAAATTACTTAAAATTTCTGAGGATACTGTTTCTACCTGTTATTCTTTTATGATACCTAAATAATATTAAAAACAAGCATGTACTTTACAAACCTTAAACACTATATACATTTCATTTTTTATTATTATTCATTCTCCAAAACACCCAAAATTGCTCATTTATTTTCTTCTAAGCCATCAAACATGTTTGACCTACTTTTCTTCAAAACATGTGTGCTATTATTATTAAGCTCTGCATATAAACTTGTCCACTACTTGGGATTCTTTGGCTTCTTGTTTTCCTGCTGCGTATGGCATCCTAAAGGCATCTAGGTGTTGAAGTCAATAGAGTGTTGGGTCTAAAGTCTGGAAGACTTGACTCAAATCCAGCCTGAAATACATACAAGCCATGATACCTTGACTAAGTCATATTATAACACTGTTTGCCTGTTTCTTATCTGTAAAATGAGTTGGAGAAGGAAATGGAAATCACTACAGTATTTTGCGCAAATACTAAAAATGACTAAAATTATTGAAAAATAATAACAATGGCACCTTAGCTTTAATCATGGATTATCATTAGTTTGAGCTGCTACAACCTAATTGAGAAGGTTATACAACTATGATAACATACTCTATGGAATCAAGCAGTTTGTAGAAATCTCAGAGAACAAGTCATTTATCTCCTTCATACTTTACCAAGCATTCTACCAATAGTATCATCAAGAATATTTTATGTAACTTTTGTTGAGAGATCTCAATCGTGAAGGATTCCATTATCTACTAAGGAAACCCATTTCACCATTAGGTAGCTGTAATTGTTAGAAATATTTTCCTTACATGATGTACAAAAGTATTTCTCTTTACCTTCCATTAATTGCTTTTTGTTCTTTCTTCTGGCATTCATATTTAGTGAATCTTCCATAAGATGATACTTGAAATATCTAGAGACTTTCATCACGAATCCTGTAAGCTATTACTTGTTTTTCCCTTTAGACTAAACATTCTCAAATCACCCAAGCAATCTTTCTTGAGAATGTTATCCATTCATAATCACCTTCTGGCTCTGGTACTTCATCCATTGTTGTTTTCAAATATAAAAGTGATATTCCAAATATTCTTTGACTGGATGAGGACTTTATCTTCCCTAGTTATGAACAAAATAATCTCTTAATATAGACAGTGATAGTGTTTGTTCATATATTTTTGGAGGGGACAATGATGGGGAAAAGTGGCTGCTATAGCATTGATGCCTCAATTTAAGTTATCCATATACTGAAAAAAATTAAATGTGTTTGCTTGTATCTCTCTAGCAATGGCAATTCTGTTTTCTCTATACAACTTTCATGTTCATTTCAAATCACATCTGACTCTTGTGAACACCATTTAGTGTTTATTTGGCAAAGGTATTGGAGTGGTTTCCCATTTTCTTCTACAGATCATTTTATAAATATGGAAAGTGAGTTAAATAAGATTGTGACTTGCTTAGTGTAATATAACTGGTAAGTATCTGAGGCCACATGTGAAATCAGGTGTTCCTAATTGCAGACATGGTTCTTTATCCACTGTCACCTATCTCCCCAATTAAACATTATATTTTTCCTTCTTCGGTATTAGAAAATAAAAAGATAACTTTCATTCTATTCCATACTCCCAGTCCTTCTAGAAAAAGCTCCGCACATTTTAGAAGTTCATTTGAAAAATAATTTCCTTCTGAGAAGAAAAAGTCATTTTCTTCCTCATGTTTTTTTTTCCAGTTCTCCCATTGTTTTAGTTATTTTTTCTGTCTTTCTTCAAAGAAGTCTTCATGAGTATGTGTACCAATTCCATACATAGCTTCCTGCCTCATCAATTAAGAGACATAGATATTTAACCATCATTTTACTTATTTCCAAATGACCCATATAAATTGTATCCATGTTGTTCTGGGAATATTAATGTTTCTTGGAATCCTAGTGCTCTCTTGGCTATGCAGTAATGAAAGATTTGCTGTTACTTCCTCAAGATCTATAATATTATTTTGAAACTCCCTGAGTTGAAAATGCCACAATCTACAGGGAGTTAAAATTAGAGACTACCCAAAGGATAATGGAGTCATGGAATTTAATATACAAAGGGTTCAGACTGTTTTAACACAACTTGTCTGCAACAGAAGACTTAAAAATTACATTTTTCAGGAAATGAAGATTGGGAAAATAAAATGTCTCAATAATAGACCAAGAGATAGATAATAAAGTTAGTAGATAGCCTCCTTTCAGTTCTGTAATCATGAGAATATTAAAGCACCAAGAAAGGCTTCTCATATTTTGGGTAGATTTTTATGGAATATTTGTGGGATGTATATGGTGTGGAAGGTTACTTCTGTTGAAGAGTACAGAATACCCTATCGTTGTACTTATGAATCAATTGAAGTATTAAAACCTATAAAACCTATTATTGTCTTCAAGAATTTTTCATTCTAATGGGAAAAGAATAATTGTTTTAGGGATGTCATATCCAGAAAATAGATGGTTTGGAAAGTCACAAATAATGATGAGTATAATCCTTGAGCAATCATTGAAACATCCTTTCCTATATTATAATATGATTTCACTCTAATATGGAAAGAAGTAGAAAGTTGAGGGGAACAACTCAATTTATACAAATTTAATAAAAGTCAGCACAAGAATTTACATTTCAGACCAAGAAATAATTTTGACATACATGAGATGGTTGGTATTTTGAGAACTGAAAGTTCAATGGTCATGAACAGTGTAATGATATACCTAAAAATATCCATACAATATTAAACTTTACTGAGAGGCAGAATCACCAAAACCAGAGAGGCAATACTTTCACCATTCATTGCCTTGGGAGTGTAATCAGGAACAGGTTTTTTTTTTTTTTTTTTCCCTACCCTTAGGTTCCAATCGTTTCAGAAGGACATGGAAAAGCTAAAATGCATCTAATATTGAGAAACTAGGGCAATGATTAAAATTTTGATATCAAGACAATTGAAAATTGATTGAATAATAAATTAAATCTAAAGAAGAAGCTCATTATGGTTGCTTTTGACATCAAAGTGCTAGTATATGGAATAAATATTAGACTTCTTCTTGGACTTAGAGAGCAGAAGTAGGAACAGAGAATGGAAATTGTAAAAAGACAGATTCTAATTCCACGTAAATAAATCAGAAGTATGCAAAAATGGCATAACTGTACTGGGAGATAATCCTATTTTTTGAAGTTTTTCAGACAAAGGTTGAATGAGGGCATTAGAAGGATTTTGGTTAGATCAACTGTCCTCTATGATTCCAAACAAAATGAAATTCTATGAAATTTCAAACACTTATGTAATCAAATTTCAGAACGCTGTTTAAGCCTTATTGTTTCAAAGCTTTCATCAATGACCATCTCTATTTCCTATGGTACAGTCATATTTTGGTACTCTATTGTATATCATTTTTTCCCAAGGAACTTTCCTTCAAATATGTTTTGATTGCCCCTTAGCCCTCATCTCTTGCTGTCAAGCAATTAGTTAAGTAATCCTACATCCACAAAGCAATCTATCTACCACAAGGACTAAAATGGACCCCCTTTTGTAATTTTAGCTCAGAGCCCTTCATTAACAGTTAAGATTTTCTAAATGAAAATATGTTTTTGGAAGTATAATAATGCATTTTTTTGTGTGTGCTTCCATAGTTATCCTCATGATCCCTCTTTTCTATACTACTTTAATTCCTCATACATTGCAATTCACTGAATTATTTTAAACAGTATTTCCAGTTTCCTGAGGATGATCAATAGGTATTGACTGACATAAATTCAATCATAATTCTTACAAATATTCCACAAGGTTATGATACACTGTACAATTATTATTTTTTATTTCTTTTTAACATTATGTCCAAAGTATCACATTTCAGTCTGTCACCTTGTATGTTCCTTTCCCATTCTGGCTTTCTCTATCTTGTTGCAACTTTCTCTTTCTGCTTTAGTTCATAAGCTTGCTCCACAAGAAAGTATTATTTATGTCTCTTATTGTATACCCACCTAACTTATTAACTGTTACCTCAAAATCAGTAGTCTCATTATTTTCATCAACCCAATTTACCAGGCTTCATGGTATTTAAATAACTTCATGAAAGTCATACATCTTTGAAACAGATCAAAACAGAATAGATCTATTCTTTGCTTTTTTATAATGAATTTATGATGATTAAATAGAATTATAATTGAATTTTTAATTTTAATTGTATTTTTAAAAATTAGCAAAAAAAAATAGTAAACTACGTGAAGATGTTAATAGGCTCTTTTGTGCCATGTTATACCTGACAAAAGAACAATATAAATATTTTAAAATTTTTTTATTGACTGAAAGTTTTTAAATCATTCCTTGAAAAATGATCTTCAAGTATTATACATCTGTATGTAGATAGATATCCTACATGTTTATTCTGGCTTTTTGCAATTGCAAGGGATCATGTGTTTTTTGTTGATTTAATATGAGTAGTATGGAATATCTCAGCAGTGAAAGGTGATTATTATATTTCTTTCATGAGTATGAAAGTCTCATAACTCACAGCCATCACAAGTGCCTACAGAGTTTGTGAGTTATTAAGGTCAGTCATGAAAAAAATATAATCTCTTTTTACTGGTGAAATATTCAATTTATTTTATGAGAAAACTTTTTTATTGATCATCATTCCCAGAATGGCAGACAGCTAATAAAGCATGCAGGAGAATTGTTGTCCATTGGTCCAGTGTTTTTCAACCTACTGATTATATAGCAAAGTTTTTTTTTTTTTATTCCTTTTGATTAACTCAACAATGTAACAGTAACAAAGGATATCAGTTCTATTTAAATGTGTGATGTACTTTTCCCTATTCATGTACAAAATATTTAAATTCTACTTGATTCACTCATTTCTGTCCACAGGGTACTATGGTAACACTGCCCAGCAGGGATATTGTCAAGGTGAAATAGTTGTACATTATCAAATTTTAAAAATATTTTCCCTCAAGTGATGAAAGGGACTAGCACAAATTTGTTTTTCAATATACAGATTTTTCTCATGTACATATGTATAAAAATTAGTACACCCACATGTTTATATGCATGTGTATACAAATGAACTCAATACATTTCATGCAAATACATGTAAATAAATTTTAAAAAATCAAAGTTATTTAATAATCCATTTTTTTATTTTCTGATATTTCTATATGGCCACCACTCTAATGTTTTTGCTATGATAATAGGAGAACTTTTAAAGAATGCATTTGCTGCTATTGTTCATTCGTTTTTCTTTTCTTTGTTGTTGTTTTTTTTTTTTTTCTTTTTTCTTTTTTTTAAATAACTTTTTATTGACAGAACCCATGCCAGGGTAATTTTTTACAGCATTTTCCCTTGCACTCACTTCTGTTCCGATTTTTCCCCTCTCTCTCTCCACCCCCTCCCCCAGATGGCAAGCAGTCCTTTACATGTTAAATAGGTTACAGTATATCCTAGATACAATATATGTGTGCAGAACTGAACAGTTCTCTTGTTGCACAGGGAGAATTGGATTCAGAAGGTATAAATAACCCGGGAAGAAAAACAAAAAATGCAAGCAGTTTATATTCATTTCCCAGTGTTCTTTCTTTGGGTGTAGCTTCTTCTGTCCATCCTTGATCAATTGAAACTGAATTAGCTTTCTTTATCGAAGAGATCCATTTCCCTCAGAATACATCCTCAAACAGTATCGTTGTTGAGGGATATAATGATCTCCTGGTTCTGCTCATTTCACTTAGCATCAGTTCATGTAAGTCTCGCCAATCCCTTTCTGTATTCATCCTGCTGGTCATTTCTTACATTTGTTCATCCATTTTGCAAAGAGAACCAAAGAAATCATGGGGTGATGTCTTGAGTTGCAGATGAATTGGATTTAAGTGAGGAAGAGTTGCACAAAGTTCTCAGCCTAATTATCTCTTCTGGAGACATCAAAATCCAGAGGCAAGACAAAAGTCATGATAATTGGTGATGGCCTGGAATGAAGTTGGCCATCTTCAATTGCTGATGAAGCTCTAAGTTCTTTATAGCAGCTGCTTACACCACCTTCCTCGCCCTTAGGACAAACACCATCCATTTAAATGGAATGATTTTACTAGGGTGTGACCACTACACATACTGCAGTTTCTTGGAGTCCCAAGAGTTATGTGCCAAGTCGACAAGGAACACATTTAATAAGAAAATGAATATCCCTTCAACTCTTAGAATCTCTGCATACTTTGTGGATTTTGGTTCAAGAGTCAATTAGTGAAAGAATTATTTACTTAAGAGCCATTAAATTAGTATGTGCCTTCTTTTCCAAGTTTATCTGTTATCTAATCTGTAGTATTAATTTATTATTAGGGCAGGAACTGCCTTTGCTGTTTCTTTGAATCCACAATGATTAACACAGTATCTGAAATTTGGGAAAAACCCCCAAATTATTACGGAAACAAGAGCTTTTTCCAATATAGAGTCTGCTTCATCTTTGAAAGCTGCTTTACCTGTTGGTGATTTTGTTCTTCATTATCTTATGTGCATTTAATTAAAAAAATGATTTAATGTCCTTTTTATTTATGTTGTTTAGGAGACTACTCTATCCTTAATCATAATATCCCTCTTTCTCAGTCCTTCTTACAAAGGGGAAAAGTGAAAGAAAAATAAGAAAATCAAACCAAATATACACAATCAAGCAAAAGAAATGTTCACAATGTCCAGGTTAGAAAGATCCAAATTTTTTGCATCTAAAATTGGTAGGGAATACGATAAAATCTTACATTCAGGTTAAAATAGTCACATAGCTAAAAGATGAGAGATTCATAGCTGTAAAACAGCGGTGTTTAAAACAGTCTTCTGCCCTCATAAGACCACATTTTAATCATACTGAACAGTTTTGTCCTTAGTTTGTGGTTGGGTATTTTCAGACAGACACTGAGAAGTTAGAGAACATCTCTATAAAGAAAAAGAAGAACATGAAAGTCTGATAGTTCATGCTATTTGAAGAAAATGGAAATGATAAGCCTGGAAGATAAATAGAGATGATGATTGAAGCACATATAGCTAATAACATAGTTATATCAAATACTTAAAATATTTTCTCATAGAAGGGATTTGACACTTTTTTATTTGGCCACAGACAATAGAAATAGGAGATTTTTTCTAAATGTCAAGAAGTAAACAAGTTGTAGGGAAACTTTCTGAAGTTACAACTCTTCCAATTATAATGGGCTATTATTAGAGGCAGTATATTATCCCACAATGGAGAATTTGGTCTTCAAACAAAAGTTTTTCTTTTATTTCCTGGAATAAAACAAGCATCCTCACAACTTAGTACAATTTTAAAAAAAAGATTGTACATGAAACTTCTGATCTACAATGTACTATTTGCTTTTTTTCCCCCAATGTAAATAATTATGCAAATTTATTTTTTCTTCTCCCACCCTAAAGATGGCTACTATTAGATACATACACATTTATATCTATTTAAATTTATCTATATGTGTAGAATAATTATATACCTATATATATGTCTAGATAGTTCTATCTATAGATATATAATTATTTGATACATAATTCTCTTTGTCAGTTCTTTCTTTGGATGCTGATATTATTACTTTATTTGTCCTTTATAGTTCATTTGGATTAATTAATATACAATAATTAATAGATAATATACACAAAGTAATTCTTTAAAAAATTATTGTTACTAAATACAATGCTCTCTTGATTCTGCTCATTTCATCCTTCATTGTTTCAAGTAAGTCTTTCCATATAAAGTCTGATGACCATTAGTCATGTATGTTATAATGGCAATTTTACTTTAGGCAAGAGCTGGAAGCTGCCGATCGTCTACTTTTTACTCCGTATATATCTTGTCTAGATACAGATAATGGTATATTGTCTCCCCAATTACTGTGAGCTCCTGGAGAGCATGAGCTGCTTTTTGCCTTTTTATCTTTATCACTTAGTAGAGTACCTGACAATGAGGAAGCACTTAATAAATATTTATCAATTCACTAAGTAGCAAATTCTAAGATTCTTGGAATACTTTTAAGTTTACAAAACAGTTTTCTTTATAACAAATATGTGAGGTAAGTAATGTAAATATTATGTTGCCATATTAGATATGAAGAAAATAAGATTTGGAGTGAAATGTTCTAGTTATCTCTCCAGGTAATTATATTTTTGATTAGGGCAAAAGTATCAAGTTAATAATAATTTTTATTTCCATAAGATTCCATCTCATAACTGGGTAGAAATTTTTGATAATATTTCTGAAATTTTCATAACTCTATAAAGAAAAAGCATCAAAGATATTGCCCAAATATTACGAAGAAAAATAGGAATCCAAGGCATGTATGGGCTAGCTAGGTGGCACATGGAATAGAACTATGGATTTAGAGTGAGAAAGTCTCAAGTTTTTGAATGTCAATCAGTCTTTATTGGCTGTGTGACCTTGGGGTCCAGAAGACTCATCTTTCTGAGTTAAAATTCAAGTTTACTAGGTATCTAATCCTAGGCACATCACTCTGCCCTGTTTGCTTAAGTTTTATCATCTGTAAAAATAAACTAAAGAAGGAAATGAAAAATTACTGCATTTTCTTTGCTAAGGACACTCCAAATCAATTCACAGTGAGTTGAACTTTATTGAGATTACTAAAGAACAGTAGGCATAAATAATCATTTTGAGGGGGTATATAAAATAGTTAAGGAATAGGACAAAGATATTCACTAACAAAAAGGTTAGGCATAATTCTGTATACATAGTAAGCACCTAATAAATGTATTCCTTTTCTATCATTTATATAGTATACATTTATATAGTATATATCAAAGATCAAAATGCAAAGTAGAATGTGGATGAACCAATGGGCAAAAGTACTCATACAAATCTCACTGAAATGGAAACTTAAGAAGGTGACTAATAAGACAACTGATAACAGCATTCCCTCTACATGGTAATATTCTCTCTAGGAATGTTAGAGTTGAAATTTTGAGAGGATCCAATGGAGAAAAGTAGAATCTTCTCCTAGGAAGCCTGTACATATTTACTTTTCCTTGAATCTCATTAAGTCTGAATTTTTTTTTTTTAAATAGTGCAGGGTTTCTTAACTTCCATTGCATCATAGATCCTTTTGGAAATCTGTAAATGAACCTAACACCATATAACAAGATAAGGTTGAAATGGGTTCATGATCTAGACATAAAGAATGATATTATAAACAAATTAGAAGAACATAGGATAATTTATTTCTCAGAACTGTGGGGGAGGAAGGAATTTGTGGCCAAAGAAGAACTAGAGATCATTATTGATGACAAAATAGAAAATGTTGAAAAGTTTTTTTGTACAAACAAAACTAATGCAGATAAGATTAAAAGGGAAGCAATAAACTGGGAAAACTTTTTTTTTTTTTAATTCAAAGGTTCTGATAAAGGCCTCATATCCAAAATATATAGAGAATTCACTCTACTTTATAAGAAATCAAGGCATTCTCCAATTGACAAATGGTCAAAGGATATGAACAGACAATTTTCAGATGATAAAATTGAAACTATTTTATAGTAATTGTTCAATAAGTGATTTTAATGGTCCTGCGTGAGTCAATTTATCTATTTGTATCTGTAAAGTCTGAACAATAGGATTGTTAATTCCTAACCATACCATCTAACTGTTCAGTTTCTTATTTAATGAGGTTCCTTTGATTATATTGAGTTCCTTCACAATAGTTTTTTTGGTTTGATGTCTTTTTTTGATGAAGTTTTATTGATTTGTTAAAGGCCACACCAGTGGAATGTAATTCTGAGGATATTCTATCATACTTTGAGAATGTTATTAACTTATTTTGTCTCCATTATGTAACCTAAGCTAGCTAAATAGACATAAAATGTGTCACCTAATTAGTTTTTTTTTTTTTTTTTTTTTTTTTTGCCAATGGCAACCCATGAAATAAAGTTTTTAGAACTCCTCAAAAGATAAATTATTTATTAATGCTCTAATTATAAAAATATTATCTATTATTCATTGGAAATTAATATGATAATCAGCAGATGTCTTGAGCAACATTATTGACATATTTATTATATATGAATAAAAAAAAACCTATACAAATTTTCATTAAGCAAAGAGAGGGCACAGGAGTTTTCTTGGGAAAATGAAAAAAAAAAGGAATTGATGTATTTGGTTTAACCATGCAATGAACTGATCAAAAAACATTTATTATTATTATTATTATTTTGCTACTGAGAACAAAATTCCATTTTAGCCATTAAATATACTGATAGTGAGATTTCACTCACTGAAGAAGATTGCATTTTAATAGGGAGATGCTTTTGGACATGATGACTTAAGTAAATATGGAGGAACTATAAAGTTTAACAGTAAATCAAGAATGCTAATGGGACAGGAGAATTTTTGGAAAGAATTTCAAGGAAATCCTAGAAAGAGCAAGAATAAAGGAGACTATTCCATGCATGATGATGAGAAAAGCAACATCATACACAGAAAAGAAAGTTATTGATTTGATTGACGAAGAGAATCAATGTGAGGAAGCAATGTTTGATGGGCCTGGAAAGGTATATTTTAGACAGATTGGGAAGCACTTTCAATGTGAAACAGGAGTCTGTATTTCTCCAAAGGGCAATAGAGGACTCTTGAAACTTCTTGAGCAGAGCAGGCTCCTCCTGTAGGTGTAAGAATTTAACCCAAAGTCAATAAGAAATATATTTCATGGATTGTTGAATATCTGTGTTAAGGAAAATAATGATGAATATCAGCAAATACAAAAGTAAGAAGGCAGCAGAATATGCAAAATCAAAGAATCGAGGGTAGAACACTATCAAAAATAGGTTGAGACTCAAGTTGAATTACTGCATATACTTATTCTTAGTCACATCATTTGGAAGGAAGACACTAGGTAAGTACAATGAAAAAGCATATTTTCAACTCAGAAAGAAGTGAAGGGTTTTGATTTTGTTCTTATTTCCTCCTAGCAGTTCTTAGGAAATACAGTTCCTCCCAAAATTTTGTGTTCTCAGGCTTAAGAAAGACTAGACTACCTTTTTCAAGTGTTTTCAGAGCTTACTTTTCTAATATGATATGCTGAATTACTCCTTGTTTGTATTTTAGAAATAATTGTGTATTTAGTCAGACATGTTACTGTTAATATGCAATCTGATTTATATGTATACACACACATATACCCAGGATTCCATGCCTGCAGGTTTCTGTTTCCTCTTTCATTCAGGTTGTCTTTGATATTTGAACAGATCATTTTCATAAATAATTTATAAAAATGATATAATTGTCACATGGGTTAGTAACTATCAGTGTTACATTAATCACCTTTTTGGTGAAGATGTTATATTTGATTTTGTTAAGTATTTATCAGGTTTGAATTTCCCTTTCTTAAAGTTCCCTTGTAAAATGATTTTTCAATATCTTAGAAGTATATTAACTGCGCAACAGATGTGCTTGCTATGTACCTAATGTAGCCTAAATCCGTAAATGATAATTTATCATCAATGAAAAAGGTCAAATTGTTCACTAAAATTCCCACACAATAGAAGTCACAGACAGAGAACTTGAATTGAAAAATACATCTTACTTGGTTCTTCTAATAATATCCTATAGTTTATCCACTGTTCACTGATAAATCATTTGCTATTTTTAGTTTTTCTGAGTATACTTTATCAATTGATTGAAGTGTGTAATACATAGGATTGAAATAATAGAAGAAAATTGGGGTGGTTTCAATTAGGGAAACCAGTTTTTTTTTTCTTTTTCCAGTGATTTCCTCATACTCAATTTTTTTTTATCCTTACTTAGCTTATATTTTGTTTTTCTGTTTTATTTTTGTCTGTATTTGGTGTGCATTTCAGTAAAACTCCTTGAAGAGAGGAAAGATTTCCTTTTGTTTTTGTATTTTTATGCCACAGAATAATGACTTGTTCTTAATATGCACTTAGTGAACTCTTAGTAAGCACTTACAAAAAGGACATGCTTTTTGAAAGGCAGGACCAGCTCCGCATTGCCCAATAAATCTGAGCTTTTAAATATCATTATCCTCCCAATGATGCTATAGGATTGCTGATCATAAAATAATGATCTCAAAAGAATCTGAATTGCAAGTAATGAAACAGTCAATGTAAGTATGCTCCATGGGACTAATTAGGTGACATCATATTACCAATGGTGACTTACTTATAAACTGTGATCTAAAAAAGCACATCCAAGAAATATTTATGGCTTTAAAAATAAGTGATGAGGAATAGATAGTCTGTTACATTGGTACTCATGAAATACTAAAAGCCCCAAAGGAGAGAGTTCTTCACTCCTTTTAGTTTCATGTTGAGAAGATATTGTTAGGGGGATTTCATAGAAAAGAAAATTTTAGGATAAGATAATTTGAATAGATTGTTAAGCAAGAAGAAAAACAAAATAACAATAAAAAAAAAAAAACCTGTCCTCAAAAATCTTATAATTGAACTTAGGAAAAAAACATACTCCAGTACATAATCCATTCATTCTCTCCTCCACCAACTTTCAGCTTTTTTTATAAACTGTCTTCCTCCATGAGATTATAAGTAGCTTGAGGGTAAGGACCAACCTTATTTTTGCTTTTATTTATATCAGCAATGCTTCAATAATATCTGCCACATAGGAAGATGTATGGAATATTTTCTCTCTCCCTTTCTTCCATTCTCTTTTTTCCATTCTGTTTTAGGACTATATTTCTAGGAAAATTGAAGTATGATGGAGAAATTCATAAAAGAGCAGATTTAGGACAAAAATAATAAAAAAAAACAATAAGTTGTGTTTTTGACATATTGAATTTGAGTTGTTTCTGAAATATCCTGTTTGATAAATCCAAAAGGCAGCTGGTGATATGACACTGAAGTTCAAGAGAGACTAACTGCAAAATTAATAATAATAATAATTCAATCTGTGATGGGTAAAGTACCAAGTGAGGGAGATTAAAACAATCAAAAAATCTCAGGATAAAACCTTTGGGGGACACCCATGGATAGTGTTTATGCTATGGATGAGAAACTACTAAAGGAGAACCAGATGAAATAGTTATATAGATATGAGTTAAACATCAAACAAGTGACAAAACAAACTTAGAGAATGTAGTATCCAAGATCAATAATATTAAATATTCCATAGAAGTCAGGAAAGATGAGGATTAGGGGGAAAGAGGTCATTACATTTGATTTTTAAGAAAATTTTGGTTATTTTTGTTGTTGTTTAGTTATAACTGACTTTTTCTCTATTCTATCTGGGATTTTCTTGGCAAAAATAGTAATTGGCTGTTTTCTTTCTCAGCTTATTCTACAGATGATCAAACTGAGGCAAATAGCATTAATTTACTTCCTAATTGTCACACAACTCAAGTATCTAAGGTCAGATTTGAACTCAGGAAAAGGAGTCTTTCTCATTTCAGGGCTAGCATTTTATCTACTACACCACCTAGCTGTTCTCTTGCTGTGTATATTTGAACAAATTACTTTATTTCTTTGAGTTTAAGTTCCTGATCCATAAAATAAGATGCTTAAAGCATATAATTTACAGGTTGCTTTGAGGCAAGGAATTTATAGCTACTTACTGATTACTCTAAGGTTTATAATTTCACTTGGAGTATGAAGTTAGAAGCCAGATTGAAAATTTCAAAGAGAGTGAGAAAAAAAAGAGGTATCATATTTAGATTACTTTCTCCCATAGTTTAGGCATGAAGGTGGATGAAATACTGTATGATAATGACCAGGTATACCAGGAACAAAAAATGACTTTATAATGGAGGAAACTGTCTATTTTTAGAGAGCATGGAAAAAACTGAAAATAATCTATTGGAGAAAAAAAGAAAGGAATAGAATCAAGTAAACAGAACTCATTAAATACTTATTGTTCCTGTGCTAGCACTGTGTTCAACTTTATACTAAAAATAAACAAACAAAAAACAAAACAATTAAGCAAGAAAAAAATTACACAAAAACCTCACATACATCCCCTACCCTTAATGACTTTGCATTCTAATTAGTGATTTAGTCAGAATATTTATTAAAGATACACTATTTAAAAAGTGCTCCCTTCAGTTTGCTTTATTTTTAAATATTTATATTTTATTTCTATATGATTTGCACTTGATTTCAGATTTCAAATTCACATTTTATCAGATTTATATCCACTAACCAAATCTCACCCAGCAAAAATAAACAAAAAAAAAATATAAATGGATGAGTAAATGAATGGATGAAAGAATAAATAAATAAACAACAATTAAAAATCCTTCAGAGATTAGTCTGCTTCCTGATTGCAGGCTTCTAACCATCTTCTGTATTTGCCTTCTGCCTAAATAAAGTGAAATGCAACAATAAGAATTTTTTGATGTATTTCATCAAAATCTTATTTCAGGTGTGTTGTCTAAAGCATGAAAAGTAGCCTTTTAAAAAATCACATTAGTTACCATCCACCAAATAATGGACAAGCTGTCTTCAATAACAAAGCCAACAATTATAGCACCAATTTGTCCACTGCCCTTATTCAACTACATGTATGTCATATATTGGATTTGGAGGAGAGACTTCCTGTTAATTAAAATGTCAACTTTTGTTTTTGATGAAATGTTGACCTTTTGTTTTCTCACTTCCTATTCTTTTCTTCTCTTGGATTTTAACACTCTGCATGCAAATATGTATACATGATATTTAAGAACCATTCATCTGGACCTTTTGTGGACTCTGATTATAGATGCAATTATTTCAAGTTAATTGTGCTTCCTGTTTCACTTGCTGATTTTCTTTCTGTCTCCTGCTAACTAACTGGACATCCCATTGATTCAGTTTAAGAACTTAGTTTTCTCTTTGTATAATATCTCCATTATTTGTATTAATTCCAATGGTTTCAGATATAACTTCCAAGCAGAATGTTATCAGGGTGGAATTGACTGGGACTTGGTCCCAGGGCAATTAACATAAAGGGTGCTGGGGAAAGTTTTAGTCTCAGTAGCATAGCAAACCAAAGCTTAGAACAAAGTTAATAATAATAGTTCATCAAAATATGACAGTAACTATTTGAGAATGGAGAGCTCTTTCTCCTATCTATTCTGATTTCCAGCCCTGCTTTTGTGCCTATGTGGCAGGACTCTAAAAGCAATGAATCAGACTCTCTGTTCTTTGAAATGGTGGTTCAATTTTACCCTGTGAGCAATCTTGAACCTCTTACTTCAGGAAGAGTTCATTATATGTGCTTTGTTATAATTCTGATTATGACTGTTAATACTGTCTTAAATGTGTTTCTAGTCATTTCATATCACCTTCACATCTGTCCTAAAAATCCTACTTTTTAGGACATAAGTTCATTTGAAAGAGTTACTATTGCATGAAACTTAATTTATCCAATGTTGAGCTCATTCTCTCTCCCTCAAGCCAGTTCCCTTTCTTGGTTTAAATATTTTGTCAGTGGAATCAATAATGTCCTAGAACTCGAAATAATAGTGTCCTTATACACACTTGAAAAAGTGCTGAACTTTGTGACTCAAGATCAGATCTTGATTCTGTCTCTTATTATATATGTGGCAACAGACAAGTCATTTAAATTCTCTCAGCCTCAGTTTCATTAACTGCACAATCTGAATGCTAATACATACAGACAAGCTTGGTGTGAGAATTCAATGAATTTACATATCTAAAGTACAAAGGAAATAATATTACCATGTTTTATAATGCTTTGCTTTTATTATTTTAGACTCTTTCTCTTCAGTATTCTCTAGGCCTTCTGTCATCTGTCCTTATGAAGTTTCCTTTCTATTACCAGTCAATACCTCTATTCAAATTTTTATCACCTTGGGCTTAGAGAATTCAAGGAATGATCTTTGACTCTAGAGTCACCTGCATCCCTTTTTATTGTATTCTATTACAAGATGTCAAAAATCTATCAAAGAATAAAGATTTTTTTTTTCAGAATGGTTAAACCTTCCATCAATGCCATTTGAGGATTCAACTTTTCTGCTTCAGATATTTGGTATCATAAACCTTTGGCTGAGCAAACAAATAGAGGTACCACAGTACAGCCAGTTAGTCAATCTTTAAGTCAAACAAATATTGTTACCAGGACTTACACAAAGCTTTTGCATCCTTATTAGGACCCATGGAAACTTATTAATCTTTTTATTGGTCTATCTTCCTATCTTTCTGTCTGTCTGTCTCTCTGTCTATTGATCTTCTTTTCCCCCCATCTTTAAAGCAGTCTAAAGAGTTTTGCTGAAATGTTAGAAAATTGAACACAATGCACAACAGAGTCATGGAAAATTTAAGCTCAAAGGAATGAAATTTCAGCAAATCATAAGTAACTGAAAATACTTGGTTACAATGAGGCCTATATAAAGTATTTTTATTATTATGCAGCTGCCCATGGTGGGTGCAGTTTGGGTCACCACTCCCTCACAACTTTACTATGAAAATCAGAGTACATTGTACTTAATCATGTTTATCTCTCAAGTCACAAAAGATAATTTTAAAATATGAAAAGGATTCCTTTTTAAGCAATGCTATCCATGTTATAATTGTTTAAGAGATTTTCTATTTATTGGTAGATTAACCAGATGGCTTATGTATATGTTTTCATTTGATGTAGCAATTCTCATGCTCGTTGTACCATAAAAAATTGTATAGAATGGTGATTTTGCTGGCCATTTCTAGAAACATTCAGAAATCTGTCAAGAATTCTTAAAGATACACCATGAATTCTCTAAATCAGTGGATACATTTGCATATTCAGAGTATAATTCCATTTTCCAACAAGATCTGTTTTTTTTTAATTCATTAAGTACTTTGAAGGTAATAGAGGCATTCTTAATTTTCATTACATGTATAATTGCATGTAAATATAATTCACCACTTTAATGGATCTATGGTTTTGGAGATGTGGTTACTTTATGTTACAATTCAGTTTGATAGTATAATTGACATATCTTTGGCCTTGAAGTTAGGAAGAATTGAGTTAAATCTCTGTCTCAGACACCTACTAGATGTAGGAGTCTGGAAAAATAAATTGAACTGTTTATATCTCAATTTTTTCAACTGTAAAATGAGGTCATTTCACCAGATAGCCTCTAAGGTCATTCCTAGCTCTAAATCTCAGATCCTTTGAATTTAAATTATCCATATCTGCCGGAACAGTGCAACTCTTATACATATCCTGCCATATGTCTGTCACAACTGATCTACTTAACATGGAGAGAGTATAATTTTTATTTACTGATGTACTCATTCAGTATTTTTTAATAGATATATTACTTTGTTAGAGATTAAGTCATTTGGAGAAGTTTAAGTATTTTTTTCATGGAGGGCATGGACAGACTCATTAGCAAGCTGAATAAAGATCAGGGAACATCTAAATTGTCATTAACATTAGTATCTATTTTAAAATTCCTAATTATAATTAATTGATTAGTTTGTACTTCCAAAAATTAATTGAAGGTACTTTTAATGACTGAAACTTCTGTGTATCTCAACCATCTTCTTATAATGGACCTACATGAAAATAATATTAATCATAGCATTAGTCTCTGTTTGATAGAGATCTTGAAGGAGCTAAATGAACATAGGAGATAATAGAGATAAAATTGCTTACAAAGTGAATTTGCAGGCTTAATGTTTGTTGTGCTTCACTCACAAGAGCTAGACTATTGTAGTTTCTACATAGATCAAGAGGATGATTACTGGAATTCAAGTTCTTGATTCAAGCATTGGGGAGGCCTTGGTTTAACCTCCATCATAGCATGAGATAATATCTTTTAAGAAGAGAACAATATTGCTGAATAGTTTGTAGTTCCTGAAACCACAGTGTTCTAGAAGAGTATCAGAATTATTTAGACTGAGGATCTAATAAAAAAGACATTAAATTTGAGAGTAAGCAAGGAACAAAGTCACTTTATAGAAAAAAAAAAACAAAACGTGTACTTTGTCTTTCATAATCTTAGTTTTCATAGGAAGGAAGTTGCATCGGAACTTATAAGATAATATAATAAAGGATGGAAAGGACCTTACAGATTATTGAATTTCACTTATTTTTTTCAAATCTTTAGTCTGAAGGCTATGAAAGTGGAAAAACACATGTTCTTGGAAGCAAAGAGGTTTTATTAATTCAGTTATTATTATATTACATCAATATCTATTAATACTAATTAATAATAGAATTATTGTATTTATTATTATTAATTTTATTAATTTCTTAATTCCTCAATAATTGAGAAAAATACTTTGCATATAATAGGAGCTTAAGAAATATTTGTTGGGAAATAAATAAATAAATGTTTGTTAAGCTCACTAACTTTTCCATAGTCATTAAAATAATAAATTATGTATACAGAATTTTGAATAAATATGATAACTTAATGTGAGAAGAAAATTAATATGGATAAGTAAAAACAAATATATATATATATATTGCTTCAGATTTCCCATGTTTGAAATCTAGTCCAGTTGCTTATTATTTCAGTTATAGATTCATTTATAATGAGAAAACCACTTGATTTGCTGGTGCCTGAGTTTCTAAATCTGCAAAAAAAAAAAAAATTGAGAGAATTGGAGTAGATAACTTCTAAAATCCCTTCTAATTCTAAATAAACTAAATTGCTATATCTATAATTTTTGTCAGGCCATTTTTTTTTAACTGAAACATATTTTTTTAACAACATACCCCAGCTAACAGGTGTCTTCTTTCAATAAATACTGAATGAAAATCAAAAGTAAGTCCATACAATAAAGTCAATAATCCATTAGCACAGAAATGTTCAATACTTTGCTTTACAATTCCACAATACAAATACATTTCAGAAAATCTATTTTTGTATGACAAGTTTCTATTGTCTGTTCTTCCTAGGAAAAGAGTAAAGGAATTAGTGTGCAGAATAAGAAAATGATATCATCATAGAATGATAAAAACAATACATGTTATATATATATATATATATATATATATATATATATATATATATATTATTGATCCTGTGGTATAGAAAAACATGAAAGGTGAACTGATCATAGTAGATATCGAAGAAAATAAATAGCATAGATACAAATATACCCTTGCCCTTGTGGATTTTATATTCCAGGGATGAAGATAAAATATATGTACAAAAATCTATACTTTAAAATTTTAACATAATAGCCCATTAATTAATTAGCAATCATATATAAAACACCTACTATTTCCCAAGTATGATCTAAGCATTGGAGCTTAGATGAAAAAAGACCTATGAAATTGTCCCTATCTAGAAATAGCAGAGTCTATCAGAGTTGAAACATATATATATTATATATACACACACACACACACACACACACATAGTACCATAGTTCCCTTTTAGTGTCCTGCCTGGAAGGATTAGGGGGAAATGGTACTAGCAACTAGAGATAATAAGAAAGACCACTTTCTCACTGTGAGATACAAGACAAGTCTCTTAACTTTTTGTCTCATTTTATTAATCTCTAAAATGGGTATAACAAAACACCTATCTCACCTATCTACTAGATAGACTTCTGAGTTGAAAAAGAGATATCTATAAAGTATTGTAATGTGTATATCCTAGCATGTGTGTATGTGCACGATAGCTACCAATTAGTAAAGAAGACAAAAATGAATCTCAACTCCAATTTAACTTTGCTTATGACCAATTGCCTATATTTGAGAAGCAGAAGAGCTACTACATTATATACAAATACAATTACTTTATCTGCTTATATAATTTAGTCATTCACTTATACAACAAACATTAACTATTTTATAACTATTCACCAGGGATAATGCTGGCAATTGGATATGATGTTTTTCCTTAAATTTATATCATCCTAAATAAGGAGTATGTTTTATATTCATTCAATAGTTTTTGAAAGAAGGAACTACTGGGATAACTCAATTCAATGCTGCTCTCTCTCCATCTACAGAGTCATAATTGAAAGTTACCTGTTTATTCACATTTGTCATGGAGGAGATCTTGTAGAAAGTCCATGGAAGAAGAGTTGTCTCTACTTAGTTCTTCTTTTCTTTGAAGCTATGGTTCAAGGATGTCTACTTTGAATTTTCTCTGAGACCTAAATTAGGAAAAAGTATCTGCCCCATTTCTCCCCCAGGCATAACAGCTATGACTACACAGAGACTTTTGTGTATTTGTTCTTTTCCCATATTAGGTGATCAGACATCAAAATGTCTAGGTGAATTCAGAACAGCCAGTTGTGCCACGAGTTAGGGAAATTCATTTCTTCTGGTTTAGTAAAACATAAACACAATAACAAGGATTAGAAATAGAATTTCTGAGGGAAAAAAAAAAAGGTAGAACTCTAAGTCATTGATCTCCCACATGACTTAAAGTTTCAATCAAGATAGAAATTTACATTATTTTAAATACATGTGTACACACATATGTAAATATGGGTTTAACTGCTTAACTACTTGGGGATGTGGAGAAAGGAGGCAAGAGGAAAAAAGGATAAAGTAAAAAGTACACAGCAGAGAACAAAAGAATAGCCTACAATGTAAGAAAGAAAAGCTGGACATTGATGAATATATTTTTCTTATGATTATATATGCTTTCTTGAAATGGAAATTAATTGTTACATATTTTGGATCCTCCCCAATGTTTGGCTGGGCATATGAGAGCTTTTTTTTTTTTTTCTTTTATCTTTCTTGCCTTTTTTTTCCCATTTTTTTTCTTATTTTCTATTTGTTTTAAATAAATGCATTTAAAAATAGCATTATCCTCCTGAGAAAAAAGTTATTGCTCTTATTGCCAGGTGGTAGAAGTTCCTAAAATCACTGAAAATGCATTGAACTAATAGAGAAATACACAAATCTCATAAGTAGTATGACAACTACAAGAAGCTTATTTTGACGTGGCATTCATTAAATGCCCACTATGTGCCAGATACTGTGCTAAGAATATTACATTATTATCTCATTTTATCCTTTCAACAACCCTTAGAGGCAGGTTCTATCATTATCACAATTTTATAGTAAGGGAAACTGAGGCAGTGAGGTTAAGTTGCATTTTCAGAGTAACACATCTAAAAAGTGTCTGAGACTGGATTTGTTTTTAGACCTTCTATTTATAGGCCCAACATCCTATTAACCATGCTATCTATTTGCCTCACAGAACAGAAGTTCTGATTGTTGATGCAATAAATACAAAAATTCTAGAATTCAAACTAAGTGGCTGACATATCAAATTGCTATATCCAAGGGGCATAGAAGTAGGAATCAGTTACTCAAATGTGTGTCAATAACCTTATATGTATATTTGAACTATATATATATTCTTGGGAAAGTGTGCCCTCTTCTCTTTTTCTTAATATATCATCACAATAAATGATCTTTCTAAAAGTTATGTAAGTCTTATTGAATATTAATGGACAATGGGCCCTTCAATTAGGCCACTAAAATTTCCAAACTCAAAATGTTGCTTGTACCCTTCTAAATCAGAAAACCCATTGCCTAAAATCAGTAAAAACAAAAGTGGAGTTCTCTGGTTACAGAAAACAAAGACCCCATCATCAAGGGACTGATTTTCTAATAGAGAGAAATAACAGACATAGGGCAGTAGTGGTCAAACAAAATAATTTTTATCCAAAAAGTTACAGGAAGAGTGAGTGGGGATGTACTGGGAGAGTAGGTTAACATAAATCATTCAAGAACCACAAGATTTAATAAAATTTCAGGAATTGCAATAGTAGGATATTTCATTAAAAATCCATCTTTGGGGGTGACAAATAAAATGAACCTTGCTAATCTGAAATAGGGAGTCACATGAGAATTCAAAATATAAGTCAGTTAATCCCCAGAGAAAAAGACACTGAGTGTCTTGTATGCAGGAAAAACTCTTACTTTGAATACAAAGAAAATAACTAAAAAGAAGGAAGAGGGAAAATTTCTATAAAGAAAGATTGAAATTACAGATAATAAAAAGATTTCTTGTCTTGAAATTTCAAAATTAGTTCCAGGAGAAAAGGTAGGTTTCATTATTCGATATTATTAAAACAAAGATCATATTATCAATGTCTATTTACTTCTTTCTATCTATTTACTTCATTATATAAAGATAAGAGACAATTACTATAGCAATAATTAGAACATTTCTGTTGTGGTTAAAATCATCACCCTTGTGACTTATAACTCTCCCCAAAATTTTCATTAATTGCAAGCCAATATGTCTTATCATGTCTTATTGTTTAATTGAATGGACTACATTTTAATAGTACTTTGAAAAAAAATCCCACATTTTTGAATTACATTTCCTTTTGCAATATCTGTGTGACTAAGCTATTTTGATATTTAGAAGAGATATTAGGTTGAAATATATAACTGATATGTAATCACTTATGGCTTACTTGGGTTGTAAGCAACTTCCATATTCAATTGAATTTAACAAATATTAAATCCTTAATATGTACAATGAACATTGATGGCCATTATGATTTTTTTTTTAAAGAAGCTGTCTTTCTCTTCATACTTGTCTTCTACTGGGAGCTGGAGAGGAAGCTGCAACATATAGAATTCATACTACATGAGGTGAGTAACTATCATCTTTTTTTTCTTCCTTCCTTCCTTCTTTCTTTCCTTCCTTCCTCCCTTCCTTCTTTCCTTCCTTCCTTTTTGCCTGTACATTCTCAAGGCTTAATATTGTAGCATGCATTGTAGTGCATGCTTTATTCATACATAGGAAAACAGGAAGAGATGTTGCCTTTCCACTAATAATTTGAAATCCTTAAATCCTTTGCTTCAAAAGTTAACTTTTGAAGTCCTACTATTGAGATAGTATCAAGATCACTCATATGAACTAAATAAATTTCTCTTTTCTGTACATTAGTATTTTCAGAAATCATGAAAGTAGAGATTATGTAACATTAAGACTTTTACATTGTAGCTACCAGTATCCATTCTTCTGTTTAAACAATATATACACAATGTTGAAAGCAAATGATACAGTCAACTAAATAACTGGATAAATTATAGGGATCAGAAAGGGAGGACTGAAATTTATCCCTTTCATCACTCAACTTAACCTTTGGCTATCACCAAAGTTAACTAATTATCTTTCTACTATGAAATATGACTTCTCTCCCCCTCCCCCCCCCACCGGGTCCTCTGCAATATTTGATGTCTTTAACCTCCTAAAATATTCATTGATCTAGTTTTTTGAAACTTCCCTGTCTTTATCTAGATGTTTTTCTCCTTTTGAATTATGATCCTTTTCAGACATTCTACATATGAGTGACAATTTCTTGGGTTCAAATATACTTCTATAACTCCAACCAGATATTTCTTACCTAATATAAAAGTTGTAATCCTTCAAATATACTAGTTCAAATATACTTCTATGGTTCCAACCAGATATTTCTTAGCTAATATAAAAGTACTAATCCTTTACCATTATAAATACCACCACTAATAAGATCACAAAATCCAGTAGAGCTCTAAAGTAATAATGATCAATTCATTAACATAGGAAAACAATACTCTACTCTGTAGGGATATTATCTTCTGAAGGAAATAAAACATAATATAATTGGTTATACTATTAAACATTAAACACATTTTTTTTCTGTCCATTCAGATAACTGATTTACAGTATTCTTCCTAATTCATTCATTCTTTGGGGTTTGGTGAGACAGATAAAGAACTGAAGCCCTGGGAATTTAATCTAACTAAAATTCAGTATGCCATATATTATTTCCTAAAACCAGATGGAATCCATATCAGCATAAGTAAATTTCCTTTGATTTATAATACCCAAATGCATCACATCTTCTTTATTCAGTGTATTACTCATCATTTGGAAGGGAATTGAATTTTTTTTAACTTTAATAAAGTTCAAAAGAACACCCTATTTAAAAACAAGAAGCTTACTTGATCCCATGGTTAGACTGTTTCTTCATTTCCAGTCCCTGAGTTATTAAAGGATTATGACTCACTTTTATTCTAGGGTAAGATCATTGATCCTAGTCTGATGTAAAGCTACAATGAGAAAATATGGAATAGATTCACCTATATTCTATCAAAATAGATGGAATACCTAACTTTATCATATAAATGATAAAATTTATAACATGAAAGGCAACTTTGCATATTTTCCAGTCAGATCAATATATGGCTAAATGAAAAGAATGTAATGGATCTAAGGATGTCTACATAGGAACAATTCCCAGGGTAGCATTTATATTGATATAAAAAAATACATAAATTAGACTTATTGCTTCCTATAAAAATATCTCAAATATATCAATAACATTTATTTATTTTCTCTGAAGATATTTAGATAGACTGTGTGATAATCAAAATTTGTCTTTTGCCTTAACATTGCATGTCATATAATTAAACTATTCAGGGAGTGGAGGGAAATAGATATTTCCAGATCTTCCCCTCCTCTCTTCCTTCTCCTTTTGCTTCTCTTTTTCTGTCATCTCTTCTACTGATCATTTTATTATACTTTTTTTTCCATCTGCTCTTGTGCTTACCTTGTGTTTCTTTTGATTTTCCTGCCCCCCCTCCATTTCTACCTTCCAGATTATCTAAACATTTTCTCCTTTGTTCCAATGACAAAGGAAGAGGTAATTCTTAGTTTTCATAAACACCAACCCTTCTGCTTAGACCCTTAGCCTCAATTGTTTTCAGATGATTGACTCACAATCATTCAATTTTTATCCTAAATTTTCAATTTCACTTTATTCATTGACCCTTTCTTATTTGCCTAAATCATGTCTATTCCCTATCCCTTACAAGTCTTCCCCTGATCCTTTCAATCTCTCCTGTTATCATTCTTTATTTCTTCACACTTGAAGAGCCCTAAAATATAAAAAAAATGTTTCTGTTACCCCCAATTTCTTATTTTCTATTCACGTATCAAGTCCTTATGTTCTGGCTTTCAGTTTCATCACTCAACTGAAATGGCTATCACCAAAGTTAACCGATTACCTTTCTACTGCCAAATATGATGACTTCTTACCCTGAGTCCTCTGCAATAGTTGGTATCTTTAACCTCCTAGATATTTGTTGCTCTATTTTTTTGAAACTTCCCTATCTTAATCTAGATGTTCTTTCTCCTTTTGAATTATGATCCTTGTCAGATATCCTATGTATGAGTGGCAACTTATTGGGTCATCTTCTTTCTTCCCCACTCCTTTTCCTGCCTCTCATTTTCCATTGGACTCCAGTCTCAAATTACAAAACACATTAGCTCTAATTAAAAAAAAGCTGTTATATAGATATTATATAGATGTCTAAAACGCAATGTGAAATTTCTTTATCTCCTAACCTCAAACCTACCCTTTTTCATGTTTTTTTTTTTTTCTGTTTTAGAGCTTTAACAATTTTCCAGTCACCTAGATTCCAACCTTCAGAATTGTCCCCATTTCTATATTGGCATAGCTATTCCTCTAATAGATTATTACATCTTCTTACTTGGATTGGTTCAGTAACCTTATAATTGATATCTTTGCTTTCAGCCTCTTTCCTCCACAATCCATACTGTACATTACTGGAAAATTACTTGATATTCCAGCTCATTTTCTTACCTGAGAATTGCCAAGGCACTTCTATTGTCTCTAAGATAAAATTCAAATTTGAATTTACATCTATTAAAACCTCCATATCCCCAATCTGCTATGCCTTTCCATACATTAAAATACATTTTACTCACACATACTTACCTATCAAGAATATTTTTCATTGAACTTTTAATCAACAGAGTGGGCTAAAAGGTGGTCTTAAGTGATTATTAACAATGATGACTAAAGGCTTCCATTGTCCAGATTGTGGAATATGGAAGGAATCTTCAGAAGCCGTCCAAATTTCCCTCTAAACAGCCACAATTTTCCTTCAGAATTAATGTACCAACACAGAAGCAGCTTACCACTTTAACAGGAAAGATCTGTCTTAGTAAAGTGAGAAGAGAACCAAGTTTAAGACCAGGAGCACCAGCCAGCCTCACAGCCAGGGGCCTGCAACGAGGCTCTAAATGTTACCTTGACCCCCTTAAAGCTAGTTCAAGTGAGCAAACTACATAGTAAAACAAGGCCACATACCCCTGACCACACCCCCAGAACAAGACACTATCAAGGTCTTGAACCCACTGCTGACAAGTAGTAAAGCCCCACCCTGGCACTGAACAATAGGAAGAACCCACTCCTGAGTTCTACCAGTAGAGGACCTGGTTTTCATAGCAATGTAGCATGTACCCACCCCTCAGTCAGATAAGTAATAGAATTACTTTCCCAAGTCCTATCAAAAGAGAAACCTTGAAACAACCCTGGAACAGGGCCACATCTCTGGGACAGATCAACAACAACATGCCTACTGCAGGGCCATTCACCAGAAAGACTTTTGTTGTCATAGCAATTAAGCAATAAGAATCCACCCCTGGAGCAGGTCAGTAGCTAAACTCCACACCCAGGGTAGGCAGTCAGGGAGATTATAATTTGCAAGGGAAGCCTTCTCTCTAGAGAAAGTAAGCAGTAATCCATCAGTAAATTCAGGTGAATTCCAATGATAAGGCCTAGAGTCTAGTGCAAAAACATGGGACAGTGCAGGACTAGAACCCAATCCCCAAGCCTCAAAGGGGAAATATATATATATATAGTAATTCAGTCTCATGTCCCCCCCAAAAAAAAATTCCCATAAGTGCTTATAGAGGATTTTAAAAGGCAAATTAGATAAATTGAAGGAAAAATGGGTAAAGAAATGAGAGTAATGCAAGGGAATCATGAAAAAATGTCAATAGTATGGGCAAAGGTATACAAAATTTTATCAAGGAAAATACCTCCCTAAAAATAGAATGGACCAAATTGGAAAAAAAAAAATAACTTACTGAATGAAATAATTATGTAAAATTAGAATTGAACAAGTGGGAATTAATGACTATGACTATAAAATCAAATTTTGTTAAAAAGTTAAAGTTAATATTTCTAGCCATATGAAAAGTTGCTTCAAGTCATTATTAATCAGAGAAATGCAAATTAAGACAACTCTAAGATACTACTACACACCTGTCAGATTGGCTAGAGTAACAGGGAAAAATAATGTGGAATGTTGGAGGGGATGTGGGAAAACAGAGACATTAATACATTATTAGTGGAATTGTGAATACATCTAGCCATTCTAGAGAGCAATTTGGAACTATGCTCAAAAAGTTATCAAACTGTGCATACTCTTTGATCCAGCAGTGTTTCTACTGGGCTTATATCCCAAAGAAGTCCTAAAGAAGGGAAAGGGACCTGCATGTGCAAAAATGTTTGTGGCAGGTCTCTTTGTAGTGGCCAGAAACTGGAAACTGAATGGATGCCTATCAATTGGAGAATGGCTGAATAAATTGTGGTATATTAATATTATTGGAATATTATTGATTGGTAAGAAATGACCAGCAGGATGATTTCAGAAAGGCCTGGAGAGATTTCATGAACTGATGCTGAGTGAAATGAGCAGACCAGGAGATCATTCTACTTCAACAAGAATACTATATGATGATAAATTCTGGTGTACATGGCCATCTCCAGCAATGAGATGAACCAAATCAGTTACAATAGAGCAGTAATGAATTGAACCAGCTATACTTAGTGAAAGAACACTGGAAGATGACTAAGAACCATTACATAGACTTCCCAATCCCTATATTTTTGTCATCCTGCATTTTTGATTTCCTTCACAGGCTAATAGTACAATATTTCAAAGTCTGAATCTTTTTGTACAGCAAAATAATTGTTTGGACATGTATACTTAATATTGTATTTAATTTATACTTTAACATATTTAACATGTATTAGTCAACCTGCCATTTGGGGGAGGGGATCAGGGGAAGGAGGGAAAAAATTGGAACAAAAGCTTGGCAATTGTCAATGCTGTAAAATTACCCATGCATATAACTTGTAAATAAAAAGCTATAATAAAAAAAAAAAGTTAAAGTTTAAAAAGAAAAAAATGTGGAATTTCTCATTGGGAAAACAATGGCCTCAAAATAAATCCAGGAGAGATTAAATTAAAAAAAAAAAGTCTACTTGATAGTTATGATAAAAAAAAACTGCATGATACATTTTTAACATATTACCAAAAACAACTCCCTACTCTATTAGAAGTGGAGGGCAAAAAAGAAATGGAAGGAAACCATCTATCAGTGCCTGAAACAGATCCCAAAATAAAATATCCACTAATATTATTCCCAGATTCCAGAGCTCACAGATCAAAAAGTATTGCAAGTAGTCAAAAAGGAAATAAAATATTATAGAACTACAATCAGAATTACACAGAATTTGGCTGTTTATACATGAAAGAATTAGAGGCCTTTAAAAATGAGATAGCAGAAGAGAAAGGAGTTTGAATTACATCTAAGAATCATCCTTGTAGCAAAATTGAATATAATTTTTTCAGAAAAAATGGATATTTAATAGAATAAAGGACTTCCAAGTATTAAAAATAAAAACAGAGGACAGAGAGAGAAAGAAGAAAAGACAGAAAGTGATAAAGAGAGAGAGAGAGAGAGAGAGAGAGAGAGAGAGAGAGAGAGAGAACAAGAACTTAAATTCAAAATGATTAAATTGTTTCCATTTCTATATAGCATGGTAATATTTGTAAAGCTTGCCAGCTTTATTACTATAAGAGTAAATTTCATTTACAATACAAATGCATTACTGATTCCCAAACCAAGAAGAGTCAAAAGAGAAGAAAAAATATAGACTAATATTTTTAGTGAATATTGATGCAATTTTTAAAAAATAAAATAGTTACAAAGTAATTACAATATATAACGAGGGTTATACATTATGACTGGGTGTGATTTTTACCAAGAATGAAGAGCTGGTTCAATATTAAGAAAACTCTCAGAATAATTGACCATATCAGTAACAAAACCAACAGAAATCCTATGATTTTCTCAGTAGAGGCATTAAAAACCTCTGAAAAAATACAGTACTCATTCCTATCATAAGACAAACTAGAGAAAATAGGAATAAACGGAGCTTACCTTAAAATGAAAAATATTTAACTAAAATCATCAGAAAGCATTATAGCTAATGAGGATAACTTAGAAACCTTTCCAATATAATTAGCAATAAAGTAGAGGTGTCTACTGTCACCTTTATTATTTATATTGTACCAGAAATTTTAGCTTTAGCAGTGAGAGAAGAAAAACTTAAATGAATTAAAATAGGTAACAAGGAAACAAAACTATCACTCTTTGCTGAAAATATGGTGTTAGAATTAGAAAATTCTAGCAAATCAATTAAAAGCTATTGAAACTTTTCAGTAATATTAGCAAAATTGTAGTATATAAAATATAGTCACCACAACAATGTTTTAAGAAGTAAGTTAACAGGAGAAATCCACCCAGATTTCTAAAACTACTTGGTAATTATCATGTCAGGATGACAGAACCAATAAACCTAACTAGAAAATATTTTATTAAATTATCATTGATTCTTCACTGTTACTTGAGGGGGAATATATATATATATATATATATATATATATATATATATATATATATATACACACACACATACATACATTGTGTATGTAATATATAGTCTTGCCATTTTCCAGATAGATTAAATACTAATTCATTTACTTAAATATTATTGGCAATAGCCTAGAATGTTTTTGTCCCATGTTTGGGAGATTTACAAAAGCTTCAAAAAGAAAAAAAATGTATTTGCTAAATTCAATTCATACTACATAGTGAATTTTTGAAATGATATGAGGATTTAATAACTTTTGATAAATTTTGATTTATTATTTGATTTAACTTTTTGTATTACATGTGTTTTAAAGTATGATAATATTCTATCTATCTATCTATCGATTTTTTATCAAGAATTTAACTTGTTTATTATCTTCTGATTAGTTTATTCTGGTTTCTCTAATTCACATTTTTGTATGAGAATGAGTTTTTTCCCCAGTCTCCTAGAAAACTTTTCATTACTATTCTCCTATGCTTGCCAAGATTGGTGACTGAGTGGAAGTTGTCAAGGTCAAGTATATTGTAAAAGTCTATTTTTCTTCTGTTATGCTTTAATAAATTGTATTTGAGCAAAATAAAACAAAATGAAATCACATAAATCATCATTTCGGTATATTATCAACAAAGTCCAGTAGCAAATGATACAGACATAAATCCCATTTAAATTTTCTACAGAAAATATAAAATATTTGTGAGTCTACCTAAAAAGAGAAAGCTAGGAAATGTATGAACACCATTCATAACAAATAAAATCAGATCTAAACAATTGATGAAGGTAGAAAAAATAATATAACATTCATCTGGAAGAACAAAACCTCAGAGATATCAAAGGAATCAATAAAAAATGTGAAGGAAGATGGTCTAGTCATACTATATCTCAAACTATATTATAAAGCAGTAATTACCAAAAAAAAAAAACTATCTGGTACAGCTTTAGAATTGAAGTGGTGAATCAATGGAATAGAGTAGGTACAAATTACATTATAGTAAATGAGCATAGAAATCTAGTATATGATAAATACAAAGATCCAAGCTTTTGAAACAAAAGTGCATTATTTGACAAAACTTGTAGGAAAACTGGAAAACAATATGGAAAACAACAACAACAACTTGACATAGACTAACATTTCACACTATATGCCAAAAGAAGATTAAAGTGCATACCTGAGTTAGATAAAATGGGTGATATCATAGGGAAATTAAGAGAGCATAGGATAGTTTATCTTTCAAACATATGGATAAGGGAAGAATTTAGGACCACACAAGATATAGAAAGCAAGGTTGGAGTCAAGATGGCAGAGAGCAAACAGGACTCTCTGTAACCTCCTCTAACCTTCTCTAAAACCAATAGGAGATTAAGCCTCTAAACTGGTTTTGAAGTCATGGAATCCACAAATATTTGGAGTACAACAAGTGTTTAGAAGAAGATACCTTGGAAAAACTTCAGAACAGTTCTGTTTCAATTGGGCAAGGGGATAGTCTGATGAACCCAGACCATAGCATAGGGAGACAGGGCAAGAAGCTAGAGTGGAGAGTCATAGCTTTGTAGCTTCCACACACTACAAACACAGAACTCAAAAGAAGCATAAAAAGGTAAAAAGGAAATAACTCTTCAGAATTATATTTCTGTTATGAGTATACTTAGGGAATGATAATATAAAAAAGAAACTAGAGGTGGAAAAGCTATCATACTACAATAAGAAGGAAAAGGAGGTAAAATTAGGGAAATTACATCTCAGGAAGAGGCAAAGAAAACCTATTATAACTGAGGAAAAAGGGGGTGGGGGATGAGCATTGTATGAATCTTACTCTCATCAGATTTGGCTCTAAGAGAAAATATCAGACATATTTGATATTATAAAGAAACTTGTCTCATCTTATAGGGAAGTAGGAGGGAAAGGGGAAAAAGAAAAAGATGAATAGAAGGGAAAACAGAAGAATTAGAGGAAAGGTGTAAAAAAGGGGGAGGGGCTTTAAAGGAGGAGGACTGTTGGATGGAGGTGGTCATCAAAAGCAAAATACTGGAAAGGAGGAAAGGGGGATAAGAAAGAGATAAGCATAACCTAGTATAAATAAGATGGCAGGAAATACAAACATAATGAATGGGATGGACTCCCTCAAAAAACTGAAGTAGATAGCAGACTGGATTAAAGCCAAACTCCCAGAATATGTTGTTTACAAGAAACATATTTAAAGCATGGTGATATATTCAGAGTGAAGGTAACAGGCTGGAGCAGAACATATTATTTTTCAGATGATGAAAAAAAAGCAGGGATAGCAATGCTGATCTCAGATCAAGTAAAAGCAAAAATAGATCTAACTAAAAGAGATAAGGACACAAATTATCTTACTAAAAAGTACCATAGATAATGAAGCAATATCAATATTAAACATATATATGCACCAAGTGGTATAGCATGGAAATTCCTCTAGGAGAAGTTAAGATAGATGCAATAAGAAATAGATAGCAAAATTATAATAGTGGGAGATCCCAACTTTATTCTCTCAGAATTAGGTAAATTGAACCACAAAATAAACAAGAAAGAAGTTAAGGAGGTAAATAAAATTTTAGAAAAGTTAGCTATGTTAGGTCTTTGGAGAAAATCAAGTAGAGACATAAATAAATTTACTTTTTTCTCAGCAGTTCATGAAACTTATACAAAAAAAAAATGACCATGTGTTAGGGCATAAAAACCTCAAAAGCAAATGCAGAAAAGCAGAAATAGCAAATGCATTTTTTTCAGATCATGTGACAATAAAAATTACTTTCAATAAAAAGCCAGGAGAAAATGGACCAAAAATTAATTGGAAAATAAAAAATCTCAATATAAAGAATGAATGAGTAAAACAGCAAATCATAGACACAATTAATGATTTCATCCAAGAGAATGACAACAATGAGGCAATATACCAAAATTTGTGTGATGTAGCCAAAGCGGTAATAAGGGAAAATTTTATATCTTTAGATTCTTACTTGCATAAAATAGAGAAAGAAAAGATCCACAAATTTGGCTTGCAACTAAAAAAGGTAGAAAAAGAACAAATTAACCCCCCAATCAAATACTAAATTTGAAATTCTAAAAATAAAAGGAGATATTAATAAAATCGAATGTAAAAAAATATTGAATTAATAAATAAAACTAAATTAGTTTTATGAAAAATAAAACAACAAAATAGATAAAGCTTCAGTTAATTTGATTAGAAAAAGGAAAGAGATAAATCACATTGTTAGTCTCAAAATGAAAAAGGAGAACTTTGCACCAAGATATTGGAAATTAGAGGAATAATTAGGTGTTATTTTGCCCAATTTTATGCCAATACATTTGATAACCTAAGTGAAATAGAGTGGAGGAATATGTACAAAAATAAAGATTGCCCAGATTAACAGAAGAGTAAATAAAATACTTAAAAAGGCCAATTTAAGAAAAAGAAATAGAACAATTTATTAATCAACTCCCTAAGGAAAAATCTCCAGGACCAGATGGATTTACATGTAAATTCTACCAGACATTTAAAGAACAATTAACACCAATATTATGTAAACTATTTGAAAAAAAATAATAGGGAATGAAGAACTCCTACCAAATTCTTTTTTATGACACAGACATGGGACTAATACCTAAACCAGATAGGATGAAAACAGAGAAAGAAAATTATAGACCAATCTCCCTAATGATGATGGATGCAAAAATCTTAAATAAAATATTACCAAAGAGATACAGAAAATCATTCCCAGGATAATACAAGGTGATCCACTAGGATTTATACTAGGAAGGCAGGACTGGTTCAATATTAGTAAAAACTATTAGCATAATTGACTATATAAATAACCAAATTAACAAAAAAAAAATGATTATCTCAATAGATGCAGAAAAAACATTTTATAAAATCCAACATCCATTCCTATTAAAAACTCTAGAGAGTATAGGAATAAATGGACTTTTCCTTAAAATACTCAGTAGTATCTATTTAAATCAGTAAATATCATATGTAATGATGATAAATTTGAATCATTCCCAATAAGATCAGGGGTGAAACAAGGTTGCCCACTATCACCACTGCTATTCAATATTGCATTCAAAATGATCTTTGGCAATAAGAGAAGAAAAAGTGATTAAAGGAATTAAATTAGGTAATGAGGAAACCAAATTATTACTCTTTGCAGATGATACAATGGTATACTTTGAGAATCCTAGAGAATCAATTAAAAACTATTAAAAATAATCCACAACTTTAGCAAAGTTGCAGGATACAAGATAAATCCATACAAGTCCTCAGCATTTTTATATATCACTAGCAAAATCCAACAGCAAGAGACACAAAGAGAAATTCCATTTAAAATAACTGTTGATAGTATGAAATATTTGGGAATCTGTCTGCAAAGGAAAAGTTGGGAACTATATAAGCAAAACTACAAAACACTTTCCAGACAAATAAAGTCTAATCTAAAAAATTAGAAAAATATCAAGTGCTGTTGGATAAATCAAGCAAATAAAATAAAAATGACAATACTGATTAAATTAATATACTTTAATGCTATACCAGTCAGACTCCCAGGAACAACAACAAAATGTATCTGAAAAAAACAAAAGTTCAAGAATTTCAAGGGAATTAATGAAAAAAAAAAAGCAAATGAAGATGGCCTAGCTGTACCAGATCTAACACTATTTATAAAGAAGCAGTCATGAAAACCATTTGGTACTGGCTAAGTATAATATCTGGCCACACTTTCTGGAGGACCTCAGGATCAGTCAGAGTTAGGATCAAAATCCTTGGTCATCAGGGGGAGAAGTGAAGGAGGCAGGCAAGCTGCCATGTGGCTTGACAAAGCTGAATCCTGGACTCTGGAGTCCAGAGCCTGAAATCTCTCTCTTCCTCACCCTTCAGCAAAGCAACTCAGACTCTTTCCTTCAACCCTCCAATCCTTGCCTATGATTACCTCACCATGACACATTAGGCAAACACCAATGGTGAGGAGAGCCATCTAAATATATGTATATAGAACCATTATCTCACATCCAATAGGTAATTAGCCTTAAGTGCTCTGCTGTCTGATTCAAATACACCCTTTACAGCTAAGTATCAGCTCTTTACAGATAAGAAACAGTATAGTTGATCAGTAGAATAGGTTAGGTTCCCATGACAAAATAGTCAATGACTATAGTAATCTAATATTTGACAAACCCAAAGACACCAGCTTTGGGGATAAGAACTCACTGTTTGACCAAAACTGCTGGGAAAATTTGAAACTAGTATGACAGAAACAAAGCATTGACCAACACAACACCTAACACTATATACAAAGATAAGGTTGAAATGGGTTCATGACCTAGACATAAAGAATTATATTATAAACAAATTAGAACATAGGATAGTTTACCTCTGAGGTCTGTGGAGGAGAAAGGAATTTGTGATCAAAGGAAAACTAGAGATCACTCTTGATCACAAAATAGGTAATTTTGATTATATTAAGTGAAAAAAATTTTGTACAAACATAAGAAATGCAGACAAGATTAGAAGGGAAGCAATAAATTAGGAAAACATTTTTACATTGAAAGGTTCTGATAAATGCCTCATTTCTAAAATATATATATAGAGAGAGAATTAACTCAAATGTATTAGAATTCAAGCCATTCTCCAATTGATAAATGGTCAATGGATATGAACAGATAATTTTTAGATGAATAAATTGAAACTATTTTAGTCATATGAAAAAATTCTCCAAATCACTATTGTTCAGAGAAATGCAAATTAAGACAACTGAAATACCACTACATGCCTCTCAAATTGACTAAGTTGACAGAAAAAGACAATAACAAATGTTGAAGGGGATGCATGAAAACTGGGACACATATATTGTTGGTGGAACTGTGAATGGATCCAACCATTCTGCGCAATAATTTGGAACTATGTTCAAAAAGTTATCAAAGTGTGCATACCCTTTGACCCAGCAATGTTTCTACTGGGCTTATATCCCAAAGAGATTTTAATGGAAAGAAAGAAACCCACATGTGCAAAAATGTTTGTAGCAGCCCTTTTTGTATTGGCAAGAAACTGGAAACTGAATGGATGTCCATCAATTGGAGAATGGCTGAATAAGTTATGGTATATGAATATAATGGAATATTATTTTTATGTAAGAAAAGATCAGTGGGATGATTTTATTTATTTATTTTTTTTTTTAAATATTTTATTTTATTTTATTTAATAATAACTTTATATCAACAGAATCCATGCCAGGGTAATTTTTTACAACATTATCCCTTGCATTCATTTCTGTTCCGATTTTTCCCCTCCCTCCCTCCACCCTCTCCCCTAGATGGCAAGCAGTCCTATATATGTTAGATATGTTACAGTATATCCTAGATACAATATATGTTTGCAGAACCGAACAGTTCTCTTGTTGCACAGGGAGAATTGGATTCAGAAGGTAAAAATAACCCGGGAAGAAAAACAAAAATGCAGATAGTTCACATTCTTTCTTTGGGTGTAGCTGCTTCTGTCCATCATTTATCAATTGAAACTCAGGTCTCTTTGTCAAAGAAATCCACTTCCATCAGAATACATCCTCATACAATATCGTTGTCGAAGTGTATAATGATCTCCTGGTTCTGCTCATCTCACTTAGCATCAGTTCATGTAAGCCTTGCCAGTCCTTTCTGTATTCATCCTGCTGGTCATTTCTTACAGAACAATAATATTCCATAACATTCATATATCACAATTTACTCAACCATTCTCCAATTGATGGACATCCTTTCCTTTTCCAGCTTCTAGCCACTACAAAGAGGGCTGCCACAAACATTTTGGCACATACAGGTCCCTTTCCCTTCTTTAGTATCTCTTTGGGGTATAAGCCCATAGAAACACTGCTGGATCAAAGGGTATGCACAGTTTGATAACTTTTTGAGCATAGTTCCAAATTGCTCTCCAGAATGGTTGGATTCGCTCACAACTCCACCAACAATGCATCAGTGTAGCGGGATGATTTTAGAGAGGCTGGAAAGAGTTGCATGAATTGATGCTAAGTGAAATGAGCAGAACCAGGAGATCATTGTACACAACAACATCAATATTATGCGACAATCGATTCTGATGGACTTGGCTCTCTTCAACAATGAGATGATTCGAAACAATTCCAATTGTTCAGTGATGAAGGAGGCCATATATACCCAGAGAGAGAATTGTGAGAACTGAGTGCGGACCACAACATAGCATTTTCATGGTTTCTGTTGATGTTTGTTTTCATTTTGTTTTCCTTCTTAGTTTTTTTTTTTCCTTTCTAGATCTGATTTTTCTTGTGTGGCAAAATAACTGTATAAATATGTATACATATATTGGATTTAACATATATTTTAACATATTTAACATGTATTGGATGACTTGCCAGGTAGGGGAAGGAGTTGGGGGGAAGGAGGGAAAAATTTGGAACAGAAAGTTTTACAAGAGTAAATGTTGAAAATTTGCTCATGCATTTGTTTTGTAAATAAAAAAGCTTTAATAAATAAGATATAGACAGCATTACAAAATACAAAATGAGTCATTTTGATTATATTAAACTTAAAAAGGTTTTGCACAAACAAAATCAATGCAACCAACATAAGTGAAACAGAAATCTGAGAATTTTTTTTTTACAATAAGAAACTTGTTATTTTATTTTATTTTATTTTTATTATAGCTTTTTATTTACAAGATATATGCAAGATGGCAGGTAGATCAATACATGTTAAATATGTTAAAGTATATGTTAAATACAATATATGTATACACATCTATACAATTATTTTGCTGCACAAAAAGAATCGGACTATGAAATAGTGTAAAATTAACCTGTGAAGGGAATCAAAAATGCAGGTGGACAAAATGCAGGATTTTTAGAGGGATTGAGAATTCTATGTAGTGGTTCACACTCATTTCCCAGAGTTCTTTCACTGGGTATAGCTGGTTCATTACTGCTCTATTGGAACTGATTTGGTTCATTTCATTGTTGAAGAGAGCCACGTCCGTCACAATTGATCATCATATAGTATTGTTGGTGAAGTATATGATGATCTCCTGGTCCTGCTCATTTCACTCAGAATAACTTCATTTAAGTCTCTCCAGGCCTTTCTGAAACCATCCTGCTGGTCATTTCTTACAGAACAATAATATTCCATAATATTCATATACCAGAATTTATTCAACCATTCTCCAATTGATGGGTATCCACTCAGTTTCCAGTTTCTGGCCACTACAAAGAGTGCTGCCACAAACATTCTTACACATATAGGTCCCTTTCCCTTCTTTAAGATCTCTTTGGAATATAAGCCAAAAGGGTATGCACAATATGATAACTTTTTTGAGTATAGTTCCAAATCATTCTCCAGAATGGCTGTTGTATTCACAATTCCACCAACAGTGTATCAGTGTCCCAGTTTCCTCACATTCTCTACAATATTCTTCACTATTTTTCCCTGTCATTCTAGCCAATCTGGCAGGTGTATAGTGGTATCTCAGAATTGTCTTAATTTGCATTTCTCTAATTAATATTGACTTGAAGCATCTTTTCATATGACTAGAAATAATTTATTTTTTAATAGCTTTTTTATCTACAAGTTATATGCATGGGTAATTTTACAGCATTGATAATTGCCAGACCTTAGTTCCAATTTTTCCCTTCCTTCCTCCCACCCCCTCCCCTAGATGGTAGGATGACCAGTAGATGTTAAATATATTAAAGTATAAATTAAATACAAAATAAGTATACATGACCAAACCACTATTTTGCTGTACAAAAAGAATCGGACTCTGAAATATTGTACAATTAGCCTGTGAAGAAATCCAAAATGCAGGTAGGCAAAAATATAGGGATACAATGAGAAACTTGAATAAAATTCTCATTTTTCAAAGGTATAGAAAATGAGAAAAAATGTAAAAATATATTCTCTGATAAATGGTCAAAGGATATGAACAGGCAATTTTCTGATTAGGAATCCAAAGCTGTCTATAGTTCTATGAAAAATTCTCTATATTATTACTAATTAGAGAAATGCAAATTAAAACAATTCTGTAATACCACTCATACTTACTAAAATGGTTAATATGATTCAAAAGGAAACTGTTGGATGTTGGAGAGGATATCAAAAAAAAAAAAAACAACAACAACTGGGACAGAAATGCATTGTTGGTGGCATTGTGAACTGATCAAATTATTCTGGAGAGCAATCTGTAAGGATTCTGGAAGGACTATAAAGTTATGCAGCCTTTCTGAATCAGTAAAACCCTGCTAGGTCCATATTTCCAAGAAATTCCAAAAAAGAGAAAAAGGAACTCTTTGTATAAAAATATGTATAGCTACTCTTATAGTAATGGCTGAGAAGCCATAATCAAAGGGGTGGCCATCATTATGGAATGGCTACTGAATATAGTGTGTAAGAAATGACAAGCAGGATGATTTTTGAAAAAACTGGAAGACTTACAATAAGTAACACATAATGAAGTGAACATAAAGGAAAACTCTGTAAACAATAAAAGCAATATTTTTTGATGAACAATTCTAAATGACTTAGCTATTCTAAGCAATATAATGCTCCAAAACAACCCCAATTGACTAATAAGAAAACATATTATCTACTTCCAGAGAAAGAACTGATATTGTTTGAATACAAACTGAAGCATGGTATTTTTACTTTCTTGTTTTATTTTATTACTTTTATTTTGAGTTTTCTTATTTGAAATTATTGATGTGGAAATATTTTAAATAATTTCACATTTATATATTATATCTGGTTGCTTACCATCTTAGAGAGAGGGAAGAAGAGAGAAAAAAAGAATAAATGAAATTTGGAATTGCAAATGTTAACAACTTGAAAAATTGGGGGAAAACACATGATGTTTAGACTAGAAACCTCACCAAAATTAAAGATAATTTTATATTAATTGATGGAAAATCATGGAATTAGTCTATGTAGTTTAGTTGCCATATTTATTTTGGAGAAGTTCTATTATTATTTCAGAAGTATTTTCATTTTCAATTTTAATTTTAAATGGTGGATGAGTTGATTTATTATATCAATAAAGGGATACCCCCTAAAATAATAAATGCCTCATTAACTTCCTAAGGGAAAATACAGTTAGGATTTTAATGGGGGTAATTAAGTTAAGTAAGGGTAATTTAGGCTTACCTTTTAAGCATCAGGTTCCATATGGCAGTTTTGAAATGCAAAATTTTATATTATAAAGTCACCCAGGGTTAAGAACGAGTAGGGAAATGGGTTCTGATCGGATATTCTTTACGTTTGCAAAAAATGGACAAGATACTTTAACTCTTTCTATACTTTTCTCACCACTGATGATGAAAATAACATTGTTAGCATTTACAACTATACAAAAAAGTATGATACATCTGTATGGAGAAACTTGGGTCGGGGGAAAGCAGTGATTTAATTTAACTTAAAAAATATCAGTGACATGCTACATTAGTATTAGAAAATTCCAGATTGCTTTCACATGTTATCTTTCCCTTTTTTTGTCAGACTATTTTTGAAGGATCTAATTTTTAGCAAGTTTGGTACTCAACTAACATTTATTAAAGACTTACTGTGCTCCAGGCATTGTGCTAAGCACAAGAGAAACAAATGAAGCCAAAACAGAATTCATGGCCTTGGTTAGGCTTAATCTAAGGGGAAAATCATGAGCAAATAGCTTTATTCCAATAGATTATTTGAGTGGAAAACTGTGGATAATCTCAGAAGGAGGGCGCTATAAAATAAAGAAAGGCTCCTGTAAAAAGTCTAAGCTGAAATCTCTAAGATGTCATCAAAAACTAAGTGAGGACAGGAAGAATAAGATGTTTACAGTCACGATGCATAACAATTCAAATACTAGGGTATAAGAGATTACATCAATATTGAGATAGTGTCAATGGAGGGAAGGGTTTTTTCCTCTAAGAGATGTTACACAGGGAAAAATAATAAAAATTGAGAAGCAATTGGATATAGTGGATAATGGAGAAATTAGTCAAAGTTTTAGTGTTTTGGGCAAAAAGATCATGCAATTAGTCTTTTACATGTTGAGTTTAAGATGTCTAAAGGCCTTCCAGTTCAAAATGTTAAATATGAAGTTGCAGATGTGAGAATGGATTTCAGGACAGAAATAAGGGTGCAACAAATAATTTAAGAATTTTTCATATAGAGAAAATAATTAATCCATAGAAACTGATGAGTCACCAAGTAAAACAGTCCAGAGGAAGAAGAAAAGTTCTGTGCTAGAAACTTGGGGGTACCTAACATTAGTGGATATTACCTAGATAAAATCCAGCTAAAGGAATTGAGAATGAGTGGTCAAACAGGGAGAAGGAGGGAACAATGTCAGGAACACCTAAAGAAAAGGGAGGATCAGGGAGAAAAAGACTGATCAGTAATATCAAAGGTGTAAGAGAAGTCAAAATGGATGAAGATTGAAAGGGAAAAAGTCATTTAAGGATCGTTGGCTACTTTGGAGAGAAAAAATTCAGTTATATAATGTGATCATCGTCAGAGTGCTGAAAGTTAAGAAGAGAGTGAGAGTAAGGAAGAGATTACATACATTTTAGATAGCCTTCTCAAGGATTTTAATTAACAAAGGAGAATAAATGAAGGATGACAGTGATAATAAATGGATGAATCAATTAGATTTCTGAAGATAGTAGAGATATGGGTACCTTTATATACAGTGGGGTAGCAGTTAATAAATAGGGAGAAAATGAAGAATGTGGGGATTAAATAGTTAGCAATCTGATGAATAAAACAGTATGGAAGGAGATTAGTTTTGCAAGTAGAAATATTTGCTTTGCAAGGGGAAGGGATACCTCTTCATGTGAGAGTCATGAAAATATCAAAATGTATCAAAATTATATAAGAGGTTCAAGAAGTTAGAACAAGCAATACTTAATGAATATGTTTATATATTCAATTAAATACGAGGAAAGATCTTCAACAAGAAATTGGGAAAGGAGAGTATGAAAATATCAAAAAAATGAAAAAGTCATTATGCTGATTGGGATAGTAAGTTTCAATTGGGAAGATATAGAATGATTGACTTGTTTCATTAAGAGGTTAGTTTAAATAATGTAATGTATTATAATGGCCCCATTCAGCAATTTTATGATTTAGTTTCCTTTATTTTTAGCATATAAATAGAATCAAGGACAGAGGATGTTGGGAAAAATTTAATATTTAGTCATGATTGGGTGAAATATTTGAAAGGATAAGAAGCAAGAGATTTAAGAAAAGAAAACACTGTCAGAAGTTGAATGGGTTAAAATGCCAATATGGGAAAGAAGTGAAATGTAACCAGTGTATAGGTAATAATGATGGAATAAACTGAGGGAAAAAAAGAATGAGTCATCATGATGAGTATGAAAAACAAATATGCATGTGTCAAGTTACAAAAAAGGAAGAATCACATCAAATTAAGACCATATGAAGGGTTTATAGAATTCATAAACTCAAAAAGTGGGGCATTTAAAAGTGTTGACAAGATTGAAGCTATGACATTTTCAGTATATAGTTGTGGTACACTGAAGGAGTACATCATAGAAAATGATTAAGTTGAGGAACTTAGAGATTAGGACATTGAAGAGCATAAAAATACATATGTTAAAATCCCCTAGAAATAATCTACAATTTGTGAAGGAGATAAAGACTGAGAACCACACTCTGAACCCATTGTGAAATACAGAAATAAGTCCTGGAATTTGACAATATTTAATGACAGAATGAAAATAGAAGATGACAATAATTACCAGGATTCTGACTGAGTGGTTGACATGGATTGAGTTAACATCAAGAGAGGATAAGTAAACTGAGTAATGGTATAGTGGTAAGTCTTGAATGTGGCAATCTAGAGCAGTAAATATTCCAACAACCATGCAATGAACAGTGAATTGAGTGTATGTATAAAAATGCACTGAATTCTAGAAATGATAACCAGGGAGCTGTATCATTAAGAGGTAGACAAATCACAGTATGAACAAAATAGTGAATAGAATAACATAGAAAAAGGTTTATGTTGAAAGGTAGTTTGTGACCTATATGGAACAGATATTCCAGACAGTACAGGGAAAGGATTGGGTAGTATTCTAGTTGACTGATTGTAGAGTTAGATTAATAAACACCCCTCCTCATCTCTGGCTTTTTTGGATTACTTCAAGTCCCAGAAAAAAATCTCTCCTGAAAATAGTAAGTCTTAATTATAGTGTTTTTCTCTGTAAGATATATTTTTAAATTTAGATTTAAAGCTTGTTTGGAAATATGCTTGGTTGTCATCTCTGATATTAGATTTTCATCTTCTTGAAGACAGAAACTGATTTTTGCCTTTCTTTATATCTTCAATTATTAGAACAAGATCTCGCACACAGTAGGTACTTAATATTTGATTATTGACTGACTGATTGCTAGAATGAGTTTGGAATACAGAAGCAGTCAATCAATGGAGAATAAAATAACAATAGGACTGGAACAATGAGTTTGTGTTTCACAATCATTGGGATGTGTGTGTGGGTGAATGTTGTAATGGAAGTGGGATAGAAATATATAAGTCATGAAGAATGAGCTCAGATGGTTATTATTCTCCATAGAAGTTGAACCTGGGATTGGAGTTGTCCCAGGATATCAGGCAATTTTGCTTATCTGAAAAGAAGGAGTAACCCGTATGCCTAAGTAGGAGCAAAATAATTGTGGAGTATGAATTAAAAGATATACAAAGATTCTAGTCTTCAGCAGTAAATAACCTCACACTCATGTCTTCCCTTTGCATCCATATGTAGTTAATTTCTAACAGGAAGTGAGGAATATTGGTTTTCTAGTTTCTTTCACCACTGGTGTTATTACTATTTATGGGAATAACTTTTGTTTAGATTTCCAAAAACAAGTAGCACCAGAAAGTACACCTTAACTTTGAACTTTAAATTTATTTATGATAAATGTCCTTTTTATTCACTGGGCTCTGGAGTCAGAACAAGGACTAAGTTATGCTATATTAAAATGTTGACAATTTTCTAGCAGCTTTTGGAGCAATTGATTTTTGGTCGGTATGACTATGAGTTCAGATTTCTCCTGTATTAAACCTTTTAGTGTAATTCCTGACTTTCATGTGCCAACTTCTTAGACACTACCAGTGAAATTTCTTAAGATGTGTTTTGTTATAATAGCAGCATACTTTTCTTTTACACTTTACCCTTCTGTTCCTTAAGTCATTCAATCTTTATGAGATCAGCCAATAACCTTGAAAGAATGTTTTATCCAATCATTATCATTGGCTTTCTGTTACTGATATAAAAATGTCAAAGCGGAAGAGACTTTAAGGTCGATTTAGTCCAGAGCACTCACTTTTTTGTTAAATAAAATGTGGATCATATTAGTTTTAAATGATTTATTGAAGTTTATACATACAGTTAGTGTCTGGGCTAGAATCTATACTCAAGTCTTAAAATCCAATCCTAGTATGCTTTATTCCTCACTATCAAGCTTATATAATATTCCAGATGTAAAAAACTTTTAAGTTTTTGTGAATAAATGGAGTATTTGATGAGATACTATTTATTTTACTTGCAAATATAAAAAAAAAATTAAGCTGACAATGTACATTTATAGATGCTAAATGTCAAAAATATATACACATATATACAATGACTATGTATATACTTATACAATATATACATACAAATATAAAGACATGCATATATCTATGTATGCCTGTAGATTAGATTAGAATTAGTTTACTGATAAAAAAGAGAAAATATATCTGGAATAGAAAAAAAAAAAAAAAACACATTAAAACAACTACCAACTCCCCATAGTATCTATAAATTACCAATACTGTAGCTAGCACTTGTATTCCTATATTTTAGTTTCTGGGGCAAAGTTGCTCTGAATCAATAAATTATTCAGGGACCAAGAAGACATACAAAATTCTGGAGTGTTTTCTGTGTGCTAAGTGTGATACAAAGAAGCCCTAAGCAGACCAATAGGTTTATAATTTTATTAAGAAGTATTCTATACATAGCTGAAAGTTAAATTACAGTGTAAAGATAATAGCTAACATAGAACAAAATAACTAACATTTATAGAGTGTTTTATTCTTTGCAGATTCATTTGCATATGCAGTTACTTTATTTCATTCTCACAAGAAATCTATAAAATAGGTGATATAATTATCTCTACTTTTCCTAAAAAGAAACAGCTTGAGACAGATTATATCACTTGCCAGGGCTCAAAAAGTTATTAAATGTATGAGGCCGATTTGAAGTCAAGCTTTCCTGATTTAGAATTCATCAGTTTCATTTCACAAAGGCCTGGAGAGACTTACATGAACTTATGCTAAGTGAAGGCAGTAGAAACAAGAGAACATGACAAGCAGCAACAAGTTTATATGATGATCACTTCTGAGGGACATGGATTTTTTTTAATAATGATCTTATGATGGAGAGCACCTTTTGCACCCAGAGAGAGGACTCTGGGGACAGAATGTGGATCACAACATAGTATTTTCACTTTTTTGTTGTTGTTTGCTTGCATTTTGCTTTCTTTCTCATTTTTTTTTATCTGATTTTTCTTGTACACCAATGTAATTATGGAAATATCTTTTAAAGAATTGCACATTTAATATTTATTGGGTTACTTGTGATCTACAGGAGGGAGTGGTGCAAAGAAAGGGAAAAAAAATGGAACGCAAGATTTTGCAAGGATGAATGTTGAAAACTATGTGTGTGTTTTGAAAATAAAATACTTTGAGGGGCAGAGCCAAGATGGCAGAGAGGAGACAATCTTTTTTTTTTTTAATAATAACTTTATATTGACAGAATCCATGCCAGGGTAATTTTTTACAACATTATCCCTTGCACTCGCTTCTGTTTCGATTTTTTCCCTCCCTCCCTCCACCCCCTCCCCTAGATGGCAAGCAGTCCTGTATATGTTAGATATGTTGCAGTATATCCTAGATACAATATATGTTTGCAGAACCGAACAGTTCTCTTGTTGCACAGGGAGAATTGGATTCAGAAGGTAAAAATAACCCGGGAAGAAAATCAAAAATGCAAATACTTCATATTCGTTTCCCAGTGTTCTTTCTTTGAGTGTAGCTGCTTCTGTCCATCATTTATCCATTGAAACTCAGTTAAGTCTCTTAGTCAAAGAAATCCACTTCCATCAGAATACATCCTCATACAATATCGTTGTCGAAGTGTATAATGATCTCCTGGTTCTGCTCATTTCACTTAGCATAAGTTCATGTAAGGGAGACAATCTTTTTTCTGAGCTTTCCCCATGTGCCTCAAAGTAATTTCAAATCCAGCCTCTGAACTGATTTTGGAGTGACAGAATCCACATATATTGGAGTATAACAAATTTCTGGCAGAAGATAATTAGGAAGATGTCCATAAAAGGTCTGTTTCAATCACACATGAAGGGAAGTAGGGCAAGCACTGATAGTCCAAGCACAAGCAGGCTGAGCACAGGTGCTGAGCACAGGTAATTCACAATCCCCCAGATGGCATGGGCTCCATATGTCAGAGAATCTACTAGGAAGAATTTACATCTGTGTTGGCTACTCCATCCTGGTTGCAAGATCAGCAGATTAGCCATACAAAAGGCAAACAGTGAGTCCCTAAACTCAAGAATTTCATGGTATCCAGCCACACCCACCCAGCACAGAAAGTTAGTCAGCACTGATCCAGAATAGCCACCTTCACCTGTAGAAGCTTGGATTAACCCCCCCTCCCATGCTAAAAGCAGACTTCAACCATTTCAAAAAAATGAGCAAAAAAAAAAAAAAAAGGAATCTGACCATAGATATGGAGAATTATCTTATGGAGAAAGAGAAGAGCAAATTTCAAACCGTGAGGACAGTAAAAGCAGATTATCTCTTAATTAATCCCCAAAGGGAGATACAAATTTGCCCCCCCCTCTTTTCAAGGCTTTCTTGGAAGAATTTTAAAAGGATATTAAAAGAGAGATAAAAGAAAAATGGGGAAAGGGAATGAGAACTTTGCAAGAGAGTTTGAAAAATGAAAGACAAAAATTATATGAAAAAAAAAAACTTACAAAACAGATTTAGTGAAATGGAAAAAAAAAAAAAGCATATCACTCCTTACAAAATAGGTTTTACAAAGTGGAAAAACAAATTCCCTGAAAAACAGATTTTATGAAATGGACAAAGAAAACAACACCTTAAAAAACAATATTTGTGAAATGGAAAAAATCAATAAACAACTCATTTAAAATTCAATTGGTCAAATACAAAAAAAAAAAAACTAAAAAAGATGACTGAAGAAAATAATTCACTAAAAATTAGAACTAAACAAATGGAAATGAATGACTCGATGAGACATCAAGAATCAGTCAAGCAAAATTTTAAAAAGTGAAAAAAAATATTATGTCAATAAATTAGATAATCTAAATCAAATTTATGAATACCTAGAAAATATAGCTTCACAGGGTTAACAGAAAAGAGAAAATATTTAGAGCCTCATGTTAGAAAAAGAAATAGAACAAACTATTAATCAAACCCTAAGTAAAAATCTCCAAGGCCACATGGATTTACATGTGAATTCTACCAAACATTTAAAGAATAATTAATTCCAATACAATGCATACTATTTGAAAAAGTAGGAAAAGAAAGACTCTACCAAATCCTTTTATGACACAGATATGATACTGAAACTTAAATCAGGTTGGGCAAAAACAGAGAAAGAACACTATAGACCAATTTTTCTAATGAATATTGATTCAAAAAAAAAAAACTTAAATAAAATATTAGCAAAGAGATAACAGAAAGTCATCCCCAGGATAATACATCCCAACCTACTAAGATTTGGACTGGTTCAATATTAGGAAAACTATTAGCATAATTGACTATATAAATAACCAAATTAACAAAAACCATATAAATTATTTCAATAGATACAAAAAAAGCATTTGATAAAATCCAACATCCATTCTTATTAAAAACTCTAGAGAATATAGAAACAAATGCACTTTTCCTTAAAATTGTCATGGCCTTTCTTTAAAATTATCAGCAAGCATCATATATAAAGGGCAACAAACAACAACCATTCCCAGTAAGATCAGAGGTGAAAAAGTTTGCCCACTATCACCATTACTATTTAATATTGTATTAGAAATGCTAGCTTTGGCAATAATAGAAGAAAAAGATATTAAAGGAACTAAAGTAGATAATGAGAAATTACCAAATTATCATTGTTGGTAAATGATATCATGGTATATTTAGATACCCCTAAAAATCAACTAAAAAAAAAAAACTACTAGAAAGAAAACAATACACAACTTTAGCAAAGTTGCAGGATACAAAATAAATCCACATGAATTGTCAACATTTTTATATCTTACCAACAAAGTCCGATAGCAAGGGATACAAAGAGAAATTTCATTTAAAATAACTGTTGATAATAAAAACATTCAGAATCTATCTGCCAAAACTTTTCTGGAAAAGTCAGGAACTATATGAATACAATTACAAAAAAATTTCCACACAAATAAAGTCATATCTAATTAGTTGGAAAATAATAACAAGTGTTCATGGGTAGGCCCAGTGAATATAATAAAAATGACAATACTACCTAAATTATTCTCATTTTAATGCTATACCAAACTCCCAAGAAATTATTTTACAGATCTAGAAAAAAATAATAACAAAGCTCATCTGGAAGACCAAAAGGTCAAGAATTTCAAGGGAATTAATTTTAAAAATGCCAATGAAGGTGATCTAGCTGTGCCAGATCTAAAACTATATTATAGAGTAGGGGTCATCAAAACCATTTGGTATTGGCTAAGAAATAGACTAATCGATCAGTGGAACAGGTTAGGTTCACAAGACAAAACAGTCAATGACTAGAGCAAATTAGTGATTGACAACCCCCAAGACCCTAGCTTTTGGGATAAGAACACACTATTTGACAAAAACTGCTGAGAAAATTGAAAACTAGTATGGAAGAAATTAGGGCTTGACCCACACCTAACACCACATAAGATAAGCTCTAAATGTGTTCATGATTTAAATATTAAAAGTAACATTATAAGAAAAAAAAAGGTTAGTTTATCTTTTAGATCTATGGAAAAAGAAGGAATTTGTGACAAAAGAATAACTAGAGTTCATTTTTGAACCCCACATAGATAATTTTGTTTATATTAAATTAAAGAGTTTTTTTCTACAAACAAAACTATTGAAGACAAAATTAGAACAGCAATAAACTGTGACAACCTTTTTACATCTAAGAGTTCTGATAAAGGCTTCATTTCTTTTTTTTTTTAATAATAACTTTTTATTGACAGAACCCATGCCAGGGTAATTTTTTTTACAACATTATCCCTTGAACTCACTTCTGTTCCAATTTTTCCCCTTTCCCCTCCCCCCCAGATGGCAAGCAGTCCTATATATGTTAAATATGTCACAGTATATCCTAGATACAATATATATGTGCAGAACCGAACAGTTCTCTTCTTGCACAAGGAGAATTGGATTCAGAAGATAGAAATAACCCAGGAAGAAAAACAAAAACGCAAACAGTTTACATTCATTTCCCAGGGTTCTTTCTTTGGGTGTAGCTGCTTCTGTCCATCATTGATCAATTGAAACCGAGTTAGGGCTCTTTGTCAAAGAAATGCACTTCCATCAGAATACATCCTCATACAGTATCGTTGTTGAAGTATACAATGATCTCCTGGTTCTACTCATTTCACTTAGCATCAGTTCATGTAAGTCTCTCCAAGCTTCCCTGTATTCATCCTGCTTGGCATTTCTTACAGAACAAGAATATTCCATAACATTCATATACCACAATTTACCCAATCATTCTCCAATTGATGGGCATCCATTCATTTTCCAGGTTCTAGCCACTACAAACAGGGCTGCCACAAACATTTTGGCACATACAGGTCCCTTTCCCTTCTTTAGTATCTCTTTAGGATATAAGCCCAGTAGTAGCACTGCTGGATCAAAGGGTATGCACAGTTTGATAAATTTTTGGGCATAATTCCAGATTGCTCTCCAGAATGAATCCAGAATGGAACACTCTTTCATATGAGTGGTAATGATTTTAATTTCATCATCTGAAAATTGTCTGTTCATGTCATTTGACCATTTATCAATTGGAGAATGGCTTGATTTTAAAGACTTCATTTCTAAAATACATAGAAAATTGACTCAGATTTATAAGAATTCAAACTATTCTCCAATTGATAAATGACCAAAGGATATGAACAGACATTTTTCAAGTGAACAAATTGACATTTCTAGTCATATGAAAAGGTGCTCTAAATCACTATTGATCAGAAAAATACAAATTAAAACAACTCTGAGATACACTTCTCAGATTGGCGGCAATGATGATGAATATTGAAAGGTATGCACCAAAACTGGAACACTAATACACTATCTGTGGAGTTGTGAATGGACGCAACCATTCTAGAGAGTAATTTGGATCTATGCTTAAAAAGTGATCAAACTGTGTATATCCTTTTATCCAGCACTGTTTCTTCTTTTCTTATATCCCAAAGAGATCTTAAAGGAGGGAAAGTGACCCCCATATGCAGAAATATTTGTCACAATCCATTTTGTAGTGGCTAGAAACTAGAACCTAAATGCATATCTATCAGTTGGAGAATAGTCGAATAAGTTATAGTACATAAATTATATGGAATATTATTGTTCTATAAGAAACAATCAGCAGGATGATTTTGGATAGCCATGGAGAGACTGACATGAACTGATGCTGAGTGAATTGAGCAGAACCAGGAGATCATTATTTATGGTAAAAGCAAGATTATACAACAATGACTTCTGATATAGGTGGCTTTTCTCAACAATGAGATGATTCATACCAGTTCCAATGATCTTGTGATGATGGGAGCCATCTACACCCAGCGAGAGTACTGTGGGAACTGAGTATGGACTACCACACAGAATGGTGAAATATTTTCCTTGCATATGTTCTGAAAATAAAAAAGTTTTAAAATAAAATCTGTCACTCTATCCACAGAAACACCCATGTGCCCCACAAAGGAAGTTGTTTTTAATAATTATAATAACATTTATATGATGCATTAAATTTTTCTAAGTACTTTACAGACATTATTTTATTTAATCCTCACAACAACTTTGTATTGTAGGTACTCTTATTATCCTATTTTATAAATGAAGAAACTAAGGCAGATAGACTGAGAAACTTCCCCAATGTCACCCAAGCTTATAATTGTCAAAGTTAGATTTGAAGTCAAGCCTTTCTGGTTACAGACCCAGTGTTTCAATGGCTGTTCAATGTAGCAGTCTAAATGGAAGTTCTAATACCATGCCTAAACTCTGATTCCTCCTTTCCCCCAAAAAAGCTTTGTGTGTTTTAAATAACTAATATGGTCTCCAAAGAAGAATATTATCTATGAGCTAGACAGATTTACATAATACAAAGTGTCCATGTCTGTAGGTCATAACAGCTGTTACTAAAGTATAAAATTTGATGAATTCAGGAGCTGATTTAGTTACATGACTGAAAATATCTGGCATGAAATATTTTTTTCTACAGAAGCACCTGATGCAGGGGAAAAATAAGTAGTAAAATATAGTAGGAGAAAGCACACCCAATTTAGAGGCAGATACACCTGTGGGAAAGTCCAGGAACATTCACTTTGCTTACATAGATCTCAGTTCCCTCACCTTTCTGGGAGTCTATTCTAGATCAAAATCTATAATCAATAAATTGGTTGTTTTACACTTCTGTAAACATAAATATAACAAAAATAGCAGGTGAGAATGATGCTTAATAATAATATTCAAACATCCCTAAACTGGAAGATTAATATGAACAGAACCATAAACCTAACAGTATTAATAATAAAACTTTCATAAAGAATTTCTTCCCCACCAAACTCTATCTCTGAAATTGTAATGATAACATACTATCTGTTATGTGATGACTGTAATTCCCCATTCACTAATAAATTAATCAATAAATGAAAGCAGCAAGTGTTAGAGCCTTACCCAGCATTAAGAACAATCCAGAGTGTTAACATGACAGCTTGGAGAGAGATGCTTTACTACTTTTTTGACTTTTACCTGGTGGATCTGAAAGGATCATAGATTTAGACTTGGAGGAACCTTAAAAGTCATCTAATATAGCTCCCTCATTTCATAGATTAAAAAATTAGTTCTGGAGAGGCTAATTACTTTTTCAAGGTCATATATAATGTTAGCTGTTAGATTTGAAGTTTATTCTACCTGATTCAAAATGCAATTCTTTTTCAACTATATCATGTTTGCCTCAACAAAATGTTTTTATATCTAATCTTTGCTTTCCTTTGCTCCAAAACTTGATATCTCTCTGTGAACCAATCTTTCCCAATAATTTCTAAAATAACAAAGACCAGTACTTACTGGTGAAAGACTATGCCCTCTCATAATTACTGCACTAACTTGGATTGTCATTTCCATCACTGGGTCTGTCTGACAGCTGAATTTCCCATTTTATATAGTTATGGACTTGACAGTAATGTGTCATGAGCTCACTCCTAGGTGACTAGCAATGAACGTAGAGTGATAAAGTTTTCAGAATCACTCCTAAGAGAGGGCTCCATAATTTATATACCTCATTATCTGGAAGTTTTGATGATATTAAAGTAACTAGGTTTTTGTTTTGTATTTTTCATCCCATTTATCTTAGTTATGCTTCCTTTTGCATTGCTAAATAATTTCCCTCTTTATTCCTTCTTCAAAAACAAACTGCTCTCAATTCTCCTGGAAGCCATTATATAAACAAGCTATGCATATTTATCTATGTTATTATACCTCAATTCAGAATGTCATTTTTTGAAGTCTTTTCTAGACTGGAAATGAGATATGGTGTTTATGTTACAGATTTGCTTGGTTCAGATTCTTGTTCATGGGGATTATCTCTCCATGACTCAATGGAAATGTCTGTTTTTAAAATGAAAAGACTTAAGCAAGTATTAAAGTGAATTTAAGCAGGAAAATACATATCCTTTTTCTATGAAAAGAATAAAATAAAATATAGCAACCTATAAAATGTATATTTTGACTTGTGTCACTGTCAATGAAAATGTAACTGTCTTAAAGAATTGGAGCTCATATTGCTGCTTTTATTTCTTGAGAGCAATCTCTCTACATTTAAACAGTTAAATTGAGAAGTATATCACCTGTTGGCTAACATTCTGGTAATGAGGCTTATATAAATTAGCCTTTGTAGTCTATTTACCACAGCTGTACCTTATTTCTCACCCCATATATAAGCCTTTTTTATCTTGGTATTGTCTATTTGGTCTTATGATTTGCTGACATTAAATTCCAGAATCATCTCTTTTCTTCTTTGAAAATATAATTTTAAAAGAATTCAAACAATGATTATGTCAAGGTACAGGTGTGAAAAACCTATAAATAGATTACATAGATAGGAAGATATAGGAATACATTTATATATTCATAGATGCAGAGAGAGAGAGAGAGAGAGAGAGAGAGAGAGAGAGAGAGAGAGAGAGAGAGAGAGAGAGAGAGAGAGAGAGGATAGATATGTAAATAAATTTTGGAGTCCATATCTATCTGTATATAGGCACACATAATTAGGTAGATAGAAAGACAAAGAATAAATGGATAAAGAGATGGAGAGTCTGAGGGTCTATTTTCCTGGGCAATGGGTAATACTAATGAGGAAGCTTCCTTTGTTGATGACTATTAGCCACTTTTCTATAAAGTATTGCTTCATAATGGAATTTTTAAACTTTGTTTTTCTTTTTGTTTTTCATGCATCCTTTTGTTCATATTCTATTGATGTCTCTAGAATCATTCTCGAAATAATATTTAATTCCCTAAATTACATAGCATTGTAAAAGAGACTAATAATAAATACAAGTTTCCAAAATAGTTAGAAAAGAAAACATTGAAATTCAAAGAAACCTTGTTTAAGACTTGTTATAGGGAATAATTGAAATGCTCATGTTCACAAAGTTTTTGGTTTTTTTTGAGTTTTGTTTTTTCCCCCAAAGGCAGATGTTAAAGATTAGAAATTCATTATTCCTCTATTTATTATATCACAACATCTCTTCCTAACAGCAAAAAAAAAAAAAAAAAAAAAAAAAAAAAAAAAAAGGGCGGGGGGGAGGGGGGCTGGACATGTGTCTTCATTGGTATAGAGACTCTTGATGAGGAAACTCAAACCAATGTGTTTTGACACCTTCCTCTGTAACTTAAATTCTTTTGTTAAATATTAATGTCTACTGAAATGATTCTTGATTATAATTTAAATTATAACTTTATTAGACTTAACACATTTGGAAGTATTAATATTTGCAAAGCCCTAACTGAAAAGAATGGCAATGTACATTCATTTTTCCTTTGGCTAGATCACATTTGATTACTTAATGTTATAGCACTGAAACAATCAATATCATACTGTGTTTAAAATTATTCCTTACAACATACAAAATAGTCAGGTGGAACAATTCTCCAGAGAACAGCATGAAACTAATAAGATCTCTTAATTGGCTGAGCTCTAGGCACGTATTGGAAGAGGAAGCCAGAAAATCAGAATGGCTAGAATTCAAATTGGATATTGATCTTAACTGATATTCCCTATCCCATAATGAGTAGAATCAGTTTACCTGTATTTTTATTCATTATTACTTCAGAATAAAAATGTTTTTAGTGCTTCTTAATACATAGAAATGTGGTCTCATTTTATGATTAACTACTTGTCAATTTCATTTTGATTTGTTTTATTTAAACATACTCAGGATTCAACATATTTTTTTCAAACTTAGGCTATTGAAAATACTATAATTGTATATTTTATCTTGCTTAATTTATTTTTGATTGCTCTCAAAATTTCTATAACTAACCTACTGGAGGTAAAGGTTGTTGTTTTAAAGGAAGTACTTGACTTGTTGCCTTTCCATTTTAATCTCCATCATAAATAAAAACCAATGAATTCATCAACATATGTTATATAGGTACTAGTGTCTTTTAAAATCATGTTACAATAACATACTTTAACATATTTTAACATGTATTGGATCACTTGCCATCTGGGGGAGGGAGTGGGGGGAAGGAGGAGAAAAATTGGAACACAAGGTTTTGCAAGGGTCAATGCTGAAAAATTACCCATGTATATATCTTATAAATAAGAAGCTATAATAAAAAAAATCATGTTACAATAAGTTTGTTATTGGGAAAACTTCATCTCCCAAGATCTCATCACCCTTGATACTCCACCTCACCCCTACTCTCTGTTCTTCTAATTGGAAGGTGAGCCTTCAAATACAAAATCCATTTAAGAAGGGAGTTCAGCTCAGTTTATTTTTCCTCATTTATCACTTGTCTGCATTATTTTTATTGAGTTTTTTTGGCTTATTCCACAGGTTCTTTTCAGCCACCATCCCTATGCTCCTCCCCAAATCGCTCCTTTTGAACTTTTATGAATTTTATCTCATCAAATCAAGTTGTATTAGATGACTGCTGACCTCTTTTCTAAGTCCAAGAATCTGAGGTTCTATGCCTTGTGTCATTCCAATCTGTCCCTCCAAATATTTATACCTTATAGTCCTGAACATAGCACAGGGCAATAAGGGATGTTTACTGAATACAGTTTGCTGAATGATTCCTTAGCTGAACAAAATATTATATTAGCTTCAAAAGTTACAGAAAGATAAATTAAAAAGTTCCTTTCTTCTGGGATCTTACATGTTACTTGGATGATAACATAATATATATAAGCACATAAAACTAAAACATTAAATTACCATGAAAGGTAATTTAATAAGTTAAACAGCACTAATCTTTTTTGGAACAATGAGTTAACTTTATAAAAGACTTGGTACCTTCCCACCTTGCAAAAATTATAATGATTTTAAATAGAACAGCTAAGTTTACCCAAGTACATTTTCCCATGATGGCAAACTGATTTATAACCTCTTCAAGCTTTCCTTTGATCTATCATTCAAACAAAAGATACAAAAGCAAAACATCCTTTCCCTTGAGAATTTTATGTTCTTTTGAGGAGAAAATGCATCCAAATAAAAGTCCCCACAAAATAATGTGTTCAAAATATATGCAAAATATAATGTGATGAAAGGTGCAATCGCTGATAGTGAAGGAATGAGGGGAAGGAATCATGAAGAAAGGTAGCATATAACTAAAGATGTAAAGGAAATTAGGAATTCTATGAGGCTCAGATGAGGTAAGTCTACATTCCAGACATGGGGAATAGCAAGTGTCAAAGCAAAGAGAGGATAGTTAGACTGTCTGTGTGAAAAGCATTCAAATGCCATCTACCTACACAAGGAATAAAACTAAGCCATGTGCTTAACTCATGCAAACTATTATACCTATTAGAAAGTAAACTATAGTATATATTCTACCAACACCAGTTTAAAGATACTCTCTTTATATAAATTCTATGGTATATAGGCATATTGATAAAGGATTAAATTAGTTATCATTTTAAACAAGAGTAAAGGGAAGCTACATTATTGTGGGGGCTTCTATATTAAGAAATCAAAGAGTATTGATGTAATTCAATAGCAACTGTGCTAAAAGTCCCACTTGAAGGAAAGAAGTATTCTTTAACATTCTTGATGACAACTTTGCTCTGATTGCTGGTGGAGAATTCTACAATGCATTATTTTCAGGCCTATGTCCAATTATTACCAATGAAACTTAACTTGTAATTCACCTGCAGCCAACCACCTCAAAGCCACACACACACACCCCTCGCATGTTTTAGTACAGGCCAAGTTTAAAGATTGTAGTCATCTTGAGTGTAGGTCAATTGTTTTCAAGCAAATCCTTTTCACAAATGCTTGTCTATTTGCTTATTTGTTTGTTTTCTTCTTATATCATGTGTGTATATTTTCTTTTTGAACTACTACAATGCTGAAGGATTAAGGAAAAAAGACAACTTTTTTATCTTTAACAAATAGTCAACTACTTGAAAATTACTATTATTTTCATTCTTACATTATCTTGTCTTTTTCTAGTTTAAAAAACAAACTGATTATTTCAGTTGATCTTCATGATATGAATTCAAGATCTTTTACTATCCTGGGTGCTCTATATACTGTCTGATTGATCAATTTTCTTCCTAAATTGTGTTAGCAACCTGTGAATAAAGTACTTTAGATCTGTCTAGTATAGCATGTTTATCATGGACTTGCTCCAGGAAATAGCACATCTCTTAATACAATGTAAGATAGCATTAGAATTGTTTGTCTCCATATTATATCAAAGTTATATTAAATTTGTGAAGCAGAAAGCATTCAGAAATCATAAAGACATATCATTTTGGACTAGGATTTAAAATGATTGCATTTTTAAAAGTTTCTCATTACAATTAATAATCTATACCATCTTTTCAAAATTTTGTATAATTTGATAATAACAACCCGACATTTATGTAATGGAAGGGCATATAGGTGGAAAAATGGATAGTGCCATACCTTGAGTTACAAAGAATCATCTTCCTGAGTTCAAATCTCACCTCAGATATTTAATAATTTAATGATCCTTAACATTTATCTGTAACATGAACTGGAGAAGGAAATAGCAAGCCTCTCCATTATCTTTGCTACAAACATCCCATTTGATACCTTGAAGAATCAGAAACAAGTGAGCAATAGTAAATGCAGTGCTATAACATTTGCAAAGTACTTCATATAATTTATTTTATTGGATCTTCATAAACAAGAAAAAGCATTCAGTGTTATATTTTAAGCCCATTTTATAGATGATAAAAAAGAAGAAACAGGTTAAGTAATTTGCTCTCAAGACTGTATAGGTAGTGAGTATCTGAAGTCAGATTTAAACTCGAGTCGACTTGCACCCAAATATTGCATGCTACATACTGAGCCACCCAGCTAGATTACAGATTTTGATCTTATAGATAAAATCTAATATAATTCACCGAGATTAAAGAAGAGAAAATTGTTTTAGAGGGTCAGTGACTTGTTTAAGGTCTCAAAGATTATAATAGCAGAACTTTCATCACAAGGTTCTTTCATTCCATGGCCATCTTTCTTTCCACTCGATTTTACTGCCTCTATGAGGGTTTTCAGAATAAACTTAAACATATTCCATTTTTCCAGAAAAATGTTTCCTGCCCACAGAATGGATATGGCATCCACACATTTCTATCTCAATTCTGCAAAAGCATATATTATTTCAGGCACTAGAGATCCCTAAAAATAGGCACTGAGCTGTGAGGAGTCATCTGAATCTGTTGATGTTATCAGTTATTTATATACAATTCCCCCCATGGAGCCTCCCCCTGTCATAATGACCCAGGACCCATGCTGTGCACAGCTGCTGAGGCCATGCTCACACGCTGATGCTATTACTGTCGGCACATTGAACAACAGAAGATACTAACAGCAGGGGATTTGGGGGGCCAGAAGCATATTCAAACCAAACTCTAGAAAAAGATTTGATGATCTCACTATATATCAGAGAAGGGTTTTTTTAATATTAGAGGGGCTAAAGTAAGGTCTCTTTTGGTGGTGGAGGAAGAAAGTTTGGGGTTCTACTATAGGAGTATGTCACACAGATGAAACCACAGAATGGGGTGGGGTTGGAATGGGAGGTACATAAGTATAAATTTATCCACATAGAGAACTTCCAATATGTAAGGTCTATTCACTGATGCATCTCAGAAACACTTATGTTAACTTCTATTGGGCTAGTATATGGCAAACTGAAGTGGGCATAGGCTTTCATAAATCGAAGACAGATTGACCCTTTATCTACTCTGCTGCTGTCTTTGGAAGTGAGATCTTTGATCTATAAAAACTCATTTGATAAGGATAACAGCTTTATTTTACCTAACAGGCAAACCCTATTGCAAACCCAAAATGATTTAACATTTTTAAACTTGTAATCTTTCAATACTCATGACTTTAATCTTACAAATTAGTTAGAGCTAGATAGGTTAGGGATTCCCATTTTCCTCTTTGACTCTGAGAAAATTTTGGGTGGTATTAAATTATCTCTAGTATAACTTAGAGTAATAAATATTTTCTCATTGTTATTTCTCACTAATAGTTCTGTACTTTCTGGAACACATTTTCATGTATTTTGGTTTTCAGTTAGTTCAGTTTTGTCTGACTCTGGGGTTTTTTTCTTGGCAGTGATACTGGATTAATTTGTCATTTCTTTCTCCAGTTCATTTCACAGATGGAGAACTGAGACAAATGGGGTTGTGACTTCCACAGGCTCACTTAGCTAGTAAGTGTTTGAGGAAAGATTTAAACTCAGGCCTTCCTGACTTGAGGATCAATGTTCTCTACCTACCATTCAATCTAGCCGCTCTACCTTGGTTTATATCTTGTTTATTTCATAAAACTTGAATTTCTATAAACATATTTAGGACTCACTGTATCTTATAAAGTTGTCCTTACAGTGAAGCTTGTCCATCTATCCATTATTCTTCATATCTTTCTTTCTGTGTCTTTCTGTCACTCTATCTCTCCCTGTCTCTCTCTCTCCATCTTTCTGTTTCTGTCTTTGTTTCTCTTAGTCTCTGTCTCTGTTTCCCTCTCATTTATTTATTCAAAGGAAATATTCAATTCAACAAACCTTTAAATGCCTTTGCACAAGACATTAATTCCTTTTAATTTTAATGTCTTCTCTATTGATTATTAAAATCACACACACACACACATATATATATATATACAGAGAAAAAGAGAGAGAGAGAGAGAGAGAGAGATTATTTATATATTGATTTTGCAAGTTTTCTATCTCATTTTCTATTGTCAGAACATGGAACAGTTCCTTGGACATGGTATATGCTTATTAACTGACTGACTCTACCATGCAACTTGGGGATTTATTTTGGAAATTTTGTTTTTGGTTCATGCCTATAATTTCACTTTTGTAGGGAACTTTCCGTTCACAAACAAAAATTATCTAATGAAACAAAATCTGCTTCCAGTCAAATTTATCAAAGAGTTTTCCATAACATATAATTTTTAAAAAGTTGTTTAGGCTAGGGCTAATAAGAAGTTTTATTATTGTCTCAGGATCATATAATCAGTATTTATGAGAGGTTACGCTTGAAGTCATTTCAGGTTTCTGAAAAGCCAACTCTCTCTAATCATTACGGCAAATCTTGAAATATAAAGAAAAAAAATTCAATAATCCCTGCCATATTAGAACTTATATTATACACATCTATGTATTTATCTATTATCTATCTATTTATATAGATAGATAATACACCACAGTCATATGATGTATATGTACATAAAATATGAAATATATTTATTTTTATAGAGGGACTAATTAACAAGTGATTATAGAAAATGATTTCTAAGAACCATAAAGGGGAAAGAACCTTCTTAATTAACAAAAGACTTGATCAATAGAAAGAAAATAATTTAACAGAGGAATATTATGAGCACACTTTGTGCTATACATAATATGCTAAAATGACAAGCACTTAATTGACTTCTTGGGAATTTGCTTTCTCAGGAGAGAAAACATCATTTTTAATGACATTTTCATTGAAAACATGCTTAAAGACCAAATCTGGAAAAGAACAACAGCAAAAAAAAAGCAGCAGAGAATGTTGAGACCATTTTAATTTCTGCTGAGAATTCAAAGAATATGAGAGACTCAAATGTGTTTTAATGCACACTAATTAAAAAAGCACCCAAATAAATGCATCATTGGATAAACTTACGTGGCACCTCTTTAATTAGTGCACATTCATGTTTCTCATATTCTATGAATATTGTCCATGCCTTTCTTTGAATCTTCTATGAATATTCCCACATTGTTGTGGGATCCTTTTCTGGATCTTTAATGTAGCACATATAACAATATGGATTGCTGATTTGTTGGCATTTACTTTTAACCCAGGAATAGTCCATCACTTTTTTATCCTATGTTTTTGTTTACTTTCTTTATGCCACTCCACAATCATAGATAGAGTTTATTTGCAACTACTGTATAAATTTCTATTGCCCTTTGTGTGACTAATAATTTTGAATCCGTCGATATAGCATTCCAGAATTAATAAGCATGATTCATTATGGGAATATTATTGTTGTTATAAAGGTGATTTTTTTGAGGGAAAAAATTTATAATTACTAAATGTATCATTCTATTTCCTCCACAAAAGTCAATACAAAATTTATACTCTCATATCTTTTTGTTCAGGGTAAACAGGGGGAAATGTCATTTTTTCTTTGTGAAGGTGTGGAGGATCTTAGTATTAAAATATAGTTCCCTTTCACCTTGAACTTGATTCCAGACATGGGCCATAACATTAATACACAGATTTCATCTGTTTTTTTTTAATAACTTTTTATTGACAGAACCTATACCAGGGTAATTTTTTACAACATTATCCCTTGCACTCACTTCTGTTCTGATTTTTCCCCTTCCTCCCTCCACCACTCCTCCAGATGGCAAGCAGTCCTTTACATGTTAAATGGGTTACAGTATATCCTAGATACAATCTATGTGTGCAGAACCGAACAGTTTTCTTGTTGCACAAGGAGAATTGGATTCAGAAGGTATAAATAACCCGGGAAGAAAAACAAAAATGCAAGCAGTTTATATTCATTTCCCAGTGTTCTTTCTTTGGGTGTAGCTGCTTCTGTCCATCCTTGATCAATTGAAACTGAATTAGCTCTCTTTATCGAAGAGATCCACTTCCATTAGAATACATCCTCAAACAGTATCATTGTTGAGGTATATAATGATCTCCTGGTTCTGCTCATTTCACTCAGCATCAGTTCATGTAAGTCTCACCAGTCCTCTCTGTATTCATCCTGCTGGTCATTCCTTACAGAACAATAATATTCCATAACATTCATATACCACAATTTACTCAACCATTCTCCAATTGATGGGCATCCATTCATTTACCAGCTTCTAGCCACTACAAACAGGGCTGCCACAAACATTTTGGCACATACAGGTCCCTTTCCCTTCTTTAGCACCTCTTTGGGATATAAGCCCAATAGAAACACTGCTGGATCAAAGGGTATGCACAGTTTGATAACTTTTGGGGCATAATTCCAGATTGCTTTCCAGAATGGCTGGATGTGTTCACAGTTCCACCAACAATGCATCAGTGTCCCTGTTTTCCCACATCCCCTCCAACATTCCAATTATCTTTCCCTGTCATTCTAGCCAATCTGACAGGTGTGTAGTGGTATCTCAGAGTTATCTTAATTTGCATTTCTGTGATTAATAATGATTTGGAGCATATTTTCATATGTCTATAAATAGTTTCAATTTCTTCATCTGAGAATTGTCTGTTCATATCCTTTGACCATTTATCAATTGGAGAATGGCTTGATTTCTTATAAATTAGAGTCAATTCTCTATATATTTTGGAAATGAGGCCTTTACCAGAATCTTTGACTGTAAAAATGTTTTCCCAGTTTATTGTTTCCTTTCTAATCTTGTCTGAATTTGTTTTGTTTCTACAAAAACTTTTCAATTTGATATAATCAAAATTTTCTATGTTGTGGTCAATAGTGATCTCTAGTTCTTCTTTGGTCATAAATTCCTCCCTCTTCCACAGGTCTGCGAGGTAAACTATCCTATGCTCTTCCAATTTATTTATAATCTCATTCTTTATGCCTAGGTCATGAACCCATTTTGACCTTATCTTAGTGTACGGTGTTAAGTGTGGGTCAATGCCTAGTTTCTGCCATACTAATTTCCGATTTTCTCAGCAATTTTTGTCAAATAATGCATTCTTATGCCAAAAACTGGGATCTTTGGGTTTGTCAAACACTACATTATTAAAGTTATTGGATGTTTTGTCCTTTGAACCTAACCTATTCCATTGATCATCTAGTCTATTTCTTAGCCAATACCAAATGGTTTTAGTAACTGCTGCTTTATAATATAATTTTAGATCTGGTACAGCTAGGCCACCTTCATTTGATTTTTTTTTTCATTAATTCCCTTGAAATTCTTGACCTTTTGTTTTTCCATATGAACTTTGTTGTTATTTTTTCTAGGTCATCAAAGTAGTTTTTTGGGAGTCTGATTGGTATAGGGATAAATAAATAGATTAGTTTAGGTAGTATTATCATCTTTATTATATTTGCTCACCCAATCCAAGAGCATTTAATATTTTCCAGTTATCAGACTTAATTTGTGTGGAAAGTGTTTTGTAGTTTTTGCTCATAAAGTTTCTGATTTTCCCTTGGCAGATAGATTCCTAAATATTTTGTACAATAAGTAGTTACTTTAAATGGAATTTCTCTTTGTAACTCTAACTGTTGGATTTTGTTAGTGATATATAAGAATGCTGATGACTTATGTGGGTTTATTTTGTAGGTTTCATCTGTTTTGGTTGATATCAACCATATAAATTTGGAGGTAGAGTGGGTTTTTTGTTGTTGTTGTTGTTGTTTGTTTGTTTTGGTTATATCATTTGAGAAATTGTGTATGACTTTTAAATCTTCAGAGATAACACCATTGTTTATACTTTATTCCATCAAATCATGCCATATTTTGAAAAAAATATCAGCTGACTAGGAGAAATATCTTTATTCTATCTTTCAGTTATTGTGCTACAGAAGAATATAATTTGTGAAAGCCTCTGCTTTTCTTCTGCATTCACATGTGTCTTCAGTATATACATATATATGTTCATATATATATATAGAGAGAGAGAGAGAAAACTAATGTTTATAAAATAACAAGTAAATAATAATTTAGCAATATTAGAATTTTTGGAGCAAAATTACAGGTGATATTTCACACATACACACACATATATATCTTTATATGTAATCCTTTATTTTCCTTAAAACTTTCTACTTGCTATTAAACATCCTATGTTTATATCTGGTCACTTTTAATTGTTCTTCCCTTCCATATTGATTCATCTGTAAAATATGTGATGGTTGACCTCTGAGGTTCTTTTGGTATGGATCTGTGGGAAAAATGATTAGACATCTATAGTACCACTTTTAATTACTCTCAAAGTACCTAAGGACCAAGATGTAAGAATACAGCTTACTGTCTTTAATGCAGAAAATAATTGGTTAGAAAATTCTTAACAGATTTTTTTTCCATTTTTCATTTGTTAATCTTGATCATCTTTCATCCTTAAATGTTCTTTGGATAATAGGGGTTAATTTAGTTTCTTGGTAAACTTGTAATCTTATTTTACTATCTACATATTTTACATTTATGAGACAATGTCCCAAATAATCTTCTGTTATAACCCCCTATATAATTTTATAAAAAGTGTTTATAGTACATAAAAATATTATATAGATTACTTATTACTCTACTTTTTAAAAAGATAGGTATTTGTTCCTTATACAGATGCCTTGCCTCTTTGGTTATTACAGTAAATGACTTCCATTACTTAAATTTCCTTAGATAATAATCACTATTGTTCTTTCTATGTGTGTCTCTGTCTCTGTCTCTCTCTGTTTGTGTATGCATCTCTCCCTATCTCTCTCTGTCTCTCTTTCCTTGTCTCTGTGTTTGTTTCTGTCTGTGTCTCTGTCTCTCTTTCTCTCTCTGTCTTCTCTGTTTGCCACTTACTGTGTAAGAATCAATAACAAATTGTTTATTTAAAAATCAGGTAGGAGCTATCGTTCCACATTGTATGTTTTTACTTTTCTCTTTCTTATAATTTCATAATTGTCTTATTTTAAAATATGATTTGGAAATAGAAAATATGAATTAGTATACCTCCAAATTATCAATTATTTTATAGCTGTAAACTATGGAAATTTTTATGCATTTTGAAATTGTGCTAGCCATGTGTAGTATTATTTTGAATCAAATATTATAAATATAATATATATTATATAATATTATAAAGATTATAAAGATCATAATTCATTTATTGCATACATACTATGTGTCATATATAACCTAGATGACAAAGTAGATAGAACACTGGGGCTGGAATCAGGAAGGTCAGCATTAAAAATTGATATTAGTTACTGTAAACTATGTTAACCTTGGCAAGTCATTTAAATCTGCTTGCCTGAGTTTCCTCAACAGCAAAATGAGCTAGAAAACAAAATGGTAAATGACTCCAGTATCTCTGCCAAGAAAACATCAACTGGCAACATGACTGAAATAACTGAACAACTAGAATAGCAACAATAGAAATATACAACATTCCCTTTGTTAGAAGTCACCAATAGACAATGAAAGAGAGAAAATATGAATAATTATTTATCTTAAGGACCTTACATTCTATAAGGGAAATCAGCATGTATATGTTTCAAGATCAAAAGATACTTCTAGGGCATAAATAATGGATTCCTTTATCACAATTCATATAGATAAGTCTATGTCTCTAGATGCCTTTCTGGATGACACAGAACACAACTAAATTGTCAAAGACCTTTGTCTAGTATAGAAAATTGAACTTTGACTATATTCTAGATGCAAAAAAAAAAGAAAGGAAAATATCATTCTTTATGTTGTTTTTTCCCTAATCAATGTCATAAAATGATTGAATATATATGTACCTACATCAATATTTATCTCTATATTGATCTTCTATGTATAAGTATCTCTACACCTATCTATCTATCTATCTATCTATCTATCCATTCTATAATTTATGTTTATCTCTACTTTCTTCCTGGTTTCTTTACCTTTCTTTACTTTTTAGTTCAAATGCCCTCCCCCTCCCGAAAAAAAAAAGACTCCAAATTTCCCCCACTACGAGTATCTTCCCCTTAAAATTTTTGTCAATCCATTGTGTTTATATTTTGTATGTATATAGTTACATATTATCTTCTGCATTATGTGAGATAATGTGAGTTCCTTAAAGACAAGGAATGTTTTGGGGGTTTGATTTTTACTTTCTTTATAAACCTAGAGTTTAGGGAGGATTTTGACTTTCAGTAGAGTTTAATACATGCTTTTTGAATGACTTGCTAATTGTTTTATAAAACATTATATTTTAATTATGCCTTTTGATTCCCCCATATAAATTATGAGAGATATGCTAAAATAATAATGTTCATTTTTTACAGATGAGGATATTCCATCAGAGAAAGCTGATATTGCATGTTGGCATGATGTTATGTAGAGTTGTGCCCCAAAGTCAGACCTTTAGATAACAAACATGCGTACTTCATTCACTGTGGCACACCTGCCTTTCTTTGTAATTGCTTAAAATGTAAACCAAATGCTCCACTATACCTCAATGGAAATGAACAAGAACCATTTTTTTCCAAAAGGAGGGCTGAATCTCTCATGAATCCAAATCAGGGGAACTGGACAATCCAATAAGAGTAGGCATCTTTCACTCGGAACATCTAAGTTCAAGTTCTGATTCCAGCATTTACTTCCCATCTGATATTGAAAGCATCATTAATCTTATGCTTTTTCATAAATAGAAGGAAGACTAAATATTTCATAAATTCAAAGACATTTGGAACTCTGATCATTTATCCCAATTATATCTTTCTTCTTGTAAAAGTAAACTGAGAAAAATGAATGAATTAGCCTTCCCTGAACTGCAGATAATTATATGACAGACCTGGTAGTTAAATCCAGATTTCATGACTCCAAATCCAGAACTCTGCCTGACATCCTTCTGGCATGTATTCCACATGGCCCAAGGTTACCACAAAGAAAATATTTAGTAAACTGTAAAAATCCTATCTCTAAATGTGAGTTATCATCTTGAGTGTTATTGCTGTGGATTGCCATTAGAATAATAATTTTAGCTTAGATTAATATACAAGAACATATATTGATATTTTCTCAGACTGATATAATACTGATGAACTTGTATAATGATGTAATTGAAGGGGAGATGTCAGAAGTCATGTAGTTGAGTTATTAGACTTTCCTCCTGACCTTATGCTCTTCTCTGCTAATTTAGGACACTTAATTCCTATCAGATCTCTTTTTGAAATTCACTTAATTCATTTATTTAATTGGGTACTGCATGTGCAAATAAGATTTTAAACGAGCAGATTCCCATAGAACTCTCAAAATTCTAGAAGATGATAAAGTTTAGCAAATAATTCTTTGGTCACTCCATGGATTCAGCAAATGTAAATTATCTGGATAGTTCAAATAGATAAATCACATATTTTTTCTCACAAATTCAGATCAGTTATTAGAGATTTACAGTATATTCCACCTAGGGTCACTGTGAATTGTAATGAGCTTGGAGAAGGAGATAAGAGACTGAGTGAAGTATGTATGAAATGTATGGATGCATTATAGACTAAATATGCACAGACACACAATTTAATCAATCACATTTGCCATCCTCAGCCCATATGACTCATCTTGTGCCACAAAACAAGAACTTTAATTAAAATGGGGCAACCACTCTACTGTCCCCAAGAGACTAAAATGTAAAGTATGCTAACAATACAGGAAAATCCATCAGCAGCAGAGAAACCTTAGTTTCTACCTGATTAATAAATGCATTTTGTTGTTCAGTTTTTGGACTAGCCTATGATTTCACTTGTGAGACAATTAGCACAGTTAGGAAAATACACTTATAATCTTATTTACTATATTATATGCCATAAGAAATCAACATAATTTTATAGATTTCTTCTGTGAAGTTATGAGACTTCTTTGGGTTAATAGAACCAAAACAATTCAGAAGCAGTATATATACTTCAAGACCAGATATTTCCTCATTATGTTGTACTACCCAACAAGAACATTTCAATAAAAGAGAAAGCTATATAGTCATTCATTTGATATCTTAAGGAAGGTTATTTTTTTTTCTTGATGGCCAGACCAGGTGATCCTTTCCCTGTCCTTCCTATCCCCTTTTTAAAAATTACTTTTACTTCTCTCTCTCCCCTCCCTCCCCCATAACAGCATTAGGAGAATCAAGTCAAATAATATATGTAAAATATCTTCACAAGCTATACACATGGTGACTAATATTAGAACTGGAAATACTCCTATGATAGCCACCTTTGTTCGCAACCTTGTAGCCATACTCAAATCTCTACTGTCTATTACCTCTCACATTCAATTACTTTTGCTTAGATATGTGATTTCTACCACTATAAGCTTGTAATCACAGATTCTAGGACTGGGGCATGCTCCTGTGATGAAGTATTCACAACCATTTCTAAAAGGGAATTGACCTTGAGACAGCATATCTCACCACCACCATCCCAATCCAATAGTGACTAGATGATAATCTTGGAAACTTAAAAATTCAAAATATGTTGAGTTACTATGGCATCAATAGCAGTGTTTACTGAAGTAGCCATGGCTATTGATAGTTCATTTATCAAAAGTTGAAACAAATTAAGATATCAATTTAAGGCAGGTTCAGGATTTGACAAAAGTAATAACCCCTGGCCCAAACTGAGAGCCATCCTAAGAGGGATTTCATGAAGTCTTTATAAAAGTGCAAGATGCCTAGCAATCAGAAATCGTGAGTTAATACTTTGATGATATATACTCTTTATATTCAAATGCACTTTCCCCAAGGACCTTATTTATCTAAGAATAATGTGTGTCACTGGTTTGGAGGCATGTTTCTATTCCAAATATCCTCATAATATACTCTTGGTAAATATTTCTAAAAACTAATTGTGTTAAATTGTTAATAAAGAAGAATACATCATAGTGTCTCATGAATAGCAATACTAAAATCTTAGCAATCTTCAAGGTTTCCACTTTGATCTATGATTACAAATTTAAGTTTTCTCTTGGAAACTCTTGATTGCTGATGAGTATGACAAGTGGAAGAGCAAAACTTGAAAGGGACACTGTACTTCTCTCAATAAATATTGTATCCATTCAGAAAATATTAATTTTAAGGTAAAATATTTTTTTCTTTTTATTCCTAATACCTAAGAGAGTTCTCAATAAATACTAGACTCCTCATACATAACAAAAAAAGTTATTATTTGCATAGTGCTTTAAGATTTGCAAAGTACTTGTGAATATGTAATTCTATGATTTTAACAACCATGAAAAATAGATGCTATTATTTTTCACATTTGACATTTTCAGAAATTGACTCGTTAAATTATTTATAATCACCAAGCTAATATCTGGAGTCAGATTTCAGTTCTGGACTTTCTCACTCCAGATACAGCATTCTGGGCATTGTGCCACCTGGCGATATTTGGTTAACTGAAATGAAGGCAAAATTTAGCTTTTACTAATCCTTATACTTTAGTCATAGCATAGAACTTTGCTATATAATGATCAATAAATATTATTCTAATTAAAATATATGATTATAGCACCAAATGATTATGAAACCATAGAACAAAACTGTGAAGGACCACAGAAAACTTGTTTGGTAAGTGAAATATTTTAGGCTTATAATATTAAGGAATTTTCTCAAGATCAGCCTGGTATTAAATATCTGAGTTAGGATGTTTAATAGGACAGTTAACCTGAGAATCAGTGTTCCATCTACTCTTTAATAAAACCATTTTACTAATAAGAAAATAACTCATTACAAATTATTTCTCCAAGGTCACATTGTAAAAAAAGACTTAACTGATAGCAGAACTAGGTTCTCCTGGATCCTACATCAATAGCCTTTGTTCCAAATCATATTACTCCATTAGAATTAATGAAATAACTGCTTCCATTTGTTATTAATTGAAATTACAAAACATAGACCATAGCTGAGTTGATAAATTTATGTTTTCTTACTAAAGTAATAGCTTTTACACATTTCTCTATTTTGAGTACATCTTTTCAATTTTAGACAAATCCATAATTTATGTTTGAGCAACAATCTTTATAAATTCTGTTTTAAGAAGAATTTAAAAGAGGTCACCTATCTGAATCCAAACTAATTTTCCACATTAAAATGGAACAGCGCTATATTAAAATCAGAAAAGAGGATATATAATTCTATCCTTTGATGGATGTGTCTAGAAATGATACAAATCAATATTATGAATGACACATGAAGACTTTCTTGATATACTCCTGCAGTTTTCTCTCCCTTGAGTAGTTTGCATTCATTTTGTATTTAATTTGTACACTTATATACATATGTATGTACTGAATGGTTTTCCTGATAAAATACATCATATCTAAGGAGTAGCAAAAATGAATGTTTCAAAAATCTTTTGAAAATGGCTGATATTGGCTCTTAAGTATTCTACAATCCTTTAAAAGCTAGAGTTGAGCAAAACTTAATTAGTATTTGGTTGAACATACTTTATAATGGTGACATAACTACAAATATGATTTAGACAGGTGGCCTAATGTCCCAGCACAATGGCATGAATCTGTCTCTTCCCATCACTCCTGTAAGTTATCTCATATGTAAGCTGAACACTCCAAAATTTTGTACTTTTCCCAGGATGCTGCACCTGACTTTCAGGTCTACTTCCTTCACAGGAATAGATTTCTTACTCTGAAGATCTGTCTATTCCCTCTGCTCTTGCTGATAAGTTCCTGTATCAAACCACATTTTCATTAAGCACTTAGCCCTATTTATTCTCCTTTCACTCCCATCTCCACTCTTGATTAGATTTTCCCCTGGTCACTTCATGGATATATTCCTTTCATTCCTTCCCCCTTTTTATATGGCCTTCTTCCATTAGAATGTAATTCTTTTTAACACAAAATTGGTCTCAGGGTCTCTCTCTCTCTCTCTTTCTCTCTCTCTCTCTCTTTCTCTCTCTCCCTTCCTTTCCCCCTCCATATATATAATATATTTGGATATAAGTACATACAGTTAGATAGAGGTATACACACATACACATATATGTATAAATATAATTTCTGGTATTTAATATAATGTCTGGAACACTGTAAATAATTAATAATTATATGTCTATAAACTCATTTATAACTAATTATAATGATCAAAGTAACATTTACATAATGCCTATTATGTGTCATGCACTGTGTTAATTACTTTATCAATATTACTTCCTTTAATTCTCAGCATAGTCCTCTGGAGAAGATGTTCTTTTTAATCTCCATTTTAAAATTGAAGAAAATGAGAAAAACAGGGGTTAAGCAATTTCCCAAAAGTCTCACTACTAGTGTCTGAGTCTGGTTTGACCTCAGTTTTCGCTTTGTGCAGAACCAGCTCTCTATTCATTATGTTTTGCTTTCATTTAATAAGTAGGTGGTGCATTGGATAGAGCATTGTACATGGAAGACTCATTTTCTTGAGTTCAAATATGACCTCAGACTCTTTACTAATTGTGCTAACTTGGGCACATCACATAATTCTGTTTGTCTCAGTTTCCTGATCTGCAAAACAAGTTGGGGAAGGAAATGGCAAACCATTAAGTATCTTTGCCAAAAACAAAATAAACAAACAAAAAACCAAATGGGATGTGACAACACCAACAACTAAGAAATCTATCATCTACATCAAGGAAACAAGCAAACAGAATAATTATCTCCATTGTAACATTCCCCTCTCTACAGGAGAATTATGAGAATTAGTCTCAATCACAAAATAGTATGAATATGGTAGTTTGAGCATTTTGCCAAAACATAAAATAGGTATTGCAAACTAATGACTTATTAGTTTTGAATGAAACAAGATAAGACCCATCAGAAAAAGGTAACACTAGTGAATGTATACTGAGAACAAGGAAAAAAGTAATAATTAGGTATATTTGTGATCACAATTAATATCAAGACAAATAGTAAATGATCCCATTTGTCAAAGGTTATTGAATAGATATCAGATCAAACAGGAGAAGCCAAAATTGACCTCTTATTTTAGTGGAATTTCAGATGAATGAAAATAAAATATACTAAGGCTAAGGAGTTATAGAATACCTTGGACAAGTTTCAGGCTTAATGAAAAGACATAAACTGATTCTTGCATTAATGGAATAATAGTTCATAGCAATAAGACGTACTTGGGTGGAGCAAAAAAAAATCCATGTTTTATAGCATGCTTTGAAATTGTGAAACAGTTTATATCTATTATGCAATGCCCCTCCTAACAATTTTCAGGAGGGCATGTGATTAAAAGTTAAGTTAATTAGGAATCAGAATTATTGTTCTTATATTCTCAGAGGCCAGAACATTATCTGGAACATAGGAGGCACTTAAAAATTTTTGATAGATTATGTCCAGTAAGGGAACTAAGAATAAGAAGTGATCTACCTTAGAACTCTATCATCAGATAAAACTCTATCATCAGATATCAATCAGAACTCTAGATTTCAAATCAATAGTAATCAAATGATTCATTTGAACAATTATTACTTTAAGGACCTTTATGAAAGGTACTAAGATACATACTGAGAAATTAAAAAAAAAAACAAGAAGGAATGGGCTATACCTTCAGGGAGACCAAAAATCAATTGATGGAATTGTTATATTGAAAAATTCTAATTCTCTCTTCCCTATCCATATACTGTCAAGATTTCATCAGTGTAGGGTACACATGTGGAAACTCTTTTCTATAGTGCAGATCAACAACTCACCTATAATGTAGAATTTATAACCACTTCCTGGGATATTGGAAAAAAATGTATCCTTGTCCAAAGTTACATAGCTAATAGTGTCAGAGATAAGTCCATTCTTCTATGTACTAGATCAGAACTCTTAAGCTTATAAATAAAAATTACATTCATGAAAAAGAAAGTACTCATAGATATAGCTGCTAGGAAAAGCTTTCTGAGGGGGAGGAAATAAAACCTAGTCTTTAAATAAAAATACCTAAAAATTATATATATATATATATATATATATATATATGTATATATGTGTGTGTATATATTTAATGTATATATGTATACATATGTAATGTATATATGTATATATGTGTGTGTATATATATATATGTAATGTATATATATGTGTGCATATTTTTTTTACTTTTTTCAAATTTTAATTATTTCACTATATTTTTCCATTTTTTCAATTACATGTGAAAATAATATGAATTTCTAAAATTCCCCTTTCCCCTCCTCATTCACTCATCAAGAAAGGAAGCGATTCTATGTAGATTATATATGAGTAGTCATGCAAAAATATTTCCATATTAGGCATTTTGCCTAAAAGAAAAAAAAAGCCTCAAGAAAAATAAAATTGGAACATGTTTATCAATCTGTATTTACACTATCCGTTCTTTCTGTGGGGACGGGCAGTGTTTTTCTTTTATGTCCTTTAGAATTGTCTTGGCTCATTATATTCTCGAGAATAGATAAGCCATTCATGGCTGATAATTTCACAAAATGCTATAACTTTTAACTTTGCAACAGCTCATGAAAGTCTTTCAAGATTTTTCTGTGAACTTCTGTCTCATCTCTTATTATTTATTTGTTTATTGATCTATTTCTTTGTTATTTTTTTTTCATTTACAAAACTATTGAGGTAAAATGATCAGCTTGTAGTCAAGTGCCTCTGGCTGGATTTGCCATAACACATCTACTCCTTCATCATGTCTTATGATATGATAGTATTTCATTACAACCATATACTATAAATTTTCAGACATTCCCCAACTGATGGAGGCCACCAAGTTCCCCACCATAGTAAAAGCTTTTTCTTCCCCTTTTTATGTGAGATAATTTACCCTATTTTATCTTTCTTTTCCCCTATCTCCCAGTGCATTACTCTCACCTTTAATTTTATTTTTCTTGTTTGATATCACCCCTTCATATTCAACTCACATTTATAGCTTCTGTCTATATCAATCTATCAATAAATTAATCTCTATCTATCTATCTATCTAAGTACTCCTTCTAACTGTCCTGTTAGAAAGTTTTTATGATTTACACTAAGTGTCAAGTATCTGAGACTGGATTTTTCATCCATCTATCTGCCCCTTTATCATTTCTTATAGAATGATAGTATTTCATTATAATCATGTACTATAATTTGTCAGTCATTCCCCAATTGATGGAATCCACCATCTTCCCCTCCACAGTAAACAAATTTTCTTCCCTCTTTTATGTGAGATGATTAACCCCATTCTATTTCTCTTTCCTTATCTCCCAATGCATTATTCTCTCACTCATTAATTTTACTTTTGTCTTTAGATATCACTCCTTCATGCTCAAATCACACTTGTGCCTTTAATCTATATCTATCTATCTATCTATCTTTTACCTTTCTTAATAATGAGAAAGTTTTTTTTTAAAATAAATTACAGAATTCTCTCCAGGTAGGAATATAGTTTAATCTCATAACATCTCTTATAATTTCCTTTTTCTATTTGCCTTTTTATGCTTCTCTTAAATATTGTATTTGAAAGTGAAATTTTCTATTCAGCTCTGGTCTTTTCTTCAAGAATGCTTGAAAGTGCTCTGTTTCACTAGATATTCATTTACCTCCAATGGATTATAAAATACCCAGTTTTCCTAACTAGATAATTATTGGCCGTAATCATAGTTCCTATTCCCTTTGGAATATACTATTCCAAGATTTTTGAACATTTAATACAGAAGCTGTTAAATATTGTCTTATCCTGACTGTTGCTCAGTGATACTTAGAATATTTCTTTCTGACTGTCTGCAATTTTTCTTCCTTATTTTGGAGCTATAGAATTTGGCTATAATATTTCTGGGAGTTTTCATTCTGGGATCTCTTTCAGGAAATGATCCATGAATTTTTTTTTCATTTTTTTTTTAATTTGAGCCAATACTGATGAAAACAAAGTTCAAGTCATGCCCATCACCTTCCTGACTTCCTCTTCATTTATACCAGCTCTTTTGTGCCTTTTTATGTGAAATTCCTCTTCCTTCCTTCAGCACTCAGTCTATTCCTCTTTTTTATCCCATATTTTTAATGTCATTCCCTTAAATTAACTGTATTTCCATAGTATTTGTTTATGTTTATTCCTTCTTGCTGTATTATTAATGATACAATTTTTAAGATATCAAGTATCATCTTTGGGTGTAGGGAATATAGACAGTTAAGTCTATTGAATTAATTATGTTTTATTTGTTTTTTCCCCTTTTTACCCATTTGTGTTTCTCTTGGGTTTTCATAAGGAAATCAATTTTTTTAGCTTAGTTAGTCTTCTCCTTATGAAATTCTGAAATCTTTCTATTTCGTTGAGTATTTCCCCCCTTTTTCCCTGATTTATTTTGCTTACTTTTCCAGATAAATAATTTCCATTTATATTCCCATCTCCTTTGCATTCCCACATATCATCTGTTATATTATTAGATGCTTCAATATTGCACTTGTGAAGTTCTGTGAAATCCTGATTGTGACTTTCTGATATTTGGATTTTTCTTTCTGGACAGTTGTAATAGTTTTTCCTTAACCTAATAGTTCTGAAATTTGGCTATAATTTTGTTTGGAATTTTGGGGGGATCTCTTTGCTGAGGAGATAAGTGAATACTGTCTAAGAATATTTTCTCCTCTAAATTTTGGATGTTAGAATTTTTTTTATAATTTCTTTAGATTTTATCCTGGTTCTCCTTTTGATTATGACTTCCAGATAGTCCAATGATTCTGAAATTATCTATTCTGAATCTATTTTCTAAGTCAATTATTTTTCCCATGAGGTGTTTCACATTTTCTTCCATTTTTTCATTGTTTTGAATTAGTTTAGTTGATTATTGATGTGTCATAAAATCATTAACTTCCACTTGCTCAAATTTAATTTTTAAGATTAGATTTTAAGGTTGTTTGCCTCAATTAGAATTTACAATTTTTCTACTTGGTCAATTCTACTTTGTAAAAAGTTATCTTAATTGTCAACACTCTCTCTCTCTCTCTCTCTCTCTCTTTCTCTCTGTCTTTGTCTCTCTTTTCATAAGTCTCTTGCATTTCTCATTTCTTTTCCCAAATTTTCTTTTTTACCTCACTTATGGAATTTAAAAATTCATCTGTGAACTCTTTTATGAGTTTTTTTTTTTTGGGGGGGAGCATGGTTTGAGGCCACTAGCCATTTTCCTTTGGAGTTTTGTCCATAGGTGTTTGGTGTTTGGTGTTTGGTTTTGCTGAGGCAATTGTGGTTAAGTGACTTGCCCAGGGTCACACAGCTAGAAAGTGTTAGATGTCTGAGACCCGATTTGAACGCAGGTCCTCCTGATTCAGTGCTAGTGCTCTATCCGTTGTGTTACCTAGTTGCCCCTCCACATATGTTTTGACATCTTTGTGCTCTTCTGAGTTTGTGACTTGGTCTTCCGTGTTATCAGAATAATTTTCTATAGTCAGATACATTATTTTTTCCTTTTAAATGTTCTTTTTTTGTAGTTCATTTTCCTCTGGTCTTTTGAGTTCTGTTCCCAGGGCAGAAAGAGTACTGTCTTAGGTTTTTTATGCCATTGGCAGCAGATCTTGGCTATTTACCTGGTGTTGCCTTAAGGCCCACAGGGGACCCTTATGTCTATCTAGAGTTGTGTTAAAGGGATGGGATGGATCAATGATGCTGGAGGCTGAGGATTCCTAAAGCTCACCTAGTACTGAGCTGGGGTCTCTCTCTCTCTTCTCTCTCTCTCTCTCTCTCTCTCTCTCTCTCTCTCTCTCTTTTTTTCCTTTCCTCAAACTGTGATGAGATTTTCCACTCCACTGTGACTGAAAGTTCATTTCTGCTAATGCTTTTCCTCATATTGGATTGAGACCCAGATTCTAGTATGGCAAAGGAACATAGTGATCCTACTAGAATAGCAAAGAGATCTGTTATTCTCCTTCTGACCACTTATTCAACCCCCTTACCATTAGAAGGATGAAAGCTTTGGAACCAACCACTGCTGAGTCAGTGGCTCTGAAGGTCTGTTAATAGGTTGCTTGAGGTTTGTCTGAGTTGATGCAATCTGTGCTACACTAAAAAAAAAATTAAAAAAAATCTGTGCTACACTGTGATCCACTCTTACCAATGGACAGGACTTTTCTGCTAAACTTCTAAGTTTTTTTTTTTTTTTTTTTTGACAGGTAGCATAAGTTCAGCATTTAGATCAAGTTGCAACTTTAAAATGCATTTAGTTCACTTTTTAAGGAGGAATAAACTGAGGCCAAGGAAACATTGCCTAGTATAACAAATATAATTATAACATATAACATTTAACCTACATTATATAACAGTTATAATTATATAACTCCTTTTACTCTGATTCCAGAACCTCTGCTCTGTCTACTAAGCCATAATATATTAAGTAACTTTAGAAATATCTGTTCCCTGAGTTTGTGCCCAATCCCCTACTTAAGCAAACTTTTTTTTCTTTTTTTTAAATAACTTTTTATTGATAGAACCCATGCCAGGGTAATTTTTTACAGCATTATTCCTTGCATTCACTTCTGTTCCGATTTTTCCCCTCCCTCCCTCCACCCCCTCCCCCAGATGGCAAGCAGTCCTTTACATGTTGAATAGGTTACAGTATATCCTAGATACAATATATGTGTGCAGAACCGAACAATTTTCTTGTTGCACAGGGAGAATTGGATTCAGAAGGTAGAAATAACCCGGGAAGAAAAACAAAAATGCAAGCAGTTTATATTCATTTCCCAGTGTTCTTTCTTTGGGTGTAGCTGCTTCTGTCCATCTTTGATCAATTGAAACTGAATTAGCTCTCTTTATCGAAGAGATCCACTTCCATAAGCAAACTTTTATAAAAAAAAATTGAACCCTGCTATGTCAATACTGCAGTCTTGATATGGGCTAGTCCCACTGATTGCAGTGGAAGCTGCATCTAGTTATATTCAGAAAAGAAATATTGCACAGTTCTGAAGTAGATTAACTGTAGGATGTTGTACAAGTCACTTAACCTTTCTCAGCCCTGGCTTCTTCATCTGTAAAAAGTAAGGTCTGGAGTAGATTATCTCCAAGCTCCCTTCCAGCTCTAACATTCTATGATTCTTATGAATTCATGATTCAATGAACTTTTCAGCAAGTTTGTCTTGATCCCCATTAGCTTGTTCTCTCTTGCACATAATCCTGTCGAAGAACTATTACATAGTTTCATAAAACTCATGTATGGGGTGAGTGCTAGATATATTCTGAAAGAAACTCAATTGACTTTATAGACATAAATAATGGGGAAAATGATCAAATTGTAAATTACATGTCATCCACTGAATTTTCTATGATACACTTCTACTGCTGTAACTTATTCTTAAATCTCAAGTGATATGTGTTCATGTCAGTGTTTAAAAAATAGTTGAAACAAGAAAATGCAATATGAGGACATCCAAAATATTGCTTCAGAAATATATCTTACTCTCAAGGTATGAATTCATTGATGGAATTCTAGATGCTAGGGTCTCAGAAATTGTGGAAGATGTTTTGCTGCTGTTTTTTTTTTTTTTTTTTTGCAGGAGTTGTCTGTTTTTGTTTTCTGAAAATCTCTCAGGCTACATCACAGAAAATCATAAGTTTATTTAAAACTAGATTTTTTTTTTCTCAGTGGACATTTACTTTAACAACCTTATTTGCACAAGAAATGGAGGAATAACACGGTAGATTAACTTAGTCTAAATTGGATGGAAAAGAATTCAAATCAAGTTTTGTTAACGGATCCTCTTATTATAAGTCCACATGATTTCCATTGTCACAGAGTGGTGTCTTCCTATTATGACCAAGCTCAAGGGATAATCATTGCTTAGCAATAATCTGGAAATATATATGGTTGAAACTGCCCCGATAAAATTCAATTCAAAAGCTTATCAAAAGTACTTTTTATATGATGGGCATTATTTTTGTTCCCTGGAAGGAAAAACAAAATGAAAGGAAGAAAATACCCTCATTCAAGAACCTTATATTCTACTAGGAACAACATGTACACATCAGACATGAAATAAAATCTCTAAATGCTCTAAATTGGTGGTTTTCATTAAGAAAGGCATAAGATAGAAGATTATACAGAGAATAATACCAGGGACGGGGTGTCTTCTTCTGTTCAGAGAATCTGCCAATGATTTCTTGACCATGAGTAGGCATTAATCCATTTAGCTTGTCTTTCAGGACTTCTAATATATTTTCTTAGTGGACATTGGAAATTGCTCACACAGGTTTAGTGGCTGATTCCATCGTAGTTTGCACTCCCAGAAGGAAAGATTCACTACAGAATGAGATTCCTATTTAACTAGGGAGGAAGCAGAAGTGAATGGGACTCTATATTAAAGAAATTCTCAGGTGACATTGACCTTAGGAATCTTTGACTTAATCTGCACATGACAAAAAGACACCATTTCCCCAACCCTCAATCCTATACCACTTAATGTCCAGGCTTGCTTTGAAGACATCAATGTACAGGAATCTTCCAATGTCAAAGGAAACACCTATTCCATATCTGAGCGTTAAGGGAGCCCTTCTAGTGGCTGCTGAGAATCTAATTCTGATAAATAGAATAGATTCTTCATGTGAGAGGATGATAATAATACAAGGAGACTGAGAGGCAGTTGCATTCTCTGACTTCTCCCCTCTTCCCTCTTGCCTCCAATTTACCTCATTTCCAATTCACAAGCAACATCTGCATCAGTAAAGGCTGCTTTGCAATTCCTGCAAGTGTGTTATAATTCACAGCTGTGGTGGCTTTCAGAAAATTGGCCTGCCCCTTCACACTTAGCCATGGTGCTTAACATCTGAGCATCTATATTGTGAGGAATTATTTTCCTTACTTTAAATTGAAGTCAATCTTTATCATTTCCATGGAATGTAACAAATTAATTTGTAGCATATTTCTGTGAATTGACAAGCTGAGCTTTCTAATATGCAGGGATGATCATTATCCCTTATTTTCACTGAATGTCCCCAAGTTTGGAATATTATTCTTCCACATACATACATACAAATGTATATGTATATATCAATAAATTTTTGTGTGTATATAGATACATGCATATATACACATGCATGCCCATGTTCACACAAATACCCTTCCCCCAAACCTTAATAATTCTTCAAATAAACTGTTGAAAGGGAAGCATTATCTAATGATGAATGTTGGAGGGGATGAAGGAAAACTGGGACACTGATGCATGGTTGGTGAGGTTGTGAACGAATCCAACCATTCTGGAGAGCAATCTGGAATTATGCCCAAAAAGTTATCAAACTGTGCATACCCTTTGATCCAGCAGTGCTACTACTGGGCTTATGCTCCAAAGAGATACTAGAGAAGGGAAAGGGACCTGTATGTGCCAAAATGTTTGTAGCAGCCCTGTTTGTAGTGGCTAGAAACTGGAAATTGAATGGATGCCCATCAATTGGAGAATGGCTGGGTAAATTGTGGTATATGAATGTTATGGAATATTATTGTTCTGTAAGGAATGACCAGCAGGATGAATACAGAGAGGCTTGGAGAGACTTACATGAACTGATACTAAGTGAAATGAGCAGAACCAGGAGATCATTATACACTTCGACAACGATATTGTATGAGGATGTATTCTGATAGAAGTGGATTTCTTTGACAAAGAGACCTAACTGAATTTCAATTGATAAATGATGGACAGAAGCAGCTACACCCAAAGAAACAACACTGGGAAACGAATATGAACTATTTGCATTTTTGTTTTTCTTCCCAGGTTATTTTTACCTTCTGAATCCAATTCTCCCTGTGCAACAAGAGAACTGTTTGGTTCTGCAAACATTTATTGTATCTAGGATATACTGCAACATATCTAACATATATAGGACTGCTTGCCATCTAGGGGAGGGGGCGGAGGGAGGGAGGAGAAAAATTGGAACAGAAGCGAGTGCAAGGGATAATGTTGTAAAAAAATTACCCTGGCATGGATTCTGTCAATATAAAGTTATTATTAAATAAAATTTTTAAAAAATTAAAAAAAAAAGAAAGGGAAGCATTATCAAAAATAAAACTGTCATTCATAGTTGCTTGGACACAAAACTGAGAGACATAAAAATAAAATAAAACCCACATTGTTGTTTTGTTTTTGTTTTTTTAATTGGTCACAATATCTTCTATTTTTTTTCATTCTTGATTTTTGCTTTATTGTTTCTTGATGTCTCATGATATAATTATGCAATTCTAATTTTTCAGAAATTATTTTGTTCAGTGAACTTTTGTACCTTCTCCCCCCTCAATAGGGCCAATTCTGTTTTTAAAGTGTTATTTTCCCCAATATTTTTGTCTCTCTCTTTGAAACTAAAGCTGTTAATTGTCTTTTCATTTTAATTTGCCTTAATTTCATTACTTACTTTTTATCTCACTCACATTATTTTAAAAATAGGTAAAATATTTTTAGCTTTTCACAGAATTCTTGTTATTAAATGCAAGTTTTCTTTAAGATTTTGCTTATAATTGTATTCACAAAATTTTCTGAATTTGTGTCTTGATTTCACCTGTCACCATTATTATGGTGACATTCTTTTTGTTTTGGTATTGGTGTTGGTTTGTTTGGTCATTTTATGACTATATGGATTGTACATTTAATGCTATCTTAGAGGTACACTATAATCTTTTTCTGACTAGTTGTCAAATACCTTTACCAACTAATTCTGATGTAAGCGCTCCTGGAGTTTCTTCTGCTTTTGTACTTGGGTCAGCCTTCTTTCCCATATCATAGACCTCTTTTTCCAACTCCTAAGCTGCATTACATTGGAAGAATGTTTCACTCTGACCTTCTGTTTGCTCTGCCACTTTAAAAATTTAGTTGAGACATTAAAAAAAAACTGTTTGGAGGAGAATGCTGGAAGAGTTCAGTTGACTACTTCCTCTGCTCCACCATTCTCATTCTCTCTCTCTCTCTCTCTCTCTCTCTCTCTCTCTCTCTCTCTCTCTCTCTCTCTCTTTCTGTCTGCTTGTCTCTCTGTCTTTGTCTGTATCTCTGTCTCTTGTCTGTCTTTCTCTCTGTCTCTGTCTCTGTCTCCTCTCTCAACATTGTGATGATTTGTTAATATAGTTCTGTAATGTTGAACCTTGACCCACATTGTCTTCTTTACTGTCACTGAAAAATAATTAAATGAAAATCATTGTCAACAATGAATATAATTCATTGCCAATAATTAACACATGGAATTGCTTTACTTCACTCAGTTCTTCCCAAGTTTCTTGGAAATACGCATCTTCATTTTATTTTGAAACATTTATTACATTATATCCATAGATTTTAATTTGTTTGACTACCCTATTATCCCCATTTTCTTTTATAAGATAACATAACTTGTCTCCAATATTTGATTAAAGCATCATAATCCAATAAGAAATGAAGGATTTAGAAAAGAAAGGGACAACAGGGATCACTTAGCCTATCCACTTAATGTTAGATGTAAAAAGACTGAAACCAAGAGAGGAGAATTAACTTGCCCAAAGTCACTGAGCTAGAATTTGAAAGAGTTACTTGAATCTTTTGCAAAGTGCTTTATATATATATTTGGCTGGTGTGAATTCTGGGAGGTAGATGAAATTGTTACAGCTATTTCTTTCTTTAAAGGAGGAAACCAAAGCTGAGATAAAATGATAATGGATCACATATCTGGTAAATGCCTGACATATCAATTGAAAACAGTTCTTCCTTATTCTGAGTCAATTTTTCTATCCAATTCTCCTATTCCAGAAGAAAAATTCATTCCAGTATATAATTTTATTTAATCTCCATCTGGGAAGAAAATAATTGTGTCCTGAGGATGAAATGTGACTAGAGAGGGGCAAGCAAGTAGTCATAAAACAAAAGAAATCTATAATCCATTTTCAAAGTATAATCCTATAAAATGTTGGAATTTTTTCCATTCTCTTTTTAGTTAATTTAGAAAATAACACATTATTATTAATCTTGGGAGCATTTGTACTCATAATCTATATAATATAATCATGGATCACAAGTTATAATAAGGGTCAGCCTGATCGCTAGTAGCAGCATTGATTGAAATTCAAAATTTAATCTCTTTAATACAAACAAAATAAAATTAATTCATATATTAGCGTCTAAAGACTGAACAGTGAGTATCTTAACATGAAAAAATGGTGTTGTTAAAGTAACTGTTTCCAAAGCAACCTTGGATTTCATTACCAAAGGGCTGTTAATTAATTAACATGGGGAAACATGGAGAAAATGAAGAAAATACCATGCAACATTTAGCATTGTGGATCCATGCAGTAGTTTCATTTTGATCAGCCACTCGACGAGACAATTGTATTTAATTTCCTTCCTTCCATCACGATACAGATGGCTTTCTTTATTCCCCACAGCTAAAATTATTCACTAATAAATTGTAATGACTACATGATAAACCCCCAGATCTACAACAAGCCATTTGTTATGTAAACTTAATTAATATTTTCACTTTTATGAAGAATGTTTATTTTCAAATATGCAATGTAATATCTTAGAAAAAAACCTCCATAGGCTATCAGGAAACTGAAATTCAAAATGACTTCTAGGATGAAGAAAACAAGCTATTCCTTTCTTAAAATAGCATAGAATTTCACCTAACTCTTGCTTCTGGAGGAAGTAGCTGCTTATATCTTTTATTTCTAGACAAAACCACTAAAATATAGGAAAAATACCTGAATGAAAGACATAAAAGGATCAGAATTCTGACAAAGACAAACTTCTAAGCCAGAAAGAAAATGTATAATAATAATAATAATAATGTAATGATGATAATAGTTATCAAGAGTTACAAAACTAAATGGAAGAAATATAATGGGAGAGAATCAGAAATTTTATTGATCATGATAATAGATCCAAAACCATCTGAAGAATTAGGAAAAAAGTACAAAGGACCTGATATTAACTTATTTCCTGACAATATATGAAGAAATAATGATCTCAAATAAAATGATGTTATATATAAGAGAAAACTATACATTCTTTGGGAGAAATAAGATTACAGATCTATGAAGTAAAGAACAAAACTGATGCACTAAGGACTATTTTTTTTGCTTCCCTTAAAATTAATTTGTGCCCCCTCCCTTTAGGAGAAGAGTCAAAAGAATGTCTTAGCACAGACCCCTCAATCCCCAAATAACTGTCCTTGCTTGTGTTGGAGACAGTGTGAGCCTGAATTTTTTCAAAGGCAGCACTACGACCCATGCCTTGGTATCCCAATATTTTTGGCATACTCCAACATTTTTACCATAACTTATCATGGTAATATAAGAATATCTCATTAAAAACTTATGCCTTTAAGGATCTTAGAGGTTCTCTCAATTGAATATCTCATTTTACAATTGAAAAAAGTGAGCTCAAAAAAATTTAGCTGAGTTGAACAATATCTCATAGCTTGTGGGGGTAGAGGCAGAATTTGAATCGGGTTCTAGAATTCCAAGTTTCTAGGTTATGATGGTCATCGAAAACTCTGTCTTGTATATTAATCTGTTCCACACTCCATCACTGTAGTTCTTATCCAGTATCAGATACGTTTTGATGATTACTGTTTTATTGTGTAGTTTAAGATGTAGTATAGCTAGGACACTTTCCTCTATAGTTTTTATTCCTTCATTAATGTCATTGATATACTTGATCTTTTCTTCTTCCAGATGAAATTTATTGTTATTTTTTTCAAGGTATAGCAAATAGGTTTGGGATAATTTGATTGGTATGGCACTGAAAAAGTAAATTAGTTTAGGCAGAATTGTCATTCCACCATTTCCTTCTTTCTGCTACTCTGCATTGAGTAGCTGCTTAATTATACAAGTAAGTGATGCCTGTGATAGAGATCCAGCCATGAAGCCAGGAAAACCTAAGTTCAAATCTGGTTTGAAATCTTTTAGCAGGTCTATAACACTGGATAAGTCACTTAATCTCTGTCTCTGTCTCTGTCTCTGTTTATTCTTCTATAAAATAAGGAAATAATAGCATTTATCTCCAAAGATTTGTGTGATGATCTTATAAGATAATGTTTATAAGTTCCTCTCTAACAATTATAAGTGTGAGGTGGTTCCTTGAATTTGTTTTAATTTGCCTTTCTCTAATGAAAAGTGATTTATAGCACTTCTTTATATGTCTAAGGAGAGCTTTGATTTCCTCATATGAAAACTGCCTGTTCATACTGTTGATCATTTTCAATTGGGCAATGCTTTGCATTCTTATAAATCTGACTCATTTCTCTATATATTTGAGAAATAGACCTTTATTAGAAACTCTTGCTGTAATAATGGTCCCAACATTTCTGCTTTCCTCCTAATCTTGGTTACAAAAAAAGCTTTTTAAAAAAAATTACTTGAAATTATCTACTTTATATTTCATAATGATCTCTATCTCTCTATCTTTTGTTTGGTCTGGAGTTCTTTCCTTCCTCACAGATATGACAAGTAGATTATTCCTTTCTTTTCTATTTTTTTCACTAAAGCTTTTTATCTTAAAAAAAAAAACATACACATGGGTAATTTTTCAACATTGAACTTCGCAAACCCTTCTTTTCCAAATTATCCCCTATTTCTCCCTACTCCCATCTCTAGATGGCTGGTAGTCCAATATATGTTAAATATGTTAAAATATATGTTAAATCCAATATATGTATACATACTCATATATTGCTGCAGAAGAAAAATCAGATCTAGAAAGAAAAAAAAAACCTGAGAAGTAAAACAAATGCAAGCAAATAATAACAGAAAGAATGAAAATGCTATGTTGTAGTCCACAATCAGTTCTCAAATTCCTCTCTGTGGGTGTAGCTGGCTCTCTTAATTACTGAACAATTGGAATTGGTTGAAATCATCTCATTGTTAAAGAAAGCCAGGTCCATCAGATTTGATCATCTATACTCTTGTTGTCACTGTGTATAATGATCTCCTGATTTTGCTCATTTCATTTAGCATCAGTTCATGCAACTTTTTCCAGGCCTCTCTAAAATCATCCTGCTGATCTTTTCTTATAGAATAATAATATTCCATTACATTCATATACCATAACTTACTCAGCTTTTCTCCAATTGATGGACATCCATTCAGTTTCAAGTTTCTTGCTACTACAAAAAGGGCTGCAACAAACTTTTTTTGTATAGATGGGTACCTGTCCCTCCTTTAAGATCTCTTTGGGATAAAAGCCCAGTAGAAACACTGCTGGGTCAAAGTGTATGCACAGTTTGATAACTTTTTGAGCATAGTTCCAAATTGCTCTCCAGAATGGTTGGATCCATTCACAGTTCTACAACAATGTATTAGTGACCCAGTTTTCCCACATCCCCTCCAACATTCATTATTATCTTTTCCTATCATCTTAACCATTCTGGGAGGTATGTAGTGATATCTCACACTTGTCTTATGTTGTATTTCTTTGATCAATAGTAATTAGGAGCACCTTTTCATAAGAAATAGTTTCAATTTCTTTATCTGAAAATTATCTGTTCATATCCTTTGACCATTTATCAATTGGAGAATGGCTTGATTTCTTATAGAGTCAATTCTCTATATTTTGGAAATGAGGCCTTTATCAGAACCTTTGAATCTAAAAATGTTTTTCCAGTTTATTGTTCCCCTTCTAATCTTATCTGCATCAGTTTTGTTTGTAAAAAAAATAAATTTAATATACTCAAAATTATCTATTTTGTGATCCATAATGATCTCCAGTTCTTTGGTCACAAATTCCTTCCTCTTCACAGATCTGAGAGGTAAATTAACATATATCATTCTAATTTGTTTATAATATTATTCTTTATGTCTACATCATAAACCCATTTCAAGTTTATATTGGTATCCAGTGTTATGTGTGGGTCAGTGCCTAGTTTCTGCCATACTAGCTTCCAATTTTGCCAAATAGTGAATTCTTATCCCAAGAACTGGGATCTTTGGGTTTGTCAAATACTAGATCATTATAGTCATTGACTATATTGTTCTGTGAACCTAACCTTCTTCACTGATCAACTACTTTATTTCTTAGCCAATAACAAATGGTTTTGATGACCACTGCTTTATAATATAGTTTTAGATCAGGTACATCTAGGCCTTTATTGGTTTTTTTTTTTGTTTGTTTGTTTGTTTGTTTCATTAATTTCCTTGAAATTCTTCACCTTTTGTTCTTCCAGATGAATTTTGGTGTTATTTTTTTCTAGGTCAGTAAAATAGTTTCTTGGGTGTTTGATTGGTATAGCACTAAATAAATAGGTTAATTTGGGTAGTATTGTGATTTTTATTAGAATTTCTCGAGCTCAGGGACAGGAGATCCTTACATACTTCAACAACAATATTATATGATGATCAATTCTGATGGACTTGGCCATCTTCAGCAATGAGATGAACCAAATCAGTTCCAATGGAGCAGTAATGAATTGAACCAGCTATACCCAGCGAAAGAACTCTGGGAGATGACTAAGAACCATGACATTGAATTCCCAATCCCTATATTCTTGCCTGCCTGCATTTTGGATTTCCTTCACAGGCTAATTTACAATATTTCAGAGTCTGATTCTTTTTGTACAGCAAAATAACAGTTTGGTCATGTATACTTATTGTGTATCTAATTTATACTCTAATAATTTAACATCTACTGCTCATCCTGCTATCTAGGGGAGGGGATGGGGGGAAGGAGGGGAAAAATTGGAACAAAAGGTTTGGCAATTGCCTATGTTGTAAAATTACCCATACCTATAACTTGTAAATTAAAAGCTATGAAATTAAAAAAAAAAAGAATTACTCAAGCTATCCAAGGACACTTGATATTTTTCCAATTGTTAAGATCTGACTTTATTTGTGTGGAAAGTGTTTTATAGTTTTAACCATATAATTCCTGACATTCCCTTGCCAGGTAGATTCTCAAATATTTTATACTATCAATCATTAGTTTAAATGATATTTCTCTTTGTATCTCTTGCTGTTGGATTTTGTTAGTGATGTATAAAATGTTGATGATATATGTGGATTTATTTTGTATCCAGCAACTTTGCTAAAGTTGTGAATTATTTGTAATATTTTTTGGTTGATTCTGTAGGATTCTCTAAGTATATCATCAGAAAATCTTCAAAGAATGGTAATTTGGGTTCCTCATTATCTATTTTAATCCCTTTAATCTCTTTTTCTTCTCTTATTATCAGAGACAGCATTTCTAATATAATATTGAATAATAATAGTGATAGTAGACAATTCTGTTCCATACCTGATCTTACTGGGAATGGTTCCAGTTGATCCCCTTTATCCTTGATTATGGTTTTAAATAGATGCTGCTGACTATTTTAAGGAAAAATCCATTTATTTCCATACTTTTTAAAGTGTTTTTAATAAGATTGGGTGTTGGATTTTATCAAATGTTTTTTTCTGCATCTATTGAGATAATCATGTTTTTTGTTAATCTGGTTATTGATATAGTCAATTATACAAATAGCTTCCTAATATTGAATCTACTTGGTCATGGTATATGATTTATTATCCTGGGAAAAATGTTCTGTAATCTTTTTGCTAATATTTTATTTAAGATTTTTGCATCGATGTGCATTAGGAAGATTGATCTATAATTTTCTTTCTCTGTTTTCATCCTATCTGGTTTAGGTATCTGTACTGTCTGTGTCATAAAAGAAATTTGGCAGGAATCCTTCATTTCTTATTTTTTCAAATAGTTTATATGTAATTAACACCATTAGTTTATTGTTCTTTCAATGCTTGGTAGAATTCACATGTAAATCCATCTGATCCTGGGGACTTTTCTTAGAGAGGTGATTAATAGCTTGTTCTATTTCTTTTTCTAAAATGGAACTATTTAAGAAATTTATTTCCTTTTTGTTAATCAGGTAATCTATATTTTTGTAGGCATTCCTCTATTTCACTTAGGTTTTCAACTTTATTGGCACAAATTGGGCAAAATAACTCCTAATTATTCCTCTAATTTCTAATTTATAGGTGGAAAGTTATCCCTTTTCATTTTTGAGACTAACAATTTAATTTTTCTCTTTCCTTTTTCTAATCAAATTTACTAAAGGTTTATCTACTTTGTTGTATTTTTCATAAAACCAATTGTTAGTTTATCAATTCAGTAGTCTTTTTACTTTTAATATTATTAATCTCTCCTTTTATTTTTAGAATTCCAAGTTAGGTATCTGTTTCGGGGAGGGAGGGTTAATTTATTCCTTTTCTAGCTTTTTAAGTTGCAAGTCCAATTCATTGATCTTCTCTTTCTCTATTTTATGCAAGTGAGTATCCAGAGAAAATTTCCCCTTATTATCACTTTGGCTGCATCCCACACATTTTGGTATGTTGTCTCATTATTGTCATTCTCTTGGATGAAATTATTGATTGTGTTTACTATTTCCTGTTTCACCCATTCATTCTTTAGGATGAGATTATTAAATTCCAATTACTTTTTGGTCTATTTTCCCCTGGCCTTTTATTGAATGTAATTTTTATTGTATTGTGATTTGAAAAAAATACATTTGCTATTTCTGTCTTTCTGCATTTGATTTTGAGGTTTTATGTCCTAATATATGGTCAATTTTTGTATAGGTTCCATGAACTGCTGAGAAAAAAGTGTACTACTCTGCTCTGTCTTCATTCATTTTTCTCCAAACATTTTTAAATATATAACTTTTCTAGTATTCTATTTACCTCTTTAGCTACTTTCTTATTTATTTTGTGGTTTGATGTATCTATTTCTGAGAGAACAAGGTTGAGATGTTCCATTAGTATAGTTTTGCTGTCTATTTCTTCTTGCAGCTCTCTTAACTTCCTTAGGAATTCCCATGCTATACCACTTGGTGCATATAAGTTTAGTATTCATATTGCTTCATTATCTATGGTACCCTTTACAAAAAATATAGTTCCTTACTTATCTCTTTTAATTAGATCAAGTTTTGCTTTTCCTTGATCTGAAATCAGGATGGCTACCCCTGATTTTTTTTTTTTTTACTTCACATGAAGCATATTGATTTTACTCCAGCCTTTTACCTTTATTCTAGATGTATTGTTGGCTTTAAATATGTTACATATTCTGTTTTGGATTCTGGCTTTTAATCCAGTCTGCTATCTGCTTCCACTTGATAGGAGTGTTCATCCCATTCATATTTATGATTAAAACTACTAATTCTGTATTTCCTGCAATCTTATTAACTCCACATTCTACATTTCACTTTCTTTTCCCCCTTTCCCTCTTCCCCAATATTTTACCTATGAGCACTTGCCTCATGCAGGCCTTCCCCTTTAGAGTCCCTCCCCTTTTCTTAAACTTTTTCCCAACTATTTACATTTTTTTCTTCTATTTAGTCCAAACCTTCCCCTTTCTCCTTTCTGCTCCTGGTTTTCTATAAGTTGAGAAAAGTTTTCTCAGTAAAACCAAATATGTCTAATATTTTCTCTTTGAACCAAATCTGATGAGAGTAAGATTCACACAATGTTCCTCACCCTCCTTCTTTCCCTCAATTATAATAGATTTTTCTTTGCCTCCTCCTGAGATGTAATTTCCCTTCTTTAACCTCCATGTCCCCCTTTTTCTGGTAATAACCCCTTTCTACCTCTAGTTTTTTTTTAATATTATACCAGTAAAATTAAATTATATATGCATTATATATATATCTATAACAGAAATATAGTTATTAAGTGTTTCTCCCCCCCCCCCATTTCACTTCTGGCTCTCTTTTAAGATACTTTTAAAATTTCTTCTAGAGGAGAGGCTTACATGGTGGGTATGTCTTGGTAAGATGGTGGAATAAGCAGCAAATAACCATAATCCTTTGATTTTTACCTCCAAACAACCATCAAATAGCACTCCAAACATATCCTGGAGCAAAACAGACAGGGGAAACAAGCTTTTGATTCCAAGAGATGTAGGAGATAGTGTGGCTCTATTATACTTGAATTTGTCATTTCTGGATGCTTGTGATATTTTCTCCTTTATGTGAGAGTTCAAGAATTTGGGAGATATTAATTTAGGATCTCCTTCAGGGAGTGATCAGTGGATTCTTTCAATTTCTATTTTACCTTCTGGTCCTAGAATATCAGAATAGTTTTCCTTGATAATTCTTGAAAGATGATGTCTAGGCTCTGCTTTCTGATTATAACTTTCAGGTTGACCAATAATTTTTAAATTATCTTTCCTGTTTTTATTTCCTGTCAGTTGTTTTTCAATGAGATATTTCACTTTTTTTCATTTTATTTTATTTTGGTTTGTTGTACCTTGATTTTTCATAATGTCCTTTGCTTCCATTTGCTCTATTTTATTTTTTCAGGGAATAATTTTCCTCAGTGCACTTTTGGACCACCTTTCCCAATTAGTCAATTTTGTTTTTTAAGGCATTCTTCTCCTCATTAGCTTTTTATATTTCCTTTTCCATCTCTTGATTATTTCTCTAATTTTTCCTCTATCTTTCTTACTTGACTTTCAAAGTCTCTTTTGAGCCCTTTCAAGTCTTAAGCCCAATTATTGGTTTTCTTGAAGACTTTGGATTTAGGAGCTTCGACTTTGCTATCATCTTCTGAGGGAATGTTTTGATTCTCCTTGTCACCATGATAACTTCAAGTGGTCAGAACCTTTTTGTTGTTGTTTTCTGCTCATTTTCTTAGCTTAGCACACTGTTTCTAACTCTGTTAAAGTAGGACTCTGTTTCCATTGTAGAGGGTGCACCATCCTAAGTTTCAAGATTTTTGTGCAGCTGTTTTCAGAAATTTTTCAATGAATCTGACCATAAGCACTCGTTTCTACCAAAACAACTGTTAGTTGTGTCCCTACTCCACTGTTATTGTAAGATCTATGGCACTGACCAGAGCTTTGATGATCAGAGCTGTCCTGGGACTGCACATCAGACCCTCCACCTTATTATCACAAGGCTGAGATTAGGAAAGGATTTGCTCTGGGATTGTGCACTGGCATCATACTCTGTTTCAACAGACCTTTTCTGCTGACTTTCTAGCTCCTCTCTGGTATTTTGGGGCTAAGAGGTCTGGAAGCGAGTAGATTCACAGATGTGACCAGGGCTGGGGCTTGAGCTGGATCTAGGGCTGAAATTGGATCCAGAGCTGCATGTTGGACTTCCACCTTTTCTGCTGAGCTTCTCAGTTGCCTTTGACTGCAAAATGTTGTACTCCATTTTGTGATATTCTATGCTCTAAAATTTATTTAGTGTCATTATTTAAAAGAGTTTTGAGCATTTTGGGGGAGAAATTGGGCAAGATTCTTCCTTGACTCTGCTATTTTGACTCCCTCAATAAGTGGTTTTTGCTTGAGTACTGAAGTCTTTATTTTAATTTATAAATTAGTAATGGACATAGCTGGAATGATTATTAAGTCAAAGTAAATGCATGACCAATGTAATTTTGGGTGGAATGATATTAGATGTTTTGATTCACTAATTACCAAAGTTAAAAATATTCAATAGTCAAAAAATCACAGTAATCACAACTGAAATTCCTTTGAATAATTAGCTCCTTTAAATAATTATGAGGTGAGATTATAATTATCTCAAGTGTTATAAATTATTCTTTGTTTTTAAACAGCAATATTTCATCCATTGACTTATTTAGCAAATCATTCATACCTTTATTTGTTTACTGAGGAAAGATGCTCAAATATGAAAAATAAACACTAGAAAAGCTCTCAAACTCCAAATAGTCATTCTGGCAGGTTATCATTTAAACATCTTATTTTATTATTATTGTTTTAGATATTTGAATGTTTGGATTAGTTAAAAGACAAAAGTATAGTAATTATGCTATTTGAAAATTTTCTCACTAGTTCATTAAACAGGTTCATTTTGTTTGAATTTTATAGATAGATAAATAATTTTAGGTACTTACAATTTGCTAGGTGTTGTACTAAGCACAAAAGAGCCAAGTGTAAACCATCTGGACAATCCCTGACATTAACTACTAGAGGAAAAGAACCAATAAGATTATCTAAAAAGGATGAGAGAACAGGCTAAAGTAGCAGGGAATGGCTTACTGAAGGAGTCATAGGCACCAGGAAGTTAAGGCAAAAGATGTTTTAAATGAAATTCCATAAAGAAGAAACAGCCTGAATAGGAACAATGTGGATAGTTTAAAGATTTGTGTTACCACTAGGGAAGAAAAATAATTCTTTCTTTCATAAAATTTAGAATAAAGAATAGCAATGTGCTCACACATAAGAATGTACAAAATAAATATAATTTTTTTTTCATAGAAAAGGGACTAACAGATGGATGTATTTTTTAAAAGAGCATAATATAGGAAATGGTGTGTTATTTGAAGGGAACTAGGACTTCTGGAAGGGAGAGGCAAAAAAAATGAATGCATTCCATATCTGTGGGAAAGTATGAACAAAGTCAAGGAGAGAATATGGTAGAGAGTCTATAACTATATCATAAAAAACAGGAAAGAGGTTAATAACATAGTAAGATACATTGAAATAAGGTTATAAGTTGAGTTAAATGCCCATCAAAATAGATTGCATCTTACTATAGAAGTAATAATAGGTGATTGGACTTTGTTGAATAATGATTTGACAATGGCATGATTAAATATAGGCTTGTTGAATTGCCCTTGTCAGCTGCACAGAGAATGTATTAGAAAGAGGCTCCCATCAGGGTCCCAGTGAGAAAGTCAGCATAATAGACTTTTATAAGGGTCTGATCCAAGTTGTTGATCCTTTGAATAAAACAAAGAAAAATATAGAAGTTATGTGTTTGCCATACAATCAAAGAGTGTGGTCAAATGATTAGCCATATAAGATAAGACAAAATGAGGAATGAAGTATATATCCAAGATCACTAGTTGGGGTTCCTTAAAAAAATGATGGCATATTTACTGATATGATTCATTTTGATATGTTGAGTTGAAAATGACAATATTTCATTTAGTTCAAAATATCAAATTAAATGATATTACATTATTATAATATATGATATATATATATATATATATACATGATTTTTATTATTTTATTTTATTATTATTTCCTTCTGTCATTATATTTATTATTGGAACTCAGAAAGGCACCTATAACTAGGAGTCACTCAAAAATAATTATTGCTATGAAAACAGACAAAGTTACTAAGAAAGAATTTTGTGTGGCAAGAGCAGACATTTCTAGGCAGAGTTGTGGTGCTTCATTGACTTAGCATTATTAATATGAGTAATAATTCAGAAAAATAATATGAGAATTGGTCAGAAAGGGCTTAAGAACAAAGAACAAGTAACTCCCATGGAGTTGTAGCCCTTATTTAGACCAAAGTATAGATCTGAGTAGCCATAACTTCTTCTCCTAGAATCACATGTTTTTAGAAGTACTGGAAATTTTAAAGTCGCTACAAGTTTCTCTGAAAACCAAAACAAACAAAAAATGAATCTTACGCATCACCACCCTCACATGAGTAATGACCAACTTTAAGAAAATGATCAAACTCACACCATCAACAATATCCAAGAGCAAGAGATACAAAGAGAAATTCCATTCAAAATAACTATTGATAGCATAAAATATTTGGGACTCAAGCTACCAAAGGAAAGTCAGGAACTATTTGAGCAAAATTACAAAAAAAGTTTTCACACAAATAAAGTCAGACTTAAATAATTGGAAAAATATTAAGTGCTCTTGGATAGGCCGAGCGAATATAATAAAGATGACAATACTCCCTAAACTAATCTATTTATTTAGTGCTATACCAATCAGACTTCCAAGAAAATATTTTAATGATTTAGAAAAAATAACAACAAAATTCATATGGAACAATAAAAAGTCGAGAATCTCAAGGGAATTAATGAAAAAAAATCAAATGAAGGTGGTCTAGCTGTACCTGATCTAAAATTATATTATAAAGCAGCAATCACCAAAACCATTTGGTATTGGCTAAGAAATAGATTAGTTGATCAGTGGAAAAGTTTAGGTTCACAAGACAGAATAGTCAACTATAGCAATCTAGTGTTTGACAAACCCAAAGATTCTAACTTTTGGGATAAGATTTCATTATTTGATAAAAACTGCTGGGATAACTGGAAATTAGTATGGCAGAAATTAGGCAAGGACCCACACTTAACACCACATACCAAGATAAGATCAAAATGGGTCCATGACCTAGGCATAAAGAACGAGATTATAAATAAACTAGAGGAACATAGGATAGTTTATCTCTCAGACTTGTGGAGGAGAAGTAATTTGTGACCAAAGATGAACTAGAGACCATTACCGATCACAAAATAGAAAATTTTGATTATATCAAATTAAAAAGCCTTTGTACAAACAGAACGAATGCAAACAAGATTAGTAGGGAAGTAACAAACTGGGAAAACATCTTTACAATTAAAGGTTCTGATAAAGGCCTCATTTCCAAAATATATAGAGAACTAACTCAAATTTATAAAAAATCAAGCCATTCTCCAATTGATAAATGGTCAAAGGATATGAACAGACAATTTTCAGATGAAGAAATTGAAACTATTACCACTCACATGAAAGAGTGTTCCAAATCACTATTGATCAGAGAAATGCAAATTAAGACAACTCTGAGATATCACTACACACCTGTCAGATTGGCTAAGATGACAGGAAAAAATAAGGATGAATGTTGGAGGGGATGTGGGAAAACGGGGACACTGATGCATTGTTGGTGGAGTTGTGAACGAATCCAGCCATTCTGGAGAGCAATCTGGAATTATGCCCAAAAAGTTATCAAACTGTGCATACCCTTTGATCCAGCAGTGTTTCTATTGGGCTTATACCCCAAAGAGATACTAAAAAAGGGAAAGGGACCTGTATGTGCCAAAATGTTTGTAGCAGCCCTGTTTGTAGTGGCTAGAAACTGGAAATTGAATGGATGCCCATCAATTGGAGAATGGCTGGGTAAATTGTGGTATATGAATGTTATGGAATATTATTGCTCTGTAAGGAATGACCAGCAGGATGAATACAGAGAGGCTTGGAGAGACCTCCATGGACTGATGCTAAGTGAGATGAGCAGAACCAGGAGATCATTATACACTTCGACAACGATATTGTATGAGGATGTATTCTGATGGAAGTGGATTTCTATGACAAAGAGACCTAACTGAGTTTCGATGGATAAATGATGGACAGAAACAGCTACACCCAAAGAAGGAACACTGGGAAATTAATGTGAACTATTTGCATTTTTGATTTTCTTCCCGAGTTATTTTTACCTTCTGAATCCAATTCTCCCTGTGCAACAGGAGAACTGTTCGGTTCTGCAAATATGTATTGTATCTAGGATATACTGCAACATATTTAACATATATAGGACTGCTTGCCATCTTGGGGGGGGTGGAGGGAGGGAGGGGAAAAAACGAAACATAAGCGAGTGCAAGGGATAATGTTGTAAAAATATTATCCTGGCATGGATTCTGTCAATACAAAGTTATTATTAAATAAAATAAAATTTAAATTAAAAAAAATGATCAAACTCAAGAAATAGGTTGGAAATGAGAAAACCACCACAATAAAAAAAAATTTGATCATAAAAAGCTACTATATAGACAGTGAAGAACAAAACATAAAAAATAATAATGTAAAAATGGCTGCAGAGAAAGCTTCAAAGAAAAATGTAAATAAGACACAAGGCTAATCAGAATTCCTGAACAAGTTAAAGAAAGAGATAAATAGTAGAGAAAAATGGGGGAAAGAAATGATGGTAATGCAAAACATTATATGAAAAAAATTAACAAATTGGTAAAAGGGGCACAAAAATATTGACAAAAACAAGAGTTTAAAATCATAATGTTAGAAACATATACTTAAAAAGAATTCTTTAAAAAACAAATCAGGTTGAGTAGAGGAAAAATTTACAAAAGAGCATTGAAAAAAATTCCTTAAAAATTAGAATTCAATGATTAGATACTAATGATTTCATGAGACATCAAGAAACAATAAAATACAATAAAATAAAATGAGAAAAGAAAAGATAATAAGAAAACACCTAAGCTAGAAAATAGATCTAGAAGACATAATTTTATACTTTTTAGACTACAGGAAAGCCACTATTTAAAAAAGAGCCTAGATATCAATGAATTATTTCAAGAAATTATCAAGGAAAACTGCCCTAATAATGTAGATCCTGAGGATCAAAGAGAAATTGAAAGAATCCATATATCACCTCCTGAGTGACACTGAAAAATGAAAACTGCCAGGAAAATATTATAGCCAAATTCCAGAGGTCCCAGGTCAACATAGATAATGGCCTACATTGAGATCAGTGGGAAATGAAGAACAATTCCTAGCATCCTCAAATTTATAATATAGATGTGAATGGCAATTGCCATCCTGTATATTGGGATTGACTTGACACGCCACATTTCTGAAAAGAGCTAAGTTTATCACCATTGACTATCACATAATCTTGCTTTTCTCTTTTCAATATTCTCTTGGTTCTGCTCACTTCATACAACATCATTTCATTTAAGTCTTTCCAGAAATTTTTTTTGAAATCAATTTGCTCATCATTTCTTATAGAATAATAATATTCAATTATATTCATATGCCATAACTTATTTAGCCATTCCCCAACTGAAAGGCATTCACATGATTTCCAATTCTTACTGTTAAAAAAGACAGCATCAGACATTTTTGCACATGTAGCAAACAGACCCAGTAATGAAACTTATATGACCAACTTTGTAGTCCTTAGGGAATAGTACTCGAAGAAATTCTTAACCCTATACCAACTTGAATGAAATGATTAATTACAATTACAAATAATAGACCATTTTCCCAGGTTAATATTCTATGACCAAGTAGGAGTTATACCAGGAATGCAGAGCTGGTTCAATATTAGGAAAACCGTTAGCATAATTGAATATATCAACAACAAATTAATAAAAATCATGTGATTATTTCAATAGATATAGAAAAAGTATTTGATAAAATCCAACACCCATTTCTATTAAAAACACGAGAGAATAGGAATAAATGAACTTTTGCTTAAAATGATCAGTAGCATCTGTTTAAAACCATCAGCAAATATCATATGTAATGGGACAAACTGGAACCATTCCCAACAAGATCAGCAGTAAAACAAGGTTACCCACTGTGATGACCGTGCTAGCACCCAGGATGCCTTAGAATCAGCCTGAGTTAGAATAAGCAAAAGTCCTTAGTCTTCATTCTTGGTCTTTAAGGGTAGAAGTGAACAGGATGGAAGCAGAATCTCCATGACCACCTTCTTCCTCGTCTACTGCCCAAAATGACTCTGGCTAATCTTACTCCACTCCTAGTTCTTCCTACAATCCTCTGTATACACCAATCATGAAGCCAGCACAGGATAGTGGGAAGGGCCATTTCCCAAGCATATGCCCATAGAGTATTGTCCAATCAGTAGTTAGCCTCAAATGCTCGGCTGTCCTAACCTCAGTGCATCGACTCAAGAATTTCAGCCCTCTATAACCCACTATCACCATTTATATTCAATATTGTATTAGAAATGTTAGCATTGGCAATAAGAAAAGAAAAAGAAATTAAAGTAATTAGAGTAGATAAGGAGGAAATCAAATTATCATTCTTTGCAGATGATATGATGATATAGTTAGAGAGCCCTAGAGAATCAACTAAAATACTACTAGAAACAATTAACAACATTAGTAGATTTACAGGATATAAAATAAATCCACATAAATCATCAGCATTTTTATATATTACCAACAGAGTCAAATAGCAAGAGATACAAAAAGAAATTCTATTCAAATTAACTGTCAATAGTACAAAATATTTAGGAATCTATCTGCCAAGGGAAACTCAGGAAGTATAATGAACACAACTACAAAACACTTTCCACAAAAATAAAGACAATCCAATCAGTTGGAAAAATACCAAGTCTTCATGGGTAGGCAGAACAAATATAATAATAATGAAAATATATTACTTAAATTAATCTACTGATCTAGTGCCATATCAAACTCCCAAGTAATTATTTTACAGATCAAGAAAAAAATAATAACAAAGTTAATCTGGAAGAAAAAAAAAGATTAAGAATTTCAAGGGAATTAAGGGAAAAAAAAAAACACCAATGAAGATGGCCTACTTGTGCCAGACCTAAAACTATATGACAATGTAGCAGTCATCAAAACTATTTGATACTGACTAAGAAATATAGTAGTTGATCAGTGGAAGAGGTTGGATTCAGAGGACAAAACAGTCAATAACTATAGCAATCTAGTGTTTGACAAACCCAAAGACCGCAGCTTTGGGCATAAGAACTCACTGTTTGACAAAAACTGCTGGAAAATTGGAAACTAGTATGGCAGAAACTAAGTGACCCACACCTAATTCCATACACCAAGATAAGGTCAAAATGGATTCATGATTTAGAAAAAAAGAATGATATTATAAGTAAATTAGAAAAACATAGGATAAATTACCTCTCAGATCTGTGGAGAAGGAAGGAATTTGCATCCAAAGAAGAACCAGAACTCATAACTGAACACCAAATAGATAATTTTGATTATATTAATTTTAAAAAGTTTTGTACCAATAAAATGAATGCAGACAAGATTAGAAGGAAAGCAATAAATTGTGAAAACATTTTTTTACATATAAGGGTTCTGATAAAGGCCTCATTTTTAAGATATCAATTGATTGAAATTGATAAGGTTTCAAGCTATTCTCTAATTGATAAATGATCAAAGGATATGAACAGACAATTTTCAGATAAAGAAATTGAAACTATTTCTAGTCATGTTAAAAGGATTTTTAAATCACCATTGATCAGAGAAATGCAAATTAAGACAACTCTGAGATATCACTACACACTACACACTAAGATGACAGGAGAAGCTAATAAAGAATGTTGGAGGGAATGTTGGAAAACTGGGATACTGATACATTGTTGGTGGAACTGTGAACAGATATAGCCATTCTGAAAAACAATTTGGAACTATGCTGAAAAAAAAATTATCAAACTGTGCATATCTTTTGATCCAACAGTGTTTCTACTGGGCTTATATCCTAAATGGATTTTAAAGGAGGGACAGGGACCCACATGTGACAAAAATATTTATGGTAGCCTTTTTTGCAGTGGAAAGAAACTGGAAACTGAGCAGATGCTCATAAATTGGAGAATAGCTGAATAAGTTATGATAAATGAATATTATAGAATGGTATTGTTCTGTAAGCAATGATCAGCAGGATGATTTTAGAGAGTCCTGGAGAGACTTACATGAACTGATGCTAAGTGAAATGAACAGAAGCATGAGATCACAACAACAAAAATATTATATGTCTATCTGTTATGGGCTAGAACTCTATACTTGAAATAAGGACTCTTACAAGGTGCTAAGTGGAATTGATAAGACAATGGCTATCTAGTTTAGCATGTTGATTAATAGTTCTCTAGTTCAGTATGATTGATTTAATCTTACAACAAATAATGTTTTCCTAGTGATATAATGATTGGCTTAACTCAGTATGATGAATTGATTTAACTGGAATAGAGCATATAAACTGGGATGAACTCAGCCAGATTCATTCATTCATCTCACACCATTGTGGTGGCTTTCCTCCTTCACTTCTTCACTGAAACCAAGAATCTGGATGGCCTTCAAGAAAGCTAGTCCAAGCTCCAGACAAGGAAACTAGATTGTAAAGGAGACAATAAACAAATTTGGACTTAATCCCTGGCTATTCTCGTGGTGATTACTCTGCTGTAAAGAAGGCTGCTCCAGAGACCTCCAGAAAACCAACTGAAGCATTGCGATGATCAATTCTGATGGATGTGGCTTTTTCTAAAAATGAGATGATTGAGGCCAGTTTCAATGATCTTGTGAAGAAGAAAGCCGTCTCTATTCAGAGAGAGGACTGCGAGAACTGAGTTTGGATCACAACATTAGCATTTTCACTCTTTTTGTTGTTGTTTGCATTCTGTTTTCTTATTCATTTTCTTTCCTCTTTGATCTTATCTTTCTTGTGCAACAAGATAAATGCATAAATATGTTTTCATATATTGGAACTAACATATATTTTAACATGGATAACGTATATTGGATTACTTGTTATCTCGGGAAGGGTGTTGAGGTTAAAATTTGGAACACAAGGCTAAACTAGGATCAATGTTGAAAAATTATCCATACATATTTTTTGAAAATAAAAAGCTTTAGTAATAAAAATAAAGATCTATAAAAGATGAGTGAATGGAGAAAAGGAATTAGGAACAAAGCTAGATAGGGAATGAAGCATGTCTCGTCTGCGCTCAATTTCAAAATGGAGACCTGAAAGGCAATTAATAAGAGAGCTTGTTTCCAATATCTCAGGTGGCACACAACAAAATGAGAAGGCCCAGTTTTAGAAATATAAAGATAAAGATGAAGATGAAGATAAAGAAACAATTTCTAGTCTCACAAACCATTGTCCGTAACAGGGGAGATAAGATATCTAGAGAAATACATATAGAATAAAATAGCAACTTCTTAGGTGAAGAAACTTTCACTATGAGAATTAGTACTTTTTTAGGGGCAGCTAGGTGATTTAGTGGATAGAGCACTAACCCTGAAGTCAGAAGGATCTGAGTGGAAATCTGGCCCCAGTCACTTAACATGTCCTGACTGTGTGGCACTGGGTAAGTCACTTACTCCCAATTGCTTCAAAAAAAAAAAAAAAACAAGCAAGCAAACAAACAAAAAGAATTAGTACTTTTATTGCAGCAGGTATCCTTAAAGAGGTTTCTAGGAACCTCTTGTCCCTAAGAGGTCAAAGGACTTAGCCAAAGTAATATAGGCAATAGGTGTCATAGGTGGATCCAGGTATTGACTTAACTGGTTTCAAACTCAGGATTGTATGTATTGACTGATAGTGTCTATGAGAATAAATATACACAGATTAAAAGAAAAAAAAATGCATAGGGTAAATGAATACAAAATACTTGGAAAGGAAAGGAACTAGCAGTGATAAGGATCAGAAAAGACTTTATTTGTTAAAAAAAAATCAAATAAATAAATAAACAAGTAAATAAATAAATGAATAGACAGATAAATAAATGAATGAATGAACAGATAAATAAATAAACAAATGAATGAATGAATGCAATGCTTGTGCTGCATCCTAAAGGAAAAGAAATCCCTTTATAACCCATGTCGAGGGTGGAAGGGTGGGGTGAGGGGATGGAGAATGGGGGGGAGAGAAGATAGGTGACCCAGGGTATATAATTCTAGACCTAGGATCAGAAAGACTTGAATTCAAACTAGGACTTGATTACTTAATCACTATATGACTCTGATCAAAGCATTTTACTTCTGCTTGCCTTAGTTTTCTCATTTATAAAATAAGGATCAAAATAGTCCGTAAGACCTAGAGTTGTAAGGACTGAATAACTGTATACAGTGCCTGGCACATAGGAAGCATTTTTATAAATGTTAATTGTTATTATGATGGTGTTGATTACAATGATTTTATTATGAAAACTGAAGCTTTTTTAATGACTTGTTCAATATGGCAAATGCTTATAGTAGAGCAGGATAATTTAAAACAATAAATGATCAATTTGAGGATACACTTTCACATTGCACTGATTCTGCAAATTCCTTTCATGAGGATTTTTTAACTTTGTTCTTTATAGACAAAGTTATATTTTAAATTCATGTAACAGTATCTAGTGCACTTTTTGTGATCTTTCAGCTTAAATTTTTTGGAGACTAAATATTCCATGAATTGCATCTATACAACAGAACTACATGAATATCAATGTTTTAAAATAACATATTCCTTTCCAGGGAAAAACTTGGAGGTGATGAAGAGTACTGTGAAATTTCACAAACTTTTACCCTCTTTCTCCTATTCATCACTGGGAGCAAGTTCATTGTCCATCTTTGGCTATCTTTCCAAAGCATATGATTGGGCTACATGTTTGAAATGATATACATTTACTTAGGTATCATTTAACTATATCTACTAATTAATATTCTGTAATGTGCTGAAAACTCTGAGTAGATGCACTGAGGTCAGAGCACTTAAAGCCAATTACCAATTGGACAATACTCGAGAAAGAATGGCCCTGCCCACTAAGCTGGAGGCTTAATCTGTTGTATAAGAGGTTGGGTGGAGGAGTTGGTGGGTGGAGTGAGAAAACCAGAGTCACTCCTAGCAGATTCGTGAAGCCATTGCTCTCACTAAGAATTGTCACTCCCTTTACCTCCACAAAGAATAAAGATCAAGGACTTTTGCTTATCCTGACTCCCACTGATTCTAAAGTATCCAGTATGCTAACAAGGTCATCACAATATTCATTAATGATTTTGTTTGCTTGTTTTTACTTTGTAAATAATTACATTGGATTGATTGTTGGGTCTAATTTAAGAGACCCTGAAAATGACCTGGGTTTTATCCTACCTATAAACAGGAACAAATAAGGAGCTTTCTCATCCATAGGAAATATCTCTTTCTATTTCTCTGGACACTGTAATGATTGGTATCTACAATAATGCTATGAAAGGTTTATAATATAGAAGTCATAGGAGAAGAAATATTTGAAATATCATCAGAAAGATGCACGATTACTGAAAAATGCCAACTATTTAGTCAAAGTAAAGGATCATTGAAAGACAACCTATATGATTCATTTATACAACATCCAGTGACTTGGGAAATTGATCCAAATGGATTAATTGTGAAACATTTTTTTGAGAACATGGATAATAATAAGACTGCAAAGTTAGAAATGGAGGGGGTGAGATCTGCATCTATATATTGAGAGTACACACATTAATAAGATGACCAATCCACTAAAGTATAAAGAGAGAAAATATTCTTTAATTTCATATATTGTTAGAAATATAAAAATATATATTTATAAACTTACATGGCATATAAATTTAACTCTACCCAGTTGAAAAATCAATATATTTAATAATATAATAAAATATGATACTGTTTTCTTGGAATCTACATCAAATACAATTCAATGAGGGCAAAATACTAAACCCAAAAATGAAATTATTCACACACACACACACACACACACACACACACACACACACACACATATATTAGAGAGAAAAAGAGGAAGGAATAGGGAAAAAGAGAAAGACAGACACAGAGAATGGAATTTTTGTATTCTTTATATTTTCTCTTACTGACTGATTGATTAAATACCAAATAGAAAAAGAAAAGAAAATACTTTAGCATGGACACAGCATAATGTAGGAGAGAATTCAAAATATAAAACAATGAATTTACATTTCAAGAAAGCCTATGTAATAAATACTATCTATTGTTCAGAACTGTACATCTTTATTTGCTTCCTTGTAAGTTATTTTTTCCTCTGTTGGGCAATTTTCACTTTATTCTATTTTTTTTTTCCTCCAACCCCAGAAGGCTATAATTAAGCACAGATGTACATCTCTATCTCAAGTATCAAGCTAGGTAGCTAGCTAGCTATTTATCTTTATATCTACCTACATTTTTTTAAATGCACCAACTCATAATTTTTTACATTTTCTATATCATACACATTTTCTACATTTACATTTCTACACATCATTTCTACATCAGTTCTAGAAATTTTCCACCCTTATAGTGTCTAATTATTTTAAAGGGTCTAAAATATTATCAATGAATATGGCTGACATATATTTTAGGTTTTCTTCTTTTTTCTTTTGAAAATTAAATCTATGATCAATGATTATTATCCTGCCTTTTTCTAATCTAATAAATTCTACTCCTGATCTTTAATATTATGCTCGTGTGTATCTCTTATTTCCTATCCTTTCTAACTCCTCTGATTTACTTCTGTCCCCTATCTTGCCTTCCTATTTCTTAACCGACCCTCCTTCCAGGTTTCCTTTACTTATCCTCTCTCCACATGCTTTATCTTTTTCTTTATCTCATCTTTATTAATCTACCTGTATTAATTTTTATATACCTGTTATCTTATTCACTTATAGTATGATTTTTTTTTACATTTCAGAACACTTTTAGTTCCTTCTAAATGTAAATGTTGTATCTTTGTAACCCAGATCTTCTATGAGTAGAGTTTCTTTTAAAAATTCTTCCCTTATCTTCTCTATCCCTTTACTCTCTTACATTTCCCCCTGAATTTATATCTATCTATCTATCTATATCTATATCTATATCTCTATCTATATCTATATCTATATAAACACACAAATATGTATATATTTGTGTGTTTCTATATAGATATACATATATATACATAAATATATTTGTGTGTATGTGTGTGTGTGTGTGTGTATATATGTATATGTATATGTATATACATATATACACATTTTACCTTTTTTGTACCTGGTTTTACTTTTTAGAATTTGCTTTCTTTTTCCAGGTATAAAACATAAACAGTTAGGTCTTGTTGAGTCCCTTATAATTAGTCCTTCATGTTTCCCTTATATTTCCCTTGGACCGCACATTTCCAATTTTCTCTTAAGTTTAAGTCTTTTCATAACAAAATCCTAAAAATCTGTTAAGTCATTGAATTTCCTTTTTTAAAAAATTGGAATTATGCTAACTTTTCTAGGTATGGCATTTTTTGGATCCAAAACTCACTACATTTCATTAATAAATTCTTATTTCTTAAAAAAAAAAAAAAAAAAAAAAAAACAGATATTAAGAGAGAGCATATTTCCTGGGAGTTATAAATGAAAGTACTAGAAAAGTCCTAAATTCTTAGGATTATCTCAAGCTCAGAATAGTTCATTATTGATCTTTCAATTTGAGTATTTGCATCTTGATAATTGACAAATACAACAAGTTGGAATTTGTTTTATTGTTTTGTTGAATGTCCAAACACAATAATATAATGGAGAAGAATGTTCATGATGCAGATTTTACTTAAAAGCCTGTTGTATTTACTTTAAAAAAAATTCACAGTCTGAATATTTACTATTTCTTAACATGCTCTTATCTGGAAGCCTAAGAGGAACAGTCACTCATGGACTTCAACTATCATTGAATAGGTGGGAATGGGGAAGTATATTTTATTTCTACCATCATCTCCTAACACAGCCTGAAACATACTGTGTGTTATTCATGGTCATGTATGGATTGACTGCAGAGTTTGCAATGTGATAAAAATAAATGAAGAAAGATAAAAGTTCCTTTGAAGTCATAGGTAAAGCTTTATATTGCATTATGAATTATTCATAATCAGTTGAGTATAATGAAAATAAATGATAATGGGGAGGTATAGAGGAAAGACATGAAGGGAGAATTTGTTTGCTGGAACTCTGGTTTCACTAGTGTAAACCAATCAGATCAGGAAACATTCTGCTATGGGTTCATGATTGAGACATAGAGTGATACTATAAGCAAATTAGAAGAACAAAGGATAGTCTACATCTCAGATCTGTGTAAAAGGAAGAAATTTGTGGCCAAAGAAGAATTAGAGTACATCATGGAATGCAAAAAAATGGATAATTTTGATTGTATTAAGTTGAAAAGTTTTTGTGCAAACAAAACTAATGCAGACTATTTCAGAAGGCAAGCAATATATTGGGAAAATACTTTTAAACATTTAAGCGTTCTGATAAAGGCCTCATTTCTCAAATTTATAAGAATTCAAACCATTCTCTAATTGATAAATGGTCAAAAGATATGAACGGACAATTTTCAGATGAAGAAATTAAAACCATTTCTAGTCATATGAAAAGGTGCTCTAAATTGCTATTGATCAGAGAAATGCAAATTAAGACAATTCTGAGACACCACTATATACCTCTCAGATTGGCTAAGATGACAGGAAAAGACAATGACAAATGTTTCTCATTTTTCCCCTTTTTGATCTGATTTTTCTTATGCAGCATAATATTTGTTGAAATATGTATGGAAGAATTGCAGATATTTAACATAATGCATTACTTGCTGTCTAGGGGAGAGAGTGGTGGTAAGGAAGGGGAAAATTTTGGAACAAAAAGTTTTGCAAGTGTGAATGCTGAAAATTTTCTATGCATATGTTTGAAAATAAAAAGGTTTAATAATAAAACAAGAGAATGTTCTACTATAGAATATGAAATGTACTATTCTGAGCTCTCTAATATTAAAACTTAAAAGAGTTACCTTGTACAAATGCTCCATAAATTACCCATAGAGCCATTGTATGTTTAATCGGAAGAGGTAGTGGGTATAAAATCTCAAGACCAACTAGCAACTTTACAATTCACTAAGTTATTTCTCACAATAGTAAGAATAATATAGTATTTCTCTGTAAGAATTTAATAGCATTCTACAGCATCCTTTTGTATTTTATCTTCTGTCTTTTTCTCTAATCATTTTCTTATGAAGGTCATTTTGTTTTAAAAAAAGAACTTTTGAATTTTTATAATCAAATATCTGCTACCCAATCTCATTTTATAATTAAGAGAACTGATTTAGAAATTTTCCGAAATCAATGAAGTAGATGATAGAATTAGGATTTGAATCCAGGTTTTCCATTCCATATCCAGCAATGAATCATCACCACCACCACCATCATCATCATCATCATCAATACCCCCAGCAATGTACTTATTATGGTTAATACTAATCACTTTAAGGTTTATAAAAAGTTTTACAAAAGTTTGACAAAGAACCCTGGTAGATAAGTTCTATTATTCCCACTGTAAAGATAAGAAAATTAAGGCTCAAATGATTTGCCTTATGTTTTAAAGAAGTTGGACATGAATTCAGGTATTCAAATTTCAAATCCAAAATCTAAATTCCAAATTTCAACCAAATAATAAAAACTATAATAAAGATTATAGCTATTGTAATTATCATCATCATCATCATCATCAAGCATTTTAAGGTTTCTAAAATATTTAATAAAGATTATTTAATTTTAGCCTCACAAAAACCCTTGGAATTAGATTTTACTATACTCACTTGAAAGATAAGGAAATCGAGGCAGAAAAAGATTTAATCCATAGTTATGTAACTAGGAATTCATGTCTTCTTTATTTTGGGGATAACACTATTTATTTCCCCATCTAGCTTCCATTGATTACACTCCACAAATAAGCCAAGAAAGTATCAGCTATTCTCTTTCCATTATGATGTTGACCAGGTCATATTTTCCTTTAAATATCTTCTGACTTTCTGCTAAGCTTGACTGTTCTTAATTGCTAGATGGCATTAATGAGCAAAGAAGCTGAAGCAGCATCCCTTAGCTTAGTAAGCTTTTTCCTCTCATCCCCTTGTCTCCTATTGTAATGGAAGTGAACATAGGGACTGTAAACCTCATTTCTCAGACTGCTGCTTTCCTGAGAATAACTGTTTGTGCTACTCCCATTCAATTCTACAGCTTGTGTCAGGGCTTGAGTGCCAACTCATAATATATTCCTTAGGTCAGGTGCTAAAATTCCAATGAAGATCTTTTGGGAGGGTTGGAGTAGGGGAATTTGAATTATTAATCATACATTTCCTGAATGAAATGATGCTTATAAAGAGTAAGTTACTGCTTGCTGTCTAAGGGAGAAGGAAGGGAAGGGGGAAAGTTTGGAACATGAGATTTTGCAGATGTGAATGTTGAAAATCATCATTGTATGTATTTTGAAAAAGAAAAAGCTATTAAAAATAATAATTTACCAAAGACAGTGTTTTTGCTTAGATACACTACATATTTATTACTTCAGCGCTCATATTTACTTAGCCATATTAATTCATGTTTATTATTATTCATATACAAAAATATTTTCACTAAACATGTATTTGACAGTAGTAATGAAATTCAAATAAGTGTTTGAGAGGAAAAGGCATTACTTGGTCATGCTAGTTAGAATTTTGGTGGGGAGCAATGCATGCTTTTTTTTTTTTATTTTCCCCAAAATTGCTTCATTCTATCCATGCATTAAGCTTTGAATATTTGGTGCCAACCCATCTTATTGATTTGAAGTTCATATTAGGACCCACTTGAATTAATGCCATCCTCCTTTTTAACATTTCTCCACAATCCTTCTCCCTCCCCACCAAAAAAAAAAAAAAAAATTAAAAATCTGCACTGAATTTTCAAGCAGGTCACCCTTCATTTGCATCTGTTTCAGATGCTCTGTCATAATTAGAGAAAGAAATGCAGGCTCAGCAAATCAAGCAAGCTAATTAAGAAAAACCAAAACCTTGGAGATGGCTGGGTTTATTTTTTTTTCAGATTCCTGAACTATTGTGCAGATATTTGATAGAAAAAGAAAAGAAACCATACAAGAATATGAAGTCTATTATGACCTTTTGATTTTAATTGTTATTTGGTAATTCAGGGGAAACTATTTTAAGCTCTTAATACATCATGAATATATTAGAAGGTTATGGATAAAAATGCAGAAGACTTGATTCTGGTGCAAAAGAGTTAGTATTATTTCCATAGCGATGGAAATCACTTTAGGGTAAGAGGAAAAATATACGCTGAATTTGAATCTATACTTTGGCTAAAAAAACATTTTGTCCACTCCAGTTCTCTCTCTTCCACTTAATTGTACCATTCTGCTGGAAAAGAAACATTTGCATTGACCAAGAAAGTCTTTTATGAGGTCTTTTATGAGTTTCAGAAAATACTCATGTGCTATATAAGGGTTCTTTAAGTCCTTGATATTTTAAGATTATATTGCTAATCATATTTCCTTAACAACTTTTTTTTTTATTTTAACATATATACTCATCATGTTTCTCAAGAAACCTCCCTCTTTCTACATATTGTTGTTAAGGGAACCCCTGAGTCTCCCACAATCACAATTTTAGTCACTCTTATATCCACTATCCCTCTCCTATATATTGCCAAATCTTGACATTTTTATTTTTCCAATATCTCCCATCTATTCCCCCTTTTCTCCATTCATGAAGCTACCATTCTGGTGCTAGTCATAATTCCCTCACATCTGAACTCTTACAATAACCTTATGATTTGTGTCTTTGTCTCTTATTTCTTCCCACTGCAGCTCATGCTCCACTCAGATGTCTATATGATCTTCCAAAAGAACAGTCTGATATGAACATGTCAATAACATGTAATGCCCTTATTCAATTAAAATCCAATTTCCTTTTACCTCTAGTATCAAAGATGAAGCTGTCAGTTTGTCTTTTAAATCTATTCACAACCTGCCTGATCCTTTCTTAGCATTGCTCTGACAATTTCATCCCTTTTACATGCTTTATAATCTGGGGAAACTGGTCTCCTCATTAATTCTCACAAACTATACTGAATCTCTGCTTTCTGTGTTTTTCTACCAGCTGTTTCTGTTTCCTATGTATTCTTAAACTCTATATTCTGGCCTCTCAGATTTCTTTCAAATTGTTGTTGTGGTTGTGGTTGTGATTGTGGTTGTTGTGGTTGTTTTGGTTCAGTTGTGTCCAATTCTTTGTGATCCCTACATTGTTTTTTTTTTTTTTTTTTTTTTTTTTTTTACAGAGATACTGGAGTGCTTTGACATTTCCCTTTCCAGAGCATTTTACAAATAAAGAGCTAAGGCAAACAGGGTTAAGTGACTTATTCAGAATCAAATAGATAGTTTAAGGCTCAGATTTGAATTTATAAAGATGAGTCTTCCTCATTCCAAACCCAGTGCTCTGTCCCCTGCACCACCTAGTTGCCCCTTTCTTCATGTTCAGTTCCAGTTAAAAATGTTATAAGAAGACATTTCAGACCTCCAAACTCTTAAAAGTTGGAATGTCTTGGAGAAGTTTTGGAAATGGCAATTAATGATGAGAGCCTATGTTAAAAAGATGACATCTTTAGTTCTGGATATAAGTGGAATAAATGTCAATCTTAGAAATGCTCAGAACATTTTCCCTTAGGTGATCAATTGAAATCAAGTTGTGGTTATATACTTTGTAACTATAAAGGACTACACAAATGTGGAATGATGAATAGTATAAGGATGGTGACAATGAGGCACCCAACTCTCAAAATTCAGGAAGCCCAATTCTCCATGGTGAGCTGAGATATACAGAATTAGCATTTCCTTGGAACTAAGATGAAATCAAGGACTAAACAAATGATGTGTGATATATGTATATACACACAGACACACACACACACCCAATAGGCTAATTCATGTGAATTACAATAATATATTTTGAAAATGCATTAATTACTTGTTTGTGCATATATAAAAGTGAAAATCTTTATATATCTCATATATTTATATCAATGTATATATCTATCTGATCTTTTATTCCTCCCCTCTTTTGTCTGATTCCAACTCTTTGTGGCTTTAATCATTTGGGAAGGAAACAACTAATTGTGTAATGACAAAATTTACATCACTTTATGTTTTGTTTTAGTAATACAAACACATTTTCAGAAATGCCTCCTGGAAGGGCTGCAATATTTATTAATTATGTATTAAAAAGGGGAACTTTATTCCATGGCCTGAAAGGTGGATTTTCCTCAATCATTAACATAAGATTTTTCACAAAGGGAATTAAAAGAGCATGAAAATTTAATAGTTGTGGGTGTTCAATAACTGAATTGCCAAACATCTATAACATTCACTTTTGGGGTCCTGATACAATAAAACCATTCTATAAAAGTCTCACTAAATACTATAATAAATATTAAATGGATAATCATGAGAGTGAAGAATGAAAAAAAAATACTGAATTTGTTTTGACTTAAATTTATTAACCCCTTTGGTAACATATTAGAGCTTTTCTAGCAGATATGTTAATATAAAATATATTAACTCTCCCTGGAGGGTGGGGTGGGGGAACTCAATCACAACCCTCTAGCAACACTATCATCAATTTGTTAAAGTACAATGGCAGAATTTTCTATTCTGATTGAACATTTAGTAAAAGACACACATATTCACCACATTTCATTCTGCAAAAAATTATATAGAGTGTAGAGGGCCAGAACACTAGAGAAGTATACTTAAAACAAGCTGTTAACTCAGTGGAATTGATGAGATCATGGTTCTCTAGTTCATATACTTAGTACTTAGTATGGTGATGTAATGGTTCTCTACTTCACACATACATAGTATGCTGTAATGGTATAATTTACCAGGGTATCTAAGGGTTCAGAAGGACTGAAAAAGAGAGACATTCCATTTTTGGCCATCTTCCTGGTGGCTCTCCTGACTCCTTCACTCCTCCACTAAGACAGAGGACTTGGACTGATCCCAAGGTCCTCCAGAGAGCTAGCCCGGAATTTACATAGAGTAAATTTTATCAATGAAATTCATGTAAAATAAAATAAAATATATATTTATATATTATTGTGACTTATGGTACACTATACTTTAATTTATCAACAAAACTGATCACTTTATATATATGTATATATGTAGAAGGCTGTTGTGGGAACTATTAACGATTAACTATTTAAAATCAAACCCAGTATAGTCTCTTAGTAATGAGACTATACTGGGTTAACTATTTAAAATCAAACCCAGTATAGTCTCTTAGTAATGAGACTATACTGGGTTTGATTTTAAATAGTTAATTTATTAAGGAGAGCACATCAGCACAATTAATTCAAGCTATTTAATAGGAATGTTTTTAAATGAGACCAATGGCAGAATCTTCTCCCATTTTAGTGAGTCATTTCTTTTATGTTTGATGTTGGTATCAAGATAAAAGGGAGAGGCCTTGACCTGGAGTTAGAGGATCAAAGACTGGAGCTTCTATTTTACACTTTGAATTACCTTGGAGAAATCTTAGGATGCCAGATGAGGAAAAAGAGGCTTAGTGAGAATAAATGAGGTCCAACATCATGCAGTTCACAATCATCTAAGTTAAGATTTGAGGAACTGCCTCCAAAGCTTATCATCCTTCCAGTGCAACAAATGGCCTCCTTATCACTTTACATTTTGAGAGACTTCAATGTCAAAAGACCCACATTATGTAGTTGGACTATATGACCCTTAGGTTATCTTTCAGCCTGTTATCTATGATTTTAGGGAATATTACTTTATACCTAAGATCTTATTATTACCTACTCCAGTTAACTCACTAATTAACCCAACTGAAGAGTGAAAACAAGGGACAAATGAAGTAATATTATATTGGGAATTGAGTTGAGAATATGAACTTAGTCATATTCTATAGGGATGAAATAGAAAGTCTATTCTGAGTCTAGATATATGGAAGTAGATCAGTAAAGAGAAGAAAACAGATTCAGTGATGATGCTGCATAGGAATGGATTGGGATCTAGGGCAAAAAGATATTCACATACCCTTTTGAGATCTAACTTGCCAGTGGGCATAGGAATTGGGAGAATAAACTTACTTTGGATTCCCCTAGGAGTAAATGCATGCAAAGCACTGGCATTCTGACCTGACAGAGAGATTTGTTTTGCTTAATCCAGGTTTGTAAAGAAACCAACAATTCTGGCTTTATAATATTTTATTTTTATTGTTCATTCTTTTTGATTGTTTTCAGACTTTCCATGACCACATTTGGGGTTTTTTTCCAGCAAAGATACTGAAGTGGTTTGTCATTTCTTTCTCCAGTTTATTTTAAAGATAAGGAAATTGAGGCAGATAAGTTTAAATGACTTTTCCAAGTTCACCCAGCTAATAAGTATTTGCATGTGAATTTGAAATTTAGTCTTTCCTGATACGGGCCCAGTACTCTACCTACTGAATCTGCTAGCAACTGTACCATTTATTATTTTTTTCTCTTTAAATAACATATACCAAACATAAGGTGATTGATAGAGGATGAGAAACAGCAGAACATAATCAACAATATTGGCACTTAGAAATATTCATATCAAAATGAAAACTAAAATATGCTCAATAATAAACCTATCATTATCACTCACACTTCTTAAATTGGCTAAAATGATAGGAAAAGATAATGATAAATGTTAGAGGGGATGTGGGAAAACTGGCACACTAATACATTGTTGATAGGATCATGAAATGATTCTGGAGAGCAATCTGGAACTATGCCCAAAAGGTACAAAATTGGGTATGCCCTTTAACTCAACAGTGCTATTACTGGTCTGTATCCAAAAGAAATCTTAAAACAGGGAAAAAGACACATATGCAAAATTTCTGCAGGAGCTCTTTTTTTAGGTAGTTAAAGAATTGGAAAATGAGTAGATGCTTATTGATTGGGGAATGATGAATAAGTTGTGATATATGAAGATAGTGGAATATTATTTTTATATAAAAATGATGAATAAGCTAATTTTAGAAAGGCCTGTAAAATTTATATGAACGGATGTTGGTGAGGCAAGCTTAACCATGAATACATTCTACACAATAACAGCAAGAATATGTGATGATCAACTGTGAAAGACATGGTTCTTCTCTGTAGTTCAATGATCCAAAGCAATCCCAATAGACTTTGTAGAGAAAATGCCATCTGCATCCAGAAAAAGAACTAAGAAGAATATGCTTTGTTTACTTATTTTTTCTCTTTTTTTTTTTACATTTCCCCCATGGTTTTTCTTTTTTGCTATTATTTTTTATCACAACATGATTCATAAAGTAATGTATATTAAAATAAATAAATTTACTAGGAAAAAAATAATAATGGTATTAAAATAACAAGAAGTATTTGTATTTGTGTATAATAAACCAATGAACATTGTGAATTTGTGCTAAAGAACCTGGGTTCAAGTACCATGGTCTAGTTCTGTTTCATTAAGCAAGTCATGTCACTATAGTGGGGTTCATTTGTAAATAGGGCTTTCACTGGGTAATGTGACCCAAACTTAATCTCAGGGAGCTGAACTTTAGAGAGCAAGAAAGGAATGCTTGCATACTTTTAGCAGCACAGAAGCACTGTATTTTACTCTTTGATGTTCATAATAAGTAATTAAAATGGCAACTATCCCATGACTCTTTTCATCTTCTTCCTGATCTACCCCTCTACACATCAGATCTTTAATTGCATGTTTCTTCCCAATGCAGAAGTGATCCAGCAGTGAATTCTAGTCTCCACTTGCAGGAATCTAAATCTCAATGACCCCTTATGTGGTAGAGAACCAGTCCTTCACCAGTCCTTTCCCCATGGCAATTGGCAACCTCTGATCTCTTCCTTCTTCAAATGAATTTGTTTAAAATGTTGATTCAAGGGTGCTAATTTTGCTGTTTTCTCAAGGCATTAAACATGATCATTTATAAAAGGAGATTTTCAGATGAGTCCATTTTTAAGATTTCTTCTCTCTAAAATCACATGAATTTGGCCCCTTCATGATGCCATGAATACTTCAAAACCTTGAGATATCCTCAAAACACAGAATAACATAATACAACATAAAACAACATAACATAAATTCTAATGCCAGAGTTCTATAGCCAGGGGAAAAAAAAAAAACAAACAAACAAAAAAAACATTTGTGATCCCTCTGGTCCCTATAAAGTACCTTAATGTTAGGAATTTGTAGCTTCCAGAGTGACACCATGACAAACCTCCAGATTGTCATGTGTATTTCTGCCCTTAATTTAAATTAGATCTACAACAGCAGGTTTTTCATTCTTATAATAGCAGAATTCACTCCCTCTCAAATCTAGTTATTTAAATATTTGGTTGTTTAGAGTTTGAATAAGTGGGATTTTAATGTACCTATAAAGTGAACTTCTTTTTAGTAACCTTGGAAATGCCTACATCCACTCAGGGGAAGTAAATTGTGTTCAAATAAAAATCTCCAGATCTGCAACCTGAGGAATCCCTTTCCCTTGCCTGTTCAGACAAGAACAAGGCAGTAAAGATGACAATTTAGTGAACAACAATAATATGAAAGAAAGATCTTTTTCCACATTGAACTTCTATTTTTTTATTTATTTTGGCACTGGAAAGAGATTCATGGCATTTATATCCACTATATCACCTTAACCAATATATAAGGAGTGAAGTAGCTAGTGTTTTGAGTGTTGGGCTTAAAAGTAACAACTTCATCTGTTTGTTTGTAACCTCATCTGTTATCTCTTTTTTTTTTTTCTTTTAAGAGTGAGTTTTGTCAAAAAGCCATTGAAAAAATGCAATTTAACACATTGAAAAAGTTATAGTTTTCAATATCTCTCCTTTCTTAGGAAGAAATAACTTTCTAAGTCCTAAATTTTTAAAAAGTGATCGAAATTAATCCAACCAATGTAAATCTATCATTTATTCCATAAATCAAGATGCTATCCTCATGGCCTAAAGTCATAGATCATGATATAAAATAATAATACTGATAAGCAATAATAATAATTGGAACCATTTGTGCAAGTTGAAATGTATAACTTTAGAACAGTAAAAAGCTTCCATTCTTTGTATTCATGAATATAAAGGGGGGAAATGCCATAACTAAACACACACAAACAAAACAAGGAAAGGGTAGGATAAAATGAGAGCGTATTAGATACATCATTTAAAAAACATCAAATATGTTGTCTTTAAGGAGCCATGATCTGGAAACAAAGCCAAGTCTAACATACAAAGGACCTGCAATTAGGTAGTGTGGTAAATAAGAGCTAGACCTGGATTAAAGTCTTGAGTTCAAATGCTGTGGACATTTAAAAATTATCTGACCTTGACTTTTATTTCCTTCAGTCTGATTACCTATTAATCGTAACCATAATATGTATCTATTAGTCAAGATTGTTGTGAGGATAATAAAATGAAATAATATTTGTAAATGGTAAAGTGGTATATAAAGGTTAGCTGCTATTACTACTATTACATTTGTGGTTATGGATACTAGGGCTTCTTAAAATTTTTTTATTCATGACTCCTTTCTGCCTCCCAAATTTTTACATGACCCTGGGTTAATATGTATATAAATTAGTTATACAAACTAAACATTTACTAAGATTGTCATAAATTGATTTTGACACCATCCTTTTATATACATATAAATTTGCCATTTATTAAAGACAAAAGTAAATTTATATACTCCTGAGATGGATGATTTTTATTTTTACATAAAGAATTAATTTTTGTGGGATATTTAATACTTTTGCTGTTGTGAAATTTTTAGAAATTGACACATTCAGTTATGTTACCCCATCAGAGTCATGGCCCAGAACTTTTTTTTAATATTTTATTTTATTTTATTTAATAACTTTATATTGACAGAATCCATGCCAGGGTAATTTTTTTACAACATTATCCCTTGCACTCATTTCTGTTCCGATTTTTCCCCTCCCCTAGTTGGCAAACAGTCCTATATATGTTAGATATGTTACAGTATATCCTAGATACAATATATGTTTGCAGAACTGAACAGTTCTCTTGTTGCACAGGGAGAATTGGATTCAGAAGGTGAAAATAACCCGGGAAGAAAGACAAAAATGCAGATAGTTCACATTCGTTTCCCAGTGTTCTTTCTTTGGGTGTAGCTGCTTCTGTCCATCATTTATCAATTGAAACTCAGTTAGTCTCTTTGTCTAAGAAATCCACTTTCATCAGAATACATCCTCATACAATATTGTTGTTGAAGTGTATAATGATCTCCTGGTTCTGCTCATTTCACTTAGCATCAGTTCATGTAAGTCTCACCAGTCCTCTCTGTATTCATCCTGCTGGTCATTTCTTACAGTACAATAATATTCCATAATGTTCATATACCACAATTTACCCAGCCATTCTCCAATTGATGGGCATCCATTCATTTTCCAGTTTCTAGCCACTACAAACAGGGTTGCTACAAACATTTTGGCACATACAGGTCCCTTTCCCTTCTTTAGTATCTCTTTGGGATATAAGCCCAATAGAAACACTGCTGAATCAAAGGGTATGCACAATTTGATAACTTTTTGGGCATAATTCCAGATTGCTCTCCAGAATGGTTGGATTCGTTCACAACTCCACCAACAATGCATCAGTGTCCCAGTTTTCCCACATCCCCTCCAACATTCATCATTATTTTTTCCTGTCATCTTAGCTAATCTGACAGGTGTGTAGTGGTATCTCAGAGTTGTCTTAATTTGCATTTTTCTGATCAATAATGATTTGGAACACTCTTTCATATGAGTGGTAATAGTTTCAATTTCATCCTCTGAAAATTGTCTGTTCATATCCTTTGACCATTTATCAATTGGAGAATGGCTTGATTTCTTATAAATTTGAATCAGTTCTCTATATATTTTGGAAATGAGGCCTTTATCAGAACCTTTAACTGTGAAGATGTTTTCCCAGTTTGTTGCTTCCCTTCTAATCTTGTTTGCATTAGTTTTGTTTGTACAAAGGCTTTTTAATTTGATGTAATCAAAATTTTCTATTTTGTAATCAGTAATGATCTCTAGTTCATCTTTGGTCCAAATTTCTTTCTCCTCCACAAGTCTGAGAGATAAACTATCCTATGTTCCTCTAATTTTTTTTTATAATCTCATTCTTTATGCCTAGGTCATGGACCCATTTTGATCTTATCTTGGTATATGTGTTAAGTGTGGGTCCATGCCTAGTTTCTGCATGGCCCAGAACTTAAGAAACTCCAATTTAGACAGTCTGTGCTTCCAAAAGAATGTCCATTATTTAAGTCAATTCTATTCAGAACAGAACAGAATTGAGAACAAACAGAACAGGTAAATAGAGACAAAAACAATTCCTAAACTCAACAAGCTTACTAAGTTGCAGGACAATAAATATCAGATAAGTGAGTATAAAATGCACATATCATAAATATGAAGTATTTTGAGGGGACTGGAGGGAGAAAATTAACAACTGAATGTCTCAGGAAGGGCTTTGAGTGAAGCATGACACTTGAACTGAATCTTCATGAGGCAGAGTATCAAAGAGGCACAAATACTATTATCTAACACTTATTTGCTTATTTCCTATGAGAGCTGCCCATTACTTTACATTCCATATGGAGATAGAAATAAATGATGGAATGTTTCCTCAAATGATATCTAAATATGTGTTTTCCATCTTCTGTTTCTCTTTGATCAGAGAGAAAATCTAATTTCTCTTCCATATGGATGACTTTTAAATCCTAAAATGAATCAATAATATGCTCCCTGAGACTTCATTTTTCTAGATTAAACACTTTTAGTGTCCTAACCAAATCTATCACATAGCATGATACCATGCTCCTCTAGATATTCTCTGTATCAATTTTATTCTTTAAATAATATATTCTAACATAAAGTTTCTCTAGCCTAAGTGTCACTCAAACTCTCAAGCTTATCTAATTTAGAGATGGTTTGTGATCTCTATCTGTACTACAGTGATAAAATCATAGATCATATGTTCTAATATAGAACAGTAGGGATGGAAGCACAAATTCCACAAAAGTGTTAGTTTTTTTAAATACATTAAAATGTGACAACTTAACCTGTACTCTTGAGAATCTAAAATTCATCCTAGGCTGATAGAAAACCACATGAGGTCAGATCTAAGGAAGAGCTCATCTGCATATTCTGTTAATTCTAGGGACAGTATTTTGAAAATAATTTTAATAATTTGTAGTATGTCTAAAGGCGGGTAAAACAGATGGCAAGGGGGCTATCAGTAAAGACAATGTTTGGCACATAACAGCACTTAAAATGCTTGTTTAATGATTGCTTGCTTAATTGACCACGTAGTGTAAGAATAAGTTAAAGAAACTGAAAGACACTTGATTGGACAGGAGTGACTTGGTGGGAAGGGGTGGTAGTTATCTTACAATATTTGATGGGTCATCAATGTAGATTTTTTTCTTCCTCTGATTTATTATATCAATAAGACCTAAAGAGATTTCTTCCAATCTGGGCTCAATCCTTTCCTTCTCCAACTTTCATTAGTGAGCAACCTTCTTGACAGTGATACATTTTGTTGTATTGATTTTGGGGAGGGGGCAGTTTATCAGAATACCCCTCATTGATTTCTTCAAAATCCAATGGATGAAATCACAGAAAATGGAAGATTTATATAACCAGTACTAGCCTATATTTAATCTGAGAGAATCATCTCTTTTTTTTCTCAATCAATGCATCATTTGGCATTTGTTATGTTCATACAATAAAGTATCAATCATTGCAGAAGGCACTGAAGTGCTTACTTTTGATAGTCAGCCAGTAAATAGCTATCTTAAAAATATTCACAAAAGTGGAATGGTAAGAACAGTAGCTATAGAATGTCTCCACAATTAATCCAAGGTTTAATTTCCTACCACTCCCTAGTGAGCCATCCCTGATAACAAAGATGAAAAAAAAATGTATGTAAATGTAATGTGTGTGTGTGTGTGTGTGTGTGTGTGTGTGTGTGTGCATCAGCACAGATTTAACAATTTTCAAATGGTCACTATGATAATGAGAAAGAAAGGAAAGGTATATTGTTTAAATAGCATGGTAAAATACAGGTAATATTGGCCATGTAATGTTGCAGTGGGCCAGAAATGATCACAGAGTTTCATGTTTCCTCTTCCTTGTGCTTAATTTGGGCATAGGCCAAAACTTCTTGAAGGAGAAATCTCAGATACAAGCAGAGTTATCTTCACATTATTCAATACTCTAATATGTCAATGAATTTGTGACTAGAGTGCATATTATTTCCAGTTCTTCAAATCATAATCCATTCATTCCTGACTTTCCATTCAGTGTGACTTACCTCCAAAGTGCTGAGAAATATCTTGAATTCAAAAAACACCAAGTGGTTTGTTTGTTTATATGCTTGTAATTGGAAACCACCCTAACAGAAGACAAGAATATAGCCTCATAAAACAATTCTGACCCCTTTCAAGAGACAGCAGCATGATGGATATTGATAAAAAATATAATAAACTGCTACATCACAAAACAAAGAAAATATATGATAATGATTTGCATTGAAATATCTCCTTTCACTAATATATGTGTGAATGTACATAGCACATAATATCAAAGATTCAAATCTGGGAGGGACTTCAGAGTCTATTGAAGGTAACATTAGGAAATGTTTCATATCAAGAAACTGGGCTCATATTGAATAAACAACTTCTACTTGACAAGAGTGTCAAAGAAGAGATTTGAATCCATATCTTCTTGACTTCAATTTCAGAATACTATTCGTTATTTTATCTTTCAAATGTTGCAGTACCATATCTTAAGAGATTAAAACTCTAAAACACAAGTTCTGTGAAACTTAATAATAAAGCTCATTTCCTATTTTCATTTTAGTTGAGTTATGAGGCAATGAGATATACAAAGTAATATGTTTACTTTGAGTTTAGAATAATTGTGATCAACCATTATCCATCAAGGGTAGATTACTCTTCAAAAACAAATGCAATTCAGAGTAATTCCGATAACAATCCATCATAAGACCATCTGGAATTGAACTTAAACAAATACCAAAGAATGTTTTCATTCTAGTGAATTTGAATGGTGCTAAATAGACACATAGCTGTTATCAGAAGGAATGTTCAGTGAGATCTAGAAGGGTTGGGAGTAAAATCAGTCAAAGATAACTATTTTTTTTTTCATTTTCATTTATGAGATGTGACTCAGTATTTCTTGAAGAAGAGTTTGCAATGAAAAATGAGTATCACTAAATCAGAACAAAATGAACATCTCTCAATCATTTGGATCATCATGGTGGTGAAGGACTTATGTATATTGTCTCATATGTAGTTCATACTGAATATTTTAATTGAATTGAGTATATAAAATTAATGACCTGCCATTGCAACACGCCTTTGTATTCTTACCCAATAAACACATTTTATCTTGATACCATATCATATCATTATCATTGTCATCAAGACAATTTTACTAGTAAATAGCTTTATTTTCATCATAACTTTATAGGCTGGCAGATGAGTGCTGAGAATGCCAGTGAAACCGCTGGGATTGATCCCATTTCATAACTACCAGGCACGGTTCATTAAGATAGATCATTATTGTACAAGAAAACAAGCATCTTCCAAAAAGTTAAGCTTGTTAATGATATTTTAGTGCAGCTAACATGATTTCAGTACAGGAATACTATGAACTTAAGAAGTGAGTAGGATAACCTACAAGAACACTTTAAATGCATTTCACTTAGGAATTCCATTTTTGAAGAGAGAGAGAGAGAGAGAGAGAGAGAGAGAGAGAGAGAGACAGAGAGAGAGACAGAGAGACAGAGAGACAGAGACAGAGAAGGATAGACAGGGAGACAGAGACAAAGAGAGACACAGAGAGAGACACACACAGAGAAACAGAGATAGAGAGAGAGACAGAGGAAGACAGGGACAGAGAGAAATATAGAGACAGAGGGAGACAAAGAGAAAGAGAATAAAGCCTAGGATGTAGAATATGCCAATGGTTATCTGGAAACTTTATGTTTAGTGTGTCTCTTCCTGAGAAGCTTTTTGGTGTCCAAAGGTAAAATTGAAATACAATGAATTAGAAAAGATATGGATTCTAAATTCAAATCTGGCAATGTATATATTATATAATCTCTATACTATGTAGTTGGATAATCACAAGAGGCAATTGAAGTAGGTGGTAGAAGATTCTGATATTTTTATGGCAGTATTTTATTCTGAATCTCAGGACTATGGAGAGTGAATGAACATGTATTTTGCACTGTATTGTTCTTATCTGGTGGTGTGTTATCATGTTGTATTTTCTTCTGTCTTGCATTTTGCTGTTTAATTTCATTGCACTGCATATATTATAAGCTGTTATATTACATCATCATTTAAACCAAAAATAGCAGCTATTTTATTAGATTTAAATGAAGAAAGCTGGGTTCAAATTCCACCTTAGTTATGTCATACCACTCTAGTCATAGACAAGTGTTCAGCCTTCCAAGGCATAATTTAGAGAACTGATTTCTGTGAGTAAAAGATCAGTCATTTCCACCACCTATCCCACTACTGACACACCTAGTCAGGCAAGCAACTCTGAGGAAGTGAAATAGGCAGCAAGTGGAAGACAAGTGAATCACCCCACAATATACACAAATATGCTTGATATGTATAAATCTTCCATTATGCAATGTAGCTTCCATTAAAATGTAAGCTCCTTAAGATCAGGCACTCTTGGACTTCCGGCCAAGATGGCGGAGAGGAAATACACTTCTGTGTAATCTCCGTGTTTTTCTCTCACTATTCATTTCATTTCATGCCTCTGAATTAATGCTCGACTGAAAAAAAAACCATACAATTACTTACCAAGAGAAACCATCCTTGAGACTCGTCAAGAAAGGTCTGTTTTTGCGCGAGGGCGGGGACGGTATTTGGAAGCAGTCTGCGGGTAGCAGCAGCTGCAACCAGAGCACAGATAGCAGCTCAGAACCGGTGGAGCGGAGAGGGGGTAGGACCGCAGCCGTCTCTGCGGTGAGAGCTTTGCTATAGGAGCAAGTCAGCAGCCCAGCAGAGAAGCTAAAAACACCGGGAGTGAAGAATACAATCCCAAACAGCTGGAGTTTCTAGGGACCTGGCCACCCCTCCCCCACAGTGTCTTAGCCCGCTCGGATCTCAGAGCGCTCGGATCTCAGTGCGCAGGCGCCATAGCACAGTAGGACCTGTGCCTCACGAATACCCTGCCCCTCCCCCAAAGAAAGCAGCCTCCATTCAAGGGGTTTTTTTTCCTTCTGTTTCTTTGATAGTTTGTCTTTGATAAATAGACAGAATGAGCAAGAAACTGAAAAAGAATTTAACCCTGGACAGCTTTTATACAGATAAAGAGCAGACTCCAAACCCTGAGGAGACTAAAAACAAACAGTCCCCAGGTGAATCCCCGAAGGAGGAGACCTTATATCCCTCAGCACAGATGAATCTCATGGAGGAAATTAAAAAGGCTCTCACAAGGGAGCTAGAAGAAAAATGGGAAAAGGAGAGGGAGGCTCTGCAAAAGGAGAGGGAGGCTTGGCAAAAGAGCCTGGAGAAGTCAGTTAAAGAGAGAGTGGATAAAGAAACCAAATCCTTGAAAAATAGGATTAGTGAACTGGAAACAGAAAACAGCTCTCTAAAAAACAAAATTGGCGAAATGGAAAAAAATTCCACAGAACAAAAGAACTCAATTGGACAATTAGAAAAAGATCTTAAAAAAGTGAGTGAAGAAAATACCTCACTGAAAATCAGGGTCGAACAATTGGAATTGAATGACTCGAGGAGACAAGAAGAATCAGTCAAGCAAATCCAAAAAAATCAAACAATGGAAAAGGATGTGAAATACCTTCTGGGGAAGACAACAGACCTGGAAAACAGATCCAGGAGGGACAACCTGAGAATCATCGGACTTCCAGAAAAGTATGATGAAAAAAAAAGCCTGAACACTATCTTCCAGGAAATTATCAAAGAGAACTGCCCAGAAGTCATAGAAACAGAAGGTAAAATAGACATTGAAAGAATTCATCGATCCCCTACTGAAAGGGATCCTAAAATCAAAACACCAAGGAATATAGTGGCCAAATGCCAGAACCCTCAGGCAAAGGAAAAAATACTGCAAGCGGCTAGAAAAACCCAATTCAAGTATCAAGGAGCCACAATAAGGATCACCCAGGATCTGGCAGCATCCACATTAAAGGATCGAAGGGCCTGGAATATGATATTCCGAAAGGCTAAGGAACTTGGTATGCAACCAAAAATAACTTACCCAGCGAGATTGAGCATCTTTTTCCAGGGAAGAAGATGGTCATTCAACGAAATAAGCGAATTTCATCTATTTCTGATGAAAAAGCCAGAACTTAACAAAAAATTTGATCTACAAGCACAGAACTCAAGAGAAATCTAAAAAGGTAAAGATTAATCTTGGGAACTATATTTCGGCTGTAAAGATGTATAAAAAATACATGTATACCTTGTTCTAGAAACTAGTTGAGGAAAGGACATTGTACTAGAAAAAGGGGAAAGTGGGGGTACTACATTTCATGAAGAGGCAAAGAAAACCTAGTATATCTGAGAGAAAGAATGGAGAGGAATGAAAATAGTGAGTATTTTACTGCTTTCAGAATTGGCAGTAAGAGAAGAATTTTAGACATATTCAATCTATGATGAAACTTCTCCCACCTCATTGAAAAGTGAGAAGGGAAAAGTGAAAAAGGAAGGAATAAGCTAAGTGGAAGGGAATACGGGAACTGGGAGGGAAAGGGGTAAGTTGGGGGGGGGGAACTCTAAGGGGAGGGGAGGGATACTGAAAAAGGGAGGGCTGTGAGAAGCAAGGGGAGCTCACAAGCTTAATACTGGGAAGGGGGGTAAGGGAGGGGGTAAGGGAGTAAGAAGGGAGAAAAGCATAAACCGGGGTCAACAAGATGGCAAGTAATACAGAATTGGTCATTTTAACCATAAATGTGAACGGGGTAAACTCCTCTATAAAGAGGAAGCGGTTAGCAGAATGGATTAAAAGCCAGAATCCTACAATATGTTGTATACAGGAAACACACCTGAAGCGGGGTGATACATGCAGGTTAAAGGTAAAAGGTTGGAGCAAAATCTACTATGCTTCAGGTGAAGCCAAAAAAGCAGGGGTAGCCATCCTGATCTCAGATCAAGCTAAAGCAAAAATTGATCTAATCAAAAGAGATAAGGAAGGGCACTATATTTTGCTAAAGGGTAGAATGAATAATGAAGAAGTATCTATATTAAATATATATGCACCAAGTAGTGTAGCATCTAAATTCCTAAAAGAGAAATTAAGAGAGCTGCAAGAAGAAATAGACAGTAAAACTATAATAGTGGGAGATCTCAACCTTGCACTCTCAGAATTAGATAAATCAAACCACAAAATAAATAAGAAAGAAGTCAAAGAGATAAATAGAATACTAGAAAAATTAGATATGATAGATCTCTGGAGAAAATGTAATGGGGACAGAAAGGAATACACCTTCTTTTCAGCAGTTCATGGAACTTATACAAAAATTGATCATATATTAGGACATAAAAACCTCAAACTTAAATGCAGTAAGGCAGAAATAGTGAATGCATCCTTTTCAGACCATGATGCATTGAAAATTACATTCAATAAAAAGCCACAGGAAAGTAGACCAAAAAATAATTGGAAACTAAATAATCTCATACTAAAGAATGATTGGGTGAAACAGCAAATTATAGACATAATTAATAACTTCATCCAAGAAAATGATAATAATGAGACATCATACCAAAATGTATGGGATGCAGCCAAAGCGGTAATAAGGGGAAATCTCATATCTCTAGAGGCCTATTTGTATAAAATAGAGAAAGAGAAGGTCAATGAATTGGGCTTGCAACTAAAAATGCTAGAAAAGGAACAAATTAAAAACCCCCAATCAAACACTAAACTTGAAATTCAAAAAATAAAAGGAGAGATCAATAAAATTGAAAGTAAAAAAACTATTGAATTGATTAATAAAACTAAGAGTTGGTTCTATGAAAAAACCAACAAAATAGACAAACCTTAGTAAATCTGATTAAAAAAAGGAAAGAGGAAAATCAAATTGTTAGTCTTAAAAATGAAAAGGGAGAACTCACCACTAACGAAGAGGAAATTAGAGCAATAATTAGGAGTTACTTTGCCCAACTTTACGCCAATAAATTCGACAACTTAAATGAAATAGAAGAATACCTCCAAAAATATAGCTTACCTAAACTAACAGAGGAAGAAGTAAATATCCTAAACACTCCTATCTCAGAAAAAGAAATAGAACAAACTATCAATCAACTCCCTAAGAAAAAAACCCCAGGACCAGATGGATTTACATCTGAATTCTATCAAACATTTAAAGATCAATTAACTCCAATGCTAAATAAACTATTTGAAGAAGTAGGGATTGAAGGAGTCCTACCAAACTCCTTTTATGACACAGATATGGTACTGATACCTAAACCAGGTAGGCTGAAAACAGAGAAAGAAAATTATAGACCAATCTCCCTAATGAATATTGATGCTAAAATCTTAAATAAAATATTAGCAAAAAGATTACAGAAAATCATCCCTAGGATAATACACTATGACCAAGTAGGATTTATACCAGGAATGCAGGGCTGGTTCAATATTAGGAAAACTATTAACATAATTGACTATATCAACAACCAACCAAACAAAAACCATATGATCATTTCAATAGATGCAGAAAAAGCATTTGATAAAATCCAACAGCCATTCCTAATAAAAACACTTGAGAGCATAGGAATAAAAGGACTTTTCCTTAAAATAGTTAGGAGCATATATTTTAAACCTTCAGTAAGCATCATATGCAATGGGGAAAAACTGGAACCTTTCCGGTAAGATCTGGAGTGAAGCAAGGTTGCCCACTATCACCATTATTATTCAATATTGTATTAGAAACACTGGCCTCTGCAATAAGAGTCGAGAAAGAGATTAAAGGAATTAGAGTAGGCAATGAGGAAACCAAACTATCACTCTTTGCAGATGATATGATGGTATACCTAGAAAACCCCAGAGATTCTACTAAAAAGCTATTAGAAATAATTCATAATTTTAGCAAAGTAGCAGGATACAAAATAAATCCCCATAAATCCTCAGCATTCTTATACACCACCAACAAAACCCAAGAGCAAGAGATACAAAGAGAAATTCCATTCAAAATAACTGTTGATAGCATAAAATATTTGGGAATCTACCTACCAAAGGAAAGTCAGGAATTATATGAGCAAAATTACAAAAAAGTTTTCACACAAATAAAGTCAGACTTAAATAATTGGAAAAATATTAAGTGCTCTTGGATAGGCCGAGCAAATATAATAAAGATGACAATACTCCCTAAACTAATCTATTTATTTAGTGCTATACCAATCAGACTTCCAAGAAAATATTTTAATGATTTAGAAAAAATAACAACAAAATTCATATGGAACAATAAAAAGTCGAGAATCTCAAGGGAATTAATGAAAAAAAAATCAAATGAAGGTGGTCTAGCTGTACCTGATCTAAAATTATATTATAAAGCAGCAGTCACCAAAACCATCTGGTATTGGCTTAGAAATAGATTAGTTGATCAGTGGAAAAGGTTAGGTTCACAAGACAGAATAGTCAACTATAGCAATCTAGTGTTTGACAAACCCAAAGATTCTAAATTTTGGGATAAGATTTCATTATTTGATAAAAACTGCTGGGATAACTGGAAATTAGTATGGCAGAAATTAGGCAAGGACCCACACTTAACACCACATACCAAGATAAGATCAAAATGGGTCCATGACCTAGGCATAAAGAACGAGATTATAAATAAATTAGAAGAACATAGGATAGTTTATCTCTCAGACTTGTGGAGGAGAAAGAAATTTGTGACCAAAGATGAACTAGAGACCATTACCAATCACAAAATAGAAAATTTTGATTATATCAAATTAAAAAGCCTTTGTACAAACAGAACGAATGCAAACAAGATTAGTAGGGAAGTAACTAACTGGGAAAACATCTTTACAATTAAAGGTTCTGATAAAGGCCTCATTTCCAAAATATATAGAGAACTGACTCAAATTTATAAAAAATCAAGCCATTCTCCAATTGATAAATGGTCAAAGGATATGAACAGACAATTTTCAGATGAAGAAATTGAAACTATTACCACTCACATGAAAGAGTGTTCCAAATCACTATTGATCAGAGAAATGCAAATTAAGACAACTCTGAGATATCACTACACTCCTGTCAGATTGGCTAAGATGACAGGAAAAAACAATGATGAATGTTGGAGGGGATGCGGGAAAACGGGGACATTGATGCATTGTTGGTGGAGTTGTGAACGAATCCAGCCATTCTGGAGAGCGATCTGGAATTATGCCCAAAAAGTTATCAAACTGTGCATACCCTTTGATCCAACAGTGTTTCTATTGGGCTTATACCCCAAAGAGATACTAAAAAAGGGAAGGGGACCTGTATGTGCCAAAATGTTTGTAGCAGCCCTGTTTGTAGTGGCTAGAAACTGGAAAATGAGTGGATGCCCATCAATTGGAGAATGGCTGGGTAAATTGTGGTATATGAACGTTATGGAATATTATTGCTCTGTAAGGAATGACCAGCAGGATGAATACAGAGAGGCAGAGAGAGACAGAGACAGAGAGAGACAGAGAGACAGAGAGACAGAGACAGAGAGAGACAGAGAGAGAGAGACAGAGAGAGACAGAGAGAGAGAGAGAGAGAGACAGAGAGAGACAGAGACAGAGAGAGACAGAGAGACAGAGAGAGACAGAGAGAGAGAGAGAGAGAGACAGAGAGAGACAGAGAGAGACAGAGAGAGACAGAGAGAGACAGAGAGAGACAGAGAGAGACAGAGAGAGACAGAGAGAGACAGAGAGAGACAGAGAGAGACAGAGAGAGACAGAGAGAGACAGAGAGAGACAGAGAGAGACAGAGAGAGACAGAGAGAGACAGAGAGAGACAGAGAGAGACAGAGAGAGACAGAGAGAGACAGAGAGAGACAGAGAGAGACAGAGAGAGACAGAGAGAGACAGAGAGAGACAGAGAGAGACAGAGAGAGACAGAGAGAGACAGAGACAGAGAATCTTTTTATTTTTTTTTTTTTTAATTTAAATTTTATTTTATTTAATAATAACTTTGTATTGACAGAATCCATGCCAGGGCAATTTTTTACAACATTATCCCTTGCACTCGCTTATGTTTCGTTTTTTCCCCTCCCTCCCTCCACCCCCCCCAAGATGGCAAGCAGTCCTATATATGTTAAGTATGTTGCAGTTTATCTTAGATATAATACATATTTGCAGAACCGAACAGTTCTCCTGTTGCACAGGGAGAATTGGATTCAGAAGGTAAAAATAACTCGGGAAGAAAATCAAAAATGCAAATAGTTCACATTCGTTTCCCAGTGTTCCTTCTCTGGGTGTAGCTGTCTCTGTCCATCATTTATCCATTGAAACTCAGTTAGGTCTCTTTGTCATAGAAATCCACTTCCATCAGAATACATCCTCATACAATATTGTTGTCGAAGTGTATAATGATCTCCTGGTTCTGCTCATCTCACTTAGCATCAGTCCATGTAGGTCTCTCCAAGCCTCTCTGTATTCATCCTGCTGGTCAATTTCATTGCACTGCATGTATTATAAGCTGTTATATTACATCATCATTTAAACCAAAAATAGCAGCTATTTTATTAGATTTAAATGAAGAAACCTGGGTTCAAATTCCACCTTAGTTATGTCATACCACTCCAGTCATAGACAAGTGTTCAGCCTTCCAAGGCATAATTTAGAGAACTGATTTCTGTGAGTAAAAGATCAGTCATTTCCACCACCTATCCCACTACTGACACACCTAGTCAGGCAAGCAACTCTGAGGAAGTGAAATAGGCAGCAAGTGGCAGACAAGTGAATCACCCCACAATATACACAAATATGCTTGATATGTATAAATCTTCCATTATGCAATGTAGCTTCCATTAAAATGTAAGCTCCTTAAGATCAGGCACTCTTTTTTTCTGTCTTCCTAGAGATCAGCGCAGTGTTTTTTATACTATAGTTGTTCATGTTTTATAAAGGACTAATGATTTGGATTTAAGTGAGTCATAGTTTGGACAAATCATCAGTCTCACTCTCTTTTTAAGAGTCACCAAAGTTCAGTGGCAAGAAAAAATCAGGATGTCTAGTGATGGCCTGGGATACTGTGGATGCCCTTGGCAACTTGGATATATGACCAACTTCTAAGCACACTTTGCTTGATTGTCTCTGACTAGTTTTCTTTTCTTTTCTTTTTTTTTTTTTAATTTAAATTTTATTTTATTTAATAATAACTTTGTATTGACAGAATCCATGCCAGGGCAATTTTTTACAACATTATCCCTTGCACTCGCTTATGTTTCGTTTTTTCCCCTCCCTCCCTCCACCCCCCCCAAGATGGCAAGCAGTCCTATATATGTTAAGTATGTTGCAGTATATCCTAGATATAATACATATTTGCAGAACCGAACAGTTCTCCTGTTGCACAGGGAGAATTGGATTCAGAAGGTAAAAATAACTCGGGAAGAAAATCAAAAATGCAAATAGTTCACATTCGTTTCCCAGTGTTCCTTCTCTGGGTGTAGCTGTCTCTGTCCATCATTTATCCATTGAAACTCAGTTAGGTCTCTTTGTCATAGAAATCCACTTCCATCAGAATACATCCTCATACAATATCGTTGTCGAAGTGTATAATGATCTCCTGGTTCTGCTCATCTCACTTAGCATCAGTCCATGTAGGTCTCTCCAAGCCGCTCTGTATTCATCCTGCTGGTCATTCCTTCCAGAGCAATAATATTCCATAACATTCATATACCACAATTTACCCAGCCATTCTCCAATTGATGGGCATCCATTCATTTTCCAGTTTCTAGCCACTACAAATAGGGCTGCTACAAACATTTTGGCACATACAGGTCCCTTTCCCTTCTTTAGCACCTCTTTGGGATATAAGCCCAATAGAAACACTGCTGGATCAAAGGGTATGCACAGTTTGATAACTTTTTGGGCATAATTCCAGATTGCTCTCCAGAATGGTTGGATTCGTTCACAACTCCACCAACAATGCATCAGTGTCCCCGTTTTCCCGCATCCCCTCCAACATTCATCATTATTTTTTCCTGTCTGACTAGTTTTCTAAGGCTACATATTAGAAGGCAACTATATGAAATAGTAGATTAACCTCAGGACTGGCAATCAGGAAAACCTATTTTAAACCAAACTCAGACTCTTAATACCTTGCAAGTTATCTCAGGTCTCTTACCTTCAGTTATCTGCTTTGTAAAATGAGAGTTGATAGTATCAACTTAATATCATAATATACTAAGTGTTTTACTGAACAGTAAAAAATGTTTTCCTATGAGTGTTCCAGTTACTATCTAGCAGTGATTCATTAAGTGTCTTTACTGGTGAACTGATTCTTCTTAATTTATTAATATAAAAGAAAGTTTAAAAGTAAAATAATCATAATATAATAGATAATGGCATATACATATAGACATAGATATATAATTAAATATTTAGGAATATTTATTAATTAAACAATCACAACAGGTAGGAGTTAATCAAATAAAGTTTTGTTTTATAGAAGTGAAATATCTATTTTTTCTTTGATCACAAATTCCTTCTTCCTCCACAGAACTGAGAAACTATCCTATATTCTTCTAATTTGTTTATAATATCATTCTTTATGTCTAGATCATAAACCCATTTCGACCTTATCTTGGGATAGAGTGTTGAGTGTGGGCCAATGCCTCGTTTCTGCCATAATAGTCTCAAATTTTCCCAACATTTTTTGTGAAATAGTGAATTCTTGTCCCCAAAGCTGGAGTCTTTGGGTTTATCAAACAATAGATTGCTATAATCATTGAATATTTTGTTCTATGAACCTAACATTTTCTATTAATGTACTACTCTATTTCTTAGCTAGTAACAAATGGTTTTGATGACCATTGTTTTATAATATAGTTTGGGGTCTGGCGTAGTTAGGCCAACTTTACTGGCATTTTTTTTCATTAATTACCTTGAAATTCTTGACCTTTTGTTTTTCCAGATGAAATTTGTTATTATTTTTTCTAAATCTGTAAAATAATTTCTTGGAAGTTTGTTTGGTATGGTACTAAATAAGTAGATTAATTTAGGTAGTATTGTCATTTTTATTATATTGCTTGGCCTACCTATAAGCACATGGTATTTTTCCAACTGATTAGATCTGACTTTATTTGTGTGGAAGTCTTTTGCACTTTTACTCATATAGTTTCTAACTTTCCCTGGCCAATAGATTCCCAAATATTTTTTGCTATTAACAGTTCATTTAAATGGGATTTTTCTTTGTATATCTTGCTGCTGGATTTTGTTAGTGATTTATAAAAATGCTGATGATTTATAGGGATTTATTTTGTACCCCACAACTTTGCTAAAGTTGTTGTTTATTTTTAATACATTTTAGTTGATTCTCTAGGGTTTTCTAAGTATACCATTATATCATCTGCAAAGAATAATAATTTGCTTTTCTCATTACATACTCTAATTCCTTTAAACTCTTTCTCTTCTCTTATTGCCAAAGCTAGCATTTCTAATACAATATTAAATAGTAATGGTGACAGTGGGCAATTTTGTTTCATCCCTGATCTTATTGGCAATGGTTTCAGTTTCTCTCCATTACATACATATGATGCTTGCTGATTGTTTTAAATAGATGCTATTGACTATTTTAAGAAAAAATGTCTTTATCCCTATACTTTCAGCATTTTTAATAGAAATGGGTGTCAGATTTTATTAAATGATTTTTCTGCATCTATTGAGATATTCATGTGGCTTTTGTTAATTTGGTTATTGATAAAGTCTATTATGCTAATAGTTTTCCTAATATTGAACCAGCCCTGCATTCCTCATATAAATCCTACCTACTCATGGTGATTTATCCAGGGTATGATTTTCTGTAATCTCTTTGCTAATATTTTATTTAGGATTTTTGCATCAATATTCATTAAGGAGACTGGTCTATAATTTTCTTTCTCTATTTTCATCCTATTGCATAAATAAAACTAAGAGTTGATTTTAATTAAACAGTTACTTTACTTTCAATTTTATTAATCTCTCCTTTTGTTTTCAGAATTTTAAGTTTGATATTTGATTGGGGATCATAAATTTCTCCCTTCACTAATGATCTAATAGTTAAATTATCCCTTATTCTCTAAATTTACTGATGATATTATCCCTTATTCCCAAATTAAGTATTCAATTTCTATTTTGCCTTCTGGTTCTAACATATCTGGGCTCTTTTCTGTTATAATTTCTGGGAAAATAATGTCTAATTTATGTTCCTTAAATGTAAATTTAGGTAATGCAATAATTCTTAAATTACAAAGAATGGTGCTATATTCTTAATATTATCTTTTGTGGATTTCATTAATTTGGATATACCTTTCAATCAATTAATTGACTAGCATTAATTATCTGATCATAATGATCAAGAGGATTAGTATCATTTCCTTGTCATTTTGTGAAATTCTGGACATATAAAGTCAAAAGTAAATTGTACCTGTTTTCAGGGAACTGATATTTATCCAGAGGAAAAAAATGTACACATAAGATAAATAAAAGATAATGGTGGGAAATTACTTCTTGGGGAATAAAGAAAACAATTATAAAGAAGGTGATTGTGAAGTGATCTTTGAAGAAAACTGGATTTTAAACACAGTAAACTTAAAGAAAAAGTACATTTCAGGAACGAGGAGAGAGAATGGAAAAATATAAAAATGAGAAATGGAGTATCATGTGAAAGCAGCAATAACATACACATATACACACATACACACACATCAAATTAATAAGACCATAGAAAATGTGATGGGCAGAATGTATAATAGCCATAAAAAGAAAGGTCAGAGAAACTTTATGAATGGCTTCAACTGCTAACCAGAGAAATTTGCCAGGCAATGCTGTTTATTGCAACCCATGTCTGACTTGTCAATCCAAGTATTCCTTTGCTCATTGTCCTCTTATAAATTCTCCACAAAGAATCAACTTAGTATGCTGTGCACATTATTATAGTTGATCATTGTCATCATGGAAACTATTGGAGTATGTGAAGTTTCCACTTGGTAGCCCTCATATACATTATATGTTTAGCTTAGTTTTTGGTCTGATCATACATTTTTTCTATTGTCAGTCTCTAAGTTACTTTGTCTTTTCCCTTGCTCAATGTAAATGTATTGTACCCTATGGAAGTCCACTGATGGGTGATCCCAGAATATTGAGAAAAATATCATTTAAAATATGAGATTTTTTTTAGAAAAAAATGAACTTTCATTTTTTTCTTGGCTTTTTGTTTAAATGAAGCCCTAATTTTGACTTTGCTTCTGTGCAAAGGGCCACAGATAGTGAGGAAACTCTGGGTAAGGTATAATACCCTTCAACCCAGACTGACAAGGTATGGTTTGGCTCTTCACCTTTCTTTGGTGTTCTCACCCTTCCTGAGAATCAAGGAGGATGTTATCACCTTCGCTTGATGTTCTCACGCCCTTCTTGACTTCTCAGGAAAGGTGAGAACACCAAAAAGAAGTGACCATACTCTCCCTTACTTCTCAGGAAGGGTGCATCTTTAAATGTCTGCACCCTGGAGAAAAGTTACAACTACATTGATTGACTTCTGTCCCTGTTTCTTTAAGGTATCCTTAGGTTTATTCTAAGTCACATATTTTGTTCTTTTTATTGAATTTTATCTTTTCTGTGGCTTCATTGGTTTATCTTCACTATTCTGATATATGAGATTTTACTAGAAGTATGATCTCTGAACAGCAACATTTTATACTTAGGAAATAGACCGTAAGGGGCTTTGAAATCTAAATAACCCCAATAATCTTCCTCTTGTTCAGTCACTTTTTAAGTAAAACAAAATTAATCCCAGTACTAACAATCATGTTCTCAACTTAATAAAACTAGAAGAAAATCCCCTCCCTTCTGAACAATACTAAGGATCTGTGAGACTATTATAAATCAGAAAGAGAATTGTAATGTGCTGCTATGGCCTTGGAAAACATTGTAAGTATTAAACTTCTGTTTGGGGTCTCATTAAAGTTTCTTCTTTCATGTTGTAATTTATTGAACAAACCCTTTGCCTTTTGATTTTCTATCTTAAATTCCACTGTTAATAAAATCATTTATATTTGGGTTGTAAGTAATAAATGTCTTATTAAAATAATGAAGACACTGATCATATATGTCAATAGGGAAGGCAAGAACATGAGGACTATGTGAAACAGCAAACTTTGGTAATAAGAGAAGTCCTATATATTTATTTAATATTTTACTAATATAAATAAGTTTTATTTGTTTTAATTGTTTTAATCTTCTCTTAATCTTTTGCTTTCCATTTGGGGTTTTCTTAACAAAGATTGTAAGTGCTTTGCATTTTCTTTTTCTGGATCATTTTACAGATGTTAAAGTAAACAAGATTAAGTGACTTTTCCAGGCTCAGAGAGATAGGAAGTACCCATGGTAAGATTTGAACTCAGTTTTTCTTGACAAGGTCCAACATTCTGTCATCTGACCACCTAATTGTCAAGTGCTAATCATACTGAGAATCATTAAGTCAGAAAGAAAGGAAAATATTCTAGACAACTTGAGATTTTTAAATGAACCTATATATGCAAAAAACAAAACTAACCTCATCATTGTGGTGTCTCTTTTATTTGTTGAAGGTGTATGCAGGAGAAAATGTAGATGGGCTGAAAGTGGCAAAGACAGTAATGTTATTGTTTCCATTCCATCCTTCATATTTAAAAATGTAATTACTTATTTAAATTCCTCTGCCAAAGTACTTCCAACATCCCACTTCAGTCCAAGGCTAGATTATACATTTATCAACTCAAAATTATAACTTTGGTGTCATGCTCCCACCCCCCCATCCTTTGTGCATATGTGCATGGGTGTGTGTGTATACACAATTATAAGTTTTGTTGATAATACCTTCCTAGAATCCCTAAGATTTGCCCTTATTCTCTTTATTTATGATACTACCTCTTTCATTAAACCCTCATCTGGGTCTATTATATTGACTCTTCCACTATAATGATACCTTTTCTCCCTTCACATATTTTGCAACCCACTGGGCTCTGAGCTGATTCTTATATGTGATAAACCATTGACACTATTTTCACTGGCCTGGAATTCTCCTCCAACTGTTGCTTCCTAGCTTCTCTGAACTTCTCTAATCAATTGTCACTTAAATTTTCAATTAGTTTTCCACTTTCTGCAAGAAACTTTCTAAGTATTACTTGATAGAAGTGCTTTCACTTTTGTGCACAATATTATTAAATTTAAAAAATCTTAGCACCTTGCCAGTTTTGTCTATTTTTTTTTAATTTCCCCTACCCCTAGAATTTGGAATAGTGCCAGGAATGTAGTAGACATTTAATAGAGATAGCTAATCAACTGACTGCAATTTATCTATTTGTCAAAGTCAATATTTCTGTAACCAATTTCTCTATTATTCAAATCATAATCCACAGCACTGCTTAATGGGTATTTTTAAAGGAAAACTGTGATCATATCATTCCTCAGCTCAAAAACTTCCAATAGTTCCATCTTGACTTTGGAGAAAATAGAAATTCCTGTCACTCAAAGCCTTCACATTCTCACTCAAATATATGCATTGGTTTTGATTCCACATAACTCCCTAAAATGTACTGGCCATAATTGTCCTACTTGTCATTCCTCAATCTGACTGTCCATGTATTATCATGGTTTAGATAACTAGGTGATGCAGTAGAATGAGGAGTGGGCCTTATATTAGAAGCATCAAAATTTAAACCCACTTCCACCCAATTTACTAGCTCTGTATCTTTGGACAATTCACTTAAATTTGCTTTGCTGTGGTTTTGAAAACTATAAAATATAGATAATATTAGCACCTACCTCCAAAGATTGCTGGGAGAATTAATTGTGATATTTACAAAGCATCAATACAATGCTTGGAATATAGTAGATGTTTAATCATTTTTTTTCCCTTTCTCCATTCCCTTCCTTCCTTTCCTCCCTTATTTCTTCCTTTCCTTGCTCATTTCCTCTTTTTTCATCTTCCTTTCATTCTTTACTTTACTTCCTCCCTCTTTTGTTCCTTCCTTCCTTTTCTTTTTTTTTAATTTAAGTAAAATTAGGACAGTATGGGATACATTGTCCAAGAAAGGTAAAATATATCAGTGAAACTTAAAAATAAATACTAACAAAAATAAAGGAATTTTTCTCACATTTATTCTGTGGTTATCACTCTGAAAGAAACACTTGCTAAAGGTGGTGACTAGTGAAGCAATAATATGTGTAATATTTTTGTCCACACATTTCTTAAGCTTGAGTTATATAGAGCAGAGCCACATGTGCAAAATTTACAGAATTATAGGAAACTGTAACTTGGAAAGACCTTTTCTTAGCAGTATCAGGATCAGTTCCCAGCCACCAGACATAGCTTCTAGCTAGTGCTTTCATGCAAACAATCCCCATATGTGACTCAAGTCATGTGGTCAAGATAATGTGACAACTGCCTTCTGGAATAACTGAGCAAGTCACCCATAAAAAAAGGGAAAGTGAGAAAAAATCCTTCATGGACAGATAGTGTATGTTCTTGGCTTGCCAGAAATTTGAGTTCCTAAGGCCATTTCTCTGCTAACCCATTAACAGTTCAAGATATTGGCCAGTCTGGGATCCAAGGCAATTAGTTATAAGACTGATTAGCCTAAAGAGGATTTCTCTTAGAAATCTGTAGCAGAAGAGTAGACAAGCCTATGGACAGCAGAGAGAGAGGAAGGAGAAAAGTAGCTTCTGGTAGCTATACTATAGTTAGATTTAAAGAAAGGTCCTAGAGTTGTTGCTTGTCATAAGATAGTACTTTTAAAACATTTAGGACAGATCTGACATGTATTGGGCACTATATAAGTTCTCATACCATTGTTTTTCTCTCTCTCCCCTTACCTTCTTTGCATCCTCCAGAGAGAATTTATGGGATTGCTAAAATCAATCAATAAATTTATAAAGTACCTATTATGTTCCAGACACTGTGTTAAGTGCTATGATTACAAAAAGATGAAAACAAAGATAATCTCTGCCCTCAAGGAGATTACAGTTTAATGAAGGAAAAACAAGCAAGCATATTTTTAAAAGCTATATACAATATAAAAAATAAAGGAAAGAAGACACTAAAATTAAAAGGGACTGGGGAAGGTTTTCTGTAGAAGACAGGGTCAGTTCTTAAAGTAAGCTGAGAGGCAAAGCAACAATGTTTCATGCCTGGGATACAGCCAGAGAAAAATTTCACTGCAGAAAGATGGAGTTTATTGTTCATGGAACAGCCAGAAGGCCAGTGTCATTGAATCAAAGAATATGTGTTGGGAAGTAAGAAAAAAATAAAGATGAAAACATAAGATGGCACTAGGTTATGAAGGGTTTTGAATAGCAAATAGAACTTTTTGTTATTGCTTTTGGGGGCAATAGGAAGCCATAGGAGTTTATTGAATAGGGAATGGTGTCGTGACTGTACCTGCATTTAGAATGAATGTGTTATTTTTGTTTTTGTTTTGTTTTCTTTTGTTTTGAATATTTAACATTTTAAAATTTAACAGGATTACTCACAACAGTAAAATCACAAATCTATTAAGACATTAATAAGTTATTATAATACCTATATTATAACTATATTCAGGGATGGTCTGGTAACTATTTTAATAACCAGTTCTCAAAAAATGCATGAATGATACATTTTAAGTTTAATTTGCATTTTAACATATTCTCCATCATTTTCTGAAGTCTGAAGAATGAAAAACATAAAAAGATCAAAGTCTGATTTTTGACATATGCTAATTTCTGAGATGTAAATGCACAGAGTGAAAATTTAACAATCTGCTCTTGCCAACCAGTATGAGCTACATCTCTTACAACACTGCCCTTATTATTACTATTACTCTAAGCATTTGGATAACTTTGCTTGTCTTGTGCTAGGTAGCTATATCTTTGAGACTGTAAGATAAATGTACTTTCCTAGAAAATAAATATAAGGAGGTTGTTATGGTTTTCAGGCATGTTTTCCAATGAAGATATTTCATATTTACATGGCACTTTGAAGATTTTAAAACAATTTGTGTAGATTATGTTGGTTTGTTTTCACATTAAATTCATTTTCAAGATAGTTTACACTTGGTTAAATGTTTTACATACATAATCTCATTTGATATTCACATGTTAGAGAAATAGGTGATGTGAATTCTATTATACAAATGAGGAAATTAATACTCAGAATGGTAATGCAACTTATTCTTGGTAAAATTACTAGTTTGGAGCATGACTCAGGATTCAAATTGAGATATTCATCATTCTCCTCCCTTTGCTAATTTTACTCTGCATTAATTCATACAAATCTAAGTTTTCTGTAAACTCATTCTTAGAAAGTGATTTGCTCAAAACCATTTGGTATTTATGTTCCCCTGGGATAGGAATAGAAATAATGGAATCATGCTAAACATAGATAATTTAAATCACATATGGAAAGAAGGTCTTCAATGTAAGAAAAATTTTAGATGGCATTGCATTGATTTAGGAGAAGGTGTGAGCCAGAGGTTCTAGAATTCAAATAAGTGGCAGGACAGGGAAGTTCCATGTAAGTCCATTGCTAAATCTGGAGTTGAGCAAGGATGTAACTGGAAGATAAAATGTAGCAATTTCCTCATTTGTAAAATAGAATGAAGAAGGAAATGACAAACCAATCCAATGTCTTTGCCAAGTAAATACCAAATAGGGTCTTGAAGAATCGGACACACAGGGTAGAACCAAGATGGTGGAGAGCAGACATAACTTTCTATAATCTTCTCTCAAACCAACAGCAAATTAAAGCTCTAAACTGGTTTTGGAGTGATATTACCCATAAATATTTGGAATACAATGCATTTCCAGAAGAAGATACCTTGGAAAAACTTCAGAACAGGTCTGTTTCAATTGGGCAGGGGGGAAAGTCTGCCAAGCCCATACTGCAGTGTAGGGAACCCGGGGCAAGGAACTGGGCAGGGGAGCCAAAGCACTATGGGGCATCCTTGCAGTGGGAAATCTTCTATGAGGTTCTTAGATTACTCTGTCCTCGTTGCAAGAATTAGCAGATTTGTTGAAAACCCCAAAAGGAAATACAAAAGGAAAACTGAAAGCCATTAAACTTGGAAGAATGCAAGACCTGGCCTTGATAACTCAGCACCAGAAGTCAGTCAGGAAAACTGGCCTCAGGGCAAACTAAAACAGCTGTCACCCCTTTGTTTTAAGAGCAGATCTCAACCCTTAAAAATGAGCAAAAAAGCAAAAAGAACTCTGACTATAGGCAAATTTTATGGAGAGGTTAAAACCCTGAGGTTTTAAAAGCAAATCAACTCCAGATGAAGTTCCCAAAAGAAATATGAACTAGCAGCCATTTCACCGGGCTTTCTTAGATGATTTCAAAAAGGATCTTAAAAGACAGAGGAAAAATGGGAAAAGGAAGTGGGAAATTTGCAAGAGAGTACAGAAGAAGTACAAATTATGTGAAGAAAACTAATTAAAAATAGATTTGATGAAATGGGAAAAACAAATAACTCCCTACAAAATATTTTTTGAAGAAATGGAAAAAGCATATAACTCCTTACAAAACAGTTAAGAAAAATATAGCAATTTATTGAAAAACAGAATTTGTGAAATGGAAAAAAATTGCAATAAACAAAACAATTCAAGTGGTCAAATACAAAAGAAGCTAAAAAGGGTAACAGAAGAAAATAATACAGTAAAAAATTAGAATTGAACAAATGGAAATGATTTAGTCAATAAAATTTCAAGAATCAGTCAAACAGAACCAAAAAAAAAAAAAAAAAAAAAAAGAAGAGAATGTAAAATTCAGCATTGGAAAAACAACTGACTTGGAAAATTAAAAACTGCCTTGATGTTCCAAAATCAGAAGGAAATATAGCCATTGAAAGAATTCATCAATCACCATCTGAAAGAGATTCCAAAATGAAAACCCCAAGAAATGTTGTGGCTAAATTTAAGAACTATCAGACTAAGGAAAAATTATTACAATCAGACAGAAAGAAATAATTCAAAAACTGAGGAGCAACAATCAGGATTATCCAGGACCTAGCTGCTTCTACATTAAAGGATCAAAAAGCCTGGAATCTGATATTTTGAAAGGCAAAGGAACATGGATTACAACCCAGAATAAACTATCCATCTAAAATGATATTATCTTTCAGGAAAGAAGATGGACATTCAATAATACAGGTGAATTTCATTTATTTATGATGAAAAGCTGAACAAAACATTTGATATTCAAATACAGAACTCAATAGAAGCATAAAAGGGCAAAAAAAGGGAAAAAAAATCTTGAGAATTATATTTCTGTTATTGGTATACTTCGAGAGTGAAGATATGAAAAAGTAAGAAAAGGTAGAGAGTAGATTGTACTAGAAAAAAGAGGAATATGGAGGGAAAATAAGGGAAATTACATCTCAAGAAGATGCAAAGAATACCTATTATGATTGAGGGAAAGAAGACAGAGGGGTGAACATTGTATGAATCTTACTCTCACCAGATTTGGCTCCAAGAGAGAATATCAGACATACTTGGTTTCACAGAGAAATTTGTCTCACATTACAGGGAAATGGGAAGGGAAAAGGGAGAAGAAAGGGAAGTTTAATAGAATGGAAAACAGAAGTAGTAGGGTAAAAGTGAAAAAAAAAGTAGTAGAGTCTCTAAAGGGGAGAAGGCTGTTCGAAGGAGGTGGTAATCAGAAGCAAAATACTGGGGAGGAGGGAAAAGGGAAAGGAAAGAGAAAATCATAACAGGGTAAATAAGATGGCAGAAAATACAGAAATAGTCTTCTTAACAGTGAACGTGAAAGGGATGAACTCTACCATAAAAGAGAAGCAGATAGCAGACTGGATTAGAAGCTGTAATTCTCCAATATGTTGTTTACAAGAAACACATTTAAAACAGAATGATACATACAGAATAAAGATAAAAGGCTAGAGCAGAATTTATTATGCTTCAGGTGAAGTAAAAAAAAAAAAAAAAAAAAGCAGGGGTAGCAATCTTGATCTCAAATCAAGCAAAAGCAAAACTAGATCTAATTAAAAGTGATAAAGAAGGAAATTATATCTTGCTAGAGGATACCACAGCTAATGAAGCAATGTCGATACTAAAGTATATGTGCCAAGGGGCAGAGCATCCAAATTCCTAGAGAAATTGAGAGCTGCAATAAGAATTAGACAGCAAATTCTAATGGGAAAGAACTAGATAAATAAACCATAAAATAAATAAGAAAGAAGTTAAGGAGGTAAACAAAATTTTAGAAAAGTTAGGTATGATCTTTGGAGAAAATTGAGTGGAAACAAAAAGAAGTATAATATTTTTTTTTCTCCATGGTTTTTTCTCTCATGCAATCTGTACAAACTGATCATGCATTAGGCCATAAAAACCTCAAAATCAAATACAGAACAGCAGAAATAGTAAATGCATTTTTTTTTCAGATCATGAGGCAATAAGAATTACATTCAATAAATGCCAGGGGAACATAGACCAAAAATTAATTGGAACTAAAAAATTTAATCCCAAAGAATGATTGGCTGAAACAACAAATCAAACAACAACAAAAAATAATAATAATATATCTCAGGCCCAGTAAGCAGGAAGAAAAGGCTTTGGGCTGAAGGACGATGGGAATTCCTCCTTGGGGCCTCACAAAATCTTCAGCCTCTTCTTTCTCCCACGCTGCTCACTAAGGGATCTCCTGTGCACCTTGTTTGTGGGTGAGGAGGCTGTGTTGTCCATGTCACCCTACTCCTTTCTCTATATAGCTTTTTCCCCAGAGGAGCTCTCCGGCTCTTGTCTGTTTCTGGGTCCATGTCTGGCCTTTTCCCTGCTCTCAGTTTCCTCACCATGCCTTCCCTTCTCTTTGAGGTGGAGGATCTCCTGGGGCACCTTACTCTCAGAGGAAGTGGGAGTCCCAGAGTGTTCAGGCAACATTATAGAAAGTGCCGATGGGAAGTTTGGGTGACACTTTGGGATGCAGCTACCCATCTGAATCCCATTGTGGGGTGCCCCAAAGAAAATGACAATAAGGAGACAACATGCCAAAATTTGTGGGATGCAGCCAAAGAGGCTATTAGGGGAAATCTTATATTTCTAGGTGCTTACTGGCATATAATAGAGAAAGAAAAGATCAATTATTTTCCATGCAACTAAAAAAAATTAGAAAAAGAAAATATTAATAACTCTCAAATAGATAGCAAGTTTGAAATTTTGAAAATAAAATGGGAGATTAATAAAACTTAAAATAAGAAAACTATTGAATTAATAAATGAAATTAAGAGTTGATTTTATAAAAAAATAAACTTTTAGATAATTTGATTAAAAAAAGGAAAGAAGAAAATCAAATTGTTAGTTTCAAAAATGAAAAGGGAGAACTTTCCACCAACGAAAAGAAAATTAGAGCATTAATTAGGAGTTATTTTGCCCAACTATCTGTCAATAAATTTAATAATCTTAAGTGAAATGGAGAAATATCTACAAAAAATATAGATTGCCTGGGTTAATAGAAGAGGAAATAAATTATTTAGAGCCCCATTTCAGAAAAAAAAAAAAAAAAAGATTTCTCAACTCCCAAAGAAAAAAATTTCCAGGACCAGAAAGATTTACATGTGAATTCTACCAAACATTTAAAGGACAATTAATTCCAACACTACATAAACTATTTGAAAAAAAAAAAAAAACAGGGAAAGAAGGAGTCCTACCAAATTCCTTTTATGACACAAATACAGTGCTGATACCTAAACCAGATAGAATGGAAACAGAGAAAGAAAATTATAGACTATTTTCTCTAATGAATATCAATATATTTTGATGCAAAAATCTTAAATAAAATATTAGAAAAGAGGTCACAGAAAGTCATTCCCAGGATAATACACTATGACCAAGTAAGTTTCATACCAGTAATGCAGGACTGGTTCAATAATAGGAAAACTATTAGCATAATTGACTACATCATTAACCAAACTAACAACAAACATATGATTTTTTCAATAGATGCAGAAAAAGCATTTGAAAAAATCCAACATTTATTTCCTATTAAAAACACTAGAGAGTATAAGAATAAATGTATTTTTATTAAAGTGATGTTCAATAATCACTAGTAATGATGATCAGTAGCTATTATTTAAAGCCATCAGCAAGTGTCATATATAATGGAGACAAACTAGAACCATTCCCAATAAGATGGGGGGGTGAAATAAGGTTGCCCACTATCACTATTACGATTCAATATTGTATTAGAAATGTTAACTGTGGCAATAAGAAAAGAAAAAGAGTAGTACTAATTAGAGCAAGTATTGAGGAAACCAAATTATCATTCTTTTCAGATGTTATGATCGTATTCTTAGAGAATACAAGTGAATGAAATAAAAAGCTGCTTGAAACAACCCACAGTTTTAGCAAAGTTGCTGCATGTAAAATAAATCCACATAAACCATCAGCATTTTTATATATTACCAACCAAATTCAGTAGCAAAAGTTACAAAGAGAAATTCCATTTAATATAACTGTCAGTAGTATAAAATATTTGGGAATATATTTGTCATGGGAAAGTTAAGAAGTATAAGAAGACAACTAGAAAACATTTTCCACACAAATAAATAGAAATCTAACCAGTTAGAAAAGTATCAATTCTTATGGCTAGGACAAGAGAATATAATAAAAATGACAATACTACCAAAATTAATCTACTTATTAAATGTCATAACAATCACACTCCCAAGAAATTACTTTACAGATCTAGAAAAAAATAATAATAAAGTTCATCTGGAAGAACATAAGGTCAAGAATTTCAAGGGAATTAATAAAAAAAAAATGCCAATTAAGATGGCCTAAAACTATACTATTAAGCAGTGGTTATCAAACATTTTGATACTGGCTAAGAAAAAGAGTCATTGATCATGGGATAGCTTAGGTTCTCAGGACAAAGTAGTCAATAATCTAGTGTTTATCAAAGCCAAAGACCCCAGATTTTGGGATAAGAACTCATGATTTGATAAAAATCTGCTGGGAAAATTGGAAGTTAGTATGGTAGAAACTAGGCAGTAACCCACACCTAACACCATGACCCTAGATTAGGTGGAAATGGGTTCATGATTTAAACATAAAGAGTGATATTATAAGCAAATTAGAAGAATCCAGGTTAGTTTACTCTCAGATCTACAGAGAAGGAAGGAATTTGTGACCAAAGAAGAATTGGAGCTCATTATTGCACACCAAATATAAATTTTGATTTTATTAACTAAAAAAGGTTTTGTACAAAAGATTAATGCAGACAAGATCAGAAGGAAAGTAATGAATTGGGAAAACATTTTTAAATTTAAGGATTTTGATAAAGGCCTCATTTATAAAATATATAGAGAAGTGACTAAAATTTACCAGAATTCAAACCATTTTCCAGTTGATAAAAAGTCAAAGGATATGAATAGATAATTTCCAGTTGAAGAAGTTCATATCATATCGGGCACATGAAAAGGTGCTCCTACTACTTAAGCTGGATCCTATCCCACTTTCTTAAGCTGGATCCTATGAAAGAAGAAATGGGGTCAGCATTGGTTTTATGGTAAACATAACCTTAAGTGATTTTTCAATCCCCAGATTGATATGAGGGAGCTGACAGATAAAGCAAGGTTAAGGTTTCTGCTTATCCCTGCTTGTGCTCCAAGGGAAGGAATCTAGGGTTCCAAGGACATAGGGACTAGCAACCTAAAGCTCTAACTTTTGAAAAATGCATAGGGGCTTACCCCTTCCTGGTGTGCATCTCTTGTAACTTCCACTTCTGTCTAACTGTGGCCACCTCCTCAGATTGCCAGCCTTCCTAATCTAGAACCTGTTCCAAGTATTTGCATTGACTTGCCAGGAGTAGATGATTTCAAAATATAGGTTGCCTAGATAAACAGAAGAGGAAGTAATTTATTTAAGTAGTCCCATTTTATTAAAAAAAGAATTAGAAGAAGCTATTAATCAGCTCCCTAAGAAAATATCTCTAGGGCCATATAAATTCTACCAAACATTTAAAGAACAATTAATTCCAATACTCTACAAACTGTCTGAAAAGTAGGAAAAGAAGAAGTCCTACCAAATTATTTTTATGACAAAGATATGCTACTGATACCTAAACCAGAGAAAGAAAATTATAGATCCATTTCCCTTATGAATATTGATATAAAAATCTTAAATAAAATATTATCAGACCCTCCTAATCTGATCTGACCTCTAGGTGCTGCCTGATTTTGTGGGTCAGGAAGGACCTATAGACTCATGAATTGGTTAATAACTGACAAAGGCCATTTCCTGAGAACTTCCTATTGATCAGAGAAATGCATATTAAGATAACTCTGAGATACCACTACAAATCTCTCAGATTGACTAAAATGACAGGAAAAGATTACGCCAATATTGGAGGGGATGTTGGAAAACTGGGACAATAATACCATTGTTGGTGGAATTGTGAACAGAAGAAGCCATTCTGGAGAGCAATTTGGACCTATGCTCAAAAAGTTATCAAACTGTGCATACTCTTTGATCCAGTAATGTTTCTACTAGACTTGTATGCCAAAGAGACCTTAAAGGAGGGAAACAGAGCCACATATGCAAAAATATTTGTGGCAGCTCTTTTTGTAGTGGCAAGAAACTAGAAAGTGATTGGATGCCTATAAGTTAGAGAGTGGCTGAATAAGTTATAGTATATGAATATGGAATATAAATATATATAATGTATGAATGTTATTGCACATGATTCTGGGAAAACTGGAAAACTGTATGGTAATTATAAACCAACATCTCACACCAATGCCAAGATAAGTTCAAAACGGGTACTTGGTTTAGATACAAAGGGTGAAGTTATATGTAAACTAGGAATGCAATGAGTGGTTTACTTATAAGATCTGTGGGGAAAGGAAGAATTTATAACCAAACAAAAACAGGGAATATTATGAAATGCAAAATGGATAATTTTGGTTAAAATTAAATTTTAAAAAATGCCCAAACAAAATGAAAGCAACCAAAATGAAAAGCAGAAACAGAAAGTAATTTTATATACAGTGTTTCTAAACCCATTTCTGAAATATAATAAAAACTGAATTAAATATATAAAATACAAC